>NC_133984.1:20005000-20605000 GCF_047716275.1 Strix uralensis | reverse complement strand
ATCACTTAGAATAGAATTGTTTAGGTTGAGAAAGACCTTTAAGATCATCAAGTCCAACTGTTAACCTAACACAGCCAAGTCCACCACTAAACCATGTCCCTAAGCACCACATCTACACATCTTTTAAATACCTTCAGGGATGGTGACTCAACCACTTCCCTGGGCAGCCTGGTCCAGTGCTTGATAACCCTTTAAGTGAATACATTTTTCCTAATATCCAATCTAAACCTCCCCGGCACAACTTGTGCTCTAGACCCTTCACCAGTTTTGTTGCCCTTCTCTGGACATCCTCCAGCACCTCAGTGTCTTTCTTGTAGTGAGGGGCCCAAAACTGAACACAGTATTCAAGGTGCAGCCTCACCAGTGCTGAGTACAGGGGCAAGATCACTTCCCTGTCCCTGCTGGCCACGCTATTGCTGTCACAAGCCAGGGTGCTATTAGATTTCTTGGCCACCTGGACACACTGCTGGCTCACATTCAACTGGCTGTCGACCAACATCCCCAGGTCCTTTTCCACCAGGCAGCTTTCCAGCCTCTCTTCCCCAAGCCTGTGGTGTTGCATGGGGTGGTTGTGCCCCAAGTGCAGGACCCGGCACGGAGTCTTGTTGAACTTCATACAATTGGTGTTGGCCTGTCCAGATCCCTCTGTAGAGCCTTCCTACCCTCGGAGCAGATCAACACTCCCACCCAACTTAGTGTCATCTGCAAACTTACTGAGGGTGGCACTTGATCCTCTCATCCAGATCATTGATAAAGACATTAAACAGAACTGGTCCCAAAAGAACCTGTCACAATTAGTTGTAAAATTGCATTCACTGCTTCAGTTCATCAGCTAGACCAAGTTCATACTGCTTGTAATTCACCTGGGATGGATTTTGTGTAAATGGGACAGGACACACAAGGGGTAAATATTTTGCTGACAAGTTACAGCTACTCTGAAATTAAATATTCGATTATATTACCTGCTGGGTTTCATTATTCAGAAAGATACCTAGAGCATTTGTAACCATCCTTTCCTAAATGATTTAATTGCTTTTAAGACCATAGTTATCAGTGTGAAATTCCACCTAAATCCCTGTGCCTGGTCTTTATCACTGCCAGGTTCAGGCAAGCAGCTCGAACAGTGACTTCCCTGGCTCTTTGCCATGTGTGTTAGATATCTGCTTCTATCCCTTGCCCTGTCACTAGGGCATGGGTCATTTCAGTGCTCAGATATGGCCCTAAAAGGATATGTTACAAGGGAGTTAAGCAAGAATCCCGAGAAACATGGACCTGAGTTAAGAGATCCCCTGTGGTGGTTTGAGCCCAGAGGGCAACTGAGCACCACTCAGCCATTCCCCCTCCCAACGCTGGGAAGGAGAAAAATGAATCAAAAGGCTCAGAAATGGAGATAAGGACAGTGGGGGTAGCTCACTCATTATGGTCACAGGCAGGCTCATTATGGGAAGAAAACAAGAACATCACTTTAATTCAAAACACTAATGACAACAACACTTAACAGACAGAATGGGACAGTGAGAAGCATTACCATATCTTAAAAACACTTTCCCCCACCCCTCCCTTCTTCCCGGGCTCAGTTTTTTTTTCCTGATTTCTCTACCTCCTCCCGCAGACACGCAGGGGCAGGGGATGGGGGGTGCAGTCTGTCCACCACTTCTTCCTCCAAGGTGGGTGAAGCACTCTGCTGCATTCTTCCTCCTGCTCCACAGGGTGTTCCTCTCAGGGAGACAGTCCTCCACAAACTCCCTCCGCCGTGAGCCCTTCCATGGGTTGCATCTTCTCGAGATGCTCCAGTGTGGGTCACCTCCACATGTTACAGTCCTCCCAGTGCCAAACTACAACAGCAGGGACTTCTTCTTCCCACAGAGTCCTGGCCTAGCGCAGCCGCCTGCTCCAGTGTGGGGTCCTCCCCAGGCTGCAGGTGAATCTCTGCTCCTCCTGTACCTCCATGGCAGCAGGGGGGCAGCCCTGCCATCTCACCACGGGATACAGGGGGGGGCTCCATGCTCTGACACACCTCCCCCCTTCCTCCTCCTTCCTTCCACTGACCTCGGTGTTCACACAAGTGTCCTCATAACTCCTCCTCCTCCCCTGCTACCAAAAACCCCCGCCAAACCCCACACACCCCCTCAGCCCTGGGCTAGGCTGGGGAAGGGATCGTTGAGCACCTGCCTGGCTCCCACTGGGCTGCCTTGGCTCTAGCTGCAATATCATAATATTATTGTTGTTCCGCTAAAGAATAATTAACATGATGATATTTCTTTCTGTAAAGGTAAGTGCAATCACTTCTTTATTTGACTTATTTCTAATAATAATCTGGTTAAATCAGCTATTAAATCAGGTGAAATGAAGATATTCCATTTCATGCCCTCTATTCTGTTAACAGTGGAGGGTATAGGCAAAAGGGAGAAGTAATACCAATAAAGCCTGCAAAGCTGAAGATGAAGTGATTGTTCTGAGGGCTCCCTTGCTGTGGGATCTACGTGCTTGGTCAGTCCAGAGCTCTGCAGTCCCTTATGCCAGGAGCACCATCACCCTGGTTTGGGACTGATGGCTTGGCCTGGGGGGATGCACTTCTGCCAGAGAGTCCTTCGCAGCACACAGCACTGCTTGGGAAAGTCTGTGGAAGAGGCTTTGGTAGCCAGCCAAACCCTGGCCAGTGCTCATCCGATGTTTATTTTTAGGTCTTTTCTTGTCAGGGAAAAATATGCTTAGGACTTTAGTGATGGGAAATGGGGATTAAGGAGTCTGCAGGAAAAGCTGAAGTGTGCCAGGATTACTGCTCCAGTCTTTTCTTGTCTCCACTTCTGTCCCATTGGCTGTATCTGACTGGTTCCAGATTGAGGGGGTACCTGGAACATCACTGACCAGGTGGCTCACTGTCATGGCACTCCAGCAAAACTGAGTGCAAGAAATGTTAAGAAATACCAAGGAGGTATTTGCAGTGAGGAGGTGAAAAATTGCATTTATTGATTACTTTCTAGGGTGAATCAATCTTTAAAAAAAGAGCCAAAGAAACTCTTTTTATTATAACATTATTAAGACTTGACTTGGGCAAACTGCCATTACAGCAATTACTGTACTTTGGTGTTCTTAAGGCTGCCTATTAGACAGGGTTGAGAGGTGAAACTTTTTGTTATTTCCTCTACTATCCAAATAACATAAATTATATGTCCTGTAACATTCAGTAAGGCTAGACTCTTCAAAGAGATCAGAAGCTCAACTATTCATGCTGTATGTTAACATCAACATTTCATGGTGAAGAAGCATTTATGTGAGCCTGGTGAGATTTTTAAGCCTCCTTTATTTTGTGTTGATTTAGAGAAAGAGTTTAACTCTGGAAACAGACTTATAGACTGATAGCATGTGAAGGTGTTCTGTACAGTTAGAGCTTTAAAACAAGATGATAGAACCATGCTGTGCTTGATCCTTGTCATGGTGCAGATTCCTCTCGTAAATATGACGTGGGACATGAAGCTCTTGAGACATGATGGGAAGTCTTGCTGTTAACTTAGCAGGAAGCTGGAGCAGATCCCATCCTGGGTGCTGTTTAACTCAGCACCCCAGTTTTGATGTATTTGTGCACACAACTACAAATAATGTAGGTGCCGAGACAGAAGCTTTACTGAAATACAGGTCGCAGAGCCCAGCAGTGTTATTCAGAGGCCTTGCCTTGTTAATCTTTGGGGTCTAATCTTGGAGGGTCGCATGATCTCATCTGACAAATGAGATGGAGGTGGTTGCTCTGGGCATGTGCAAAAGATGCTTGCTGGTCCCCATCTTGGCTCTACTGTCTTTAAATTTATAAGTCTGTATTTGAACTTGAATAGTTTATTCTAGCTCTGAGGAGGAGAGATTTAAATCCCTGGAGTAGCCTGAATTCCTCTGTTGGTGAGCACCATAATCAAATCTAGATAAAGGGAAAGATCAGTTCAGAAAAGGCAGGAGGCATAAAACCTTGTGATTTCTACAGGGGAAAGGTCCATTGAGGTAGACAGAGATCTTTCACTGAAGGAATTGTGGTCGTTTAGCCCTGCAATGTCATTGAGTATGGCTTCCCTCTGGCATGCCCTGGTCCTAACACAGTGGGATGTTGAGGGGAGAGGTTGTGACAGAAGAAGATGCACCAAAACACTGTCTCTTCCACTGAAACACTCCATCCCTTCTATTAACCCAAATGCTTCCATTTTTTGTGAGTTACCTTTCTTGTCTGCACTCCTCTTCCTGTTGTGTTAAGGAAAAAAAAAAAAAAAAATTGCTTTTTGGCTAATCTGATTCTGATCAGGCCACAGCTATACAAAAACCAAAACCCAAACAAAACAAATCCTCTTTCTGAAATCTCTTCATGGCATGGTTCAGCTTTGATTTTGGTGATTTATTAGAGCAGCAGCGTTCACACTGCTGTAATCAAAGGCCAGTTGGTACTTCAATACAAACCTTCATTCCCAGGAGTCTCATAACTTGCCTGTAAAACAATTAGATTGTTAAACTGAGAAACTGTCTTAAAAATATTAATGCCTCTCCTCCCTCTTCCTCTCCCTTCTCTCAAGCCCTCCCCCAACACTCCTTCCAAAATTTATGCATACTGCAAGCAAGAAAAAAGTTGATGTTGGCAATAGGAACGTACAAGAAGCCACCCTGGTCGTGCAGGATCCTGTTTGTGTCCCCACCACTCATAATTGTAGCCAGTTATGTCACACAGACTATCATAGCAGAACAAACTCTATCTTAAAACCAGAAATTATGTTGCTCCCTTTCCAACTCCTAGAAGCCTGTTCTGGTGAATCTCTTAGTTTCCAGTCAAAATGGAAACTTGCCTGGGTATGTCAATGTTTTTGTTGCACCGTTCTTCATCTTAGGTAGCTTTATCCCATCTTCAATGTGTTTATCTCACTGTTATATTTCAATAAAATTGGTATGTCTATCCTTATTCATGACTTGGTTAATGCTGTCAGGTTCTGTTTGCAGACCAGGTAATGCCAGAGTATAAAATCGGAGAAAAGAAGCTCTTGTGCTGTGGGCAGCTCTGCCTCCCTGCGCCTGTGGGAAGCCTTGCTTGGAGCAGTGTGTCTTCCTGCCTTTGGGAATGGGGGAGGGAGCAGAGGGGAACACACGATGCTGGGAATGTGGCCTGGTCCTCTTGTGCAAAGCTGCCCTGTGTGTGTTTCATCCAGTTTTAAAAGCGTCAGTGACATCTAAACAAATTATGGTCAGTGGAAAGACAATCCAAACCCAACTGCAGTATTGCTCTAGGAGTGAAGAAGGCTCCCACCTTCTGGGTCTTTGCCTGCTGTAAGAGCTGAGAAGCTTCTTGAAGAAGGGTTGGAGAAGTCCTGTGAAGAACCTCCAAGTGTGCTTTGACAGTGACTCTTCCAGTGGTGCTCCTTGATGCTCTGCTTCCAGCAAGGCTCTGCAGTGCCAGCAGTGGCACTAAACTTTAAATAAAATAATTGGAACTTGCATATGGGTTTGCCCTGGCTGCACACTTTGCCTGTAAATTTGGTTAAGTTAGATGTTTCAAAAAAGAAAAACACTGATTTTGACTTGCTTCAGAGTCAATTGAAATGTCTAATAAGTCTAATAATTTTTTTTAAAAAAAATTATGCTTATATTCCTATTGGTGTCCCTGGAAGTATATCAGTATGAAATAGTGACTGACTATGGCAGGAGATATGAACCAAATATGCTCTGGAGAATCTGTACTTTTGTATCAGCTTTCCATTTGTTAGCTGCTGCTGCTAACATTTTCTTCACATATTTATCCTGAGTCACTACATTCTGTTAGTTGAAAGAGGGATTGATTCCTGCTGTGTTCTTGCAACAATATCCAGTTATTATTAGGCTTGAAGTTAGCTGCAAATCTTGAGCTCTGTTCCATTGCTAGGACTAATTGATGTCAGTTTTCCTTTTGTGAACCCCTGATGATTTGGACATGTTTGTGTATATACAAGTGTACAAAATGCCTGTCTAAAGCATCATGTCACTGGTGTCTGTGGGAAGCGTTGGGATAAGATGCTTGGGAAGCATCTTAATTAGTTTTGCCTTTCATGTTGACATTCTAAATTCTAGGCTTGAGTTATGTATTAGACATTTTCCCCCTTGTTTGTCAAAACAGAACAACTTCTTCAGAACAGAACATAATGCAAATGTTAATTAAAACTGACAAGTCAAATTGATGTCACCTATTTCAATCGGAAGAAAAAACTGACTAAGAAAAATCCATTCTGCCCTTGTTGAATTTGACTGAAACTTGATTACTGACATCTATGGGCACAGAGTGAAGACCCCTGTTCTGCTTTTGCTGCTTCTTGAGGCAGGAGGCAGCTGTCCCATGACTTCAGAGAGCAGAACTGTTGCCCATGGGGGAAGGACAGCAATCCCACCCTTCTAACTTGCTTTCAAAGCTGTTGTGCTGCACTTGGCAAGAGAAGGCTTGGAGGTGGTCTGCTAGCAGACTCTCTTTGGCCAGATGTGATCCCACAAGCTGATCTCTACAGATTGCATGTGTAAGTGTTGAGACTGGTGGTCTGGTAGTCATCAGCTCTGTCTCTCAAAAGTGCTCTAGGGATTGCTCAGAAGGAGCTCCTTGGTTTGAGCTTCACAGTTTGTAACTCACATGAGTGTTGCCCATGCCAGTACAGGCAAACTGGTGAAACCAGCCTCTTTCAGTTGTTATTTGGCAGGGGAATAAAACAGGCACTGCCCACAGAGTACTGGCTGTTGTCACAGCTGACAGGAGCGTGGGAGCCCTCATGCAGCAGGGAGTTTGGGTGGCTGATAATTGCTTTTTTCCCTCCTTCCCTGAGAGGCAGAAGGTGGTGCAGGCACCTAATTATCATAAAAACCTAAGGAGATTTTCAGTTTGTATCTGGTTTTCCTCCATCACAGAGCACTGCATCATTTCCAGCGCATCCTGGAATCGTGCTGATGGTGTACCCCTGCTGAATAGCCCAGTAAGAAGTAAATGCCTACGCTTATTTGGTGAGGTGTATTTACTTGCTAGTGAGACATGTAGATGCTAAGAAGAAAATTATTTCCTATGTGGATAGAGATCTTGTGTTCAGTGCAACCCCAGCATGCATCTACCTTTATAAATATAAGGATATATTAGATCATGTCTTAAAAGAATGTTTGTGATAAGATTATTAGCTCCTTGTATTCCTTTTCAGTCTGTATGCACTGCTAATGATAGCTACTGTTTATTTTAATCTTTTTTCCCATGTCTTGGGAAGACCCTTCCACTGCTTTCCAAAAGCCTGGTTCTTCCTCATGCCCATCACTCTTTAAGCCACCCCTAGGACCCATCACTGTATAAGCTTCAGTGCCCAGCAAGTTGCCGAGTGCTGGAATGGTCCCTAGGTCAGTGGGTTTTTTTTTCTTGTTCTACTCCCAGCCCTGTTCGCCTGGGAAGTAAAGGCTGCTAGGAAAGAAAGCCATTGCCTTTTACTTCCTTCAAATCAAACTCTGTTGTTTTATTGGCATGATGGAGCACTACTCAGGAAAAACTCATTGCTCTTCTTTGGCTTTTGTTTTTTTATGGCTTTAAAAAAAATAAAATAAAAATCCTTTGTTCTTCCTGAACCCTTGTAGCTTATTGTGGTGGCTGAAATGGCTTGGCCATCTGTAGCTTGAGAATGAACTTCAGCCAAATATCTAATTAACTTTTTAAACAGAATTCATACTTGTTGGCTAAAAGTAAAGCACTTGTAAACAAGCCTTTCAGACCACAAAACACTTGGGAGAAGCTCCATGACAGTCCAGGGAAGCAGGCTGGTATAATCCATTTTGATGGATGAGACTCAGCAGAGACTCAATTGCCATTACTGTGGCAATCTGCTGAAGGCAAATAATGGCTCCTATTTTTCTGGTGTCTGGGCTTCTGCAGTGTGAACAGAATATCCGTGTTTTACAAATGAGAAATGAAGGCCAGACACAGGGCTGAGCTGGTGCCAGTTGCAGTTCCTAAAGTTTAGGTCTGGAGCAGTGAAACGTGCTGCAATGAGATGTATGGAAAATCAGATGTCTCGAAAGGTGACGTAGAGATGAGGAAGCTGACTAAAGTGAGACCATGGAAGGCACCGTGAACACTGCGATCTGCAGCCTTCTCTCTGTCGTAGCCAACTCCCCACTCTGGAGTTGCAGGAGGAGCCCTCTGCCCAGGACATGAGGCCTGTCTGTGCAGCAGGCACCATAGCTGCCACCCAGAGCAGAGCCAGGCTGTGCTGGTGGGTCACTGCTGTTGCTACCACCTAAACTGCCTGTGTAGGACACTGTCAGGGCTGTGAAAAAGCAGAACTGAGGTATCTGAAGTCAGCCAACACGAATCCACATCTAGCCTCTTGAGATGCAGCAGGGAAATTCAGAAAGAGGTGGCTAAGTGCTTAATAACACATCCCTTAGAGCAGGGGTTCTCAACATTTCCTTCACCATGGACCCCCTTTTGTGGCTGCGGACCACCAAGACTTAATTCAAGATTTAAAGCACTAGACGGCCTCAAGGGGTGGCACAGGGACTGGGAAAGCACCTTCACATTTGTTACCAGAGGCCAACCCTGGACAGCTCAGTGATGGAGAGACTTGCTGGTGAATCTGAGGGCTGAGGGGAGAATCACCAGCAAAGGTGAGGGTTCTGCTACCTCTCATGTGCGTCGGGGACGTGGTGGTGGTGGTGGGGGCTTGAGTACGAGAGGAGCATTGAGGGGAGGGGGCTGTGAGAAAAGGAGGCAGAGTGCTTGCTGCAGGCCAGACCAAATGTTTCTGGGCTGGACGTTCCCCACCCCTGGTTTAAGCCTTCATGGACCCCCCGTGATGACATCACAGCCCCCCAGGGACCTACGGACCACAGATTGAGAACCACTGCCTTAGAGCATAACCATGATGCTACAACTGAGCCTCATGGGGTAAGATGTTTTGGTAAGAGGCACTGGAGAGCAGGAGGAAGAGCAAATGGCTCTGAGCTCTGGAACATACATTAGCAGATCCATGGTTCTATAATGACCTTCCCAATGGCCTATATTTGTACCAGACAAGCTGCTCCAGCAGCAGTAGATTAAACTGTTGAACACAGAGCTGAGGAGAAAAAAATCTTGCTGAAAATGTAGTCTTTGTAATGCTTAGGGAGTTGATTTGGTCCTAAGAGAAGCCACCTGTGACTTCAACCCATTTCCAGGGAATCACAGTAGTACAACAAATGTACTAGACTTTGTGCCTCTGATCACCAAGAGATTGGTGATATCAATCTGTAATGATTGGCAAAGACCTGATCTTTACTTAGTGGTGTGCTAGGTTTATGTGGCGGGGTCTGGTAGCAGGGGAGGGGGCTATAACAGTGGCCCCTGTGAGATGCTTCTGGAAAGCTCCCCCTGTTCTGAGTCAGACCCACCTGTGGCCAAGGCTGAGCCAATTAGCGATGGTGGCCACGCCTCTGTGATAAGGTATTCAAGAAGGGAAAACCTGAGAGGGGGTGGAGACTTATGAAAAGGGCACCTGTGTGGACACTGAGGTCGGTGGAGGGAGGGGGAGGAGGTGCATCAGAGCAGAGCCCCCCATATCCCATGGTGAGATGGCAGGCCTTCCCCCCTCCCACCAAGGAGGTGCAGGAAGAGCAGAGATTTGCCTGTGGCCTGAGGAGGACCCCCAGGACTCTGGGAAGAAACAGCCCTTGCTGTTGTAGTTTGGCTCTGGGAGGATTTCAGCACATGGCAGTGACCCATGCTGGAGCATCTTGAGACTGTATCTCATGGGGAGGACTCACGATGGAGAGAGTGTGTGGAGTCATCTCCTGTGAGAGGGATGCCCTGTGGAGCAGGGGAAGAATGCAGCAGAGTGCTTCACCCACCTTGAAGGAAGAAGTGGACTGACTGCACCCCCTAGCCTCTGCATGACTGGGGGAGGAGGTAGAGAAATCTGGAAAAAAAAATGAGCCTGGGAAGAAGGGAGGAGTTGGGGGAGGACTTTTTAAGATATGGTAACGCTTTTCACTGTCCCATTCTGTCTGTTGTTGTTAATGTTTGAATTAAAGTGATGTTCTTGTTTTCTTCCCCTAACGAGCCTGCCTGTAACCATAATGGGTGAGCTGCCCCCTCTGTCTTTATCTCCATTCCTGAGCCTTTTGATTCATTTTTCTCCTTCCCAGCGTTGGGGGGTGGAAAAGGTGAGTGAATGGCAGTGTGGTGATCAGTTGCCCTCTGAGCCTAAAGCACAAGTGCAAAACCTTTTTCTGGTGACAGTGTAGCCTTGCTGCTTAATATTTTTGACACAGGTGAGCACAGAGCTGAGGAAGTTACCTGGGCACTTCCAACTTTCCATCCATATTTTCCCAGTTTCAGCAATGGGAAATAAAAGCTTTTCACTCTGTGGCAGCAGATAAGAGTGTGATGTGAGTCTGCACCACTGTAACAACAATCAATATCACATTAAAACCACCTGGCAAGAAACATGTCTTGAGTAAGATTGAAATCTCAAGTGAAAATTATCATGACAAAAATTCTGTCCTTTCAGTATCATCTGGGTTGGAGCTGGGATAAGGCACACCCTAGGGACTGGTTTCACACATTTGACACGAGGTTGGTCTCTACCTAGCCTGAACAAGCAAATGATGAGTGGAGCTGTTGGCAAGGACAGTTGGTGAGGTTGATGGAGGGAGATGCTGCTGTGTCAGAGGCAGAGCAGGCTGGGGTCAGGCTGCTGCAGGGTCTGGCTGGTTTTCCCACACGCTGCTTGTCCCTGCTGACTGCCTCCAGCCCAACCATTGCCTGTGGGGAGCTGAATGCTTCTGCACCAAAAAACATAGTCATGTAAAATCTGGTGGTTAATCACAGTAATAGCTTGTCAGCTGCAGGTTGCTGCAAGCATGCAGCTCTTCCTAGAGTTGCAGTGGACTTCTGGAGAATAACTGAATAACACCACTCAGCAGTGAGAGAGCAGTTTTAATACAAAGAGGGCTTCATAGATGAGGGCAGCATAGGCTGCCAAGGGGCCCGGATGTATTTTAGCCCCCTGAGTGCTGGAGCTAGTGTCTGGTTTGGTGGAACCACTGTTTTGTCCTGAAACAATTTCTTTTCTAGTCTCTTACACCATCATGGTAGTGCAATCCAGTTGACAAGTGACGCTAGGATGCAGACAGGTATGTCTGAAGCTGCATTTGCTGACTGCTTTATTCTGAATGAGTACTGGTAAGCATCCCATGGGCTGTGACATGGCCAGCTAACAGCATGCTCAATGTGTATCTTAGCTTGCTAGTTCAAGCACCCTCAGTAAAAGTAACTAGAAGATGCTCCTAAGACATACATAAGATAAACTGCCCCTTTTCCATGTAATTGCAGGTAAGAGCATTATTCCTTAGCTCAATTTCCTGATCTATGGAATTCTGAATTATTGTCATTCCTGTTTTCAGTATACAATTCCTGAAGATCTACTTTCTGCTGAGAGGAGCTCAGCCCACCTACTATTAGCCCTCTTTTTTTGCCAAAGTATTCTGACACCTTGGTTAATGTCTGGGTGGAGCAGGAAATCCATCTACCAGATGCAGAAAAGATCTGTTCTAACATCTGTTCAGCATGCCAGTCACACAAAGCAGATGGAAATCACATAGCTTATTTAACTGCATTGAGTAAAGTGCAGTTAAACTGCCAAAATGCATGCCCAGTTTTGCACTTCATGCAATTTTCAAGGTTAATATTTCTGCTGGTGTTGCATTTGATTACTAAAGGTAGCGAAGCAAAGATTGACAGATTATTGAAACGGAAAATGTTTCAGGTTTAGATAATTTGCAAGTAACACCGGAGATCTGAGAGTACTGAAATGTTGCTGTTCTAAATCATTGTTTTATAAACAGCTTTGCACATGTAACCCTGCTCATGGCCAAGATACTAAAAATTTTGTATAGTGGTGTCTTCTAGAGGTGGGGGATATATAGTTATAATGTGGGTTGGATGCTGTTATTTTCTAACTACTGTTCAATTACAAATTTTCTGATTCTCTCTTAACACTAGCTGCTGCTTTTCTTGCTCTCTGGTGGTTTTCCTGGCAGGTATCTCAAGCTTTCATTCTATAACAGCTCAAATCATGTTCAAAGTGGAGAACCATTAATAATAACACCAGGGATCTGTCTTTCTGAAGGCAGATACTGAAAGTTCAAAATTTGAAGACACAAGCAGAGACCAGCAATATTTGAATCTAAAATCTGGCATCAGTTTAGATTATGGCTTTAGTGCTGATAATCTCTCACAAATGTCAAATGGGAAATCCTTGAGGGTAGTTTTGCTTTAGATAAAGGACAGAATTGTCTGGGAACAGAGAACTTAAAACTCTAAGGCCAGTTCATACATAGGTTTTGGAAGTGAGAGGCATTTAAGATCTTATTTTTGCTCATCTCTACAAGTGTTACACAAGTGAAATCCCACTTTGCTATGTTAGACTTAGAAAGCTTCTTTAGCAACCAGTGTTGGCAGCTGCTGAGGGCCTTAGTACTACAGCAGAAGCTGTTGTAGTCTAAGAAACAAGTACTTCTCCCCTGAGCTGTTCAGCTCCTGAGTGCTCTTTCCACATGGTCCTCTGGCCAACTGAGCAATCCTAACAGCTTGACCTCAGTTTGGTTTTTAAAGACTTCTGGATCAAGATCAAGGGTGGATTTTCTTTTGCCCTCCAAATACCTGAGTTACATCAATGGCTTGGATTTAGTTGCAAACTTGGGAAGGAAATGGAGCAGTAGCAAGGGGGAAGGCAACTGAAAAATAAAGATATGGCTGAGGGTCATTGAGATGTAGAAATAGTCAACATAATATTCTTGAGAAATGCTATTAATGCTAGAAAGCCGTGTCTAAATGAAAGCTACTTTGACCCATCATACCTAACCCCTGAATCACTCAGTAAAGGAGAACAGTTTGTGTTCACTTGCATGCTGCACAGCTAGTTCATGGATATTTGATTTAGAAGTGGTGGTTTAAAGGCTGCCTGGTGCTCAAGTTGGGCTCAGCAGGGAAGGATCATGCCCTAGTGATTAAAAAATGAGGTTAGTGTAAATCAACAGGGACACATTTTGTTCTTCTACAGGGAATTTAAACATCAGGAAGTGGCTTGTTTTTTCTAATGGAAATTTCCAGCACCGTCAGGTATTTCTGCTGTGGGGGAGATAAATTACTTCAGCCAGGTCTGCATTTGAATATCACAAACATGCAATACCTTTCTCCATTGCCTGGAATTTTGCAGGTTCTCTTTCTACAGAATACACATGATCTGTGTGGTAGAGAGAGTATGTATAGACTAAACAACTCTTTTGTTACAATAACCGGAGCAGAACTTCTAATGTGAATGCCTTGTAGGGTACATCCATTGCATGTTTGCATCCTGCCTCTGCATGTCAGACACAGGCTTGAATTAGTTTAGCTGAAGAAAGTAGTGTGAAAATTCTCCTGTTTCTCTGGGACTGTGAAGGAGGATGCTGAACAACATGCAGAAGGTCACCACAAACTGTTGAGGGCTCTGACCATGGGATTGCATATCGGGTGTCTGAGCTAATTAAGTATGGCTCATGAAATCTGCATAAATTTTTTCCCCCAGGTACTTCTGGACAAGGTGTTGGATTCTTGGCTTGAAATGTCTCTGAGCAGTTTTTGGTACAGTCAGGAGCATAACTTGGTCCATGAGTAAGAGAAGTCTTTTCTCCCTTTCTTCCCCTCAGTGGTAGTTATGCTTTTGATTTGCAAGGTTTCATCCTCAGGGAAGGGTTGAGGAGACCCTTTTCTGGGTACTCTGTGGCTGGTGAATGTCTTTGCTCTCAGGTATGGACTTGGCTTCATGGTGGTGGAGGGACCCAGCTGAGAGTAGAGAAAGGCAGCTACTGGCTGCATCTATGGAAGAAGGGGCAGGCATTGTGCTGGTTTTCTTCTGAACATCTTCTCTGTGGAGTTTGCCCTGATCTCAGACCAAAATAGCCAGGAACAAGCATAAGAATAGAGATGGACTCTTACTGAAGGCTTTTAACTGCTCATGGTAGCTAATGGCACTGATATGGCTGTGCTTGTTGTTGGCCAACAGCATTCATGACCCCAGCAAATCCCGCCTAGGTCTCAGATAAAGATTCTGGTGCTGTTTTCAAGACCTGGAATATGAACCCCTGCCTTGCTCACAGAAAAACTTGGCCATGGGAATAAAGAAAAATGTGCGGATGGAAGAGTGTAAAGGAAATCCTCTGGACCTGAAACTTGGTGAATATATAGGGGTTGTTTTATTTTGAGACCAATTAAATAAAAGATCCTTGTGTTCTACTGAAATGCACTTAAGGGTCAGACTTGGTAGGAATTGGTTGGCTTAGTTAATGAGGCTATCATCATCTTGCTTTAATCATGGTTCGAAATTGTGGACAAACTTCTGCAAATTAATTCTCTGCAGCTTCTCCACCACAAGAGTTTGGAAGGTCAGAGAGCAGCCTGGTCTCCCAGTCTGATCCTTAAAAATTATCGAAGATATACAATCAAAACTTGATTCAGTTTTCTCCCATTTGGCTCTACTGGTTCTTTCCCTGGGCTCAATCAGAGACCAGCAGTGATGGAGATCAGTGGTGATCAACCTGATTTAGTGGTTGGTACTTCTCCAGTGAACTCAAATGGACTACATTTAATCTAGTTTTCAAGCGTGCTTGTGTCGTGAGTGGAAGTTAAAATTCGCTTTATATCCCTCTTACCACGTGACCTTACAGCTAAAAGTATCAGAGTAGGAGGAAGGAGATCTGGCATTAACTTGTAGCTTTGCTACAGCTTCTCTATCTCATCCTGGCATGGTTCTGTGAGGAATTTTCCCCAAAACAGTGACTTAAAAGCCTATTCTTTTCACTTTTATTTTGGAGTTAGAGGAGCACGTGCAGTTACCACAGCTCAGCTTATGTGGAGTAACTCAGCTCTGCTTGGACCAAAGCAAAGAACAGAGCTGATGTAGCATAACCACAAAGCAGCTGGTGGGCTCCCTCAAAAGAGGGCTTCCTTGTCTAAGTTGTACTTAGCAATAAGGGAGAGCAAGGAATATGTGTGGGTACACCCAGCCCCGTGGACACAGCTGTGGTGGCTGCACAGTGCTCCTGTGCTGTAACCTAGAGAAGTGTCCCTTTAGTAGCTGAGTCTCCCAACATTAATTGCCTGCAGTACAATATATGGGCTTGTGGGACGAAGAAACAAGGTCCTTAAAACACTGTTTCACTGGGAAAAGCTGTGCTAGGAGCACAGACTCGCGTATCTCTCTGCATCATAGAAGTGAACATTTCTCAGCTTTTATAGGTGCCTGCACCTTAGGGAAATGGCTGCATCAGAGCCCTGGCTGCAAGTAGGTTTTGTAAATCAGGTGGTGTTGGTGTTTTGCATTGCTTTCAAGGTCTCTTTTGAACCTGGACTCCTCTGTCTACTTACCCCACAGTAATTACAGGAGCTGTATACTGTGACAGGTTGGGTGATGTTTCTATTTCTGATTCTTTTTCAGCCACTGAAACAACGAAATGGTAGAGCTTTATTAAACCCATGAAAGGAAAATGCGCTTTAAGCTGTGACTGTTGGATGGTTTAGGTGTCTCTTCTGTCCCATACGGTTTCCTGTCGAGTTAGGCGTTTGACATGTAGCACGTACGTGTGACATGTAGCAGCAAAAAATCAAGCCAAGGGCTGCTCCCCAGCACTGCCTCCTGCCAGACCCAGGCATGTCTTGGCAAGCAGTGCTTGGCTCTGCTCTTTGTGCAAGGTCACAGCATCCCCTGATACAGTGGCATGGGCTTCGTCAGGAGCACAGGCTATTGCGAGTGTGCTCTGCTCCCTCTGTCAGCCTGCCCTGCAACAGCAAGCTTGAGCTGAGGGCTTGGGGTGTCCCTGAGCGAGCTACTGCTGCCTTACCCCTCAGCTGTGGGGCCTGCTTTGGGAAGAGAACTTGGGGAAAGGTTGGGAAAGCTCATCTGTGGTAGGGTCTGGAGCAAAGAAGGTTTGGGGGGGGGATGCTGGACAGAAAAGCAATGACTAATTTTTCTCTACCAGTTTTCAAGTTTGAGCTAATAAACAAATTGATGGGAGGCTCACAAACAGGCTTGGGTGTAGGACTGGACTTTTTTGCTTGGGTTGAGGGAACTTCCTAGGGTCTGTGGCTGTTATATTCGAAATACTTTTTGGCCTGACCCCACTATACTTAAGACTACTTGAAGTTGAAAGTGCAGATGGCAGTGATAGCTATGTACTTCTGAAACAGGAAAGTGTCCTGGTGGGAAACCTGATCTTTCCAAAAATGTGCCTCTCGCAGGGATGGGGCAGAGGCAGAGCCGAGTCCCACAGGTGGAGTGTGGGGAAGCCCAGTGTGTGCTGCAGTAAGGAAGGGAAACCCTTTGGGGGGATGTGGGTGGCCAGGGGCACCATGTCAGAGGGCCTGCAGTTTGAAAAACGGGAACTGAAGTGCAGTAAGCATGTAACAAGAAATAGTAATGTCCAAGCTTCGGCATTTGTGGCACCCTAAATACTGGGCCAGCTAGCACAGGAGCAGAGGACAGGCAGGGACGCCACGGGGTAGGTGGCACAGGGTGACTTGTAGCATGCACATCTCTAAGAAAAAATGACTATTCAAGGCCAAGGCACAAGATGTGTGGGACTGCTCTGTGTGTGCAGCAGAGGGTGTCCCTCTAGTTGTACGGGGAGTTTGGTCTTCTGCACTCGATTCTGCACCAGATAAAACCTCTCTGCAGGTTTTATTGCAGTGCTAGTAGGTGAATTTATTTTTCACTACCTATATTCTCAGATAAACCTAGGGTTACTGCCTTTGACGATCAGCATGCTGTGGAGTCCTGTGCCTCACTTACTGTGCAATTAACCATGAAAATCTAATTAAAATATGAATAGCAATAAAGGCTGTACAGGTGAGGAAATGTTGATGTGTGCCACTAGTAAGACTGGACATATGAAGATTTTCTTGCTTTTCTTTCCTCCTCTTTACTTTCTGTATTTTCAAGGGCAATCAATCCGAAATGAGGTATTGAAAGGATGTTTCAATTAGATATTTTTTTCCCAGCCTTTCATGTGCAAGTCCCTGGAATTTGTTCACAGCTCTGCAGGTGAGAGATTAAGTCTCTAGAACATGTAACGTACACTTATGAAAAATTATCTTTCCTGAGGAAATGAGGCTAATTCAGATTCTTTAAGACTCAACTGAATTCACAAGCCCAGGTGTATTCATTATTATTTTAAAACCCTTTTAATCTTCAGAAGGCAGCATGTTCAGTAATTGCTGTTTGATGCAAAAATATTCCTGCTTCTCCCTCATTAGAGCTTACCTTTCCCATTTGCAAAAACCCAGGGCTGCAAACCCAGCTCTCACTCAAACGTGTTATTTGCGGGATAAACGGAAGGGCAGAGAGGGAGGAGGAGCAGCCTGGGCCAGCCCCTCGCCTTGGTGGGCACACGCTGACGTGGAGTGCGGTGCCTGGGGTGCTACAACAGCACCCAGAGAGTGTGGGTGGACTCGGGGAATGGCAAAAAATGAGGAAAAGCAGCAAAATGACTGCAATCAGCTGAAGTTAGGCAAGATAGCAGGAGGCTGCCCAGGCACCTCCTGTGCATGTTTGGTGGTTTGGGCTGGAAGTTCTTTCCCCTTGTATATGCTGGGATGCTTTGTTGATGACTTAGTTCAGTGGAGGGAGGGCTAACTCCTGGAGACCTCCACCAAGATCAACTCTAAAGCCAGCTCTTCCTGAGGCCTTCCAAAACTTAGCCTTCATGTCTGGCTTTCCAAAACTGCTGGATGGGAATGAGAACCATGTGAGCCTGTTCCTCTTGTTTAGCAAGCCCCTGTCAAGGTCCTGGAGGAGTAAATTGCTTCCATGCATTTATAAAGGTGTTAAAATGGTGTGGGGCTTGACTCCATCTGGGTTTCAGTGCCTGCCTGAATACAAGTACTGTGGAAAAAATAATATTCTTTTAATGCTGAAAATGGAAATTTATTGGAATAAAATGTTGTCATGAAAGTTATTCTTCCTCACTGCAGCTTTGTTCATTCCTCTGCTGCGTGACTGAAGAAGTGAGTCACAGGAGCTTTCCACGTAGTTTAAGTGGGAGAACCTACATGACGACATCTGATTTTTTTTTTTTAAACTTTTTTCTCCTGCTGGTTTTCAGCAGGCAAAATGAAGGGTTTGTTTTGACGTGGGGAAGATGTGTCAGGCACAGGCGGGGGGGGCTTGTTTGCCCTCTAACATTTCTCACTGCATAGAAAATGCTGTCTTTGCCTGGGAGATGGTTCACGCCATCTGTTTTTTCATGAGAATCACTCAGGCTCCATAGAAGCATTGCCTTGAGCAGCTTCAATTTGGAAGGAAGCTCAATCAGGCAGGAGAAACATGGGTTTCTGAACTTTTGGAGTGTAATTATATTCAGGACCAACTGTGCTTAGTCCAGTAGCAGTGGATGAATTTTTTTGTATAAAGTCAGTTGAAACCCTTATTCTGTCATACAAGGCAGGTACACAGTGGGAAACAACAAAAGATTTGATCTTGGTTTCTCCTTTTCTGACATGACTGCTTGCATGTAAAAAAAAGCCAAACCCAACACCAGTCGATGCCAGAGTACTGTGTAATCCCAATTACCCTAGCCCATTTATATTCTTTAAGTAGTTTATTGTTTATGATAAACCTTGTGGTAGACCCTTGGTGTAAAGCAGGCTGGGTTTGTTTTGGCTCACACAGCTCCCATGGATGAAGTTGCAGCAAGCCACTTTTCAAGGCCTTCCAGCCCCATCTTTCAAGGCAGTTTGTTTGCAGCAGCTGGGCAGGAGGACAGAGGTTGCAGTGAGATGTGCTCGAGGAGGAGCTGGCATGAGCTGTGTGTGTGGAGGCGTGGAAGCCAGGCCTTGCCTGCCCATCCTTTTTTGGCGCGCAATGCGTTGTGTTTGTAGGAAAGCATCCACTTTTCCTCCAGGCTCTGATGAGCTCTGGTGGAGGATGGCCGCGCTTTCAGGCAAGGCTGTGGTGCTCATCCATAATCATCCCCTTGGGTAATCTGAATGAAGGCCCTGGTACAGTTTACCTCTGTTTCTGAGATGTTCTATTATCTTTCTCAAAGTAACAGTTAAAACAGTTGGTAATGGCACTGTGTCTGCGTGTGGATTTTCCTCAAGCTCCCCTAGACGATGATTTGCTTTAGGGTGTACTGTACATATTAGCTTGTTCTTAGTATTTGCCTTAAGTAATCCATGAGTTATGCAGAAATACATAATACAGCAATTATTCTGCCATTATGGGGGTTCAGAGCCACGTGATGAAAAAGCTGAGAATCATGCAACCATAAATTCTGTTAATCCACAATCAGCATTATTTTAAATATTTTAAGATATAAATCTAACATATTATTCATATTAACTGTATCCTATATGTCATGATTTGGTGCTCCCGTATCTTCCTTCTCAGCAGCAAGTCATTACATTTTATTATTTAAGATAGAAGAGAATAATAAAATATCCTTTTTCATAAATAACTGGATTGTATCATAAGACTATCAGTAGTGAATTGTTTTATGGTTAACCTTACTGAAAGTCACTGTTTCAAATGGTGGCATGAATTACAGCAGCACAAGAACAAAGTGCACTGAGGGTAGAAAAAAATCATGGCATGTAAAAATGTTTCTTGGAATTAACTTATTGATATTGTGTCATCTCTCAATGAAATAAAAATTAAATGCCTAAAAAAAAAATTAAGCAAGCATGCAAGTGATTGTGAAATCTTAATCTTGTGTATTGCTACTCATTTGTTATACAGCTGAAAGGGTCTGGAAAGTTTAACAATGATAGTTTATAGTGATGAACTTTATTAAAGTCTCAGCCTTTGCTGGGATGTCCGTTGTGAATGGTAGCTGAAGGAGAATTTACTACCTGAAATAGATTTTCCACCTGAAAAATCACTTGCATGTAACACTTGGGGGGTTCTCTATGCTAAGAATCTTTTCGCTTCCAGGTTTTTGTTTCTGCATGTAAACTTTTTGAATAGATGATTCACAGAAACGGTGTCAGTAACTCCAGCGTCAGCCTTCTTCCCTTTGAATCCCTCTTTCCCACTCAGTGCCCGACATTCTGGGCAGGGGCTGTCTCCCTGGATGGGCTGTGTGATTTCTGGGGCTTCTCCCGTGGTCATGGTGAAAAGTAGACTTGGGGATCTGAGCATGACCCTGATTTCTTCCCACAGATTTAGTATCTCCAGCCTTCAACTCGGAGACCTGACTGCTCTGGTAGGGATTTTTCCATGACACCATACTAGCACATGCTTTTGGATGGGTGCTGTACCCAGCGCAGTCATCTGCTCTCCCCAGTGAGCATGAACTCTCTGGTTAATGGCAATTTTTTTACGTGAACTCAGATGTTTTCCTATGTGTATCTCCTCAGGGTTTGCAAATTACCTTCCTGTGATGGATTCCAACATGTTGTACCACATCCAGACTGACATTTTGATTATGTATTATTCACATTGTTGAAGAAATTAACATTTGAAGCAGCTGAAGCTTTTCAGGATATTTTTCCCCAAATAACAATTTTGTCTTTTGAGTGCCAGCCAGATTCTCCATATGGCTAAAATGTACTAGAACAGAAAGACAATTAGCATGGCTTAATAAACTTCATGCATGGCTTGCTATTACAATATCAGAAAGAAAACAAATATAGCCACTAGTTCTCCTTGGAATAACTCTGTTAAATTGCTGTTGTTTGAAATGAGCTTTTTTTATGGCTTACAGCTGACATAATTTGCGTTGTGATAGGTAAAGCACCCTTCCGTATGTTTAATGCCTTTGGGTTTGACACAGGCCTGCTTGGGTCTTGCATAAATCTCCTCCCCTGGTGAGAGGGGAAAGGCAATAAACTGAGTTTTGGTATGGAGCAGAAAGCGATGGATCTGGGAGACACTGGGGCTCTATTCCAGATTGTATCATTCAGCAGAAGTTTTCTTGGTGGCTTTTTAGCCTGCTTTCAGTCTTTGTCTATTTGCTTTTCTTGGTTAAATGGTATGTTTTGAGAGCCAGACCTAGCTGGCCACAGAGACCAACTTTCGCTGTGTATTTCACCAAATTGTGCAGTCTCTATACGTTTATGCTGACGCATTTGATCTGTCAGCAGAGGATACTGCTGAGCAAGCTGCTAATTGCTTCTGGTTTAGCATCTGAGTTTGGTATGTGTAGCACTGAGGGGGAGGGAGGGGGAAAAGCAGTCGTGATCTGTCTGAATTGTGTGACTTAAATGAGCTTTTCACAGGGAAGTCTGACAAATGCTCATGAAAGCTTGTGGGGTCTTTTTGGGCGTGCATGATTTAGAGATGGACAGCTGTGTGTGTGTGCGTGTGATTTGCAGGACTCGGGATATCATGCTGTATCACAGCCATGAAGGGACTGTAAGAGTCGGTGATAAACTGTGCTCTCAGGACACCAGTGACTCCCTGGGCATGGCCTGTCCATGGTGACAGTGTTCACATCACCCTCTGGTAGGACAACCTGCTCTGCCCACTACAGTTGGCTTCTTGGACGACACTGAGTGCAGTGTTACACAGAAGGAGCTTCTAGTGGCGAGTCCCACCGCAGAGCTGCTGGTGCTGGATCCGGCACTCCCAAACCACTGTTTAGCGTTTGGCACTGAAGGAGGCTGAGCCTGGGCTTGTTTCCCCTCAAGGAATGGCAAATTGGTTAGCTCCTGAGCTGTCACACTGAGCCCAACCAAAAGCACGACTGGGAAATGTCTGGAAATTCTCCTTTGAAATCCCCTGGTCCAAGGGAGATTATAACATTGCCTTGTTTAGTGTGTATCTGTTTCCCTGGACTGATGTCTCCTCCTTACTGATGCAGCCTGTCTTGCAAGTTTTCATGAATGAGAGTGCCTATGAAAAGTGATTTTTACAGGGCACTGGTTTGGAAGCACTTGATGTTTTAATTAACTTTTAGGGGTTATGGTCTGAATGGTTTGCGCAGCTATTCCGTAGTCTGATCTGAATCTCTCTGGATTCAGAGCACATCCATCCTAATGCTTTCAGAGCACATGAGTGAGTTCAGATTGCTGATGTGCAGATGTGCATAGGGTGAACGTTTCTATTACCCCATCATCATTATCATCACCATTTTACTCCTTGCTAGCAGAGTCATAGTGTGGCTATAATTAGTATTGATTGTGCAAGATGGCAAGAGTAATCGGGAAGGTGTTACACAAGGGGGGCAGGCTGTGAATTCCCTGCCCAAACCTCTTACATTATTGCTGCTGGCAGTCTGTGGGTGCAGTACTATTTGTGTTTATGTAAAAAAAAAAAAAAAAAAAAAAAAAAAAAAAAAAAAAAAAGGCTAAATGCCGTCTTCCCTGGGAATACCTTTTCCTAGCACTCAGGGTTTAGGAGTTCACAGTTCAGCTCTGGCAGGATGTGAGTCTTTGGCCACCCATGCCATGAGCTTAGGAGGAGTATTTCTCTGACTTCTATAAAGGAAAATACTCCAGGTAGGAAAAAAAAAATTCAGTAAATACCATGAGTACATCTGTAAGGTTTCTTACCTCACTACGGTGGATGCTTGTCCCAGGCTGGTTTTCTTGGGTAGGACATCCACAGCTTTTCCATGCTGTGCCTGCTCACATCCTTTATCTGTGAGATGTCTTGTAGTTTTTCCCTGTGACATTTGTATTCAGCTGTTTCATGATGGATTTTGTGGATTCACTCCTGCTCCCAGTGTTGATTAAGAGAAGTAACAATCGCAAAATAATTTCCTGCAGCACACTGTAGCAAGTGGGCACACCAGGTCTACAGTGTCTGTGCTTAACTGCTTGCCCCTCTGCAGCTGACCCCACTCTTGGAAATACTGCTTTGGCTCCAAAAAAGGGTGAGTTTGCCACACAGACAAACCTGTAGAGAGAATACAGTGCTCCCAAGCGCTCTCTGGGGCCTCAGCCTTGGTGAGTCCTTTAGGGATGTCAGCTGGAGGGGGGAAAACCCTCTGACTTCGTGCAAAAGCAAAGAGGAAGCAGAGCTGTGGGTACCAGAGACCCAGGCAGTGAAGCTCGCAGTGAGGGCAGCGTACCGCTGCAGTCCTTGCGATAACGCTGGGGTGAAATCTGCCTTTGCTGCCTTGGCGTTGTTCTGCAGAAGCTGTGGCATTGAATCAGCGCTGATACAAACCGGAGCAAAGCGTGGTGTGTTGGCTGCCTCTGTGAGCCCCAAAGCTGCTCAACTGAAAGTAGCCAGCATGAATGGCATGCCTGAACACAGCGCATAAATAATTGTATGGGGAGCTTAGTGCTCCCATGCCACTGTATATAAATATTCATATTATTCCATGAATCTGTCATTATGAGCAAGTGCTTCATCTTTCAAATTTTACTCCTGCCAAAAGTCCTCACTCATGGAAATACTCTCACTGAAGGCAATCAGATGACTGACATGACCAAAGGGCTGTGGGATCTCTTGTAAAAGCCTGATTTACAGCAGTACTTAATTCATAATTTCTGCACACTGGGAAACAAAACCCAAACACAAATTGCCTCAGCTGTTTTTAAAAGACTTTTCCACTGTAGGGTTCTTATTTCATGAGGATTGAATGAAACCACAAATCTTTTCCCTAGCTGCTAATTGTATGTGTCCCCTTATTATTATCAGTGATATTAGTGAGGTAATTGTCAGGGGCTGAACCAGCCCCTGTCTCCTGAGCTGCTGCTTTCCAGAGTCTCAGCCCAGACTTCTGGCATAGATCATAGCCCGCAGGCATGGCTCCGCTGTTGGTGCAGGGTGGAGTAGCTGGAAAGGTGATGGGAGAGCAAAGCATGCTCTGAAGTCAGCTATTTTTTGAGCATTTAGGTGCTCAAGAATACTAAAGATTTTAGCTGAGGTTTTAGCTTGGTTGTATAGGACCCAGCCAGTCCCTTGCAGTTAGATCTAAGCACCTCACTGGGAAAATGAATATTTTGGGAAGAAACACTTTCTTTCCTCTTTATCAGTGCTACCTACTTGCTCCACGTCAGTCAGCGTGTCCTGTGCTGGTGGTGTGCCCAGGGACCACAGCAGCCATGCCCTTCCGGCTCAACAGAGCATTGGCTTTCACGGTGCAGGGCTGCTGCATCATTTTGTGTGGTGTTGACCCATCTGGGGCCGTGCCTAGATCTGCTACATCTCTCTCCTAATGCACCCTGTAGAAGGAGCAGCCCTGATGTGGCATCAGTCTTGCAGCAAAGCTGCTGAATGAGATTCCAGTCTTGCAAAATACTTTAACAAGATTAATGGTACAGGGATGTGCGGAGTGTAATCATCTCCTGTGCTGGGGTGAGGAAGGGAGCTGCATGTGATACAAGCCACACTGCTCACACTCTGGCATGACCACACTGCTGCCAGCAATCCTGCGCCTTGCACAGTACTGACCGCAGTGGCTCATCTGCTGGGGCAGCCTGTGCCCCATGGCACTGGGGTGGGAAGAGCTTTGTTGGCCATCTCCAGCTAAATGAGGTGCTCTTTGATGAAAGCAAATCCTTGCTAAGTCTGTGGTGGGAAGTAGAATAGATCTTGCTAGACTTTGATCTTGAATCCCTAAATATCTACTTTGCACACTTTCTGCAATAAATTATCCTTGTTGATGATAAAATTAAGTTTAGTGCAAGCCTGTATTCAGGCCTAACTGAGGGTCTGTTCTGCCTGCAGAGGTGCAAACAGCCTCCCCTTTCAGCATTCAGCATCATCTGCCTTCCCACCTCCATCTGCCAGGGCCTGAACTGACCACCAGCTCAAGATTGCCCTTGAGGCCCCCCAAGCTGAGGGTGCCTGAAGGTGCTGTAGCCTCTGCACAACGCTCCTGGCATGGTCTGGGATTGCTGCTCTGCAGAGCCAGGAGTTTACGCCATGTGCTGATCACATCCAGCTCCTTTTGCCTCAGGAGCTGGCCAGGATACATGGTGGTGTTCGGGACTGGCAGCTCAGGCTACCTGCCTTATCTCCATGATGTCAGCCTGTCTGGGGGCTCCTGTTTTGGAGGAAACATTTTGCTTGCTTTGGTAGGTCTGGACATCTTGGCAATGCTGGAACAGCTGCAGCTCCTGTTCTTGACTTGGCACTGGTGGGATTTTGGTGGTAGAGAGCTGCCTTAGCTCAGCAGTAGGGCATGGCAGGCCACTGGTGGTGTGGAGGGTCTCAATATAAACAGGACATAATTAAAGTAAAATTTATTTTTAGGTAAAATCAATTGGCACTCCAGCATTTACTTGTAAACAGAAGATTTGAATGTCTGTGAGAGGAAAAAACTATTACTGCACTGTCAATTAATTAAATTTCTAGGATTTAATTACAATCCAAAATGCTAGGATTTAACAACAATCCAAACCACTCAATCACTCACCTAAAAACTGAGGGCTCTCCACCTCAAAGAGTTTCCTTGGGTGGCATCCAGACCCAAGGGGAACGCCCTCAACCACAGCCATGCTGCTCCAAAGGGGACTAGCTCAAAATGGTTCCCCCAGGGGACTCCATTTATACCTGAGCCAAATCTAGTCTGGGGTCAGTATCAGCTCCCGGTGGCTGAGGGCCCCGATTACTGTAGAGACCTGAGAACAAGGGTGTGAAAAAGGAATCAGCGACTGCTATGTCTCAACAGCCAGGAAGCCCCATCTTTGTCAGGGTGGGTGCACCCGCCACAGCTGGAAGCTATAATAACAATGTCTATATTTTGTGCTTGGTGCTCTTGCCCTTCGCATGCAAGTTAACTATGGCCAGCCAGCTCTCTCTTCTCTTTTAACCCTGCTGGATAGAAATACGGGTGACTTCGGGCATCTTCAGTACTAAGCTCCTCATGCTCACAGTGTTAAACTGGATGGCATTACCCACCACGGCAGGTTCAGAAAGCCCTGATGCTCACAGCAAGCTACCCAGGGGAAAATGAACAGAAAAAACAGAAACACCCATTCCAACCAAATTATCATCTCCGTAATATTTTTTTATACAGAAATATTAATATTACTGAATTTACTTTTGCCCTTTTGGATTCCTGATTCCTGCTTTAATTGATCAGCCATGGACAGTAACTAATTAGATTGGTTTAATTTCTTCTTTACAAAAGCAAAAGTTAACCATGACAAGCCCAAATTTCCTTCTGACGCCAATTAAATTCCCACCTTACAAAAACTAAATGGTACCAATCTGTAGCTTCCACAAAACTATTTTTTTTCCCCAAGATGTTTTTTAAGCAGTTATTAGCAGAGCTGAAACATGGCAAGTTGGGTCAGCCCCTTGAGCTGCAGGAGCTCTCAGACTCTTAGGAGGCTGTGGAGGAGAGAAACTGCTTGTATGAAAGATGTTTGGAGGAGGGTGAACCTCCTACCCGTGCTCTTAGGGGAAAGCTGAGACCTTTCCAGAGCTGCAGGGGAGATGGAGTCCCTGGAGCACCAGTCATCTGTCCCACTGGTTGTGGTGGGACTGTTGTGCCCCTGCTCTGTGACAAGGTGGTTGTGTTTTTGGCTTTCTGGGGGACCTCAAAGGCCTCAGAAGAATTGGTTTATCTTAATAACCCTTTTCCAGGTGTGCTTAGCCAAGTCCTCCCTTGTCTTTATGGGATGTGGAGGAGAAACTATTCAATGCAATTAGCCTTTTGTCTTCTTTTTGTAGGGCCTGACCCCAGTCAGTGTGGGACTGTGAGGGAGCCCCTTACGGCTGGGACTATCAGGCCAGGCTACATGGTGACCCCACTGGGATCCACAGGCAGAACGTGGCCTGGCCAGGGGACCAGGCTGGCAGCCCTTCTTGGAGGACACGTACCACGGCTAAGAGAGGGCAGGGAGGGTGGCAAGTGCAGCCTCGAGGAAGCACAACCAAGCTTACAGTGCAGGTGAGAGAACCAACTCCTGGTGTCCTTTCCTTGCACCCAGCCTGACAAGGCAGGGGAATGCAGAGGTAGGGCACAAGTGCACTTAACAACAACAACAAAATCTCACTTTTATACATCCATCAGATTGTAAAAGCTGTAATCCTTAAATATGCACTTAATCAAACTGCGTGTGAAATTTCATCTTTATGGTTTACTGGGTGAGCAGGACAGGCAGCTCTTACACTGCAGCTTTATGTTTCAGTGCATTTTGTTCTGGAAAAGAGCAAAACGTGCTGGACTATTTGCTTGCAAAATGAGCTGTTTGCTATCAAAACTGATTCCAATCATGAATACAATTGCCCACCACTATTGACAAGCTTGTTTTGTTTGTATTTCCACATTCTTTTACACCTTCTCTTTGACAAAAAACAAGCTCACTAAAACTTTGAAACAGCAAAGGTTGATGGTGACTACAGCTTCTACTCAGTTAAGAGCTGCAGAGAAAGGGTTTGCATGTTCCAGCAAATGGCTTCTGTGTGGCTGATGGATCCTGAAGCTGTAGGCAATGATGTTTCCCAGATCTGTCCATGCCTAATGAGGGGGCAAGGATCAGACTTCTCGGTCTCTTGTAGAGGATTGCTGTCTCCTGCTGGTATCAGTGCTTGAGTAGACATCTGCCTGCAGTCCTGGCTATGGCACTTTGAACAGGACCTTGTCCAGCCATATCCCAAATTACAGCACTGGAATGTGAGCGGGTGTTACCACCCATCAGTTGAGATGTAGCAGCTGACCATCTGTGTGCTCCTAGCTGACTGCAAATACCCTCTGTGCCGAGTTTGTATAAACCTTGAGTTGCAAACAGAGACACTGCAATAAATACAGGCTGATACCAGAGGCAGAAGGGATCAGCACTTTCCCATATGGCTTTCACAGTCACATGCCTCATCTGTACTGTTTCTACGCCTTCTCATGCTTAAGTACTGGTCTTGAGTGTAGAAGAGTGTGTATCAATATGAACACAAATGCTGGTGACAATTAAAACTCCCACTGGAGAGAAAGGGCGTTGGTGGTTTTCCCAAAAGTATCCTTCTCTCTGTTTTCATGGTTGTGAAGGGCTGCTAATTTCCCCATGATGAGTCATTGAAAGCATTTATAGAGGTAAAACAGGGTTTTCATGCCCTAAATATAGCCTTATCTCAGCCCACATGGAGCAACCTCAGGAGCTGGCTGCTGAGCTAGTAAATACAACTC
Source organism: Strix uralensis (assembly GCF_047716275.1). Lineage (NCBI taxonomy): Eukaryota > Metazoa > Chordata > Aves > Strigiformes > Strigidae > Strix > Strix uralensis. The sequence goes on along the minus strand of NC_133984.1, from coordinate 20,576,950 downwards.
AGAGCTGATCCCAGCTTCTCCTGACTGATGGGGTTTGTAGAGAGGAAAACTTGGAGTTACAGAGCAGGGAAAGAGTCAGCACATGTCAGCTGGGACCACAAGACCTGAGATCACAACATGGTGAGATAAATCACAAGTGCAGGTGATCGTGTGCTGAAAAAGAGAGTAGTGACTGTGGGAAGGAATGGGCAGTGAAGGGTAGTGCTTCACACCCAGAAGCTGTGGCAGTGCTGGGCTGGTCTCAGAGAGACTACTGGTTCAGCTCTGCTGACCTGTTGGGATGTACCAGGTGTCTTTATGGCTCCCTTTTGTGACTGCTAAACCTCCTGACCTGGTTTTCAGTCTGTTGTGCTTTCTGCAGATGTTCTTCCATCTCTGCTGTGAACATGAGGTTGCCCCTTAGGTGGGCCTTGGGAGTTGCTGGGTCCCTCTGTGGCTCCTCCGCAGGCTCACCTTGCAGAGTCCGCCTGGACAACTGAATCCAGGGAAACCCTGGGTGCCTACAGTGCTTCTGGCAGGGTTGTGTGGTCAGGCAGCTGGGAGCTTCAGGCAGGGCAGCCCCAAACCCTTCCTGCTGTAGCCAACTTCCTCGGCTCCAAAAGCAGGAGCAGGTTGTGCTTGTGGCCTGGGCTTTGTGCTGCTTGAGTGGGTGCTGGGCTGTCTCCCTAGGCATCTCTCTTGCCTCCCAAATGTGCTACTAGTTAAAGCTCTAGTTAAAGATATTAATAACTGTGGGGGAAGGTTTACAAAAATCAGAACCAGCCTACAAATGTAGAATGTGAATTTAAGATGCTTCTTGCATGGCGACTGAACATGGGATGCTCTCTCCTCGATTGATATGCAAATTCCACTTGGCTAATTGGCTTTCTCAGCTGTCTGCAAAGAGTCCATGTATAATTTATAAAGGACTGGATATGTCTGCCCTGAGAACATAATAGCTAATAACATTGAATATTCATGAATTCCGCCAGCTAATAGGGAGGTAAGACCATAAGCAGTTTTGACACATTGGCGTGAACCACCATGATCTCTTTTTATTTGAACTAAATTATTCGACGGCACTTTGGGTCTTCAGAAAACATTTAGTTCTCTATTAATCCAGAATGTTTAAAGACTCTTTATAGCCCATCTTGTAAGTGGCCTGTAACAATTAAAAGACATACCATGGGTGTGTAGTGGGTGCCCTAGACACAGATATATCTTGCCAAGGCGTGAAACATTACAGATTTTCCTGGCATAACTGGGTATATCTTTATCTTCCCCCATCAGGTTTGCAGCTCCATTTTATTGAAGCATACTAGAAAATGGATGTTTTGGGAGGAATAAACAAAGCGGGTTACTGAAATGATTTCAATTATGGAGAAAAACATTTACTTAAAGTTGAGATTTTAAGTTCTGGTGTGCAGAACTGATGCTGAAAAGATATGTGAAACTGTAAACATGCTATGGGTTTGGAAAACTCAGATGTTTAAATCTACACCATTGATTATAGTTAAATTTTAAGTTAAAATCCATCAGTTGGAGGGATTGATATCAGTGATATCTGTAACCACAGTGAGTGCTGTAACATAAACAAGACTGTTAAGTTTTGAGACTGCAAATTTTGGAGCACCTGCAATTTGATTAGGACTAGAGGCTACTCCTTAACTCAAAGATGGAGTCTTTGGCCAGCCCAGAACTGTTTCTGCATCTGCTGATGCATTCTATACAGCTCATGAGAAGCTAAATCCAGCACAGACCACAAACGGAGTGGCCAATAAAGAAGGGAATGGAATTTTGAGAACAGCATAAAGATCATGTTTATCTCTAGATAATCAGCAGTATTTCAGACAGAGAGGGCTTCCCACATGCCCAGACTTTATGTATATCTGCTCTGCCTCTGGTTAATCTGGTGTCCAGCACCTTGGAATACTATATTCATGCCATGGATGTGAACCTGGCCATGTTTTTGCCTTGATTTGGGAATGTGGAAAAGGGAAGATTGATTTTTAGGTGAGTTTTGTAATCCAAAATAGCCTCAGCTGGCTTTTCCTCCGTCTTCCTTGGCTCTTATATTAATCCTGTTCAGAGTAGATTTCTGCCACTTACAATGAGGCAAGTTTCTGGGGATCGAGTCTCTGTTGGTGGACCTCATCTTGGTTGACACCTTTCCGCAGTAGAAGGATGGCTGTGGTTTACCTCAAATGCAGTTTACCCTATTTCACACTCCTGTAAAACACAGGGAAAAACTCAAGTGTGGAGGGAGGCTGTTTTATGTGCCTGGCAGCCAGCACCCCTGGTTGTACAATGTGATGAATTAATGCAGATGGCTGCATGAGCTGGTTCTGGAACAGAAGGTTGAAGCTACTTTGTTAAAGAAAAAACTTATCAGAAAGATTAATATGTTAATGAAACATATTGCACTGCTACTAAAACACACTGTATTTTGAGAGGAGAGATTTAACAGCCTGTGTAGCATAGCAAAGCTGTTCATTTGATGTGCTTCTGAATATGCTTGTGACATTTAAACACTGTAAAAGTGGAACTTATCAGGTGGCTTGAGGAATGATCTTGAATTACTTAAGAAAAAGTCTATTCATGAATGTCAAGATTTGGTAGGCAAGACCCTTGCAATGCACAGTTCTGCATGAGGGGGTGGAATGTGGCGGTGCAGACGCCCTGGGCCATGTCACAATGTCAGGAGCCAGCCAGCATTGTGCTAATTGTCTTCGCTACAAGTGCAGTGAGCTGAGGTGATCTGGTACTTTCTTGTTGTTTATACAAGTGCAGTGCATTGGGACGATGAGGTGCTCCCTAACTGTGCCTGGAACTCCTGTTGCCTGGGAACAGTATCTGTATCTCCTGTGGCCTGGATCGTAGCCTGCTCTGGAAGGCACCACGATTACCTGACAAGAATTGTGGCTGAAATGAAAAACTACTGACCAAAGTCAATCATCCTGCGATCCTATAAATAGCAATTCTAAGTGAGACCCTTTGAGCTCTCCTGGGTCACAACAGGCTGTGACCAGTGTCTCCCTGGAGTTGGGATGTGTCTCAGGCACAGACTGCTCGAGATTTAAAGACCACCTGCCAACAAAGCCGACGAAGGGCCAGGGCAAAGTCAGACTTCTTGAGGCTCAACAATCTCCTGTTGAGGAATGCTGATGCATTGTGAGTATTTAAACTCAAGAAGATGGAAAATTTAACTATAGGCTAGCCTCTTCCATCCACCTCTCTACCTATCTCTGTGTTTGAATACACACATTTGCCTCCACAAATGTGGGTGTCTACATATTTCACTGGATCCAAATATTTCTGTTTGTCTGTGCGTTTTGTGTTTATACATAACTACATATATATTCTTTGATTTAGGGTACCTTCTAGTAAGTTAGTATGAATCTTGTCATTCTTGAATCTGTAATTAAGTTGCTGTTTTAGTTATAACATATTCTACCAAATCGCTTTGTTAATCTTTAAATTGGATAGTCATTAAGTGCTGCTAAAATTCAACCTTTTGATCCACCTCACACCATTAATAAGTCTTAAATTGCTGCTAAATCATAACCGTTTCAAATATTTCATCCACGACAGGGTGTCTGAAATGAACAGCTTTGAAGATCTTAGTCTTGCATTTGAATAGTGTGAAATGTCCTCCTAGGCCATCTGCTTCCCCACAATGGGCTCCCTCCCCTGATCTGGGTGAGGAGACTTTAAGTACCTCAGTCCCATCTGCGCTGAGGTGTTTCACACCCCAGAATTCTGAACTCAGCCTGAAACATGACGAAGTCTCAGATGAAGGGCACGGGAACCAATGTAGGATCGTAGGTGATAGAGGAATGAAGTCTCCGGGGACTTAATATGCAGTATGTATTATGCTTGATGTTATTGGAGGGATAAAAGCAGGCTTGTGTGAAATAGGAACTGAATCTGAAATTAGTATCATCAGCTATTCAATTTTCTTAAAAAGGAGAAAATCCCTCAAACTGTATAGAAAACAAGCCAGCAGCAGCCTGTGCCTTAATGGAAAATTGTTTGTTATCACAAGTTGAGCTGGTTTTGGCTGGGGTAGAGTTAATTTTCTTCCTAGTAGCTGGTATGGGGCTGTGGTTTGGGTTTGTGCTGACAGCAGTGTTGATAGCACAGGCATGTTTTCGTTACCGCTGGGCAGCGCTGACACAGAGTCAAGGCCTTTTCTGCTCCTCACCCCACCCCACCAGCGAGGAGGCTGGGGGTGCCCAAGGAGCTGGGAGGGGGCACAGCCGGGACAGCTGACCCCAACTGACCCCAGGGACATCCCAGGCCATGTGGCATCATGCTCAGCATATAGAGCTGGGGGAAGAAGGGGGAAGGGGGGACGCTGGGAGTGACGGCGTTTGTCTCCCCAAGCCACCGTGGAGCCCTGCTTCCCTGGGGATGGCCGAGCACCTGCCTGCCCATGGCAAGGGGTGAACGGATTCCTTGGTTTGCTTTGCTTGTGTGCGCGGCTTTTGCTTTACCTGTTAAACTGTCTTTATCTCAACTCACAAGTCTTCTCACTTCTACCCTTCCAATTCACTTCCCCATCCCAAGACAGGGAGAGTGAGCAAGTGGCTGTGTGGGGCTTAGTTGCCAGCTGGAGTTAAACCACCACACAAACACATGCTGTACCAATACATCCCAAAAGAAAGAGCAAAATGGAAGAAATACAGAAAAAATATTAGCTGTGCCAAATCACTCAGTGTTATCAGCTACAAGAACAAGCTTTGTCCTGGTGGACAGTACGGCTTCACAAGTTGATTGGAAAGACAAGGTTTGGTGAGGGCTGGGTCTATTCTAAGGGGGATTATCAAGTGATTATGCACTGTATGGGCAGCTGTTCTCTGGGTCTCCTTCATGACAGCAATAGGTAGTTTTAGCCAGTCTGTCATCTCCTGTTGACTTAGTTATTGCCTTCCAAAGAGAGGATTTTTTCCAAGATCATTCTATTTCTCTTTGTATTGCTCTTTTCTCTCTCTGTTTTCCACCAGTGCCCAGACTGTGAGTAGGGGATGGTGGTGTCTTTGGGAAGAGCTTTGATGTCATCAGAGCAGTCTGGTATTTAACTGATATCTTCACAATGTTTGCTAGAGGATTTTGGGGTCAAGCTCAGGCTGTGATGATTCCTTGTGAAGTCCCACCTCTCAATAGGCTTAAAAGAAACTTGCAGCATCCTCAGATTTCTTGTAGCTGTATGACTAGCAGGGCTTCCAGGGCTTTTTCAAAGGGCTCCCATACAGTTATTTAAGTGCCATAAGTGCTTAGCTTGTAGGAACCGTGGGGGTCTTGCTCACAGGCTGTGGGAACTGAAGCCTTTGTGTAGTCTGTCTCCCCCAGAGCTTCAGCCCACTGAGCGCTGAGTTGCAGGAAGCATTGTTCCAGAAACTCATGCTTAATTGCAAAGTGCTGAAATTATCTCTGGCTTCAAATGATATCTTTTGGACTGAGAGCTTACAATCTAACATAAGTAGATGTGTCTCTCTGGACTGTATCCTAAGTTACTATATATAACAAAACGTGGCTGGCTTCATTACATCCCTGAGCTCTGTAACTCTGAGCATCTTGCAGGGTTGTGTGAGATAAAAAGTCCCGTCGGTTCACAAGCAGTGATCTGTACTTGTAAGTAGGTTGCTACACCGTAGGGCAAGAGCAGCCTGACCTGAAGGCACTTTGTATGAGTCTGAGTGGGATCAGTCATGCTGAATTCAAGCCTTGTGTGAAGCCCAGGTAAAATGCTGAATATGTTTCCACAACGTGTAATAAAGATGTGGTTTCTGTCTCTTCTGCTTGCTGGAGTTTGTAACTTTCTAAACGTTGTGAAGTCAGTGTTCAATAACAAATATTATTTTACTCACTGTGTTTGGGGTGTGTGAAACATATTTTCATGTGAACTGAAGTCCCGATGATGAATGTGGTTGCAGATTCTCTGATGCCTGATAGGATTTATGCAGTGCACAGATTGCAAAGAGGCTGAACTATGTAGTTGAGAAGATGACATTTACTTTAAGTTCACTTTTAGTGTCTTTGCTTCCCAGCGGATTAATCTTTTTGTTTTGATCAATAGCCAGTCAGGACTGTACCGAAAATATCTTCAGTGAGGTGTGGCCAGAGGGTATCAGAGCATTAGAATGAGCTAGTATTTCTGATAAGATTGGTGAAATGCTCTTTTAGGCTTAGTGGAATTAAAGAAAAGCACAGAAGTCATCAGATGAGAGCATATTTGGAAGGGGAAGTGAAGAGTAAGTTTCAACCCACCATTGCTCCTGCCCTGAGGTAGGTGCAAACATAGCAAAGAGGCACACTAAGACCTGACCCATGATGAATCAAAAAGGCCCATGGCCCCAGTGAGCAGTCCTGCAGTGCACCCATCTCAGATCTGTTGGGGGGGATTGAGCCATAATTTGGGATAGAAATGTGTGGGGTTGTGCTGGGGAAGAAATCATCAGGGGGACTGGAAGGAAAGGCAGGTGGGTCAGCTTAGCCTTTGGACAGTGGCGATACTAAGACTGGGTAGCAGGAATGACATCTGGAGTGTCAGGTCTTCCCTGACATGGGTGAGTCCCTCCATCGCTGACAGATACTCACCATCTGGAGAGGATAGGTTCACTCAAGAGACCGATGATTTGGACAGCTCTTTATTTGATCAAGGCTGGTTTAAAAACCCAACCCCCCTTTTTGATAACCTGTTCTCAGTTCCTCTTTCAAGCAACAGTTAGTTCCCAGCTGGCCCCATCTTTCCTGGCACCAGCTGTTACCTTGTGTAGTTTACTTTAAAAGAAGGAACAAGGTGATTCCTCACCAGTTAACTTAATACCTGCTTGGATCTCAGTTTTGGCAATCCAGAGCTTTTCCCAAGTGTTTTATTTGCAATGATTTCAAAGTTGGGTGGGTAAAGACCTCTTAAGTCTTTCTGTCTTTAAATAAACCTAGAGGAAATTTTTGAAGGCTGATGGTTGAAGTGGTATAAAGTCACGTAAAGCAAAAATAATCAGCAAGAATCAGACATACCTCTGCCTTCCACAGGTGAGAATTACCTGAGACTTTTATTGATTTCTGCTACTTTTCTTTAAATTTTTAGTAAATAACATGAAATTAGAAGCTGCTTTGTGTTCATTTCTTGCTTTACATTTTGAAAATGTGGTGTATGTGAGGCTTTAGGTAACACATGAAAGGAAATCACCTGCTTATTTGACATCTGACCTACACAGATTTCCCCTGATGGGGGGAAATCCTCTACAAGGCTTAAAACTGTAATCTAAATTAATACTAAAGCCATAGCACTAACCTGTGTGTGCAGGACTACAGGTGATCTGATAATTTTTATTACATTACCTTTAGTGGACTTTTCAAAGTTACCTTGAATTTACTGCAGGAAAAAAATTGCCTGCTTGCTTTAGACTATCTGAAATCTATAGAATGACTTTAACCAATTTAGAAATCATTTAGGCAGAACTGCTGTAAAACAAGCTAGAAATGTTTCTGAGTCTAGACAGACCCTAAAAGTCAATTTTATAGGAACATTTCTCAAAGCAGAAATGATCTACTCAGGAACAAACCCCAAAAAATGCACAAAAATTTTTCTGCTGATTGATAGGAAAAAATGAAACTGTACATTAAACCAGTATTTTACTCTTCATTAATTCTGCTGCATTTTCATCCGTTCCCCTGTGACCGTTCCTCCTAGGCCGGGGCTGGGCAGAGGCAGTTTCTCTGTGTCCACCTTCATAGCTGAGCTCGCTTTCCCACTTAGGGGTGCCACTGTGATCGTGCGCAGCCTGTGAGACGGAACAGATAATTACATAGGTGTTTGCACACATCATCTCCCTCTACGTTATTTTTGCTATGCAGAAACTGGAGGAGGGTGTCTTGAACTATTTAGTGAATTACATGACCTGGGGGACAAAGCTAAACAACTCCTGCTTTTTACACCATTCTCCTGTCCCCTGTTGTTGTTAGCTGTGATGTGTCAGCTGTCACACTTTTGTTACTACTTATTTTGTTTTTGTTTTTTTTTTTAATCAACTTGCTTTCCTTCTGGCTAATTAACCATGCCCACCTCAGTGTCCTTCCAAAGAGGTTATCTTCAGTCTGCCCTTTGTTTGCTGTTACAAGGTTTCTGGGATCTGGTGCCGTGACAAGCGTGCGATGGTTGTTCTCATCTGTTTGGGGTGCAGGGTGTGCTACCAGAGCCCTTCCACGCCAGCACATCTGCTGGCAGCACGCCTGGAGGGTGGCTCTCTGCTGATAACACTGTGGTGTTCATCAAACTAGCATGAATTAGAAGACTTTTTTTGTAAGATTTTATTAACGTTCTTTGGCAAAGTTGTTGGCCAAGACTAACACATTTCTTTTGAGAGTGCAGATAAGACCCATGCGATGCTGAAAGGCCCTGAACTCTGTGAGCTCTGATAAGAACACTCAGCTCTCACTGACACCCTGGGGCTGCCAGCTTGCTTCAGCCCCAAAGCCTGAGCCCGCTCCTGCTTGCAGGGCTCTGGTGGCCAAGGCTTTGTGTGAGAAAGAAGAGCAAATTAAGTGAAGGATTCATTAAGGTATTGTATGCTCAGATGAAGTAAAGCAGCTCAAATGGGAGAACCCATCAAGCAGCAAACACAGGAGGACCCGAGGGGTGCTCCACCTCAGTGGTGTATTATGCTTACTCAAATTAGTGCCCGGAGTCAAACTTGGTGTTGGACCTGTCTCCTGGGGTGCTTCGAGCCTTTAGACTTGCTTCATCTCAGCTGAAATAACATGTTTCATTTTTGAGCCTGATGTAGTGATTTAATTACCACTTTATTTGGGGGTAAACACCTGTCTCTTAGTTGGACAAAAGATAATAAGGGGGAAAAGCATTGTGTCCATAAGTTTATTTTTCAGCTAGTCCAGTGCTGGCACAAAAACAGCAATGGAAGTACAGCCTGGGATGTGGGTGCAAACCACTGGCGTACCTGTTCCAGCAGTGAGGGTAGCCAGGGTCAGCTGAAACCCATGTCAAAACTCAACATGGGAATGCTGCAGAGTCCTTCTTCCACTGCCTGCATTGGTCATTCCTGCCTGTGTCCTCCAGTCTCCCCTGGGCACTGGCAGGGCTGTTGGTGAGGCTGTGCGGGGGGGCAGGACAGGGCTAACAGTCTGTGTGAAAATCAGCCTGCAGTAAAAAACCAGTTTTGATCCAAATCGGTCCTTCGATACTGCTTTTCTCAGAGTGCAGAAGGGGAGGACAAAAGTATAGAGAAACCAGCTTTTTCCTGTAAGTGGTGCTTTATGTCAGCTTAAGGCACTCACGGAATTACAGTGTAAGCAAATAAATGCACCGTGTGCTGGAGCTGCCCTGTCTGCTGCCAGCACAGGACACAGACCAAGTAAATTTGCAAGAAATGTCACCTTTGAGAGGATTAGAGAGGCCTGTGGCAGCCTTTGCGGGTGTGCTTCCAGTGCTCCAGTGCATGCAAGGGCTGAAAAGGCAACTTTTGATCCAGCATTGATGGATTGACTTGCTGCTCGTGAAATGTCCAAGTGCCCCCCTTGCTCGTGACACTGGCAAACAGCAGCATGGGGTTGCTCAGGAGCTCGAGGGCTTGCAACTGCAGAGAGGAACCAGGGAGAGCTACGGTGATGCTTGGTGTTTATGGCTGGAAACACAAAAACTAAGAGGAAATTCATCTCTTTAATTATGTCAGTTTGTTGTCTACAAAAATGAACACAGGTTTTAATGACACGCTTGCATGTTAAACTGGGTACACGTATTTCTAAGGGTCTTCTTTTTATTTTGAGGAAAATTTGGGGCAAGAGAAATAAAAGGTTAAATTCCCTGAATTCAAGAAAGCTGCCAGGAAACCTGGTTTGCTTTTAACACATCCTGACTTCTGTTTAGTTCTTTTTACGGCTCAGTTGCGGAGTACAATTAGAGTGCAGATCATAAATGCATAGGGTTATCATCCTTCCATGAGAGGACTCTCTTCCCACCCTCAGCGTGTTTTGCTGTGTTACCCAAATGCTGTGTTAGACACTAGTTTGCTTTCAGTGTGGAATAATTTGTTACTTTCTGGAAATCAAAGAGCTTTTCTGCTGCCATGAAAGCGCATGACCCGGCTGTGTGCAGTAGCAGGTGGCAGTGCTCAGCAGTGTGGCAGGCCCGTGTGAGTCCTTCCAAACAGATTCTCCTTTTTTATTGTCCTGGTCTTGTGTGCTCTGGCTCCAGCAAAGGGCCGTGCAGCATCCCAGCAGCATTGCCTCAGTCCACCCGTGCAGGATCACTGCAGGGCAGAGGCAGCATCACACCCTACTTTTCTTCCTTTAAAACACTTCATTTTTAAATTGCCTTTTAATTCTTATCTCTTAGACTCAAACTGGCTGCAGCTTTGTCCTTGGGTTAGAAGAGACATGCCATGTGCCTGCATCTTCCTCCCTTCTCTCCTCCCTGAGCTCTCCTTAGCAGAGGTCTGGCTCTCCCCGTTACACCACTACCAAGCATCAGCTCTCCAGGGGCGACAGCCAGGAAAGGGCATCCTGAGGGCTGTGCAGGCAATGAGAAAAGCCTGACTGACTGCATAGGGCTTCCCACTTGGCTTCCAGCTGCAGCTCTGCTTTGCCCTCTTAACCTTGCCCTTGGCAGCTCCCTCTGTCTCCTCCAGATAAGCAGGACCAGAGGAGCTGCGATGCCACCCTCAGACATGCTATTACTTGCCCTGTGCTCCTGGGAGAGGAGGGGAAATAGGGAAGGGGCCAGTCCATTTATTTTGCCCAAATGCTCAGGTGCAGCCCTGTTACTTCTCCTACTTTCTCTCCTCCTATCTTTGATACCAATCTCCTGACCTGTTTTCCTGGTAGGCATCAGCGTGGACGGTTGGATGCTCTCAGAAGGATGTGTGCCCCCAGCTTTTGCTGCAAATCCATGTGGGGACAGTGGTGCAGCCACATTAGGTTGTGCTAACCAATCATCAGTGTGTAACTTTAAAAAAATTAATCAGTAAAATAACTGCAAATACTGCAAGTCAATACTGACCTTTCCTTTCAAGTTTTCCACCCAGTTTTATATCCAAGTCCAGAATGAAATCCACCTGACTGAACTGTGTCCAAATAGTGCTGTTATGGTGTTGTTACTTTTTCTTTTTAAATTAAATTGCTTAAAAATGGTGCTCTGTGGCCAGAACCCAAATCTCTTGAAGGTACTTTGGAAGATTTTTTTTTTTTGCTTTTGGCAGCAACACTTCCCATAGATAATATTTTCTTTTCCTCCAAATAAAGTCATTTTTCTGGCCCACACAAAGTACCTGTAGCAAGACAGAAAACAAATACTGTCTGTAGTCCCATGCATAATTAACAAAAATTAATCAGTTGGACTGCTGGAATGTTTTTGTGCTGATCACTGTGATTTTTATATTGTTATTTCTCTCGTTGTGTTCAGAAAACTGGAACAATGAGTTAGCCACATTGAACTGGGCAAAACACAGGTTGTGCAAGCATTCAGCGTAGCTCCAGCCTTGTGGAGGCTTAGAGGTGCCCACTGACCCCACATCTGGTTTAATTCAGTTAATTTACTGGTCTCCAAGCATGAAAGCATGATAAAGATGAGAGCAGCTAGGCCAGTATATAGCAAATGCAGGCAGGGGAGAAGTGGGGACGCAGCTGGGAAGTGGTGCAAAGCACTCCAGCACCCATGTGTGAGGCATGTCGGCCCCTGGGGTGAGCCTGCCCAGTGCCGGGTGCCAGCCTTCCACTGGTGTGGGTGCTGTGGGCGGGAGCTGCCTCTCCCCGAGCACGTGGAGAGCAGGTGAGGAGCACCCACGCATTTGGCACTTGCGGGGTGGTACTCACACTTCCCACCACGTGCTAAAGTAGTCCCTAAAGGATACCAGGATGAGGGAAAATTATTTACATCAGAAACAGAAGTAGACTCTGTTTTCCCAACACTGGAATATATTTAGGAACGGATCATTTCAATTATTTTTGCCCTCTAGTTCCTTGGTAAATATATCATTATGTTTATTACTGGATTTATAGTCTGCTCTTTGGGAGAGTCAAAGTATTTAGCAGCAGATCTCAGTTTTAATGTAGGAGAGTCGATTCAGCCTAGAAGAGTTTCCTTATGCCAAATGAGGCTGTGATGTTTATTGTCTCCCGAGAAATATGCTCAAGTAATTTCATTAGTAAAAGATTTCAGGGATAGTCGAGCTCAGGAAAATTAAAAGAGAATAAGAATGTGCTGCTGTTTTAGTTTAGCACAGTTTGTGTCTGTTTTCTAAGTCACATTTTCATGTCTGAGGCCAGTTTTCAAATGTGGGGACTTAGTTTTCCAGGAGTGCCAAGCTAGCACATCCAGCTGCCAAAAAATGTTGGCATCAGGCAACCCAAAACGACTTGGGTGCTAGCCAGGCACCTACCTGCTTTTGAGCATCAGAGCAATATCTCACTATTTAGACAGGTCTTTAAATTGGGTTGGTTGGTTGAGCAATAGGTTCCTTGTTCCTGGCAGCCTCTTGGAGGAGAAGAAACCTCACGAGCTCCCAGGTTGGCTCCTTGCAGGGTCCCTGGAAGCAGCTGGAGCCTTTTCAGTGGTGGCCCTTTGTTACGGGTGCAGCATGTCGTGGGGCTGGGACCTGCTCCCTCAGCAACACGCCTCCTGTGCATGACTGCTCTGTCACCAACAGCAGCAGCATCATGGGGGTTTGGTGGGCAGTGGGCTGGGGAGGATGGACCCCTCCCTGGGGTGAGAGACTGCGACTCACACCGTGCCACACATGGCCAATTGCAGCCAGCAAGGCAGGGACTGGGTAAGGAGCATGAAATAGGGGTGATAAACTATCAGTTGTCATCATTCAATGCAGAGTTAATTAAAAATGTGAAGGGACTGTTCCTTCATCTTCCCTGCCATAAGAAAGGTTTTGCAGCTTCTCTTTAATTCACTCTATTTGGTGGTGAATTAGAAATGGAAATAATTTGCTGAGGCTCTCGAGAAAATGTATTATTTGCCTCACACGTTACGTCTCCTCTTTCAGTCATGCTCTTTGCATTATTGCTACATACTGCTCGAGTGAGGCAGGTCAGGAAATCCCGTGGCTGGAGGGGAGACCTCAGGTGTGGTGTCAGGGTGCACTGACCCTGGGCAGGTGGCACCAACGTTGGGCTTTCACGTATGCAACCTTGGGGCTGCTTCCTTTCCTTTTCTAATTTGGGTAATTCTCACAGCTCTCTGTTCTCTGTATACAAAGATATTTTTTGAATTAAGCTTATGAAATGTTTTTTCCCTTGGTGATTGATAGATAAATATCACAAGCACCTGAGCAAATAAATTCACCCCTCCCACTTTCCCTGCTCTGCAGTCACACAGAGGACTCATGCTGTTGCATCAATCTGTATGCAAGCAATCTGGCTGGTAATCTGTGCCAATAAAGGAATTTATCATCTCACAGTGCACAGAGGCTATGTTCAATCTTGCTGTTAGCACTAGGGTATGTCCCATTTAGTTGTCGGAAGACAGCAGGGTTTTTTTTCCTTGCTGACTTGAAAGTGATTTCTGTAACCTAAAGGACATGAGTGTGAGGAGGACTAAGGGCTTGTGAAGACAATCTGCACAGCATCTCTTTCAGAGTGCAGAAGAAATCTCTAACGCCTGCGTGAAACTAATAACAACATCCCAACAGTCCTTCATGCCCCCAAACTAATCCTAAATTAAGAGAGCCACCTGCACTTGCTATGCTCTCATGGGGGCTGTAGGAATGCAGGATGGACCTGGGGTTTGATATGGCATGTGAACTGCCTGTGACCAGGTCTCCAGAGGAAAGCCCTGAGTCCGAAGGCTGTGCTCCCCGCCGAGGGCCTGGGCCAACAGCAGAGTCACACAGTGTCCCGAGCCCCTCCTGCAGAACATGGCTCTGGCTTTTTGAAGGTGCTAAACTTGTCCATAAAGTCCATGCACAGGCGCTGGACGAGAAATGGAAATGCCGGTAACTTCTTTAATTTGTACATCTCACCAGAATAGACTTCACGACAGGTTGTGTGATAGCCGGAGCCTTTGCTCTGTGGTTTCCTTCCCTGCCCTGCGGAGAGGCCCATCAGCGGTCCCGCGCTGTTCTCACCAGGCACCCCGTCTCTCGGAGGGAGGGCAGCAGATGGATGCTGATTATTCTCTGTCCTTAAGGGATCAGTAGCGGTTGCTCTTTCCTGGTCTAGAATGACAGACTGCCTGTTGAAATCATGCCTCTGAATTTGCAATGCTTCCTCACAGGGAATAGCGAGTGAAGAGACCTTGGTTACTCTTCTGGCTTTATAACATCACTAAAATTTTCTGAACGAGGCACAAACTGATATTTAGAAGCAAACTCCACACAAGGCTGTGATGCAGCAGTGTTGCTCTTTCAGTGAAGCAGGGGCTCTTGCAGACTGAGCCTATGTCTGACTGAGGTGTTCACCTTCTCTGTACGGTGTCTTTTTGCCCATTCAGGTAGACTGAGGGCTGGTGGCAGGAAACCAGGAATAGCTATGAATGGTGTGTCTGAAAGTGTGGTTCTCTTCTCAGACACGACCAGACTACCGGTAAGCCTTTTCTTTCTTTGTAAAAAGAGGATTAGGTATTTCTCAGACTTTTACCATAGAAATGTTCAAGCTACAAGTACAAAGACCCTACTCCCATCCCTTTCACTGCCTGTTCTGCAAGCTCAGTTGTGAATCAAGGACACCAGGGCTTGGTTCTTCCTCCCACATGATGACAGTGTGGATAATCTCCAGGGCCAGGTCTGCCCTCTCCTTCCTTTTGCCCAGCTGCTCCCCACACAGAGTCACTCTGCAGTGGGATGGGTAGGGGATGCACTGTACAGGGCCTCAGCTGTGCCATGCACAGGCTGCATGCCAGCCTTGGGCAGACCCCAGAGAAAGGTAGTTTTGTTTTCTCTTACTCTCCCCAGCTAAACTTTCCCCACCTTGGCTGTTTTTATGCCAGCCATTAATGCAGCTCCAGGATGAATACTTACCTTTTTGCAGCATTAGTCCTATACTTGAGCACATATTTTGAATACATCCTATTTCTTGTTAGCGCATTAGCAACTGTATTACATCAGAGGCCATAGGTCTCCATTATGGTCACTGTGCTAAGATCTGTATAGAGCCTTAGGAAGAAATTATCTCTGCCTTAAGGTAATTCACATCTGAGTGCACAAGAAATGGAAGTGCAGAGGTAAAACGACATGCTCGAGGTCGTACAGCAGGTATGGGGAAAGCCAGGATGAGAATAGGGTCTACTGGTCCCTCTGCACGCGCCTCCCTTCTCTTTGGATGTCTGCTGTCTATTACACCTTGCTCTCACACTCGCCTCTGCCATTCCCAAACCAAACTGTCCATTAGCTGGTTCCCCAGCCTGTTTTCAGTCACCTGCTTTAGCCTTCCAGCTCTTTTTTTCTTTTTCTTTTTCCTTGGTCACAGATCTACCAGGAGCCACAAACTGTTTCTAAAGGGTCAGTGGAAGATAACTGAGCAAAGCAAGTCTCACGTCAGTTCTCCTACCCTTGGGGTATGGAGGGGTCTGCACTGCTACAGCAGAACTGCTAGGCTGGAAGTTTCCAAAGGGGAGCAGGATTTGAGACTGAACCTTCTTAGCATTTACTTCAGCCACCTATGGTGACTCCTTGTCCTGCTTTGGGCTTTATTATTCCCTATATTTTACAGAAGGAGCTCAACTGCACAACCCAAATGCGAAGAGGTTCCTTTAGGCCCTGCAGTGTTTGCTGCTGAACTGATTCTCCAAGAAGCCCAGACCACATTTACATACAGGATATGGTAAGACACCTCTCTTCTTAATGCTGTGGCCAAAGATGTGGTTTCCACTTTTCTGGCTGCCCTGGAAATGGAATTTTACCTGCAGCAAATCTTGAGCAGAAACTACTATATTTCTCTACACTTGCTACACTGGTGTTTAAACTGTGGCAACTTTGCCTATAGCTATTCCAGGTTCTTCACTAGATTTGGGGTGTGACTTTCAGCTACCTTAAAACATCAATTTAATCATTGATCTGCTGTAATTGTTAGAGTAAGACCAGGTCACACTAGCTTAACATTTGAAGAAAACTGGATAAGTCTCCCTATGCCCTCTGACAGATCCCAGAAGTAGATTGTGGGATGGACAAGACTGCTGAGATGTCCTGGCTCAGTGGGGTCAGGAGGACCATATACACAGCATCTGTGTTATTTGGAGCAGCTTCCATCAGTAGTGGACTTAGTACAGCATGATATTTGTGTGTTGCAAATACATATTTAATCCAGATGACATTTAAGAGACATTTAAATGAAAACAGTTGAGTGCTTTTAAGAGACTGAAGGTGTCAGAATACTCTTAGAGTAACCAAAACTGGCTAGAAAGTGGGAAAGGGCTGTATCTGAGAAGCACAAGTCAGAGTAGGAAGGGAGGATGATGTTTTTTAAAAGCCATTTTCCTTTCAGCAGCTGGGATGTGGGAGTCCAGCCTCATGGGCAGTTCTTGAAGAGATCTGTTGTTCCATGTGATTTCACCTGTGACCTTTTTATCCAACTCATAAATTCAAACATCCCATCATACTCCATTACTAGACTATCTGCTTCACAGATTCCTTAGCATTAAAGCATGACCAAACTGAGCAACAAGAACAAAATTTCTAGAATTTCCTTGATGGCACCCCGTGTGCTGCAGCCCATGCAGGAGTGCCGTTCTTGTGAGCTTTGCCTCCTGCTTCAACACACAATCACTCCTTTCTCAGTTTGACCTTTTTATTAAAATTACCAGGAAGCCCTGAGGCTCCAGCTAGGATTGAGCCCTCCTGTGTATATAAACAGTTTAAGAAAAATGAAATGCAAAGGTTAGCAAGAGGCTTGCAGAGACTTTGCTAAACAGGTGGCCATGTCATGGTTTCTTATTTAATAATCAGAGCTAGTCTGGAAATCATCCAAGAAACAAAGAGGTGTTGACATTCTCATTTTCTTTGCTGAATTTAAAGTTTTAACTGTTTCTTAGCACTGTAAAATATGATTGTGAGCTTTTTAAACATCAGTGACAGCACAGTGTTGTTAAGCAGACTTTCTTTCCCAGCACCTCTCATGGGTGAGTGCTCCTCCAGGCCTGTGTCTTCCACATGGGAAACAGCTGAGGGAAGAGATTTCCTACGCAGTATTAATTCAAGAACAGGAATGAAAAATCAAGGTCCTAAAGACGACTAGCAAATCCAAGGAGCTCAAACCCATTTTCTAGGAAGAGGTATGGAAGGGGAACTTGCTAGTACAGGCAACATATAAACCCAAAGTGGACAGATTACCTCAGACAACTGCTTCACCACTGGAGTGAGGAGAGCCATCTGTTGAAAATAAAATTAAAAAAAATTCAATATTGGAAATAAAAAACTCCAGAGAGGAAGAGGCATTGCAAATGGCCCAAAGCTAAGGCAGCGATTAATAGAGCATTCATTTTATTTGCATTTTACTCTATTTTTTTAAAGCTATACAGTGAAGAAAAACTTCTGGGGTCAGAATGAGGCGCAGATTTTCACTAACGTGCTCAGCAGAATGGATGCATAAATCCCATTAGCAGTAATGGAAATTGGTTGTCTAACCAAGTAATTGAAATTGTGTGCTGACTTCGCTCTTTTCCACAGTAGTGGTTCTGAATCTTGCCTCTTTGGTTGTTGTCGGTAGATAAAATGGGGTTTGTTTCTACCAGGACCATGCAGAAAAAAAAAGAAGTTGTCTTCTAGATTTGAAGGCAGCGCAGGTCTGCAGCTGCAGAGCCACCAGGCCCACTCCGGCACTCCTGGAAGAGGCCAGTAGCCTGATGAAGGTGGGGACAGAGGGATGCTGCCATAAGGGAGATGACAGGCTGCATCTGGACAGATGTGTGTGGTCATCAGTTGGTGTCTCAGGGATTGTATTTTACATGGCTCATCTTTGTTCCCTGCTGAGGCAGGATTATATGTTTCCCTGCATTTTCAAAAAAACCCTAGCATTGTGCTGTCCAGCTGTGATTAAGGATATGAGCCTTCAGGCCAGTAATAAAATTGCTCACTTTTTTTACATTTTAAGGTCACGACCTTCTTTTGGTAAAACTGGTTCCTCCTCAAGGGCTACTTGAATTTACCCTCAGCTTCCAGTGATTTTAATATGGGCAAGACTTACACTAGGAAAGGAGGACAGCAGTGAGATATCATCAGAGCTTTTACTGGCCCCAGATGGTTTCCCCCAGTAGAACTGTCTGCCTCTAAATCTCGAGTCTATTCTTGACAGGTCTGGTCCTGCAATCTGCACAGTGCCTCTTGCTGAGGATATCAGAGCCAGCTCTGCAGGCAGCCACCCTGCCTTGTCCTGCCTGTCGCGTTTGGTGTGCGGGCACACTTGTGTATGAGGAGCAGGTCTGACCCATGCTCTAAAACCTCCCGGACAGATGAGCTCTTACATTGTGTGTAGTCTAAAAACTGGAATTGCTCCTGTCTGGTTCCACACAAAGCAGCTGTGGGAATTCAATACAGCGTTTCACTGACTAGCAGAGGAGTCTCCTAGCAAGTGACAGGTTTAGAGCACCATTGAGTCATGCTTTTTTGCTCAGTAGGTTGCATCTGCATGTCCTGGGATACAAGGAAGAAGAGTCCCTGCCACTTCAGGAGGGATGCGGTTAGCTGGAACATGTGAGTAAAACACATGGCGTTGATGCTCCAACATCATTGACAAATTCTGATTTGTCACAACTTCTGATGGATGAATAAATCCTTAGCAAGGGTCTTTCTGAAAGCTGGAAGGATGGTGTGTCATGCAGCTCTGGCAGTCTGGAGGCATGTTCAGTTCTGTCCATCAGCCCTTGTGCAAATGAGAAGCAGCGGTGTTGGTTAGGACAGGTTTGTTATTCCTGCTGTGTTGACACTCACGTGAACAACAAATACAACCATAGGGGATCAAGAAATTACTGTGAAAGTTGCAGTTCAGACATCTTGGTATGGCTAGGAAATTGCTTACCTTTTTTTTTTTTTTCTATTTTATAAACCTGGAAGTGAGACTCTGGTAGGAATATGCGTAGGACTCTCCACCCTTTGTCAGGGTCTGGGTCCTTACTGTATTGATGGCCTTCAGCCCCCAAAACTTTCCACTCCAAGTGAAAGAACTGTCCACAGTACAAAGTCTGCCCAGATTTCAAATTCTTCTTTGTTTCCAAAACCGTGTGTGATCTGTATGTTCTGCAATGACTAGCAGAGCTGCTGGCAGCTAGAGGGAGAGGTAAAGTAAGGATACACATTCAGCAAACAGCCAGTGCTCTAAGGTGAGGTTACTTGTCTAAGTAAGGGAATGAAGGGACCTGAAGCCGGTTGATGCTTTAAGTATAGTGGAAAATTTCAGTGTCTAACTAACTGAAATGTCTATGAGAAGTATGAAGGCATGTTCAGGAGTTCTGTTGTTTCTTTTAAGCAGTGTCCTAGGTAGCTGCACGAGTTATTTTGACTTTATTTCTCCGCAGTCCTGCCTACACACTTAAATTGGTGCATTGCAAGTAGGTGCTAATGGTAGCATGTGAGAAGTCTTTGCAGGAATGGCTTCTGAACACTGCAGCTTAATGGAGTGTCCAAAATTAATTTCATTATTATTTTTCTGTAGAGGAGAGGCATTGCAGCAAGTGGGGTTTTACAGATAACCTCCAGCTTCCTTCAGACCCAGTCACTTCTGGAGAGTTCTCATCTCAATGTATTAAAGAAGTTCTGTATTGAGATTTGCTTTCTGCATGGAGTAAATCTCTCACTTTAATCAAATGCAGAGTTTTGGAAAAAAACAGAGGGCTTTCTAGTTAAGGTTACGGATAAACTTTTTAGGAGTGCCTAGACAAAGATGCTGTAGATCTGATTTACAAAGGTGTTTAGCTGGTTAAAATTATGGAGGGATGGTTACTGGGAGTTACAGAAGTGCAGAGGTACCTCATCTCCTTGCAGTCACACCTGCTGGGGTTTTTGTCTTTTCCTGTCATTCTCACTAAGTGCTGCTCTGAACCTTGAGACAATTAAATACTTTTTGCATAACCAGCCTGAAGACACAAAGGCATGGTTGCAAATATAGCCAGATAGGGTGCTTCTCCTTAGAACAGCCTCCTACATCTTGTCTCAGTGGCAATAACTGCTGAGAGATGTCTCAGCGAGTGGAGTTCACGGGCGTAGTCCTACACTTTGTATAGCTTGAATGTCACTCAGACGGTTTCCTCCTGATTGTTTCTTTGGAGGTTTGTTGGATTTTGTTTTTCACTCCACGGGCAATGGGAAATCTTCACTGCATAAAGGATTCGTGGCAAAACAAAGTGCAATAGTTTCTCACTTGAATATTCCTTTCAATGCCCTTAAAACATTGATGTTTCAAGTAGATATTTAATATAGGTGTTTTGTATTCTCTGATGGGACTTAATTTCACCCACTAGTTACTATTTCATATTTAAAAGTGCTGATCTCTAGAATGCTGCTTACTAAGCAAGTGAGCAGAGGTGGAGAGCTGCCTGAGATAGCAAGGTATATCCATGCCATCTACAGGTAGAAGAATGAAGCTGAGAATGTGCAACTTTGGCATCTCCTGGGCTGTCCAGGTTTGCTCTCTTGGATCCTGCTACGGTGGCAATGGGCTCTGCCGTGCGCAGCAGTGACCAGCAGAAAGGGGTGAGGGCAGTGCTCTGGGTACAGACCTGTCAGTCCTCTCTGGCAGGGTTGGTGCAGGCAGCAGGGCACCAGGGAATCTGTGGTAGATGGCTACGAGTGTGTAAATAGGGGCAGCTATGAAGTTTGTGTTCCTCTGTCACCTCTGCCGGAGATGTGGGGGGTGCCCAGCTGTGAATGCTGTGGTGTTCCTCCGTGGTAGAGAAGAGCATGAAGAAAGTCATCTGAAAAAGGCTGCTGCAACAGGGTGCTAATAAAATCCTCGTGATCGAAGGGAGAATGTGAAGGTGTTTTATGAGAAGGAAAGGGGGGAAAGTCAGTTGGAGCCCAACAGTTTGTCAGGGAAGAGAGAACTTTTTAATTGACTGTGAAGCCATAACCTTGGAAACCTAAGGAAAAGAAGCATCAGCATGTCTGTCAACACTGATAGGCATCAATCTTCCCTGCCTAGGCAGCAACATGATTACTTCTAGGATGGTGTCAACAACCTGAAAGTGCAGAAAGCTGATTTGGCCTGTTACAAAGGAAGGAGAAGGTGGGACGCACCTCCTCCCCTCGTTTCTTCAAGCTGTTTATTTACCTACTTAGATTGTTTACAGCTATTTTTTAATTGGAGTGATTAAACCTGTATCTCTGTTTTGAAATATTTACTTTCAGTTGTTATGGCCTATTCCAAAATAAGGTCAAACTAGGGAAAAACAGCATCTTAACCATTTTCTTTCATACTTCCTACTGGTTTTGTGATTTCTTTTGTCTTAACCTAAGATATCCTAGCAAAACTGGTATGGAGTGGTTGATAGGAAATACTTCTAAATAGCTGTAATTTTAGCAGAAAAAAATTCTTAAATTATCAGAAAAAAATTTACTTAAGAACAATTAGTTATCTGGAAAGAGATTTGGAACCTGATTTGGCTAGGGAAGAAAACACTTCCTCTCCCTTTTAAAAGCACTTCCCTAACCATTTTGGGACAAGTCAGCAGTCACAGGGTGGGAGCTCACCTCCTGAGCACCTGAGGCAGTTGTCTGTCTCACTTGGATGGAGATGATGTGTCACAAGAGCCTTCCTACAAGCCTGATAAGGGGCAACTTCACCGTGATGTGCCAGATGATTCTGTCTGCCCTAAGTCATGAGGGAAGATACTGTTCTTGCTCTGCTTTCCATTTGTGGAGTCATGGACTTTGTTCAGGATTTCTTGCCCATGGAAGTGCATGTCCAGAACAAGCTGTTGCTTCTTGGAGGGAGCTTTAAACATCCCTCCTTATCTGCTTCTCTGGTCAGCTGCGTCTCTTTGTGGTGGCTCTAGCAAACCCAGCGTGACCCGCATCTCCCGCTGTGCTCTGAGAGGAGCATCTCTGCATGTTCCTGTGAGAATGAAGTGCATGTTGTAAATGAGGTTATGTCAAGACACTGTGATTCATGACCATAATATTGCAGTCTTGTCTCAACTTCTTTGCACATCTTATCCTAACGTCATCTACTGTTACCTGGGAGGAGAAAGGGGACCTTAACTTACAGCTTCATTTATATTAATTGTATTTCCTTTTTACATGCCTGGGCCAAACTTGTGCTAGTTGTTTTGCAGAAGTTTAGGGGAGGTAATCAACAATACCAAGCCCTGTTGTACAGCACATTTCAAACAATTCATATGACATTTTCTCAATTAAAAATAACTAGTAGTGTAAATGATCAAAGTGGTTTGTCAAAGGGCAAACATCTGTGCCAGCTGAAAAGCTTTGAAGGCACCAGCCCATTAACACCCATTAAATCGATGATATATGGGACTGTGCAAGGGAGCAGGCTTTGTGGGCGTTCTCCAAACAACTTGAGGTATGTTAATTTTCTCCTTGAAGAGCTGACAATCAGTTTAAAAGCCCTTTGGTGTATCTTACCTCCTTCATCCCCACCTGTTTTGCTTTTAGAAGCATAGCACCTTGACTGGAGTCTTGTACACGCACAGGTACTGGGTCTGAAGAGAGGGTGTGAGGATGTAAAGGGCTGTGTGAGCACTCTCTGTGTGGGATGACCCTGAGACTCTGTCTCATGCGGTCTAACAGTCAACTTCTGATTATTCAAGCACATCTCCAGTTGCCTTCCCAGCTGCTGATGGGAAGATGAGGTGAGTGGTTGGAGACAGCAACCACCAGTGTGACAAGAGGGATTTAGCAGAAGACCTCAGGCAGACCTCTGGATCTTGGCCCTGCGTTGTTTGCGGTTCAGCCACAGACCAAATGTGGATTAATACAGACTCAAAAGCTTATCTCCAGCCAGTGTGTGTAGATGAGTACATTTATGGTGGTATATGAGGAGTGTGGTATGATATTGTACCAGGAGAGTGATTTTGCAAATGATTCCAGGCTTGTAAAAGATCTGGGAGCAATGTGTGAGCATGTTTCATCCTTGTGTGGCCCATCAGGATGAAAACTTCTGGGTTGTTGGGGGTTTTTTTATTTATTTTTCAGAGGACCCACAGTGCTGTGTCTGCTACACAGATCTCAGCATGGACTGCTGTGGCACCTAGGGATGGGAGGGCAGGAACCAAGCAGGCAGGGAGGAGCAGGAGGAGGATGGAGGATACTGCTGCTGGGCATGAAGGGCTGGCTCGCTGCAGCTCATGGGAGAGAGAGTCTCCTGCTAGCTTTGTTACTTGAACATACAGTATGGTTCTTCTTTCACACTTTTTTTTAGCACTGGATTGGAATTTAATTGGAAATAGTATATGGATTTTAAAGGGATGGAAAAAGTGACTCCTTTGACATGGCTGGGAGAAAATCATGTCTTACAGATTTCCACAAAGGCTGGTGTGGAGAGTCCAAATGGGGGGTCTCACTGTCTAATCTGTGAGCTGTAGACACAGTGATCAAGCTGCTGAGGCTAAAGTCTGATGAAGGTATGAGAAAATTCTTCTACTGAACCTGGTCGTATATTGCCCTATGGCAGTGTTTCCATTAAAAATAATTTACATAAGAAATTAAGAATTTTTCATCACTTTCTTCAATACTCATAGCTGATTTTTTTCCAGTCTGGTAAGTGCTTACCCTTGCAACAACCCCTGGACTGGGCTACGGCATTTCTATAACCCTATTTTACTGCGGGAGAAGTGGGTTGCAGGGAGCTTGCAGGGCTCATCTGTCTCTGTGTTCAGCTACAGAGAAGAGATGTGAGGCTTGGTGTTCAAAACTCAAGGCTAGTCCCTTAACCCTGGACCAATCTCCCTGCCTTTATGTTGATTTATGTGTAGGATTTCACTTCTTCACCATAGTGTATACCATCAGTCATGCAGACACATTCTGCATTAACATGAGCAGAATCTACAGGTGCTTTACAATCCAGGTTTAAATGCACATTTCAACAAATCAGGGCTCATTGCATGGATGCAAATGGTTATTTCCATGTCATATGAGGACATCTGTTTAAGATCCACCCTCCAATTTAAAATGTAGATCCATTTTTAGTACTCCTGCTAGAGAGAGACCATATCCAGGTCTTTGTAGCCTTTGGGGCTACAAAAGGAGGGTCCCTGTAGTCAAGCTGTGAAGCCTGCTGGTATACTCAGTGGAGCACACTAACGTAACAACTAGGATGCTTTGGTTTAAAGACAAAAGTTGAAGGTGCAGTCCATTGCTGAAGCCCAGTTGTGTACTTCTGTCCACAGCAGTGTACTTCTGCTCATTCAAATGATTCAAAATTACTCTTGATAATTGAAAATTAAATACTCTTGATATACACCTCAGCTACTAACAGGTTCAACCAGCAAACGTCTGATGCAGAAAGCAATAAGAAAACAGAGCTTTAACCTGAAAGCTCTAGGTATGTTATGTCATTAAGATAGTTTTATTCTATCCGTCCAGCTCCTTCTCCACTCTGCATAAGAACTCCTACCAGCCCTTTAAATCTAAGCAAATTAAGGGCACACACTGAACTACATGTTATTAATATCTCAGCACTATTTTCTAATTCCCAGTTCATGCTTGAAATGGATTAAAACTGCTAATCCTTGACAAGGCAGCAAAATTTGATGCTAATTTATTGACATGCTCTTTTAAGAAACTTTGGGTTTCTTGTCTATAAATTAAATTTAAACAGAGCATTCAAGGTCCTTCCCAATTTAGAGAGCAGAGAGCAGAAATCAGTGTGCTGAAACACTGCCTGTCCTTGAGCTTACTCTATGGTATGGCTGAGGAGGGGTTGCCTTGTTTTCCTAAAGGGACGTGTTTGTGCCTTGATAGCTGTCTTTTAAGGTCAGCTGTGCCAATGGCTTCTCCGTTTCACACCACTTGAGTTGTCTTCCTTCACCATGAAGAATGCTTCAACCTCTTACATTCCACTGAGCTTTTTGCTCCTGTCCCAAGCTCAGGCTCTGCTTAGTACCATAGGTGGTTTTTAATGAGCTATTCCAGGTGTGGAATGTCAGGCTCTGTTGTTCTGCAGGCAATTATTTTAGAGTTCTTGCACACTTTTCATTACCTTAGAGCCTTACTCCAATCTTGGTCCTGTACGTTTATGTCAGTAACATGTTCCTTTACCAAAGAAAGTTTATTATTTTCAGAATATTGCAATTACATGGCAATTGTGGCTTTCCTTGGTGGTTTTCTTGCCTGGGAAGTAGTAAACACTGGGGAAGCTTAGAAAAAGCCTGTCATAGGAACCTGTGCTCTGTGCCTTCCTCGCACTGAGCAGAGGTGCCCTTTTCTGTAACAAGCCTTTTCCAACCACACAGCCACCTTTACAACTCTGGGAAAGACAACAGGAAGAGCCTGTGCATCCATGCCAGGCTCCTGAGCCACACCGGCTCCTGGGGTGGGCTGCCACGGCGGGAGGCAGCTTGCCTGTGCTTGCGTAGCCAAGAAATTAGAAATCTAAGAAAAGCAGGTAGCTAACAACATCATATCGACCGTGGCTGATGCTATAGTGAACGCTGCGTGGACAATGAGGCATTGGTACAAGTTTCCTTTGGGTGGTTTGGTTTCTTGTCCTACCAATATTTTTGAGGGTTTGACACTCCTGTCTTGTGTTAGGTCAAACACTTGGAATTTTTAAAGTGATTGCATCCCAACATTGTCTCCCCCATCCTGTCTGTCATCCCAGATATTTTTGTTTTGGAAGTGCCCAAATAAAATGTTTTGCCAGTTTTAAAAACACTTCATAATTTGACAAATTAATTGAAATAAAACTTTCCCTGAAGAATATTTTTTAAATGGCAATTATCACCTCAGACATTTCTGGGAAACTGACAGCAAGTTTTATCAAAATCTAAATGCTTTTGCAATTAAAAAAAGCGATTGAACCTCAACAAAACTTTCAGACAAACTGACTGCAGTAACAGTGTTCTTGCCAGCTCTGAAAAACGTCCTTTATTTAAGACAACCTGTGATTCCAGACATCACGATAGGAAGTAACTGGCTTAATGCGGATGTATTTTTAAAACTGAGAGTGATGCAGGTGGAAAGGAACTGGCATAGTGCATCAGAAGAGGATGCAGCCAACGCTGCCTCTCTCCAGCCAGCGCAGGGGGTACGAAAGCAGGGCAAGCTTAATATATACATTAATATAACCAGGAAACAGGGCAGGTCTCCTGAGTTTTTAAAGGTCCCAAGTGCCAAATTTTTCCTTAGGTATTTGCAGTAAACCATTGATTCACAAATGCTGGGCCAGAGGTGTTATCTGCAGTCATTGCACCCCCCTCCCCATGTCCCTTTGTCTCCCAAGGCTCCTTCCTGGTGCCTTCCTGGTCCCTGCGGTGAGAGCCACTCTGGGTCTCACTCTCTGGCACCGCCTGGCTCTGCCCTGGATGATGCTGCCTGGACTCATCCCTGAGCTTATCACATAGAAGCATAGAACAGTTCGGGTTGGAAGGGACCTTAAAGCTCATCTAGTTCCACCCCCCTGCCATGGGCAGGGACACCTTCCACTAGCCCACGTTGCTCAAAGCCCCGTCCAACCTGGCCTTGAACACTGCCAGGGAGGGGGCAGCCACAGCTTCTCTGGGCAACCTGTGCCAGTGCCTCACCACCCTCACAGGGAAGAATTTCTTCCTTATATCTAATCTAAATCTGCCCTCTTTCAGTTTAAAACCGTTACCCCTCATCCTATCCCTACACTCTCTGATCAAGAGTCCCTCCCCACCTTTTCTGCAGCCCCCTTTAAGTACAGGAAGGCCGCTATAAGGTCCCCCCAGAGCCTTCTCTTCTCCAGGCTGAACACCCCCAACTCTCTCAGCCTGTCCTCATACGAGAGGTGCTCCAGCCCCCTGATCATCTTCATCAGGTATTTCCTTTAGGTTTTTTGCAAAAAAAGCAGTGTTTGTCCTGGTGGATCCTCTTTACTGGGTCAGTATTATCAGCATGCTTTGGGGAAAAATGCACTCAGGTTTATCTGTCCTTCTGTCTGTCCATACATAGCCGTGGAGTAAGAACGCACACACGTGCCTGTGAACAAATACTCACCAACTCATGTTTCCATCTCTTTGTTGCAATTTCTACAGCGTTGCTGTGATAAACTTCTCTGCCTGGCTGTCCTTACAGGGACTAATGCCCAATAAAGTTTTGGAAATTCGGGGAACAGTGAAACCTGTAATTCTCAAATGTTGAGGCTGGGTTGGTAACTGGTGAAAGTAATGCTTGCCCAGGGCTCTTCTGATGGTGCATCTTGGCTTTTATGGGATTTCCTTGCAGAGATTTTCCATTCTGAGGCCAAATGCATTCACACGTGTATCACACACAGTGGTAGCTTAGCTGGGTTTCCTGGAATGTTTTGTCCTCTTACCAGGCAGCAGCTTTTAAACAAAAAAAAGCAAACAGTGTGTCTGATCCTGGATATTGCAGAGGGGGGAGTATTGAGAGGTGATCCCTAAACAGGATCCTTAGCCTGGAAAGTTGTTAAATGCACACTGAATTTTCTCAATAAAGTGTTTGCTTCACTGCTAATAAAGCTGCATGCCAGAAAAAGGACAAGACTAGATCTGCCTGGCATTCGAGTCTGGTCTTCGCAGCAGGCAGGGCTGGCTCCTGTTTAGCACTGCTGAAAATTCTCTGAGAAAACGCCAGTGGCTAAGACATGTAATGTTAATTACAGATAACGTCGAGTGAAATACCTGGAGGAGACAGGCAGTAGCTGCAGTCTGTAGAATCCAAAGGGACTTGTCTGAGTGGCATTAATTTTTAACACTTTAATCAGGGTAAAATCCCTCTACAAAGTCTTAAGAGGAGTAAGAGAAGTCTGTTTAATTTTTTGAATATAACCTGAAGGAGAAAGCAATAATTTCAGCAGTCTCTAGTGATGACAAAATTCTTAACTGGACAACAGGAAAAACAAACCCCTCATTTTTACCCAAGCCATTTAAAATCCAACTGAAGCCAGACACAGAGCAGCAATTCCATTATCTTTATAAGCCATTCCATAAGATTTAAATCTCTTGCATGCTCTTTTTTTTTTTTTTTTTGGAAACATCATGTTGCCCTAATAGATACTTCCCTGCTAAAGCCAAAGGGGTTTTGCCCAGGTTTCTCCCCTCCCCTGCTGCGACCGTTTCGTAGCTGGCTGTGGGGTGAGCCGTGCAGAGAGAACCGGCACAGCGTGGGAAGGGGAGCGGCAGCGAAGGACCCAACGCATTCCTCTTCGTCCCGCTCCAAAAAAATCCTCCCTTGCCAGAACATAATAGTGTGCTAATAACCTTTCAAAACCCGGAGCTGTATTCTACAGGTGTGTGAGGCATATGGCCTCTCTCCTATTAGCAATGCAAATTTAATCAACCAGAATAATATTCAAATGGTTGGCTCAGCACGAGCCAACAACCAACAAGCAGTTGTCACTTTTTCCCGCTTTTGACAAACGCAAGAAAGAACTTTGATTAAAACTTCAATTCTTCTTAAAACAAGTATCCTTTTGAATGAAAGGAAGCAACATCCTCTAGAAGATCTGTTGCATCTCCTCTGTCACTTCCTAAGAAAACTGCTTTTTATGTCCAGATCTCGGCAACATCAGATAGAAAAATCTGTTACTTTCCAGTTGAAAAGCAATCCCTGTCACTAAACATGCTGTAATTCAGCAAAGTGACAAAGTTCAGGTTGATCTGCATATTTTTCCGTTTGGGATTTTTATTGCATTTCAATTTAATTTCATAGCACGATGTTGTTTGTTGTTGCTTGGCGCTTGCTAATAGCCTCAATATGCTGTACGTCTAATTTTCTGTCTGTCAAACAGTGCCAGGTCACTGGGTTTATAGACTTCACCGCAGAGCAGAAGTCTGGAGTATTTTAACACCCTCCTCACTGCAGCAGCACAACCTTGGTAACCATGGTGGCACTCCTGGGAGAGGTCAGCACGGTCACGTTTAATGGCAAGGGCAGCCGAGGTAGGGACTCACCAAGCCAGGACCTGACTCCAGGGTGCTGTGCCCAGTTTGCTAGTTGGTATAAGTACGTCTTTCTGGTGATTTGCAGAAGATGCTGGTGGTTGGAGTTTTGTTTGAATCTTATGGGAATGGTGAAAGAAAGGCAAAGACAGAATACAGAAACAAGGGTCTAGGTGCAGATTGTACTCTGAAGAGCCACAGATTAAAACATGCAGAGGGCTCTTTAGGGGTGGCCTATAAATCTGAGTGATACCCTACAGACTAAACCAAGACACAGTCCTTTTTCTGTGAGTGGTACATTCTCAGACAGGGCCTCACAGAGAGATGTTGCTGTTGAGGAAGCTCCAGTCGAAGGAAAGCTCTGTGCCAGGCTTGTCCCGTCATTGAAAAAGTATTTGTTGTACAGAGATTCACCCCTGTGCTGGGTCAGGTCACAGGTACCACAGCTGGAGGCTCCTTTCACTGATCCCTTTCCATCTTAACAGCATCCCACGCTGCTGGAAGGGGATGACCTTGTTCCTCTGGGTGTTTTGGGGAGCTTTGTAGTGTTTCCGGGCCAGCCCAGGGGACTGGCACTGACTGCACGTTACTGATGAAGCTGCTCTTTTAGCTGCAGCATAAATACTGATTTTGGTCTGGCTGACACCAGGTTTGCCCTGATGGCACTTCACGGGAATTCACTGATGCTGGTGAAGACCAAATCTGGTGCTGTAGCCTGCCTCCAAAATAGCTGTATCCATGTTCTGTGGTAGGTAAAACTGCCTCTCTTTTCTGTTTGACTGTAAAACGCCTGTGGTGCTGCACCCCAGGGCCTCCTTCTCTTGTCATCAGGGCAGTTAGAGGAAACTATAGTGTCATCTAGTTGAGTAATTGTGGGAGGGCTGCCAGACTCCACTTAAAATCCCAGATAATTGTGGTCACTTCATTTTTCATTCACTTAGTGAAAGCAAATGTGAAATTACTACTGCAGATAATTATGGTAGTAATTTTCTTGTGTTCTTGTTCATTAAATGCTGATTGAGAATGGTTGGCTAAAGACTCTGCTGAGTTATTTCGAATAATATTGTTTACAGGACTAGAAACAGTCTTATTGAAAGTCCCTGTATCTAAAAAGGTCCTGCATGACACATCCTTTTAAAGGACCATTTGATCATAAAAAATATCAAAGTCTATCTGACTGTTGCAGAAACATAGAAACTGAGTTGCCTGAAGATGCGGAGGTAGATGTTGTGGTGCATGGTAAAGAAGGGCTTGGCTTATTCTGTAGCCTTTCTGCTACAGAAGTGAGATGATTGTACCCATCTGCTGCTTTCCCAGGACACACAGTGCCTTGTAGACTTCCGCCGTGGCTGAGGTTTGTCAGTGGGATCTGAAGATATCAGGGACGCAGAAGCACTGTGTGGAGATGGAACAAACCTGGGAGCTGTTTTCCCATGAGGGAAATAAGAATATGGCTAATCTGAGGAAAAAACAAAGCTAAAATACGAATGCTGGACTTTGGCAAGGGGAGTCTGTCTGTGCCAGGAGCTGACGGGGTGGCAGGTGGGTCTCCACATGCCCTCCTCCCAGCGTGCTGCTCCAGGGGCTGTGCTGCACCCCCCTGCCTGTTGCTGCTCTCCGCATCCCTGCCTTGTTTAGGAAATGGCATCTCACTGCCCTGAACTTTGTGGATGGGGTTTCTCACCCTGTCCGAGGCTCTTTGATTTATGTAGGAGCATGTTTGCAGGCTGTTTGCAAAGTCATCTGCTGCTGCTAAGTTAGCTCTGTAGCCAGCGTGTTTCTGGCCTGCGGCCAGCTACGTGCAGTGCTTCCTGAGATACCCAAAGTTTGAGTGCTGCCCATCGGCCCCCAGGTGCCATCACCCAACGTGGCCTAACAGCAGTGTTCCATGGGAGCGCGGAGGGCTCCACCAGGCTCCAAGGCTGGAGGCTTTTATGGGAGGGTGACACCTGTGGCCCCAGGGATTTGCTGTCGGCTCTGCCACTGCCCTGGCTGGGCTGCAGAGCTGGGGGAGGCCAGGGGATGTGGGACACACTAGTGATGCTGGAAGGCCAGGAGCAGACCTCCACCACCATGTGGACGGTAGGACAGAAAGGATGAGTGATGGTCACAGCTCACAAGGGAGCTGCAAGATGTGGCCAGAACAGGGCTGCATTGGGACGGAGGTAAACATCAGCCCTCGCAGGAGGAAGCAAAGTCCTGAGGCTCCTGATGCATTGTCACACAGGACTGGGGGTAGCAGAAATGCGGTGGCAAACACAAGTGATGTTCCCACTGGGTTCCATGGGGTGCAGGTTTCACACGCATCTCTCCCAGAGCTTTTATTTTTGTTTTCCTGGGGAAAAGTACACTTTGACATCTCTTTTTGCTGTGTCTCTTATTCCTCTTGTAGCCAGACAGGGCAGTGTGAGTGCCTGAACATCTGTTGTGGTTCTGGGGTTGTGGCTTGGTTTGAGTTTTTTGGGTTTAATAGAACTTGTTCAGCACTGACAAGCAGTGAACAAACAGTCTTTGGGCATTTTGATTCCCTTGATTGCTGATTTTTGTTTACTTCAACCTCTTGAAAAGCAAAGCACTTCTTATCTCTGCACGGGAGATGAAGCCATCTCTTTAGCTGCAGCCTACTTAAGAAAAAGGGTGTTTTTCTGATGCCTGTGGTTTCCCCTGAGAAAACATGAAACACAATGGAAGGAGTTTAAGCAAAAAGCCAAAGTCATTGGACTCCAAAGGCATCAAAGCTGAGCTACTTTCCTTTGAAAATAGTCTTTGGGCAGGCTATGATTATTCCTAGGCATGTATAATGCCACCCATCAGACAGGTTTTATCCTAGCTAATTTTGTCTTCCATTTCCTGATGTTTTTGTCTAATTTTTACTTTTGATGCACTTAGCTAAACAAGCTCAAATACGCTCCCAGGAGAAAATCCAGCTCCGGGAGGTGGTGCAGCTTGGGACCAGGCTGTGCAGGCAGCCCTCCCCAGGAGCCCCGTCTCCCCCCAGCCCAGTAGAGTGCTTCTGCATTGGTTGTGTGTGCCAGCAGATCTGGGTGTCCCCTCAGTGCCATCACCTGGTGTGTCCCCTCTCCTCTGTGCTCTAAATCCACCCTTAAAAGAGCTCTTGAAATAAACTTTCTTCCTGAGCTTGAATATCTGCAAAAACAAATGATTCTGGCCATTCTCAACATGTTCTCATTAGACTAGATCAGGCCAGCATAGCAAGGTAGTTCAGTATTTTACCTTGTTTGTTTTTTAAGCAAAGCAAATGGAGTCCTGCAAGTGAAATACCACACACTGATAGCGTTGGCATATGCTCCATTCATTTTGTTCTGGGAAGGAAGCCTCTCAGGTGGAGGCTGCTGCAGATGGATTTGCAGAGGGAAGGGGTAAAAGGTTAGCAGGGTCCTGCTGCTCCGCACAGAGCTGATCAGCTGCTGTCAGTCTGTCTGGTGGATGTGGTCTGTGCACAGCACGCAGAAGCTGCAGCAACATCAGCTGAGTCTGTGGCCTGTGGGGGTCTGAGCTCTGCAAACCCAACTGCTTATGGGGTAAATGTGACATGCAGTGATGATACAGTGTGAAAAGCCACAACCCTGGTGTCTAGGATAGCCAGGATGGCTTAAGGGGATTGATCCCACATAGAGCCGTGAGGAGCTGCGTGCTTTTAATGAAATTCAAACATCATAGATTTGTTCAGGTCATGAGGGAAAACCATCTATAA
Source organism: Strix uralensis (assembly GCF_047716275.1). Lineage (NCBI taxonomy): Eukaryota > Metazoa > Chordata > Aves > Strigiformes > Strigidae > Strix > Strix uralensis. Next base: position 20,544,263 of record NC_133984.1, on the reverse strand, counting down.
GTCAGTCTTGAACTGAGCTATGCTCAGCCTGTCCCTGTGGGACACTCTTGGCAGGAGCAAGCATCAAACACTTCAAAAACGCTTTGGGTAGGAGCAAGCATCAAAAACCTACTGATGTGTTGTGAGGCCGCAGGGAGGGTGTGTGTCTTGGACTGGTTGGATGCTCTTCCAGGTGGTGCTTGGGGTAGCCTCACCCCTCCCATCACCTGGCTTTTGGTGACTTAGAGCAGACATGAAACACTGAGGATTTACTGTAGAAATTGTGTTCACAATGTCAAATATTGAAGTGTGTTTTTCTCATGGGCCTCAATCATGCCAGGAATAAGGCCCTCACATTACAAAACCTGTCCTGTTCAACTGGCCTCTAGATCTTTGTCAGGCAAAATGTTTTCCATTTTCCTATCTAAGTTACCAAAGCATCTTTTCCTCTTACTCTTTCTTATTATTCTCTCTCCATTTCTGCTACCTGTGCAAGCTGCTTATTTGCATGTAGTTACTTCATTACACTTTGTCTTTTGTTCAGAGGTTTTTCATTTACATTTAATTTTTAGTCTTGTAAATTGGCTGTTGTCAGAATAGCTGCAAGCCGAGAGAAAATAATGGGTTTTGGAACAGAAGTAATGAGATCAGAAGTGAAAAAGGTCCCTGCAAGACAAACAGTGGCAAAAAACCCCACGAGGGGCAGGTTTTGTCTCTAGCTCACACCCATCAGGAATTTATCCTGCAAGAAACCTTGCTGATATCACTGGGGTGAGTATGGTGAGCACAACCTGACCTACAGAAGAATATGCTTCCAGTTTTATTGTTTTGAGTTCCTTGGCTCCTAAGAGCCTTTCTGAACGACGCTGATACCCTCTGTCAGTATGCAGGGGGTTGGAGGTCTCCAGAGATACTGTCTGTGACTGTGTTCTGCCTGTGCAGGTGAGTGACATCTCTGACCATGCGTGTTAGGTCTTTCTCACTCCTCTGTAAATGGCAGAGTGCTCTTGTGGGGTTCCACACCCTTTGACAGCAATTAAATTTGGATTTGTCCAAACCCCTTTTACCATCTTGTTGCAGAGAAAATGAGCTATTGCTGGAGGTTGGGTTGGTTGCTTGGTTTTCAATTATGTTTGATCTGTGAAATTCCCAAGAAGCCTAAAAAGCAGTGGGAGTGCAAAGCAAAACAAAACCTACTGGGAAAGAGCAAGACTCAGCTGGTAGCAGAGGAGATGGGCTGCATAAGGTGTCATTCTGAAACTGTCCAGATCCTTCCAGCCTGTGCTGCCACCCCCGGGGCAGGTTCCTGCACCCTCCATGCCTTGGGGCTGTTTTGCCCTGACCTCCTGGTGTTGGGTGTCTCCATAATCCACCTCCTGCTGCCTTTGCTCGTGCAACAACAGCAACCAAATAGTTCAAATGGGGCAGGCTGTAACATCCGTGTGTTTGAAGGGTGTTAGTGGGAGAGCTGAGGCTGGGGGCACCATAGGGAGGCAGAGAAGGAGCCACACTGTGCTTGATGCTTTCCTGTTGCATCTTCCTGCAGGAAAAGCCACATTTGCCATGCTCTGTGTGTGTGCCAGAAGGTATAAGCCTACAAATTAAAAGTGGTAACTTTTAGCAAGGGGCAAGGCAAAACTGCACAGGACTCCAAGCATGATTGTTTACTCGCTCCTTAAGGAGGTATGGCTGGTGCTCAGGCACCTGAGAAAGGAGACGTGGGCTCCAAGGTAGCTGCTTTGGGGAGGAATTGCCGCCTGGATTCTTCCCTTTGTGCCCATGAAGCTCAGTGGAGGAGAGACGTGGTCCTACCAGGTCCCTTCAGTAAAAGTCAAACTGGGCTGTGAGGTACCTATCACTTGGCTCAAATACTCTGTGATAAAATAAAGAAGCAGCACACCTCACAGAATCACAGAATCACAGAATCGTCTAGGTTGGAAAGGACCTTGAAGATCATCTAGTCCAACCGTTAACCTAGCATTGGCAGTTTCCAACTACACCATAACCCTCAGCGCTATGTCAACCCTACTCTTAAACACCTCCAGGGATGGGGACTCCACCACCTCCCTGGGCAGCCCATTCCAATGCCTGACTACCCGTTCTGTAAAGAAATGCTTCCTAATAGCCAGTCTGAACCTTCCCTGGCGCAACTTGAGGCCATTCCCTCTTGTCTTATCACTCATTACTTGGTTAAAGAGGCTCATCCCCAGCTCTCTGCAACCTCCTTTCAGGTAGTTGTAGAGGGTGATGAGGTCTCCCCTCAGTCTCCTCTTCTCCAGACTAAACAACCCCAGTTCCCTCAGCCGCTCCTCATACGACATGTGCTCCAGACCCTTCACCTCTGATATAGTCAACTGTGGAATTTGATCCAGTGAGGACATTAGTGAAAACAGGGTTGGAAAAGGAAGCTTTTAGGGGAGTTTAATATATAGATGGGAAGGCAGTGGGATTTTTAGCTCCAAACACAGGGAGCTTCTGACAGCTACAACAATGAAGAGTGCAAAAACAGTCACTCTAGGAAGTATCCATGACTTTTCATCAACCGTCTGTGCCAAATGGAAGGGAAAACAGGCAAACTAAAAAAAATTGTCACACTGTGACACAGATGCTAGATTTATTTAAAGCCTGGGACTAACAGCTACACTGAATGATACACAGCTGATTCGGGTGATGTATGAATACAACCCAAGTTGGAAGATTTCACAAGACAGTTTTCAAGGCGGAAATTGTTAAGAAGTGCCCTTTACACATCACCAGCTAAGTGGTGTGTATTTGCTGCTCGGAGCTACTGTGCCAGTTGGACACCTGCCAGACTTGTAATGCTGCTTTAAAAGACATCACTCGCCATGTGGAGTTTTTGCATTTTCTGTTATCCAAACAGACTCGCTTGAATGTTAATTTGTTCCTGGCTGCCAAGGACCCACCAACTCTGCAAAAAGCCAAATGCGGCCAAGCCTGGTGCCTGCTGGAGGGACTGCTCCTGTCCCTGCTCCGCTGGGCTGGGGCTGGAGACACACACCGGGGACGCTGGCTTGCTGCAGTCGAGGAGCAATCTGTTATTGGGACGTCAACACATGTAAAACATCAGGCCACAAAGGCATTTCCTTCTGTCAAAGTGCGATGCTGTGGCCTTGGCAAAAAAACGACAGCAGCTTTTCTCTTCTGTGGAAGGTGACAGTGGAGAGGGCACGGGGGAGTATTTGGAAAGGGAAAAGCCTCTTGGGTTTTTGGAGCTGGGCTACTGCAAAGCACCCTGGTCCTTGGACGGAGCCTGCCAGGGGACAGCAGAGTGGCATTGTGAGCGTGGGCACGTCCATGTGGGTGATCCAGCCCTCGTGGGATCAAAGCAAAAGCCACCAGGAACTTTCCTGTGCCATCAGCTTGCTGCTCCCACAGCACCTGGGTGCCGGGTCCTTTTCAGAGGCAGGTTGGGGATCCCTCTGACTCGGGGGAGCCCTCTAGGTGGGGGTGACCCCATCATACCAGAGCCCTGCGATGGGGCCCTCACACCTCCTTGTCACCCCTCTGAGTTTTACCATGTCCTTTTCAAGGTGGCAAAACAGAATGGCCTTGATCTGGATTCAAACAGGAGTGTTTGTCATCTCACTTCTAGGTCTTTTAAGTGTTTGCAATGTCTTTCGATGGAAATACGTAGGTTTTTCCAAGTACCTGCGGGCAGAAGGGAAGCCACCTGGCAGGGTGGCTGCTGTTCATGGCAGAGTAAACTGCAAAGCTCCTGGGCTGGGGGTGGCTGGCCCCCAGGAAAACCAGGGCATGCTCTGAGCTGCCCAGGGGCTGGAGATGAGAAGGGAGTGAAATACTGATGGAGACTAACGCAGATGGGAGAGGGCAGCAATGCGGAAGGTGTGACGGGAGACAAAGGGTCCCTGCTCAGGGGGGCTGGTGCACAGGCGGTGGGATGCAGTGCGTTTGGTGTGTCCTGCTGCCAGCCTGCTGCCAGGGCCAGCACCCTTTCTGTGGGCAAGGGCAGCAAGCTGGTGAGGGGACCCTGGGCTGTGGCAGCGGCACCACACTGACGCTTGGTGTGAGGCATTAGAGCAACGGGGAGGCATGAGAAAGACCCCATGTCCACTCGTAGGTGCGTGAGCCATTGGGAAGTCAAAAGGCGTGGGCTGATCTCATCGTTGGTTAGCATGTGTTTAACGAGGCGCTGGGATCTGCACTGAAACTTCACTGCTTTCACTAGAAGACACCCAAATAGGTTCAAATTTGACTAAATCGTCCTCCTCCTGCTTGATTTCTGTATCAACAGTTTTTGGATGCTGAAAGAATATTGCAGTTTTTTGGTGTCTGTTTTTAGCCAGGGAAAAAATGGGAGATTGTTCAAAATTTGATTAAATATTTAAAGCACAGTTTCTATTTAGAAACTGGCACTTCATCATGTTAAACAACCCATTAAGCTCATAATCACACTCCATCTTTTGGGGCACAATGCCTTTTGCGTCTTTTGAAATGAGTATTTGTGTCATCACTCAGCATGCTTGAGAGGAAATTAATCTTCCATTGTATTGTTTTATTTTACTGCTGACTGAAATAATATTTTCAATACCTTTTTCATTGTTTATTTGTGTTCTTTTTTTTGAGACATGACTTATGGAGGAAATTTGAAAACAAGTCACAAAACAGATTGCTGATAAGCTTCTAAAACTCCTTCAGCTTAAATATTCTGCCATCAGTGTGGTAATTGCTGATGTAATTGAGTAATTGCTTTTTTGCCTCTAGCAGATGCAGTCAATGTCACTTATTGCTGTGGTCTTGAGGCCCTTTTGGTGTTAGGTGATCAAATACTTAAAGATGGGGTTTCTGCAGAACAGAGGTAGCCAGTTCTGGGGGATAGAGCCCCCAGTAAGTCCTGCAAAGGCCAGAAGAAAGAATTGAATCACAGATTTCTCTAAGGACCAGGGATGTCAGAGCACATCCCAAACACTTGTTGGCAGACAAGGGATCGCTGGCAGACACGACGCCTGTTGCAGCAGTGGCACCTCAGGTGTGAGAACCGAGGCTGTGCCTTCCTGTGCCCAAGGGCTGTCTCTGCAGAGTGGGAAGCAGATTCTCTCCCACGTCCCACGTGCCAGGCAAGGATTGTCTCCATGGCTGGTTGGGCGATCGCTGCGGAGCTCTGTTTAGTAAGTCAAGCTATACTTCTGTTAGAAGGACAGTTGTCATTCTGTAGCCTTACTGCATGCACCATAACGGTGATTTGAACAGAATTCTTCTCCTGCTCAGTCTTACATCAGGAAAAGTTTTTCTTTTTTAGTTACCTCAAAAAATAAATGAGGCAGGCTGCTGTTTCGCTGAATGGTATGTTTGGTTTCTACAGCAAGGCTGACTTAGAAATACATTGCATTCGTAGACTGTGAGATGCGGCAGTGTTTTAAAGCCCTGAATCTTTTTGCAAATGTAATCTTTTCCATGGGATGACTACAAGGTATGGGTTTTTTGTGTTAAGTGACTTGCAATTAATGCTTGCAGGTTAATCTTATGGCATATTACTACCGCTATAAAGGATAGTGACTGCAGCAGCAAAGCCATCATTGCACTTTATACGCTGGAAGTGATGAGATTATATCAGCAAAGCAAGCAACTGAGCAAAATCTATTATTGTTTGTGGGTTGGAAGGCAGTTTGATATCTAGACATAAAAGAAATGTAAATTTAGATCACGTTCTTTGCTCTGTGTGACATACTTAGAATTAATGCCTAGCTTTCTCAAAGATGTTTCCTGCCATTGCTGACGGTGCATTTACCACAAGGAGCCCAAACATGTCCTGGTATTGTAAGTTAGATCCCTTCTGTGTCCCAAAATTCTGAATGCCATGTTTTCTCCAAATGAACTCATCAGAACACAGACTTTCTCTGTCAAACGTTTCCTGTGCCAATTCCTTCCCCTGCTGCAGCCAGGGGGTTACCGAAGGTGGAGATGCATCAGTCCAGACTCGGGTACCTGGTCTTCTGTAGCTCTGCCCCCACCCAAATTTCTGCTCTTCAGCAGTGGCTTTACATCTGTCACAAGTTTTTGTTTTCTTCTTGGGTTTCTTGTTCTTCTGTGCTAGTTCATATGTGAAGTCCAATCAGCTTTCCCTTGTTCTTTGGTGTACGATAAACAGTTGTATGCTTAAGATCAACCACAGAGTCGATGTTTCTGAGGATTACTGTAACTGCTGGTGTTGCTTATAAGTTTCTTTCTACCTATTAGCACTAATCAAGGAGCTTCCAGCTTTGCCTCTCATGTCCCCATTGACTATTTCCATGTTCTCATACTGGCTTTTTGTGAACCTCTTTTTATCCTGATCAGTATAATAGTCATCCACAAAACATTTCAGTGAGCAATGCGCAAGAAAGCGTGCTTCAAAAAATACACATAGTACAGGCAAAGCCTCTTACACACCTGGTTATATTTGGTTTCCTTCTGAACTAACTCCCAGTTCACTGAGCAGGAGGAATATTCACAGGCATCGCTGTAACATGCTGGTTCCTGGAGACCTGAAATGTTGTTTCATTCTTATAACACAGGGACAGCAAAATATAAACTTACACTAGAACCAAGCAATGCATCGGTGGGCTATACTTTTTTGCAGAAATTAGTATTGCTTATTAGATGAGATATCTCTTCATGCTTAATTTCCAGAGCACAGTTGTTTCCTTGGTGAATATGAGTAACTCGCACACATCCTGCTAAGTTTCCTGACTGATTCAAAGGGAAATACTTGCAGTGTCCAACCTAAAGAGTTTGGTCCCAAATGGGAGGCTGACGTGACTTAAAATAGCAAAGGACTGAGGAAAATATAAGAAATAGGTAAATATAACTGTTGTTATTGTAAAAAATGTCACCACGGGAAATCTTACACTGTCATAGGATGATATTAAACATTGAAATGATAGAGATGAGGTAAAGTGTTAACAGTTCATTTGCATAGGTGGGAAAACCAAATGAGCACAGTTAAAATTGAAGTAAGAACCACAGCTATACTGCAGGTTGTAGTGGGATACAAAATAGGAGAAAGCTTAAATATGTATGTTTATTTTAAATAATATAAATTATTTAAAGCACAGGCCAAGAAGCAGTGAGAAAAGACTTGGGGCTATGATTTTTACACAACATTTAGTCATACATTAACTGTTTGCAATATACTCCTCTCCCAGAACCCAGCCTACAGGGAAGAATATTCTGCTCCTCTAGAAAGTACTTGTGTAAGTCAGAAAACAGGTCAGGAGATGCTTATTTACCCTCTATCAAAAGATTGCAATGCTTGCTAGGAGGGGCAGGTGGGAGGGGGCTGTCTGGAGCAGTCAGATATGATCCCAGGTGATGACAGGGGGTTGTAAATAAATAAAATCAATATGTAAGTAGAGTCCTGGCACTTGTTCCCAACACCGAAATGGGCTGTGAGTTGGGTACTAAAGCAGGAGATCTGTGTGCCCGTAAAACAAACGCAGCTAAGAGAACTCTTTGCAGAGATATGCTTGCAGCTGTGATCCAGCTGTACACAGAGGGATTTTGTGATGCCTCCCTCACACTCCTACAGTCTGCTCTCCTGCTACCTGTGGTCTTCTTCCAAGTAGATTTAATTCCTAAATAAAAAATACTGGACAGTAAATGTAAATTGCTGTAATAAGGTAATTTACTCGCTCCTGCTGTGTTTTACTATAGGCCTTGGATAAAAATAGATGCACATTTGGAAAGCCTGACTGCCTCCTAAATCGTGAGAATGAGGAATTCTATTGGATGATAAATATTGCAAATTAATGCAGTATTTCTTATAATTGTTCAACAATTTCAGACTGGTCAGTATTCTCCTTTACTTTCAGTGGTACCAAAGTAGGGCACTTGAATAGAATGATAACTGGGGCGCTTGCCCAGTCAGGTTTGGAAAGCACCCGGAGACTTTCCTTTCTATTTGACTCTGTAAACCCAGGTCTAAACCTTTTTAACATAGCAGATGCAACTTTCTCCTCCTTTGTTGGAGGAAAGGACAACATAACCAGATCTTTCTTATCCAGCAGTGTGATTCAAGGACCCATCACGCTGCACATGGATGCGGTGGAAGGCTGATCGCTTCAGCAGCCCAGAGTTGCACTCTGGCTTCCTAGCACTATGCCTGCTTGCAGAGGAACCTGTGCAACCAGGGTACACAACTGATCATTTCCTAATCTACCCCAGTGGTGTCCTGTGTAAAGGTATGCTGCTATTTTAAACCCTTGTCACTGCAACGATGTGGATGTGTTATAATCACCCGCTCTTCTTTTCATGTGTCTGTCACCAGGTGGCTGTTGGTGATGATTTATAGGATTATGTTTCAGACCTCATTAACCAACATAAGAGCATCTATGTGCTAATTTCAACCTGTCAAATATTATTTGTAATAAACATCCTGGTAGTTTCACCCAGTGGGGTTTATTGACTAAACCAGCGATGAGGCTGAGCCCACATGCTGAGCTGGTGGGTCTGTCATTAGCAGGCAGGCTGGGTGGATACACACCCCCTCAGCCTCTGTGTGCTCCTATAACCATCCCTGCTCAGCACCTGGCAGATGAAAGAGAGCCCCATACAGCAATCCCTGCTACCATCAATGAAATGGTTCCACTTAAAGCCCTCCATTTCCCTGGTAATCTGCAGCATCTTTAAAAACATACTCATAACACAGCCCCATGCGTGGGTATTCTTATCTGAAGAGCTCATGCCAGCATTCTCAGCTTAGGCAACAAAATGTTGTTTATTTCCAGAGCCTGAGGTTCCATCTGTTAGCAACGGAAGGAAAATAGCAGTGTCTGAGGGCACAGCTGGCCCCACAGCTCCTGAGTTTGGGTGCTGGCACTCAAATTTCCTTTCAGTAATGCTTCATGCTTGCTGAAAACTATAGTGATTGGGGGTGACACCCACAACCTACCCGGTGTTCTCCATGACACCAGAGTCCATCTCTGGTGTGTGATCTCTAGACAAGATTCAGGAAAAAAGGCAAGATTTTAGCAAGGTTATTAATCCCACATTCTTATTCAGGGCAAACCACAGTTGCCAGGAAAAGTCCCATTAAAACAGCTCTTGTCCTACAGCCAGCTCCAGGGAGTCCAAAATCAGTGAGCAGAAACCCCAGGGTGCAACAAGGCCTCCAGGGAAGACTCAGCTCTTCTTGCCGGCTGGCCAGTGAGGCTGAATGCAGAGAGCATCCCTGCCAGTTTAGGATGGGCCTTTATTTTTCTCTACTCCAAAATAGCTACAGTCTATATGGCATTTGCTGACATTTGTAAAACTAGAAAACAATCCAACTTCACTGCAGGGGGAGTGCTGGGGTCAAAGAAAGAAGGTGGTGCTGGAGAAGGATATGCATGCAGGGTTGAGGATACATGAGGTGCCTGTGAGAGACATAGCCTGTGCCCGTAAAGCCACAGAGGAAAGCTGCTGGAGAGGTCTTTCTCCTCTCTGGGATGCTGCTGGTGATGCTCAGAGCAGGAGCACCTCCACCACATCTCACACTCCCCCTTACCCTGAGCGCAGAGCAAGGAGTGGGAAGCTGAGCACTAAGAATTCATTACAGGACTCAAGGCCATTGTACAAGCTGTTGTATCAGCCTATGATGCTCGTTACCAAAGGCAGGCTGTTGGTGCAGCATAAATAACAACAAATCCTGCTGGAATAGCAATTCTGTGGTTAGGCCCATTTCCAGTATTTAGAAAAAACTGAGTAGGATGTATTTATTAAAGGCTACAACTGCTGTAGTAAGGATTGGTACCACTGGTACCCATCTAGATGAACAGGTAGTACTTCTCCTGTGTTTTGTTAATGCTGTCACAGGCGGGGAGGGCTCCTGTTTAAGGAAAGCCCTGTTTGGCAAGTGCTGTCTGCTGGGGCATGGGATGAGGAAAGCAGCCTGGATGTCAGGTCCCTGCAATCTCCACCCAAGAGCCCATGACTACTGACGTGGATGGGCCCTCTGGAAGCATCACCAGTAGACAGGGCAAAGCCAGGAAAAGAAAAGGGTGTCCCAAGCCTTCCATGCAAGTCTTTTAGCCTCCTCTGATGTTTCACTACAGCCTGAGCAGATTTACAGAGGGAGGGAGGTTTCTTAAAGGGTGGCAGCTTCTGCTTTGCCTCCCTGCCATGGTGTGTGCTCCACGACGTGGGGCAGAGCACGTGGCACCACTCTGGTTCGCTCCATCACAGCAGAGGCCAGTGGGAGCCGGCTGACTGCTGCTCCAGCCTCACATGGCCCCCGCTGCTTCTCAGCCTGCATCCAGCAGCGCTCAGCAACCTCCCACCGGACCTGGCTGCAACGCCGTGGGTTTGCCCTGATATTAACGCTTAGGGCGCATCCACCCTGAAGAAGAATCTGTGCCTGGGCCCTTATCTTGCGAACCCAGGTAAGCTAAGCTTTTGTACTGCAAAGCCACGTGTGACTTTTATCAGAGCGGACTTTTATTAGAGTAGCAAAGCTGCTGTGAAGTGTGTCAGGCAGGAAGATTTTCAGCCTTGCTCCCTAGGCCACTCCAAAAGCTGTCTTAGCACGTCATAAGGCCCTTGGGTGGTTTGGCAACCAGATGAGCAACCAGTTGTCTTGTCCTAATAAGCCTGCCTCCCATTACCAATCCTTTGCTGGCTGGATGCATGTCCTGACGCTCACTGAAGTGGTCACATTGCCAGACAAATGTTTCAGCAGCCTCAGTCTGACTTCAACTGCTCTTAAAATCCTGTTTACAAGATTTTCACTCTGCTTTGCAGAGCCCTGAGCAATGTGCTTAGCTATTCAACAGGCTCTTCTGGCAGCTTCTGTAGTGAAATGCGGCAGGAAAAGGGCAGGATGGCCTGTGATCCTAGAACGCTATTGTTCTTCTGTGATTGCCATTGATTCTGACACTCAATTTCCCAGAAGACTAAGCCTAAATAATTTATAGGCAGGGATCTTTCCTGCTCTGAAAAGCTTCTTAAAAGACCTGTAACTTGAAGGAACATCTTCCATTTTTTTAGTCATAGAAAAAAAGTTCTAGAGATGATCAGCAATATCAGCACTTCTCCAAAGGTCACAAGCCTAAAGTTGTTCAGGATTTATTGTTATTTCTACTTTTTATATAATCTGAATGCACAACCAAATCCTTGTTTATATATAAAACTCAAATATCAAAACAATGAAAATGAAATTTAAAAGAATTGAAATAAATGAGCTTTGTTTCCATAGAAGTCTGTTAATGAGCAGAGCATTGATATTCACTTTACAAATGGGCCTTTTTAACTTGGAAAGTTTGGTAATAGGATTTCTTTTTTAACTCTCCTTCCCTAAAGCTTAATTTACCTCTGCAGCATCTTTAGTTTTCAGACAAGTTTTCAGATGAACAGGCAGTAAAGCGGTCATCCTTTGTTGGGAAATTCTTCAGGCTGTTTCTGCATGGTAGCAGCCGCAGGCTCCTCGAGGGAACACTTTGGGTCCCTGCACTAGTGTCCAAACCGCTGAGCACCCTGCTCCGAACTGGACATGCAGGTGCTCAGGGATGCTCAGCTGGCTTGGTTACAGCTTGCCAGCTCCATACCACCTCACACCCTTAGAAATCTTTTTTCATAGAGCTTGGCAGAGGACTCTTTTTTTTTTTTTTCAGTTTGTGGTTTGTTTTCTTTTTTTTCTGAAAAAGTTCACTAACCATTTTCAAGCAAAGACCTGGCTGCACCCACATCCCAACCAGCAGTCCCTCCTCTTTGCCCAGCTGTGTGCCGCACTGCGGGGCACTGAGCCCCATGACACCAGGCACAAAGCCTCCCTGAAGCTCGCGGGAGTCTCTGTCAAAAACAGTGACATGCCAGCGAGCTGCTTATAGAGGATTTTGGCAGTGCTGGCAGGGTGTGATGCCAACTGCCTCCCGCGCCAGGCAGTGGCCAGAGGGGGATGGCTGGCCCCTGCTGCAGTCGGTCCCCAACGGAGGCAGCGTCCACTCTTGCCTACCCCTGTCTCCCAAACATCCCTGTCACTCAAACGTGGCAACTTAAAGAATAACAGTCAGATGATTCTCAGTACCATCTGTCTAAACATTGCTTTTGCTAGGAAGTCAATTAAACTGTAGTTTTTCTTTGCAGAGAGTGATAGCTGCACTCGGATGAGAAATGCACTTGATAATTTAATAGGCATTTTGTCTTTTTTCTAACAAGCTGTGTTGATTTCTGAGTAGTCTGCTATTCACTAAGGGAGGAAAATGAGCAAACTGAAGTAAAACATTAGAAGATCCATTACTGTGAAGGATGTTTAATCTCTGCAAACTAAAAATAAAGCTTGCAAGCTATTTGGATTATTAACATTTGAATGATAAAGAAATCTAGGAAATGCCGGGACAGTGTGGGGGAAAAAATGATGGCTTTTGAAGTAAAATAAAATTGTTTTGAAATAATGGAATTAGTCATATTTTGACTTTTGAAGTAAAAAAAAAATGTGTAGTAGAATACTTTCAAGGTCAAAATCAAAATGTTCAATAATTGAATGAATCAGTCCCAGGCTGTTTTTATAAGCTGTCACTACTCAGCTGGTTATTCAGTAGCTCCAGTGTGCTAGCAGAAGAGATGCACATCTCTGCTACGTTGCAGTGAGTGCTTAAACAAATCCCACAAATAATCTCTGAAAATGAGCTTCCACCCCAGCAAGAGGTGACGTACACTGGTATGTCCCTCCTTTTGGGGAGCTGCACTGTGTTTGGTCCATGATCACCTGGCACAGCAGGAGTCCTGCTGGTGCCCACAGGAGCACCATGGGCAGCATCATGGCACCAGGGGCACCACGGGCTTTTTGGTATTTTCAGTTCACAGAAGTTTTTGACTGTCTTCAGTCCTAGAATAGGGAAAATCTTCAAAGTCTCAAATGCAATATGATTGGAAAACCTTTTTCCACTCAACCCTGGTGCTTTAATTGAGTGTCTTTGGCAGAATTGTGAGGCTGGTTATACGTGCCAAGTTTAGCTGAGGACCATGACTTCTCAGCCTGCTGATAACCTTGAAGATGGTTTCAGCTGAATTTTTTCCATTGTTGGCCCCTACACAGGTTGGATTTTATGGAAAACCAGGAGCCAATTCTGAAAATTAGTTAGTTTGACAATTAGAAAGCAAATGGGATTTCGTTTTAATTTATTTTAGAACGGTGTTAGCACATCTGTGCACTGGCACAGCAACATTAGCTGGCAGATGGTGAATCTGAGGCTGAAAACTCCCATGAGAGAGTCTTCTGGACCATGGGAGAGCAGCAGTGATTTCCTGAGCTGGCAGCCCTGGCCCTAGTGACTGCAGGGGACGCGACGGGTGCGGCTGCTTCATCCCTCCTCTCTGGGAAATGCAGCAGTGAGCAGGAGCTGCAGGGACCCAGGTAATCCTGGAGCTGCTCCTTTGAGTGGCCCAAAGCGCAGCACAGATGGGGATGGCTGAGGTTGTGCCCTCACAACAAACAGCGGATGCACTGGGTAAAGCTTCCTGAGAAGGGGGTGGGGGTGAGGGTGTAGGGTCCCTGCCAGCGCAGAGGAGCTCAGCTAAAACATCATCACCGTACTCTATTAGAAAACACTTTTTTCTCAAAACCAAATAGTGGAGGGGGGGGTGGGGGGAAGAACAGGAGACACAATGACACTGTCCCACACTAGCTGGTAGACCTGTGGTGCCTCTGGGATCCAGACGATCTGAGTTCAAGTCTTCCTCCCCTTTGGATCTGCTCCACATGAAGTCCAAGCAGCTCCTGAAAGCTGCTGCCTTTCCCTGGGAGCGCTGCCACTTCCCACGGCCTCTCTGCTCACTGCTTGCAGGTGGACTCTCAGCAGTTGACTTTATTAATGATTTAAGCCTTGTGGGATGAAGATTGACACCAGGTGAGTGATGGGCAGGGTGTGGGTGAGCTGTGGGGAAAGGGAGAGGCTGAGAACAAGCCATGTCAGGAACCAACCAAGGCAGGGACAGGGCAAGAAACAAAAGAATAAGCCGGGATGAGGAAAGCCACAGGTTTACATTGGGCAATCCATTGTTTTGTCTCCTCATGTTTTCATCATAAAAGTTAAATATGTCAAGTGGCGAGTCATCCACATGGGGCCACATTTTTGTATTTAATGTAAATCTACCTATGCAGGTGGGGAGTCAGTCCCAGCATGGCTGCAGGGCTGGGGCCACCTCAGTTTGGTGCCTGATACTTGCCAGAACTGAACAGAAATCCTGCAAAAATCAAGCAGCCTGTCATTCCTCTGTTGCAGCACCCTCTTACCCCACATTGCATGCAGATCCATAGGTTTGTGACCAATCGGGTGTTTTTATAAGCTGTCACTACTCAGCTGGTTATTCAGTAGCTCCAGTGTGCTAGCAGAAGAGATGCACATCTCTGCTACGTTGCAGTGAGTGCTTAAACAAATCCCACAAATAATCTCTGAAAATGAGCTTCCACCCCAGCAAGAGGTGACGTACACTGGTATGTCCCTCCTTTTGGGGAGCTGCACTGTGTTTGGTCCATGATCACCTGGCACAGCAGGAGTCCTGCTGGTGCCCACAGGAGCACCATGGGCAGCATCATGGCACCAGGTCAGAGCCCTTCCTGGGGAGCCCTCTCACCCAGCTGTCCCAGGACATTGAACATAGACTCCCATGGTGGTCTGCTCCTCTTCCTGCCCTTCCCTGCCTTGTGAGCATGTTTTTCTTATGACTCCTTGAATCTTCTTTTATTACAGTTTAAGCCCCATCTGCACTAGAAATTTGTTATAGATCCTAAAGCAAGAAATACTGTGTGTAGCATTGCCACACAGTGAACCTTCTTCCTTGGACCGAGTACATGCAGAGAAAAGCAAGATACAAATCACAACTGTTTTGTAGAAATTGGCTTACTTTTGCACTTTTTTTGTGAAGATGACTTGGGGGAATCTGACATTTTATGGACTTGACTAATGACTCACCTATTGATTACTCTCCAGTCTGGGAACTCACCTCTCTGCAGCTCAAAGGATGGCTGGAAAGATCAATCTCAGATCACAGGCAATGTGAGGCCAAGGGCTGCATTCAAGGTGTCCCAGGAGGTGTGATGGGAGCCTGCCAGTCCCATGACTGCTCCTGGATCCCTCCTGCTGTGCTGCCGAACATCCCCATTGCTTTGCTTTCCCCTTGCCAGGAGGAGCTGCCCAGGGAGAGGGCTGGGAAAGGCCCAATAATCCAGTTGACTATGGCACAGTTAGAAAAGGAGGGAGCGAACTTCAGAAAGGACACCAGGTTTGAGGATGCTTTCAGTTAACTTGAGGGCAATCTGAGGTTTATGTGGCAGTTAATAACACTGTATATGCTCCTTACAGGTTTACTGGTCTCTATATTCTTGAACTTACAGTCATTTCTACTGAGTTGAAAGCTCTGAATATAATATCCTGAGACTAAACTCTGATGCATTTGAAAGTGAGTGTACGTGAATGCCAGAGAGAAGAACAGAGATTAAAATTGCTGGGATTATCCCCAAAGCAAGAGTACTCCATGGCAAACAGACAGATTTAATGTTTAGGACACTGAAGAAATGTGAAATGGCCATCTGCCAAAGGTTCCTGTGAGGTCTCAAACAATACCATGAGCTAAAACAATACTGTAATTTAACTAGAGGGTGAGTAATACTGCTCCTGGCAGCTGCACATGGGATGGAAATATTTGCACAGCCTACACCTAAGGATCTTCTCAGGATCCTGTTGGCAGTGCTCCAGCAGAAAGGTCAGGTCCTGGCACCTGTGGTGGGTACCTGACCACTGGGCTCTGGATCTTAAAGGACCAATGTTGTTCTGGTGCAGGCAGAGAGTGCTCACCTGAGTAACACCTGACAGAAGCCCCTGGAACAGACCCAAATACCCTTTAATTGAAACTTATTATTGTAATTTTTTTACACACACACCCCCCCCACCCCCCCCCCCATATTAAATTACTGCAATAGTTGAGGCAAGGGCTGAATGCAAGGGAGCTTCTTCATTTGAATAAAAGCTGTAAATTAGTTTTGGAACAGGATTGAGCCTTGTGGCTGGATGCTCTCTAGCAGAAGGGACCAAGCTTTAAGTCCCTTTGCTGGCGTGTACTCTTGGGCACCACGGGACCTGTTGCTGCGCTTGCCTGCATCATATAGTTTTAATCTGCATTTCGTATGGCAAACCCCCTCCCCGCTCCTCCTCCCCTTTCTATCTGGCAAGCAGCATCTTTACGTTTAGGTAGGGGCTGTAATTCACCCATTTTCAAAAGGCCCTTCAGAAATGCACACACCACTCAAACAGTGCTTTTAAATATCCCCCTCCCAGGGTGCAGCCACAGCTCATAAGGCCAATTTAGCATGATTGTAATTCTGAGTGATTAAAATTTATGGCAGCTGATCTGTTGGAAAGCATATGTTAGAGCAGCATTTGGCTGATCAAGTACATTATCTGATAACTGCTAGTAACTTCTGCTGTGTGATCTACAGCCTGATTCTGAGGGGAAGATATTTAACCTGCAGCAGCTTATGAGACTAGAAAGAAATAATAACACCCGGTGCAGACTTAAGGGAAAAAGGTGAATTAAAAATTATAGAAAAGCAGCTGGTGAAATGGTTGAGGCATTACAGTAGTAACAGTAATCAACAGCCCTGCTAAACCAACAGGCTGTGTGACTTTGGTAGGGAGCAGATATGGCATGGTGGTGTCTGACTCAGGCTAGCAGAAATTCAGGCAGATGAGGAGATAAAATAGCAGCCTATCAAAACCAATCCTGTTCAAGTGTACCAGAAGGGATATTCAAGGCAGATTTTTTTGCAAAATTAGTAATGCGCTTTGAAATTTCTGGGAAGCAAGGAATTGCTTGGCAGGATCATTGGATTTTGGTGCAGTGAAGGGTGAAGAGCGAGCCCTCACTGCTGGGCCAGGCAGCAGGAAGGTGCTTGGTTGGGCCTCATTTTGGAAAGTCTGAGGATTGCCTTCAGCATCTCAGGCACAGAGGGATCGTGTGATGCATTGGACCAGCAGCCAGCCATAGATAGGCTTGGCTTTGGGTGCTAAGAAAGCACTGGCTTTCCCACCCTGCTCAGCAACCATATAAAGTTGCTTTGACTCGTGTCAAAAACGTTTTGGAGATGATATTAGTAATCTAAGCTGCTCATAGCCTGCCAGTGGAGAAGTATTAAACAGTTGATGCAGTTTTCCTCCTGCCTGCCCCAATTGTATTTATGTTCCCATTTCTGCTGCTGGGGCTGTAGCACAGTGTGGAGGGGTTGGGCTCGGTGCTGCTCCAACCACACTCAAGCGAGGACAGGACTCGGTGGCCTTCCCATCCCTCCTGCCAACTACTTGCTTCTGTCGTTGTCCCTTGAGCAGGTGTTTTCTAGGTCAGGCTGGAATTTACTCAGAGATTCATTCAGTTAATGGCCCATGCAGTGCCAAGCTGAGTATGAAAAACTCATTCCCCGCCTTCGGGCAATGAATCCAGCAACCCTTTGCCATTGGTGCTCATTGCATCCCATTGAGGAGTGCTGTGGTAGCTTTGCTTTAGAAAGAGGAAATGTGCTGATGAATCAGGAATAGTGGCAGGCTCCCAAAAGGACTAATCCCTTCTTTTTAATAAGGTGTTTTACTTTGTAACCTTCCCATCATTTTCAATAAGCTTTTGTGCTGTCGAAGCTGCACTTGGCTATATTTCTCATTTTCCATCTGCTTATGAAAAGGGCTTTTGAGAGATGAATGATTAAGAGGAGATTCTGTTGAGGATGGCTGCCGTGTGCAAGCCATCAGAGTTTCCATCTGGCTTTCTCTGGGGTGTTTTTGGTCTAATTTTCCAAAATGCAGTTGCTGACAAGGGGGCACACCCTAGCACAAGTGTACGGCCCAGGCTCCTTTCCAAAGGGGGCCTGGGGTGGGGGGCGGGGAGGGTTGTCTGGGTGAGAACTGAGGAAGCAAAGCAAGGTTTATCCCATATATTTAATTTTCTATCTTTTCTTGTGTCTATTGGAACTGTACCTGTATCGCAAAGTGGAAACATGGTCCTACTGCCTAGGTGTGATCGCATCAGTCAATCTTTTTAGCAAACTTTCTTCAAAAGGCTTAAGTGTGATATAAAAATGATTCATCTTTAAATTCAGTCTAAATGCTTCATCATGCTGAACTGGAAACTCTTGTCCAAAGCTATGCCGAACAATCCTGTGAAAGACAGAAATTACCAGCAGATAGTCCTTGCCATGTCTGCCTGGGAGTGATTTGTTATAGCAAAATGAAATTGTCCAACAGTAATAAATTAAAAAAGAAATCCTCTTCATAAGTGCAATGAGAATGTAGTCTTTATAATTTATTATGGCAGCTTCAAAGAAATATATTGCATACACCTAACTCTTGGAGCCAGGAGAGATTTCCTACAGCTTCTGTTCTCTTAATTCTTGCAGAAAATTAGCCTGGCCCAGAGATACTGGCAGTGCTCCTCCAGACTTAGCTCCCACAGTGATTAACAGGAGCTATGTTTTCAGCTCAGAGAGAAAAAAAACAGCTTATTTTTGCCCAGATTTATGGCAGTTGGCTCTAGCAGTGTCCATAAGTGCACACCAGTAAGGGTGAATCCCCGTCAGGGATTCAAAACTGGCCTCCAGAGAGCCTCTTTCTGCCTCGAGTAGCTTGTTAAAGCATAAATCTCTGCCCAGATAGGCTAGTGTGATCCTTGCAGTTTGTTGCAGAAGAGTTCGTATCACAGTTCACAGTGATGTTTTTATTTGCCCATAGGGATGAGTGGGTTGTTGCAATCCTTTAACTCATACAGCGTGTACAAAACAGAAAGGTCTTTTGCATATTCCTGCTTCACTGCTCTTGGTGAATTACCAGTCATCTGATTTAATTAAAGGGTAACTTATTGTTTTGCTGATTAAGGATACCAATTAAACTCAGACACCAGAGTGAAAAGAGTAGGCGTATTTTACTGGGGATAACTAAAGAATGTAACAGAGTAATACAGAAAGCATACAGTAAGAAAAGACAGAATAGTGCACTTAAACAAACAGGAAAATACAGGGTAATGCATCAAATCATTACTACCTGAGAGAGAGAATAGTGATTAAGAAAGATCCATCACCACTTGCATACTTCACCATCATCCAGACCTGCAGGCGCTGGGCAGCCCCGGTTACAGCGAGGATTTGGAGAGCCTGTCCCGGCACGTGGGAAGTCCTACGCGGTGCGTCCACCCATAGGTGAGGCTTCCAAAGTCGCTGTAAGCGGGTCCAGGTTTATATAGTATTGAATAAACAAGTCCACCTGACCATGGTGCGGTGAACATCTGGCTTCACTCTCCAATTAGATTCCCCCAGAGCCTGGCCAGGGCTCAAGGAGGAAGCCAAGGGAGTTTCCCTGTTTATCCAATTTTGACCACGTTCTTTTCAGAACAAGGCCGCACATCTGGTCCCAAGGCCGGACAGCTGGCTCCATGGCCTTGTTAACTTGCTCCTACACAAAGAAGGATAAAAATATATTCAGATAGACATGTCTTCATTACATTCATCATCAGTAATAAGTATATGATATCTAAGCTACATCTTTCATTAATGAACATACATATTTCACTAATGACTACATACTAAACTAGCAGCTTTGGCTTGGGGCCTGTTGTTCAGGCTTCAGTACTTCAACACTTTAGCACTTTTTACATCAGCATAGGTGGTTTGTTATAACCTAGTACAATACCTACTAGCGGAATGGTTATCAGTTATAAAATAAACAGGATTCATCTATAGGTCAACTCTGGCTTGGGCCTGTTGTCCAAGCCTTAGCGCTTCACTCAGCTAAACTTAATAAGCACATTAGTCAATGATATTCCTTAAAGCTTTGTCTGGGCTAATTTATGTATCTTTGTTGTGGTTTAAGACCAGCCAGCAACTAAGCCCCATGCAGCTGCTCACTCACTACCCCCCCCCCCCGCCCCATCTTGGGATGGGGAAGTGAATTGGAAGGGTAAAGTGAGAAGACTCGTGGGTTGAGATAAAGACAGTTTAACAGGTAAAGCAAAAGCCGCGCACACAAGCAAAGCAAACCAAGGAATCCGTTCACCCCTTGCCATGGGCAGGCAGGTGCTCGGCCATCCCCAGGGAAGCAGGGCTCCACGGTGGCTTGGGGAGACAAACGCCGTCACTCCCAGCGTCCCCCCTTCCCCCTTGTTCCCCCAGCTCTATATGCTGAGCATGACGCCACATGGCCTGGGATGTCCCTGGGGTCAGTTGGGGTCAGCTGTCCCAGCTGTGCCCCCTCCCAGCTCCTTGGGCACCCCCAGCCTCCTCGCTGGTGGGGTGGGGTGAGGAGCAGAAAAGGCCTTGACTCTGTGTCAGCGCTGCCCAGCGGTAACGAGAACATCCCTGTGCTATCAACACTGCTGTCAGCACAAACCCAAACCACAGCCCCATACTGGCTACTGTGAAGAAGATTAACTCTACCCCAGCCAAAACCGCCATAATCTTCAATTACAGAAATGACTCAAATAAAAAAAATGAGGCTTCTTTAGCCACTCTTTTTACTTCTAAGGGTCTGAAACGTATTTTTTAGACTAATGAGCTTTATGAAGGGCTGCAGTGCACTCAAAGCAATTTCTGGTAGCCTTTCCAATGCACTCTCTTCGTGATGACCCAGATCCTTTGCATGTTTAACAGATTGCCCTTTATCTCACACTGCTAGGGAAAGCTGGTATGTTCCCCCTGAAAGGGGAAAGGAGCTCCGTGCTCTAAACCAGCCTGCTTTTGTACATCCTTGCTTTCCCCTAAGTGTTCAGAGGTGCTCAAAGACCGTTCTCCTACAGCCAGGTCAGGGCGATGGCATGTGAGGACACTGCCAAGGGTCACTGAGGGAAATCCTGTAGCTGGAAAAGAGAGCAAGCCCTGCTCTCCTCTCACTTCCAACACTTTACATACGTTTTCTCAGCAGCCCCTTGAGGCAGGAGGAAAAAAGCCCGCCTGCCTCCAGGCTGTGACAGGGCAATCCAGCTGCTCAGCAGACATGGAAATCCAGGTGCCACCTCCACCCATAGCTGTCCTTGAAATTGTAATTGGGTTGTGACACTGAGATGAAATCTGCTTTCTACTTTTTAATGTGTTTATTAAGTTGGCAGCATATGATTTATTATGTTCTTAATTATTAATTTTCTTGCTCATAAGTGCCTGGATTTTTGTAAATGATGAGATAGGGAAGTGTAATGCTGTCACTTAGGAACCTTAACTGAAATGAAGGGTTTGGCTTTTTAACGCAATTTATATTTATGAGAAACTAATATGAGATCATTTTATATTATCAAAGTAATATAACTAATACAATAAGATTAAAAGAATGATGGTTAGATAGGTCAGATATGAACTGGTGTGAGCAGAAACTTTACAGCTGTAGGATTTAGGTCCTAAATTTGCAAAATACTCAATTTTGTGGGCAGGGAGGCTGTTCTGCATTAATTCCTAAGTCTGAAGAAAGTTATTGAGCATTGTTCAAGGCTACTTAATATTCTGTATTCTGTAAAATAGGGTTTGATCTAGGGCAAAATTGAATATGGGATAAGTTCAAGGACAAGTTTTGCTTGCATTCATTCTCATGAAGCTTTACCTGCTGAGCATTTACAGAAGATGCATGTGAAGAATGTGGTGAGCAAGGCTGGATTAAACTGGTTTAATTCAAGGTCACAGTTTCTGGGGGTTTTTTCTACCACTGTGGGTGAAAATAAAGCTCAAGTAGTGGGTCTGGTTGTAACAGTCACAGACTACCTTGAATATCAGCAAGTATCATCCAGACAAGGAAAAGAACCAGCATTATACCACTTCTGTAAGTTATGAGCAGAGGGCACCATCAAGACTTTTATTAATAGAGGTGAGAAGTTCTGAGCCTGCTTGTAAGGGTACAGAAGTTACTCATGCACCTTCAGAGCTCCTGACTCAGTGCTGTGCCCGACCGTGAAATTTCATAGTGAAGTCATTCAGAATTAAGCAGTCCTTGCAAGTAAAGAAATCCATTTGAATCCTTTGCATTAAATGTTCCTTTAATTCACAGTAATTTCATTTTCATAGTACTGCATGTGCTGTATGAGGACAGCAATGCTTTTATTCTGTAATTCCAGTTCAAGGGGGGAAAAAACAACAGTATTTGAATCCCTATTTCAAACTAGTCTCTGACAAATAAGTTTTTCCAGGTATAAATCAAGGTATTGTCAGAATTCACTTTTCTCAAATGTCAAGGTCAGCTAGAGGTTTGTAAATTAGCTCATGCCAAGAGAAACTAATGAACCGGTTAAAAGACTGATATAGAGGTTTGGCTCTGAGAACATGTTGGTTAATCATCTGAGACTCCACTAAATATGCTTTTGATTACTTTCTTGACTTTATTTCTGTATTTAATTTGAATAAATCTTAGTCACAACCTCATTTTGCTAGGAGTCACATATCTCCACTGGGTCTTCTTGGAACCTCTTTTAGTTTTATATTAAACAAAAATAGTGTAAAGGCTCTACAACCAGCATGCAGAATAATCATAGCAGTTATTACACAGATGTTTTAGATACATCGATATAGGTATAACATAAAACAGGAATACAAGTTGTACTTTTTTTTCAAGGAATAATCTACTCAAGTGAATGGGTTTTTGCAAATGCTATGGGGTGATCATTTCCCAAGGATTAACACCCCAAATGCTGTCACAAGTGTTAAAACTTCCCTCCTGCATGCTGGAGAAGAGAATAATAAGGATTCCGCTACAGGCATCCATGGAAACCTCATCACCTCAGAGCTTTGCAGCAGACCCCAGCAGACCCAGATCAGGCCAGGAGCCGGCAGCCTCCTTGCCAAGAGCAGGGTCCTGGCCAGACACTGGCAGCATCTGAGATTTCTTTCCTCAGCTCTCTCAGCCATCCAGATTTATTTTTAACTCTGTGTAGTCACCTTGAAGTCTTTTCATGGGTTGTTTGAACCTCATTGCCTCTCACTAGAGGTAACACCAGATTTGTAGAGGCCCTGAGGTTTTCCTGATGACACCTTCATGACTGGACTGTGTCCTCTCCTGGATTGTTGCACTGCATTCCTCTCAATTTTCATCAGTGCACAGAAAAATCACAGGCACGGGCTCATGAAAATGCAGATTTCTTTTTCCTCTTCCAAATCCAGCTTCATTCTTTTCTTAAGAAGGGGAATTGAGGTTTTAAGTCAGTAGCTTGACTACATCTAATGTGAATTGATGGTAGAGGCAAGCAGCTTAATACTGTGCTTCAGCTCCTTCACATCTGTTGGGAACTCAAGTACATTCCTCTTCAAAATGAGCCTCCTGCAGGCATGTGTTGCTCTGCTGACACCCTAACAGATGCAGCTGATCCCTTTTGCTGTGAAACACAGCAGCCGCAGTTCAGCCAGGAGGGGAAGAGCCTGCCCAAGGATTACAGAGGCATGAGAAAAGCAAACGGGTGAGTGCAAACTGTGAGGAGCCTCTTCCTGCACCCTCAGGAAGGCGGCATTGCCAGCACCCTGGCCGAGGGAGAGGCTCCTCTGGGAGCTCTCAGAAAAGGCAGCCCAAGGATGAGAAGGCGAGAGGAAGTTTTCCCTCTCTCCAGCCCTTCCCACCGTGCCTGGATGCGGCAGCCGGGACTGGACCTGGCCAAGGCTTCACCAAGTGAGGAGACCAAGCCCCTCCCAGGGGGTCGGTGGTCACGGAGGGACACCCGTCCCGGGGGCTCCTGGCCCCTGGCTGTGACTTCACCTCTCATTCTTTTCCAAATCAAAATTTCCACTAACCTCAGTGGCCCAGGCTGCCAAGCCATTTAAATAAAGCCTTGCAAAAGGAATGATTTAAATAAACATGCGATCTGACCTCCCAAAGGAGGGCAGATATTTAAGCACTAATTTGAGCAACATTTTAAAAGCCATTATGGATTTTATTTGCAGATCAGTAACTGCTCAAATGGATGGCTCCTGGGCAAAAGAGTAATGCTCATCCTTACTAGATAGGTGAGGTGCTCTCTATGGGCAGCTGTGTTTGGATACTTTTTGGTTGTGTTTCTGAGAGCTAAAGGAGTGACTGGCTCATTGCTAGCCTGGTTTTGCAACTCAGAAATATTTTAATCAGGGCTAAATTGCTGACAGCATAATGGAACATGACGATTGCACGTTTGTTTCCCTCATCAGCAATGCAACTGGTGAAACCAAAGCAGGTAATTAGGGATTATAATAAAACAAAAGCATTTACAGTAGGTACTACTAGAGGAGAAAGTGGAGCCCATTCCTCATTGGCATTAGGGTCCCTCAACCCCAACATGACACTAGAGTTATGGTCTCTCCTGCATCCCTCATTAGTTAAGGACAGTGGGCAAGTCCCAGGAAAAGGTCCCAAAGCTAAAACCAGTAGCATTCATCCGACCTGTTGTCTCTTG
Source organism: Strix uralensis (assembly GCF_047716275.1). NCBI lineage: Eukaryota > Metazoa > Chordata > Aves > Strigiformes > Strigidae > Strix > Strix uralensis. The sequence continues at coordinate 20,519,933 of NC_133984.1, read as the reverse complement.
GTTTTCCCCACAGGAAATATCTGCATTGCCTCACAGTTCAAAGAAAGCTGATTATCTAACAGAACAGTAAAAACATTTCCTTGTTTTAAACAATTAACTTTTTAAGGCAATTGGAAGACAGTGGAAAATTTCATGGTACAGCAACAAGAAAATTGAACTGAAAGTATGCAAAAAAAAATTAACGCTAGATACAGTTTTATATGTCTATCTAAGGGCAGCTGGTGATGTCCCAGATTATCCAACTGCAAAGCGTGGTGCAGTGCGTGAAGGAGCAGCGAGCTGCTGCCCACCAGTGGCACCTGGATCCTTCTCCCAGCCCCATGGCCTCTCCCTGCCTGGGCAGCTCACCAAAGGGAGGGACTTGCCTTTTGGCTTCTTCAGACCCAGAAATCAGAAGCAGATATTTCTTTTGGAACATAAAGCTTACAGGGCTTCAAATGTTGTCAGAGAAATATTTCTTCCTCTTCTGAAACCTTAAATCAGCTCTTGGTCTTGGATCTTACAGCAGAGATTTCCACTGGTTAATTGTGTTGGTTTTCAATAATTCACCCTCTAGCTGCACGTCCAACAGTGAATTGCTTAATTTATCTCCACTGTATCCCACATCCTGACATCACTACATTACCTTAAAATATAAAAAAAGCACAGGAACAAAAATAAACCCCCTGTTGCTACATCCCTGGGAGCCCTGAGACCTGAGGTGTGATTAACCACCTGATTTGTGCAGTACTAGCAAGAGTGCTCAGGGAAGAATTAGCATCCTAAGGAGAGCACAATAACACCTTAAATCTTGCCTTGGCTAAGTGGAAGTCTACATTAATATATAATAGTATAAGCTAAATCAAGGAACATAAATATAGAGGACTACATCACACTGGCGTCCACATGGATCCAGAAGAAGTGAAATAATACATTTTCAGATTGGGAAAAAGCTTGAATTGAGACCAGCTTTGTCTTGAAAGACATATCATACCTGCTTGTATTAATTAAAACTGCTGGCCTTTACCTAGGATAAAACATGCCTGGATTATTTTCCAATTACTCTATAATTATGATGAAAAAAATGAAGAGAAATGTGTATCTATACCAAAGCCATTACACTGAACATCTGTGAACTCCGAGTCAGGCAAGGTTACAGCTGGTGACTGATCATGTTTTGAGGCTAAGAGTGCAGATTTTGGGGCTGTTATTCCATGAGTGGGTTATCATCTCCTATTTCAGCACTTTTTGGTGGGGATCATGTCAGACAGAGGCTCTGACAGCGGGTGGGATGCACGGCCATGTATGAAGCAGGAAGGTGGGAGTCTGGGCATGGTTCTGTACGTGATGTGTTCACACTGAGCTGGATCCAGGGCTTGCGGTGACCTGTGCGGAGGCTCCTGGCTGCACTCTTACCGTGAAAGAGCATGTGCAGGCTGGGTTGCCAACTTGACAAACGTATGCAAAAGCATGTGATGTTTTCTCCCTGATGAAAGAATGATTGAACAGTCAGTCCTTGGTGATGTCCCACTGCAAAAACCACAGGGAAGAGTGGTAGATAGAAAGGTTGATATCTACTTGAAAGCAAGCAACTTGCAAGATCAAATCAGCATGTATTGCTAGAGGCATGGTAAGAGGTGTTATACTGTATCTGCAGAGGAAGGGCTGGGATTACTGGGCAGCCCAAATCCCTGTGGGAAATACAGAGAACTGGTGAGACACACAGATTTTTCAAGCAAACACTCAAGTACAACACTGGTGTTTAACCTCTGTCAGGTCCCCAAATGAATCTAGGTTGCCAGCCTCCTCCTCTCCATCGCTAGCTGCATGGCTCACACCATTACCCAATTTAGTCTAATTGGGACCCAGCCAATTCCGCCCCCCCCTCCGTCGCTCCTTGTTAAATCAGTGCTGCTCAAACAGGGGCAGCTGGAGGCTGGTGGCTCTGTGGCTGTTGGGTTTTGCTTGCTGGGTTGCAGTTGCTCTTTCCAGGTATGTTGCTTGTTTGGGGTACTCTGTCCTACCATTTTCTAGTGGCACTTTAGGGACTCCTGGCTCCCCAGATGCCCTGAGGTGCCTTTGGCTCTGCAAGCTGCCATGCTTGCACAGCTCCTCTGGACCAGCTCATCTGGTAGTATCCAGGACCTGGATGTAAGGGAGGTGGAGGGAGGGCAAGATTTGCTGAAGGCAAATTGCTGAGGGCAATGTAGCTGAAGGTGGGGGGTGATATGGAAAGCTCAGTGCCCCACTGTTGTGCTTTGGGTGTACAAGCCTGTGTCTATCCAGCAGTTTTCCAGGGGAGATGGCCTCAGCAGGTGGTTGCTTTTCTCTTCATGCTCCTTCCCAGGGCAGCCAGGGTGATTGCTGTGGGTGGGCTGCTGCAGCCCGGGGGAGGTTATACCTGCTCCAGCACCCATCCAGGCTGTGTGGATATTCACACCACCCTGCCCCTGTCTGCTGAGGACAGGGGCACTGCTTTCTCTCTGTAGTGAGAGGTGGAGGCACGAGCCCTGTGAAGCCTTCCTGGTTGTCTTCCTTTCTGGTTTGTGTGCATCTGCAGTGAGTTCAGCTGCAAAGAGCTAGACAGACCATAGAGATCTTGTAGGTTAATTTGAGATTGTCATCTAGAAGTAATGGGGTAATTATCTTTCTAAATCTGTGTGTTTTGACAATGTAGAAAACAATTTAGAAGTAAACAGGGGTCATTGACTTGCTTTATTCTTGTTCTAGAATGACAAAATATAAATGATTACACCAATAGTGTGTCAAGGTTGTCAGTAAGCACAGAAAGGTGTCATGTCTCTGTCCTGCCTGGAATGAAGACTTCACCCTTGTGTGCTCTGGATTTGGTTTGTTAAAATACAGCAGGCAGAATGAAACACAAATAGGAGCTCTGTGCTAGGTGTGCCCTAGCCATGTGAAGAGACACAGATGGAAACCAAAATCCAGGTGTGAGAATCGCTGAGCTAACTCAGAGTGTGAAGAAGCTGGTTGCTTTGCTGCAGGATGGTAGGTGACAGGAGGTGAATGAACAGCGGGGCCTGAACAGGACCAGTGATTGATTTGGTTGTGGACAGTGTGTTTGCAAAGGCTAATCTCTGAAAGTAATTGGTGTGATGAAATCTGGCTCTCAATTCAGGTACAGTCAGGCTGTTGCCTTGTATGTCCTGCCCATCTCACTTAGCATCCAAGAGCTAGCAGCAGTTTGTGCTAGGAATATGGGATGGCTCATCTGAGCTGTCTTCTTTCAAGAAATCAGGACCCTGATTGCACCGGTTATTCTGAAGCCTTTCTCTCTCTCTCTCTCTCTCTCTCTCTCCCTGAAAAGAACAAAGCATGCCCAGAAGATGTGGAGGAATTTTTTTTTCATATGCAAATAATGTCCTTCACTAACTTCACTTGTCTAAGTAGAAGTTAAGGGGGTCTTCTATGCTTTCACAAGATGAAAGGTGATGTAACATATCTACACCAGGTGAGAGGTTGTTCTTAGGCTGGCTATGGGCCTCATCTAATTTAGTATCACAGGACGGTTGAAGTGAGCATGCACCCCTAGAGATGGGCTGGTCCAGCCCTGCTCAGAGCAGAATCAGCTAGAGCCCTGCTCAGAGCAGAATCAGCTAGAGCCCTGCTCAGAGCAGAATCAGCTAGAGCCCTGCTCAGAGCAGAATCAGCTAGAGCCCTGCTCAGAGCAGAATCAGCTAGAGCCCTGCTCAGAGCAGAATCAGCTAGAGCCCTGCTCAGAGCAGAATCAGCTAGAGCCCTGCTCAGAGCAGAATCAGCTAGAGCCCTGCTCAGAGCAGAATCAGCTAGAGCCCTGCTCAGAGCAGAATCAGCTAGAGCCGGCTGCCCAGTGCTGTCCCCACTTGGGTTTTGAGTATCTCCAAGGACAGAGAGACCACAACCTCTCTGGACAACCTGTTCTTGTGACCACTCTCACAGTTGAGAAAAAAAAAAAAGCTTTAATTTCTAAACAAAACATCCTGTATTTTGATTTTGTCCCATCACTGTGTCCAGAAGAGTCCACAGAGGAGAGTCTGGCTCCATCTTCTTTGCTTCCCCCCCCCATCAGGTATAAGATTTCCCTGAAGCCATCTTACAAATGGGGGTATTTTTATCTTTTCCAGAACATGTGGTTCAGCTGTCAAACTTGTAAAAATACAGATTGTTATATCCATCTTTTCCCCTCTCTTCCCCCAACACCACATTTCTATTGGACTGTTCTTACCAGCTGTTGCTCTACTTGCCATCATCCTCTTCTGGAGGGTTGGATGTTTTCCCTGGATGTCAGTCAGTCTCCTTTGCCCTTCACATCCTCTGCTTTCCTGTGGTTCGCCAGCTCCCGGGATGAAGGGTGGTAGTTGTTTGGTGGCCTGCCTCAAGGTGAGGAAAAGAAGGCCAAGGCAGGCTTCTTAAATGGTATCAAAGCAGCATTTGAAGCAAAGTCTTGCTCTAAATGTTGTTAAATGTACTTACTGTGGGCTGTGGTTCACTGCTCTGCCCTGTGCTGGGGGCTGGCAGGCTCCACCAAGTGAGACAGGCTCCTTCCAGGCTGGACCTCTGTGAGCAGATGGGGCAGGATGGGTTGGGGACCAGCTGAAGACATCCTCCGTTTTCCAAAACCAAACTCTTGCTCTCAAATGAGCAGAGTTCTGGTTCACAGCTCCATGTCCTCCACAGCTACTTCTCATGCTGGGGTCAGAGAGAGGTTCAGGGCTTCGCAGCTACTTTGATTTTAGAGCTGCATTTGGACAAGGAACTGAGAAGCAGAACCCCAAAATAAGCAGGTTTTATACTTTCATAGCTTTGTAGCTCTAATTTCTTTTTTTCTTCCCAAACAAAAATTCTTTCTTACACGTAAACACAGATATTTCCTTCAATAAACTTCCAGCAGAGGTCTGAAATCGCTGTCTCTCCAGAAAGTCACATTATTTAAATAATTCCTGCTTCTGACAGGCATTTAAGAAAAAGAAAGCTGTCTGTGAGTAAAGTACTTTTTTCTTTTTTTTTGCGGTGAACAAAGCAGTACTCTGAAGCATAAAAATCTCAGAAATTCATGGGTTTTTATTGCTGCACTTATGCTCCAGTTCATATTTCTACTGGAAATGACGATCGTGTTTAAGGAGTTGGCAGACTGTATTTGCATCAAGCAAAGCAGTGATGTTGCAAGTTGTGTTGAGCAAGTAGGAAGCAAAGCGCTAAGCCCCAGGGAAGTTGGCAAAGTTTGAATATATGTTGTGGAGTGGGAAAAGCGTTAAAAAAATCATAATTGTTTTGCAACTCAAAATACCCAGAAAGGTTTCAGTTTAAAAGGGATCCACTTTTTGATTGGCACATCTGTCAAAGCCATCCACTCTTACCTGACTGAAGCTACGTGCTTCAATTGCAGCTTCACACAGGCACCCCAAGGTTTTTGTTGTGGTGAGCAGGAGACCTCCTGACGCAGGCTTTTGGCTGTAAGTTCTTCAGTCCTCTCCGGTATATGTGATGTGTGCAGCTACTTGAGTTATTTTGGACAAAGCCCTCCCTAATCCAGCAGCTATTCTGATTTTCTTTGTTTTGGGCATTTTGTAACAACTTGGAACATCTCTCAATGATCTTGCATTGTCAAACATGCTGATCTGTTTTTCGTTTATAAGCTTAAAATACCCTGTAGGTCTGTTTTAATATTTCTGTGAGAGTCAGGCTGGAACGCCCAAGCTTCTCTTTCCTTCTTTGTGGCTGTTATAACCAAACAGAATTAAATTTTGCCCAGTCTAAAAGCCATGACATTTTCAATCCCAAGTTCTTGTACTGAATTTCATCTCAGCTAGCAACTTTTCCTCCAGCATCCAAAAAACACTCTTTGCCCTACAAATAACTTCCACAAATGCAAAAACTGGTTGCTAATCAGACAGGAGAGATGTCTGGCATTTGGTGAGACTTGATAAGCCAGTGGCTTTCAACGTGCCTGCTGCTGCTAAAGGTTGCCTGGGAAGGAAGGTAGCTGGTATTTGCAACCAGCGTCTTCCACTGTGGGGACATCTGGGACAGGGAGGTGATCTGATCAGTAGAGGTTGAGCAGCGCTTAATTTGTTGTTATTGATCTTCCAGCAGAGGCACCAGATGCTGTGATCAAACACCTGGCTGTTCAACCAAGATAAAAGGTGCCCACATCTAATTTTATTTGCTAATAATATGGCCGTTTTGAGGCTCGTTGTGGTGGAGCAAATCCCACCCCTACCATGTGGGAAGAAGGCAAGGAGAAGCTCTTGGGTTTCAGGGACTTGCTGAGGTGGCCGGACATGCCTCGACTTGCACCCTGGTCTGGGAGAAATATTTTCTGCAGAGCTTGAATTGTACCAAAATAACTAGGAAGAGGACTGGAGAGAGAGAGGAAGTTGACCCAGTGTGTGACTGATGGGCAGTTAGTCTGGCAGGGGGGGCTGAAGGCAGCAGAGACACCCACTCTGTCCTAAGCAGGCTGGGACACTCCATGTTTATGTTTTTGTGATTTTTGTAGCCTCACGCAGGAAAAAAGACTAGTTATTGTGAGAAGCGTGCCATATGTTGTTGCATATGGCTGAAACATCTGCATATGTACCCAGGGATCTGATATATGTGATGAGCTTCTGTTACAAATCTAACAGTGAAGGAATTATAGTTCCATTTTAAAAAAAAAAAAAAATTTTTTTTAAATCTCTAAGGCTCTTTGAGGGAAGTCAGCCTCCTGGCTTTGTCTTCATGGGATTTCATAAAACCTGCAGGGACCAGTGCACACAGAAGTACTGACAGTTGTTTGTCTAGAAGCTACCAATGCTCCAGCCTTCCCTGGGGATGTCTGAAGGCTGAATGAGTTGTCCAGAGCTCTTCCATAAACCGTTGCTTCCATGCAAGCAGCAGCAGAGTGAAACAGATTCAAACTAAAATTATTCAAACAACCTAAACAGATATTTTTGCATCTTCCACCATCCTTGTTGTTCCTGGCTGATTTCTATGACTCATAAGTGTAGTACAACATAAAGAAACCACAATGTCCTGTGCATCCAACGGTGATGTTGTTAAGGTAAATAATTTAATAGATTACAAAAATGAGCTGAACAACAACAAAAAAATCTGTAGTCATAACAGTTCAAATGAAATGGGATAACATCTTCATGCTTGAAGATGTTCACTGATAGCCCAGCTGCCTGATTAATCCAAGACATCCAGAAGCAGTGACCACAGGAGATCTGTTCATGATATACGGAAATTATTCTGTTTTTCCCAAAGTTACAGTGTCTTCATCAGGAAGGAGTTTATAAAACGCTGATTCTGTGTTGTGTTCATACAGCACCTAGCGCAGGGGAATCTCTCATCCTGGCGAGAGTTGTTAGACAAAAAGGGTTAGGGAAAATACCACAAGTCAGTGAATAAAGGGATGTTTATCTAGTTCCCCACTGAGCTAGGGGGATGGAGCTCCTGAGGAGCCCTGTCATGCGGATCTGAAGCTTCTCCTAGCCACATGTGAACGCAAAATGATCCACCTCCTTCAGCTGAACTTGGTGGAATTTACAAGTGATTGAGAATTTTGCACCACAAACTTTTAAGCAGATGGGTTTTTTTTTTTAGGCAGGTAGTGGGGGGTGGATAAGGGGTGAAGAGATGGAAGATCATCTGACAAAACAAACAGGAGGAACTGATTGAACTAGTCCATAAATAAATGTATTCCCAATAGCATTCTGCATGCCTCTTTTCATCATCCTGTGGAGGGTGGACTCCTGATGGGTTAAAGCAGATGGGAGGTGGGGGAAAACAAGTCATCTGGGTTTTGTTCAAGACTTGTGTTGCTCACTCCCTGATGGAAGAACTCTTCACCTGCATCCTCCTGTCTCCCGTGTGCAAGAAAGGGGGATAATGCACATGGCTCTAATGGGAAGGTCTAAAGGTCGGTGCTTGCAGGGTGTTTTCAGGCTGCAGGTGCCGAGGAGCTGTTGTCTGGCAGCATCACAACAGCGGTTCAGAGCCAGCAATGTTCTTGTGCTCTGACCACGGCTGGGTTTCCCCACCACTTTCTATTTGTATAGCATGTGTAAAGCCCTTACTGCAATATATATATATATTTTGTATTACCATTGCAAATAGGAAGCTATCACATAGAGGACGATCTTCTCGTATTTCAGATTTAGTTGGTTCATTCTGTCTGCATTTCAGGCACCCTGAGCCCACAGCCAGGACATGCCCCAGCAGCAGAGCTGGTGGGTCCTGTAAGCCTGCACCTTACTGCTCCCAGCACTGCAGGAGAGTCTAATGTGTGCTGTTAGCTGGAGGGGAGAGAAAAATCTTGGTCTGAACAACCCTTGAGTGTCTATAACACCTCTGGGTTCTCTGAGACTTGCAATGATACCTTTTACTTAAACTGTCACAGAGCCTCTGTGACACAATTCCTTCAAGGCTGAACTTTAAAAAGCTGGGGATGTACAGAGCAAAGGACAGACTTACTAACTAAGGAGTCTTAACAAGGAGGCATGAGGAGCTGACCCCATCCTGCCTTTTTGTCAGGTGATGCCCCAGCATCTTAGGAATATGATGCAGGTGTGTAGACAGAGAGAGAGGGAGTCACTCTGGAGTAAACCAGGAGTGGAGTGCTACCTGCATCTCAGTAAAGGTGAAGGCCTGTGCATATCAGTCCTGAGGTAGGTCAGAGCCTCACAAGGGAGCTTAGATGATCATCTGAGGTGGATGGAGCCTTACTGTTAACTGCAACCTTAATCCTCTTTCATTTTTAGCTCTTTGTAACTGTTGTGCATAGTCGCTTTAAAATACTCATTAAAATACTCTTGCTAAAGCTTCCCAAGCAGCAATGCTGGCTGTGGGCTGGCCAGCAGAATGGACAAGCCCACTGCTAGGCTTGCATTTCTCCAGCACCTGTGGGACTGCCACTGAGCTGGGTGAGTGCCCCAGGACGGGGAGCTGAGTTGGGCGGGCAGCAGCACTGCCTTCCCTGGGCATAGCTGGGGAAGCACGAGGAGCTGGGAGCACATACACACCGGAGCAGATGCTCCAAATCCCAGCCAGAAACCTGTGGATGTTGGTTGGTTTCAGCTCTCAGGTGGGACCACTGAGGGGATTTGTGGGTTTTAACCCCCTGAACTTGCTGTAGGGAATTGCCTGCTGCACTGTGGGCTCAGGTGGGGCAAGGGGGGATCGGAGGCATTGCCAGGCACTCCTGAAAAGAGCCCCTTATGAAACCCCTCCTTCAAACATACAGGTCCCTGCCCAGAGGGAAGCAGGGGTAAGAAGACAGGATTACTTGCTCCCACCTACAAGTGGGCGAAAAGCTGGTGAAGAGCTGGTGGTACCCAAGGGCAAAAGTGTGTTTGTGCTCTGTGCCTGCTGCAAGCCCTCGGTGAGGCAGGCTGTCGAGCCTGCCCCCTCCGCAGCCGTGTGGCAACAAGTCTTTAAGGCACGTGTTTGATGTGCTGCTTTAATGCTCCAGCAGAGTTCCCCAGCATCACGCTTGATGGGGAAATAATTGAATGTATTTCAGCATATCAAAGAGATGACTGCCTGTCCAGGCATCGCTCAGGAACCTCTCCAACTAACTGGATTGTTTCAAGACAGCTATAATTAGGTGTAATAACTGCAATCATAATTAAAGCTCATCATAATGGGGATATTTGCTTCTTAATTCAGTATTAAAATGGTCGATTTCAATATTGAATCAACACTTCAGAGAAATCAGTGAAAAATACATTGTAAAACTATCTGGTTTGTGGATGGTCTTGGGTGAAGACTATTGAAAAAATGAGAGAAAAAGGCCTAGACTGAAGCTCTGCGCTTCAAAATAACACAAAGTAAGAAATAATATATCATCAGTTTATTCAGTATTACTTGCAACCTGCTATTATGTGTCAGAGATAAGAGAACATATGATTCCTACAGAAGGTTTCCTGGATGGCAAAAATTCCTAGATACTACTTGAATTATCATGTGCCAATAGCTCGACATTTGTGGAAGGTTTCATCTAATTAAACCAGAATTTTTAAGTACCAGACAGCATGAAGACCAGTAATAAGAGAGCAAGATCCATCTGTAATACAGATGGGATGTGCAACTCTAATAGTATGGCTTTAGGCAATATTTAATTGAGTAGTTAAATTATCTTTTCCAGACGGGAAAATAAATTACTGCTCATCTCTCCAATTTATTTTAGCTTCTCCACATTCTGTTTCCTGAGGGAGTGGTGGAGAGACTGTGGGACATCCCCAAATACATCCAGGATGATTTATTCTCCCCACACACCACAACTCCCCCTTCAAGGAGAATGGCTTATACACATGTGGAAGTTGTTCTGTATGTAACAGCAGCTGTATTCTTCTCTTTTCTTTTAAAAGAAAATGCTGCTAATCACTGTGGTAGGATCACAGAGATCCAGCTATACAATTACATGTGTGTGGTTTTATTTTGGTTCTTTGTTTTATTTTGTTCAGCATCCTGCAGCCAAATGTTGAGCGCATGTTGCACTAGGGCCATGCAGTTTACCCAAGAAGTTTTTCCAAGCTCTGGGACTGCCTGAAAAGGTTCGCTTTGACTCACAGATTTTTGTAGCATGGGATTGTTTGGGCAACCTGAGCAGTAACAGTCTAGAATTTGACACAATTTCCCCAAACTCAGTCAAATAAGCACACAGAAATGCATGATACTGTGTGGTGCATGGGAGCAGAACTTAAAATATTTAAAAATTTCAGTTAATTAAGTATTGGATCCACATGATAACAAATCTTCAGGCTGGACAAACGTTTTCCATAGTCAAGTGTCTGCATGCAAGCATAGCTACCTGAGAATGTGTTAACTTTTGTGCTTTATGCTGGCTACAGGAGCACAGCTGGTATTGGATCTGGCATGAAGTCTTCTGGCATGAAGTCTTCTGCCCCAAAGCCACTCCTTGGGAAGCCTTCAGCAGATCTGAGTTGGCTGGTTGGGTTGGTACCAGGCCACTGGTTCATGTAGTGTGGCTGTGATGTTTTAGATCGAGCGCTCTGAGACTGAAAACGGATTTCTTGCATCTTGCAGAACCACAGCCTGTCTGAATCCCCTGTGACTTCTGAGTATTTGTGAAGGTAGTAACAGGCCTGTGTGTATGCCAGAGTGCTGGATTCAGTCTGCCCATTTCCAAAGTCTTGTTTGCCAGTTGGCCAGTTCCCAGCCATGGGTCTTGGCCGGATGAGATAACCATGTTCTCCTTGTGCAGCCTGAAATTCTGGTGGAGGAGGGTGAAGTAGCCTTTAAAGCACTTTGGGAGGAAAGGCTCTGTATTAGTGCAGGGTGATCTTGTTGTTATTGGAGTATTATTACATCTGAGAGTAACTTAAAGGACTGGAGAAAATGGCTTTTAAAATTACAGGTGCTCTATTTTTCCTCTTAGTAAAAGTTTTTTCTAACAAAGTTAATAAAAGATTGCTTTAATGAATAAAGATGCTTCTGTCATATCACCCAGAAACTCCATGGGCTGTAGAAGAAGATGTCTTCAGGGGAAAATGCTAACTGGAAAAGCAGACGGTGCAAAGCTGACATCTCTGAAACATTTCTCTCCAGACATGTTAAGCAGAGAGGGCTTGCAGGCTGTAGAAATGCAGCGTGGTTGGTGCGAGGCCGGGAAAAAGCCTGTGCTTGAGCTGAGTTTTCATCTGTACTGATCCCTTTAGCGATTGCAGATACAAGCTCAGCAACAGCTGAGCTGCTTCCCATTTGCCCAGAGGTGTTTAACATTGAGCAGAGACAGGTCTGTGGAAAGGAGCAAGGAAAATTCACTTACCCGCAGAAAGGTCAGGCCCTGGGTTTGATGGAAGTCCCAGTGGACACTTTAATGCTGCAAATCTGCTCTGCGGGCAGGAGCATCCCCTCCTCTTCTCTCCTGCTCTGGCGACCTGCTCTTCTGCCTTTGACCTTGACCTTGCTTCCTTTTAACCAGACTTCAACAGCTCTGTGGTCCCTCCTGTGAGGAGGAGGTTTTCTCTGCTTTGCTCGGTTCCTCTTTCACCACCCTGCAGGGATTTGATGGAGATGGAGCAGACTGCACCTTGTGTGAGAGGCAGGGACCCCAGCCACTGGCCATGGCCAGCTCTCAGACCTGGGACCTCTGCGTAGGAAGGGGTAAGAAAACAGCCTCTCCAAATGATGGGTTTCAGGCCAGTGGCTCCACCGTTCTGTCAGAGGCCAACTGCAAGGGCACAGCTCCCTGGGAAAGAATGGGTTCACCCTCTGCCAGCGCCAGTATGTATGGAGCTCTGAGTTAGCCCTTCCACTGTGATGGAAAGGATGCATGTTCTTACAATGGCAATTCCATTTTTAAAATGAGTGAGCACAGATGCTTTCTAAGCTTCCTGGAACATGAATTTAATACACGCAGTTTCTGAAAGGATTTTACTAGCCAACTCCTTTTTGATAAGTCTATCTTCCTTAGACCAGTCTAAGTTTAAACCTTACAAGCCTGAGGCAGTGTTCTGTGGCAGGATCAGTGCTTTAAGGAGTGGCTGCACAGGAAGGATGCAAGGCTTGTTCTGCACCCAGGACTATATGTCAGCAGTAAATTTAATCTCCAAATATATTTTACTGCGTGTCCCTGCACATCCATAAATGATGATCCATATTGGCATTGCAGAAACACTAAATACTCGCTATTTCTACATTTTCTGTAATTAAAATGTATGTAAAGCCTGATTACAGATCAACATTGGATTCTAGTGATTTGTTGCTTGCAGTGGTGAGCACTGATTGCCTTTCAGCTCTTGTGCATGCTCCCTGGCTGCAACATGAGAATTATTTTATCTTTCTGGGTTTGAATCTGAGGGCTGAAATGTGTTGGGGTTTTTTTAGTAAAACAGAATCTTTTGCTAGCTAAGCCTTGACTCAAAGCTGCTTTTCTCTGCCTTTCAGATCTTTCCTTTAGGATGGAGTACCCTGCTGTCAACTCTGCAAAAGACTGCTCATTAGAAAGACATCCTGATGGTAATGGATGGACACAGATCTGTTTCAGCTCCTGCACTCTCTGCCTTTGGGCTGCTCCAAAGGCTGATGGATTTGGGAGAAGCTTAGATCCAATTTCATTTTTGTAATGTGAACCAAAGTCTGCTGGAAAGGTAGAGTTTACTCCCCTCCATCAGTCACAGAACAGATGAAAGTTGGATGAGGATGTGGTTAAGCAGGTGTGGGACAGCGGTTTGCTATGGAAACCTTGGGGACAAAAGGGGGCTGCAGCAGTAAAAATAACGAGGTAACTGATATTGTCCCCTCCGTGGGCAAGTCCTGCAGAATGGCATCAGATTCTAAAGGTCCTCTGGGCTACCTGGCTCCCCCGAGCAAGTCCCAAAAGCCCTGCAAAGTGTGAGTTCCCAGGGTCTGGCTATGGGTGCTTCTTTGAATGAGTTCCGTGTCACCTGTGCAATGCCCGCATGCTGCTGTGGAGGTGAGTTCTTTTAGAAATCCAGTTCAGGGGCTCTACTGGAGATACTGGCTTGTAGAAGTCAAGCTGAGTGGGTGGCTGTTGCTGCCCACATGGCAGTGCTTCTGCACTGGAGCCATGTTGAAGAGCTCTTAGACACCCAGCAGACAGGTATCACACAGGCTCCAGCTTCTCACCTCTTGTGTACAAGACCATGAGAAAAGCAGCCATGTGTGCACTTTCTGTTATGTCATGTGGACTTTGTGAACCAAAAACCTGCAGAACTGGAGGTACTGACTGTGTAGGGCTCAGGCTGTGAGGTTGGCCATCCCAGCAGGCTTGTTTGGTCCTCTGATCCCCTCCTCCCTGCTGCTCCAGAGCCCGCTGGGGTGGATGGTGAGACCCGGGTATGTTTCCATAGGTACCTCTTCGTAATGCTACTTTTTGGGTAACATTCTTTCAGGGTTCATCTTTTCCAAGCTCTGATGCTTGATGGTAGCTGTTGTGAAGAGTCTGTGCTAGTACTTGGCCACACCAGGGCAGGCAAGTTCTGGGCACTTGCTGTTCTCTGTCCTTCCAGAGAAATGTTGACATGGCACACCCAGGTGCTGTGGGAAAAAATGTGAGCTTCCTTACACTGCTCACTGAGCTCTGCAGCAGTTCATACCCTTTCAGAGGCTATTTAAACCCAGAAGGAGCACTGAATTTGCACTTACGCTGCTTCTGCTTCTCAACTAGTTCATTGAGAAATAGCACTCACACTCCTGCTGTGGTGTGATGACTCTTCCAGGGTCACCATGATGCCTGAGTCTTAAAGTATGGAAAGTGTATCTGTCTTCAAAGAAAACTAGTTGCTATTTGTGATCCAGACAGGGTTCAGCTCCTCTGGCTGCTGAAGAAGAAGAACAAAAATCACAGACCTTTACACTAGTATTCATGGCCACCCTGGGGCTCCCTGGAGGACATGGCCAGGCCTCCTGGGCTCTACTAACCCCCTGTGGCTCTGCAGGAGCTGTGGTTGAGGGATGGAGCACTGCATACCAACCAGGCCAGGCACTGGCCCGGGTATGGGGCATTTGCAGCCCTCCCAAGGCATCAATACCTGAGAGGAAATGGCATGGGGCAGCTGGCTGAGGCTCCTGCAACACCACCTCCACCTCCTTGCAGTCAGGCTGGTCACAGCTGTGCTGTCCCCACCACTGCAGTGACTTTTTCCACACACGACTGTCTTTGAGAACCTGAATGTGCCTTCCATAAGTTGTGCCCAGTACCCAAACTAATCCCACAGTGCTGGGTTTGTTGTTTGCTGCCCGGCTGCCTAATTCATCCACCTCCCATCAGCTGAGCTCACTGTTATCTTTGAATCTTGGGTGATGGCCTAGGGTTTCTCAGGGGAAAATAGGGCCGAAACATCACCAAACCAGAAAAAGCAGCGTGCCTTTTTAGTAGATCCCCACCCAGGGCATCGCTTCTCTGTTCCTGCTGTTCAGTGTCCCTGGTTTAGTTCTTGCACTGTAACTTTAACTCTTCTCATCATGGTGCTGTCTCGCACCCTGTGTGAGAATGAGCGTGCCTGCACGCTCCCCCTGCAGAGTGGCACTTCAAAGAAGTCCATGGAGTGACACAAGTGATTTTTATTAAGTTGTAGGACTGTATTTTATGTTCTGAAGGAACACTTACTTCGCATAAAGGCTCTGACACTTTTATAGAAATGGCTGTAACTGTGTTATTTCGTATGAAGAAGAATTTATTAAGCCTAGATCTGGATCTCCTTTTTTTGTTATGCAAATGACTAACCACAACTCTTCCTCATTACAGCTCAGTGCTCGGGCCAGGACTATTAAATCCCCCCTTCCCTTCAGTCTGCATCTATTAGGCTGCAACCTTATCAGAATTCATAAAACCAGCCCAGGCTTGTACTGGAATAGGAAGCTGCAAAACTAAAACCTGAGTTGCAGAACATGATGTTTCTTTGGCTATTGTGAGAGCAGCAAGGGGGGCATGGTGTGTTGAATGAGGCATGACATCACCTTGATTACTTGTGATTATGAAAAATTCCACAACCACTATATAGTGGGGAAAAAAAAAGTAAAGGTTCATTTATCTCACTGCTCTGGTTGGATTACACATGGGGCAGAAATATCCTGGGTTTTACACTTTTCGGGAGCGGTTTCCACTGCGCCAACCAGCCGTGCAGTCTTCCCCTGGAACACTGCTATTCTTTGCTCTGCTCTAGCCCCGAGGCAGCTACAGAGGAGGGCAGGGCTGCTTGGAACACGTCTGGGAGGACCTCACTGCATCCCGAGTGATGTTTAGGCCTTCACACTTGTAAGACAAAACTTGGTTCTTTGAACAATCTTTTAGTGGGTTGGAGTTTTGTTTGAGGGTTATGTGATACACAAGCTTAAAAGCAAGAAGGATCTTTCCTTTCATAAAGTCAACAGAGCAGTGAAGTGCCTAAGAGAGTAGTCATCCCAGACACGTCTATTGCTGGATGTCTGGGGGCAGTCCCCCAGGAGACAGATGTGAACTTTCACAGTGTATCTCAGAAGAAAAGCTGATTTCTCCTCAGTCTGGGATGACCACCCAACCACCAAAACTGGGTAAATATACTGGGGAGAATATTTGCTTGTCTGGCTTCTGTGTGCTCTGAAAATACCAGCTGAATTGAGTCCTGTAGGTGAGAAAAGTAGAGGGACACCTTGTTTGTGGATGGGATTTTGTGTGGGCTAAGCACCAACTGTTCAGCAACTTTGTGGATGGATCCAGCCCAACTGATCTGAGGTGACATTTGCCGAGTGAAAAAACACATATCTGAGGGAGTTTCTGGACATAATTTCATGGAGTAAAGGGAGAAGAAAAAGGCATTCCTGTGAGTTTCATTTTCTTTGCAGGGGAAAGCTATCAGTGCTCTTCCCAGAGCAATTCCAGGAACTGTAATTATGCTTTTGTGTATCAAAGGAGAAGGGTGTTTACACCTGACCTAGTCTCTGGGTAGATGAGATGTTCTGTCTTGGGAAATTGTCACCTTCAGGCTGGCTGCTCTCACACAGCTATTGCAAAGCACAAATTTCTCCCACGGTGTGGTCGTAGCAACCTGCCAATATTCACCCAAGGTAACAGCAGTCTTTTCTGGTTTTGTGGCTTTTAGATCAGACTCTGGCCTGTCAAATAGTGCTCATGCTAATGGGACAGATTCTCCAGAGCCCAGGCTGTGATTTCCATTATATAGCATTAACTTCAAAAAAGAGAATAATATTAGTAACCCAGTAAAACACAGCAATAATTTGGATACAGGGTAATTACCTGCACTAAAGTCTAGACTGGACGTGAGCATCAACATCTCCTGCTCTTCCTGACCTGGTGAGCAGCCGTTTGTCAGCATCCCTGGGCATGCCCCGGCTCGGCTGCAGACCCGAAGCCTGGCTGGCAGCTGGGTCCTCACAGGGCTGGTGTGCTTTGAGCCTGTGTGTGGGTACCTGACAGTTCACTGGGGGGCAGAGCAGACAAGGACTATAAAACTGCGGAGTCTGTAAATTAAAAGTGGATGCTGAGTTATAAACTATTATGCATTTAAGCTCACATTTTTCCCCCTTTAACAATCAGAAGTAAACTTCTTTGTGTGGGGCCCAGCGCCGTTTCCTTCTCTACTAAATACTTTCAGAAAAGTGAGCCTGCTTCTAGAACGGGCCTTAAAATAGTGTTTTTCAGGGACCAGTTAAATAACCCCCCAGACACAACCATCCTTCCTTCTGACAGTTCTGTGTTGGAACAGCTGGACTTTCATGGCACCCCAAATCAGATCTGGGGGGTGCTGCGGAGTGATGCTGAACAGGGGGACCCCGCAGCCCGGCTGCGCTTCCGCGGACACGGGTGGGTGGGTGTGGGTGGGTGTGTGGGTGCCGGGGGGCTCATTCCCTGCTGAGCAGCACCATCTAGAGGCCCCGAGCCGGGAGCTCGGCATCGCCCGGGCAAGCGGCCGGGCCAGGGCTCTGCCCTCCGGCTGCTGCTGGCAGGGGGATGCCGTGGCTGTAGGAGCACCGGCCTGTGCTGGCTCTGGGGCTGCCTCCAGCCCTGTTGGGTGCTGCAGCCCTGGCACCAGCAGGAATCGCGCCTGGGAAGCACAAACGGGAGGCGGTGTTTTGGCCAGGCACAGGGAACTCTTCTATTTGCAGTGCGCTCTGCTCGGGTGGAAGCTGGAAGAGGCCCCAGTGCTGAACGCAGTGTCTCAGGCTTGTTGAAGCATCCCCTCTTCTCACCAGGTCTCTTCTCAGCCTGGTTCAGTGCGATTCACCCCGGTCCCCTGCTCCTCGAGGTGCTGGAAATCCGGGAGCTGGGAAGCAGGTCCAGGAGCACTTGCACAGCTCCCTCCGTGGAGGTGTTGCTTCAAGTGAGGAGCAGGACAGCGGCAGCTGGGCTGGGGAGCAGCCAGCATCCCTGTGCCTCTCTGAGCTCCGGCCAAGGTCAAGCTTTGTTGTCTTTCAGGGCCGCTTCTTTTGCAGATAGTGGTGACCTACCATTACACAGAGCGAGGCTCTGAGATGCTGACAAGTAGCAGGGGAAGTCTTTGGTATGGTTTTCTTTGTTGGACTACTTAGAAAGGACTTTGCTGGGGACCTGGGCTGAGGTCCTCTGAGGAGGACCTTGTTCTTCAGCTCCTCGTGAGGCTGGGTGTTGCTCCTGTCCCACGAGGCTGCTCTGGGGGAGGGAAAACAGATGAGCAATGTTGGGCTCTGGGGAAGAGTGGGACATTGTAGGCTTCACAGGTGGCCTGAAGGAAAAAAAAAACAAACCACCAAACAAATCCCCTGTGGCATTCTTTGCCTTTATAGAAGAAGCAAACTCTAAAAGTGTGCAGTATCTAAAAGCATGCAGTATCTGAATGTCTGATGGAGAGGAAGGGCTGGGGAAGTCAAACTGCAAGCCAAGTCCCTCTACTCCAGGCTTCAGGAGAAGCTGGTGAGTGGTAATACAATCAAGCACCAATTGCCTTCAAATAAGTGGAAAAACCAGCTCCAGGGCAGGTACAGCTGACGGGGTCTCTGCTGGCCCTATCTTATGCATATTCAGGAACAGATTAGCAGCAGCAAGCATCTATGCACATGAAGTTGACTCAAAGTTAAGTGTTTGCTAGTCAGGGTTCCCAGGGGAAAGATCATAGTTTTCCCAGAGCAGTGAAAGGAACACCCTAATCCTTAATTGAGGTGATTACCTCAACTGATAACCACAGTTACATCATACTTACCCATTTTTCAATATATCAGATTATTTTTGTATGGGACCTTCTAAACTGAAGAAGAATTGGCCAGAAAAAGAGACCTTTTTTCCTCTGCATGCAAAAGTCACCATGTCTTAACATGAGATTTTGTTAAAGACTAAATTCCTATTAACCCCAGCAGAAACAGTAACAAGCAAAGGAAAGACCAGCAAGAGAAACATCTCCCTGCAAGGAAGAGGCAGGGAGATTCAATGAAATGTGAATATTATTTATTTAGAAATTGATTGCCACATCATTGGCAGGTGTCAGTGAAACAGAAGCATCTGTCACCTGGCCTGGGGTTACCATGGACCTAATGGTCACATTTCCATGTCCTGTACACGGCATGCTCAGGTGGGTGCCATTGGCTGCAGCCTTTGCAGCCTCGAAGCATAATTAGCATGTACTGAAGCTTTTTGTATTTTATATTTTCTAACATATTTAATTACTAACTTTAATTATTGCCTGTCATTTTTTCCAATCTTTTGGTGTCCTGGTGGAGACCTGACAGAGGGAAAGGGGTGTTTTCTCATTTTCACATGGATAACAGGAGTGTGCACCTGTATGGGGAGGGAAGTTATGGGGCAGAGACATGAGGTAATGGAAAGTTATGACAGTGGAAAGCAAAGAGAATCTTGCCCAGGCTTCTGTGTTTCAAAGTCCTCCAAGGCTCCTTGTTTCTCATTAGCTTCTCAAAACACACAAGTCCCTACATGCAAACCAATTAGAGAGTCAGCACTGATATGTTTGCCTGTATGCTGAAAAGACTTGAGGTGATGAGAAGTCTTCACTTGGAAGGACGGGTCATAATGTTGTAGGGAAAGGTTGAGAAACACCGGCCTCTGCAACACGCAGGGTGCTTTGCTCCCTTTGTGTCTCCCTGTGACTGCACCCCACCCAGCCGGGGTCTGAGGAGTAGGGTCCTTCACTGCCTGCTAGAGAGCACCCCATCTGTCCCTGTGCCTACCAAGAGGTTTCCTGGAGGAGGAGGCTTGGAGTGTTTTGTCCTTTCTTTGCTAGTTTATGTAGAAAATAAAAAAAAATGAAGTCTAAATCCTTAACTCCTGCGAGAGCGTCAGCTGTTTTGCCACGTGAGATTTAAAGGCTGTAACTTGTGTCCCTGGTGAGGTCTCAGAGGAGTTGCAGGCAGGGCTTCCACATGTCCAGGGAGAGCATCGCTGGTTCTGGTGTGCCATCTTTTCTGCCATCTTTTTGATATCTCCAGATATGAAAATCTCCAAAGCTCCAGATTTTCATATTCCATATCCTTCCTGTGGTTAAAAACCAAACCGACACATATTTGTGTTTTAAAAGTGTAGAAATAAATCATCCTCGTACATATTTCACTACACAGTTGTGCAGTGGCTGCTGCTGAGTGATACATGCTGCATTTGCCTTTTTCCAGGAGCAAAGTGAGTATCTGTGCTTTGGATAAAGTAGAGTTTCACTGGAGAGCCCTGGGATGGGAGCAAGGACACATTGTTGATTCCCTCTGCAGCATCTCCTGGTGACTTGCTCCTCCTTGTGTCTACCAGGAAAGCTGGGTGAAGAGAGAAGCCTGACTTGCACTTCTTCATCCATCTTGATGGAGAAACTATGACCTGTGCTTCTCGGTAAGTTAAATACAGATATTCATGGTCTCCTTTGAGCAGTGTTCATTCACCTGAAAGCCAAACTGAGGCTCTGCTGGATTCACATATCTTTTGGCTGAGTACTGGATCCAAACAAGTAACTCCTGTCAGTATAGCTGACCTTGGAGATTTTTATTAGCTAATTAAGATGCACACGCAAAGGACAGAACTGAAACCACAGTCTCAGTTAAAATTTAGCTGCTCTATTAATTGAGCTGAGGAAGTCTGGCTTATGTCCTATGCTGTTGGCATCCTGTGTGGCTATAAGAATATTACCATTAGTTTTACCGGAGAATGCAAATAACATCACTGTCATACTGATGGATGGCTTAGCATGTAACAGGATGGGGGAAAAGCTGGTCATTTTATAAAAATTTAGAAATCTGGTGGTGGGGTTGGCCCAGGATGCTGGATCTTTGCAATGCTTTCCAGGACACGGGGTGAACAGGGACCATTTTTTGTGTCAGTTGCAATGGAAATAAATTAGAGATTCTCAGGAGTGGGGAGAAGGGAAAGCAATTTTCATGTAATTGATGTTGTGAAGCTCAACAGAAATCCTTCACTTTTAGAACTGTTTCAACAAAGAAATGACAGGTTTTAAAATCTTCCCACACAATGCAGTCATATAGTAGTATCACTAATTGTTGTGGTATAGTATTATTTACTCCCAAACACTGTCTTTCTTATGCCTGGTTTAAAGTACATGTGTACGTATGTGTTTCTAGCTATCTATCTGTCTAAACCAAATCTTTCTGCTTAGCTTGAGAGTCCTATGGTTCACCTGAAATCAGCCTGTGCCACAGCACCAAGGGGAATGTTGAGCAGCAACTGCAGAGCTACAGCTCAGCTGAAGGTGCTCTTCCTCTTCCTTTGGGAGTGGGTGCTTCCACCACAAAGCCAAATGTTTTAGGAAGTGGAGAGATGCAGTTCTGAGGTGTCTAGGAGAAGCTGACACCTGTATTTCTGATGGTTTTTTCTGGAGCATGGAGACAGTTTTAATTCTTTCTTCTCTGTGTTGATCCCCAGAAATTGTCCCCCAAAGCATGCTCTTTACCTGGGCAGCCAAAGAGAGCATTCTGTCTATTTTATCTTTTTTTGCAGTTTGTCTGTCTACACAGTGCAGATAGAGCTGGCTTGTAGATCTCACCTGGTAATACTATTTGCTTGAACTCTGGTGATTACTCAAACACACCAGTGACTACTTCAGGGGGCCACTTTTGAATACAGCAGCTGTTCTTTCCACCTTATCTTCTAAGTTTTGCACCTGCACACAAATATGCAAAGCCCCTAACTTTATCTCACATTTTCACAATGATCTTCAATGGCAGCAACAAAAAGCAGGGGCAAACAACAATTAAATACATGCATTTCTTCCAGTTGCTTTATTTTGACTTATCTATCATCAACACAGTAGTTTTAGGTCAAAAAATCCTCAGAAGCTTCCCTGTAATTAAAGGGGGAAAAAAATCTGTTTCATGTACATATCAGATATGGGAATGGGGGTCCTAGAAGTATTTAGCTGAATCTGCCCCCATAAGACACTCTTAAAGGTCTCTAGTCTCTGTTGCCAGTTGCTCACAGTGCCTGGACAAAGATTTCCCCAGTTCTGTTAATAAAAAGATGGCAAGAGGTCAGCCAGGACATGGTTGGAGCCAGAAACCTTTGATTTCTAATTCATTTTGAAGGAGTTTGGGACTTTGAGACCTAATCAAAATGAGAACTGTATTTCATAAATTGGATTCTTTTCAGAACAGAGAATTTGCATTCATGTCCCTGAATGGGCTTTGGAAGTACTTTTACCCCTGTACTGTCCTTTCAAGGACTGAACGTTAGTAGTAGGCGATGTAATTGTATTATTACAGGTCTGCCAAGAACAGCAGCCTTTGAGAGAGAGGTTCACAGATCTGGGGAGGGGAAGAGTTTACAGTCAGTGTGCACTTGTGCATATGAATAATGGTAACAATTATAGTTTCACTCTCATTCTCAGCCATTTCTGATGGATGACAGTCGTAGCACTGAGAAGTAATTTTTTTGCTCACCATGTCGCTTTTATAACCATCAGCCTTTTCAGGTATCCTTTTCAAGTATACAGGGCTTTGGGTTTTTTTGTTTTGTTTCCAACTCTGCAAGATGAAGGTAAAATGTGGTCCAATTCTTTGCTGAAATAATGGTACTAGATCCCGAGGGTCAAGTGCTGAAGCAGCTGGGGAGTCGTGAATCTCCCATCGGCAGGTGTATCACGGGGGACAGATTGCAAACAGCATCACTTGGTTGGTGTCTGAGTCCATGCGCTGGGTAAGAAGGCTGCAACGTAACAACTTGGTCAACCTGACTGCCAAGCAGCAGCAATGCTTTCTACGACAGAAGGAAAGCCACGTGGGCATGGCCATAATCCAGCAAAGGACACTTTCCCTCTTATTCTCCATTAATAATATTAGTCTCAAAGCCAAAGGGGAATGCTTCACACCAGGCCATTCTGAAGAACTTACTGGAGACCTGGGTTTCTTCCTGCTTCTTCTGTGCTCACCTGTAAGCAAGGCATGGCTGTAATGCTGCTACGGAGGGTATCTTTTGAAGGAAAAGAGCTGTCATCCTGGAGCTAGTAGGCATAAAGTCTTACAGTTCCCATTGTATAAAACAACATTATTTTTATAAGCAGACTTTATTCAAGCCATAAAACCCACGCATGCTTCTGTACCCTATAAAATATGTCTTTAGACCTGTCCAGGAAACAACTATTTTTCCAGTTTATTTGTATGTGTGGAGTTGAGGGCCCCATTTAATGTTTGTCTGCTATTCAGACTGATGGATCTCTTCTTCCCCTACTGCTCCCAGTGCACTGTGGCCTTGGCCACATCCTGCCCTGCCTAGAGGTGAGGGTGACAACCTCGAAACCTGCTCTGCTGGTACAAGGTATTGCCTGGCTTCCAGCAGTGCCTGTGAACACAGCAGGAGAACATGCTTTTTTTCTACGTTGCCTGCTGTGACCCAGTGCTGCCTGGCCGTCCCTGCTCGGTGCCTGCAGAATGCTGGCTGCCACAGGACAAACCCACTCCAGGGCAAGCTGGCAAAGATGTAATGGGGATGATGGCAGGTCAAGTTCAAGCCCTAATTGGTTTTATAGTATAGGTGCAGGTAAATTCCTTAGAGAATTAGACAGGGAAGAAAAACACCTAACAGAATAAATGCAGAAGACCCGACATAACCCTAGATGAACGATTTAGTGATTCAGTGTTTGGATAAAAAGGTAGAAACGTCCCCAGTTTTTGATGGTTATCCTGGGTACTCAGAGCAGCCCAATTATTCTGCCTTTGCTGAGTATTTTTTTATTGGAAAATTGTTCATATTAACTACAAAAATAATCTCCCCTTTGTGACAAAACCCTTTTGGCAAAGGTGGAAAGTGGTTTGTGGTCTGTCTCAGCTAAACAATACTGTGAAATTTTATCTAATAATCTGAGTGAAATTAGTTAGATGTGACTACTTTTTTGCACACGTGATCAGGTTACAGTGGAGGAATAGATTTTCATCAAACGAAAAGGTAGAAGTCCTCTAAATGTAATTGTTGTGCTATCATTTTATCTTGTTGCAAATAAATTATATAATTATCCCCCCCCCAATTTTCCTGCCCCACAAAGACAGTTACATTCTTAAAATGTATAATACACATGTACAAAGATGAGGCTGATGCCAAAACTCTGCTTAGGAAATAAGACTTGTGCTCATCTTGAACGTGTACCAGTGTTTTCTCTAATGCTGATGGAGGTTGTTCTTTAGCCAGCCTCTACTAGGTCGAGCTGAGGAGGTCTTCACGTGGAATTAGAGTGAAATAATTACGTATGTTTGAAAAAATCCTGTAGCTATTTTTGCCGTTCCTAGTATTTTTCTGGCTTGCTCTGAAAATAATATTGGCATGAAGCAAGCATTACATTTTTGAGCAATTAAACTGCTAGTTAAAAAAGCTACATTATTCCCTATCCAACTACAGAGGAAAAGCTGGGATTTCACTTTGCTGTGGATAGTTTCCAGATTTATGGGTATTGTGGTTTAACCCCAGCCAGAACTAAGCCCCACACAGCCGCTTGCTCACTCTCCTCTTGGCATGGGAGAGAGAATTGGAAGGGTAAAAGTGAGAAGACTTGTGGGTTGAGATAAAGACAGTTTAACAGGTAAAGCAAAAGCCGCGCACACAAGCAAAGCAAACCAAGGAATCCGTTCACCCCTTGCCATGGGCAGGCAGGTGCTCGGCCATCCCCAGGGAAGCAGGGCTCCACGGTGGCTTGGGAAGACAAACACCATCACTCCAAACATCTCCTTGCTTCCTTCTTTCCCCCACAGGTTTACTGCTGAGCACAACATCATATGATCTGGAGTCAGTTGGGGTCAGCTGTCCCCGCTGTGCCCCCTCCCAGCTCCTTGGGCACCCCCAGCCTCCTTGCTGGTGGGGTGGGGTGAGGAGCAGAAAAGGCCTTGACTCTGTGTCAGCGCTGTCCAGCGGTAACGAAAACATCCCTGTGCTATCAACACTGCTGTCAGCACAAACCCAAACCACAGCCCCATACTGGCTACTGTGAAGAAAATGAACTCTACCCCAGCCAAAACCAGCACAGTGGGACAGACATACTGTACTGTATTGGGTTTGTGTGGCAAGATTTTGGTAGCAGGGGTGGCTTCTGTGAGAAGCTGCCAGAAGCTTCCCTGTGTTTGATAGAGCCAATGCCAGTTGGCTCCAAGATGGACCCGCCACTGAACAAGACTGAGCCCATCAGAAACGTCACTCCTATAACTGTCCTTCTTCACAAAAATCTGATGTATTCTCCAAAGCTAACTAACCCAAATATCAGTGGGAAGGGGCTGTGTTTTCTGTGCATTTGTGCTAACATACACTATTTTTCAGAAAAGTACTCCCCCAAACCTGCAAAACAAATCCACAACATCCGCTCTATAGTCAGTATTGTTTGTCTGGGCAGAGGTGTAAAACATCACATACTGGTTTAATTGAATGTAACATGTAAGACTTTAATTATATTTGCCTCTACAGAAAAAGAGGATTTCTCTTTCCTTCAGTATCTAGAGTCTCACCTATAACTGCTAAGTACTGTTGACTTAGATCAGCTGTGGGAATGAAGCCTTTCCCACTCTATTAATGTAAGCACCTCAGGTATTTCACAACACATGTGGAAGGCAGCCACTTCTATCAGTAGTCCTATGTTTTCTTTGCAAAATGACAGTAATAATAGTAGGGGGTGGAAATTAAGACTGTGAGACTTCTAAACTCCATTAGCTAATAGCGGTGTCCTAGCTGTTTGCTCTAACTTATCCTGGGATGTGCAATAACAGCAACAGTATCCTAACAGGGAATATGTCCCTATAATGCCCACATAAATGGTTTCTTTGCTAACCCAAGTATTAATGTTACTCTGGTTCTATTTCCACAGAAGCTGGGGCCAACTATGCAACATGCTCTAGTCTTTGTATTGAAAAGTTGGGCTTTTGGCCTGGAGTATCATGAAGAGTTTGCCAATCCATTCATTTCACCTTTTGTGAAACATATCATTTACTTTCTGGGGTGTAGAGGTTCACAAAATAGATAAATAGAGAGTATTTATAGTATTGCTGAGCCAAGAACATCAAGAAACTGAAAGAGCAAGGGTTTGGTAGGAAGAGCTAACATTTTTAATTAGATCAACTGACATCGCTGGAAAATAATGGACAGTGTTCCAGCACAGAAGTCCTTATTATTCAGCAAAAGAGATTGGGAGCCCCTAGAATTGTCTTTGCTGAAGCTCTATCAGATGGTGTCATAAAAGATGTTATTGCTCCCTACAAAGGCCAGCGCTGTCATATAGAAACTGTCCCTGCACTGTGCGAATCCAGTCACAAACATTACACGTCCTTCCCCCAATCATGGCAAACCATGGCTTGAAATAAAGTCCTGCCTCACAGCTGCTCTGTCTTCTACACCACCTCCTCTGGGGCTAAGCGCTAACCACATAAAACCATTTACTAGTTCTAAGTGGTTAATAGCTTCAAATCTGATGCTGCACAGTACTGCGTGTTTGTTGCTGGGAAATGTCATTTCAAAAGCCAGACCCTTGGGGTCACTTGTCACTTCCGCAAGATCAGGCCTTGTAACCTGAGCCTGTCACTGGCCCCAGTAACTACAGTCCCTTTCCTGCTCCAGCTCCTTTTCTGATCGTCTGTTTTATGTCTTCCTTTTTGATATATTACCATGGAAATAAACCTTGAAAAAAAATTTTACAAGCAGGTGGGGTTTTAAAAATATTATCTTTTCAGTTTTCACCTTTCTAGCTCTGCATATGTTGGGGGGATTCTTTTTCTCCATCTGCCACTAGATGGTATTGCTTCAGCAGGCACCTTCCCAGCTGCTCTGCACCCTTGCTGAGATGCAGACCCCAGAAAAGCTGGGGCCTCGGCGGTCCTGTGTTGCAGAGCACCCCGTCCTCACAGGCTCTGTTCTCAGCCTGAATTTCGAAATGTGCTCGCCATGCCAAATGAGCCCAAATGAACCGAGTTCAGCAGTTACACAACGGGTTGTGTTTTCATGTCGCTTTTAATCTTTTACAGGCAGGCTGCGAGGCAATTCACAGGGACCAGCTAAAGGCCGGTCCCTGAGGAGGAAAAGAAAATGCTCCAAGCACTTGGAGGTGCATGGCCAGAGTTACGGGACTAAAAGGCTTTCTCGCTGTGTTTGCTGGACAAACATGAATCCCTTCACTGGCAGGCACTCCCTATCCGTAGAGCTCATTCCTGAGAGCTGGGATGGTGTCCCAGGAAAGGAATTGCTCTGTACAGGCTTTATTTTTTATATTCTTCAAGCATCCCCTGGTGATCGTTGTTGAGGACAACGTCTTAGAATAGCAGTTGGTCTCAGCTAAATTGGCAGCTTCTTGTGCTTGCAGCACAGTTTCTGCCTAAGGGCAAATTTTATATTTGTTCTGTAATCCAGAAGGCAAGACAGGTCTGTGGTCTGCCTGAAATTTCAGAATATGTGACGTATAAAACCTGAAGTGAAGGGACAAGGCTTTGTATGCTCCAGATCCTTTAAAATAACTGACATAAAAATGCAAATAAAAAGCTTTTTTTTCTCTCAGTTGCAAAATTTTTCTAATAGTTTTGTACTTCCCTCATGCGCTCATGAAAGAAAAGCAGTTAAATATGCAGGAAATCATTCAGCAAAATTGTTATTAGTCTAGTAGATGAAAGCATCCATGTGATGAGTATGAAGTAATTTTATATTGAAAATTAATGACTTGGGCTGTTAAGCTTTGAGTGATTTGCTAGTTTCTAGTGACTGATATGCATCTTTATGGTAAGTTTATATGATGCGAGACTTATTCTACTTTTATGTTTCCTTGTTTTGTTATTTTGTTATTAAACTCTCTTATGTCATTGCTTTTCCTACTGGGGAAACAAACAGGAAAGTCAAACCAGAAGTGGAAAGAACATCATGTATCGTGTGATTAAATGTTCACCGCACCTACATTCATATTTTTCAGTCGTCTGATTTATATCTTAACTATGCACTGATTTTTTTGCCAAATTATTTTTGTTCGCTGAGTAATCCATAAATAAACAAAACCTTCTCACACATTTGGCTTGGATTTTGTGAGTGGCTAGCTGGAGTTTAATTAGGTTTTTTTAAGAACTAGTTTGAGGTTTTAAGCTCATGTTACATACACAGCAAACCCTTCTTCCATCCCCATCCAACTGCGCATGGGCTACAATGCACCCCCGTGGTCCACATCAGCCTCCTTCTGCGCCCCTCATGCAAATTGTCTCTCTTGCTTGCTCAGACAGCACTGAAATCAGATGAGAGGAGGTCTGTAAAAGAGTGTGAAATTGGTTGGTTTATAGAGAAAATGTGACCATGAGAGCCAGAGCTCCCTCTGTAAGCACTGAACAGCCTGAACTGTGCTGCATCCTCACAAACAGGAGAGAGCTGCTGGCTGAGATATGTTCGTTGCTGGAAAAAAAAAATGCTTCTAATAAAATTCACCTTCTTTCTCACATATGCTGGGGTAAACATAATAGAAGGCCTCACTATTCACGATCAAAGGGGAGAAAATGAGTGCCGCAGCCAGTGTTGCTCCTTCCCTCTCACCCTTACACACTGTAGCTGCTGGTGTGGTGTAGTGTCCATTGCCTCTAGCCAGACAAGGAAAATTCACATGCAAGCTCACAGCAGGAATTACCAAGAACAAAGTGCTTATTGCCCGATCTTACTGCTTGCAAAGAAAACAACCCTCTCTTACATTTCTCCTCTTCCAGGGTCACAGGTAGCAGAACACCATGCTGGCCAATGAGAGAAAGATGAGGCCACCGTGCTGTGCCATGTGCTATGTGACACTGCAGCAAGGAGCAGGGCAGAGGCCGCAGCGCTGGGCTGCAGGGATGCTGGCTGGCTGCACGCTGCAGGAAAACAGGAGGGAAGAGTCATGGGTGCAGTTAATGACTCACACAATTAAGATTTGGCATGGCTGAGTGGTAAGGTAGCAGCATGAAAGGGGCAAATATATTATTGCTCTGGTATATGAGACTCAATTAAATGGCAACGTTCAATTAAATGGCTTCCAGAGCTATTGGAAGCTTGCAAAGCTGCGTGTTCCTGCTAGAGCTGTTCATTGAGTATAAACAATTAATTTCCCTGCAAACGAGACAGATGGCATAGCACAGAGATTGTAACACTCTGGTCTTCTGTTGAAAAGATGGGTTCAGCTCCATCCCTTGGCGAGTATTCAGGTAAAGTAGCATCAACAGGAATGTGAATTAATAGCTTAAACAGAGCAGCATCTTGGAAACACTTAGTGCTCAGCCAGGCTACTAGAGTGAAATCTGCCTGAGGCCTTGGTGTCTCATTTGCAGCACCTATTAGTTGCGTGAGGGGCTGTTTCTTTCTGGTTTTGACGAGAAATTCCATCTTTGCCTGGAGAAGGAATTTTGATTAACTTTAGTGCCCAGAGAACAGGAAACCTGTAAAAGAACAAACATCCCTCCTAACAGCACAACATAGAAAAGCCCTGTGGCTTTTCATTTGTAGTGTTTTGTACCACTAAGTTCATCAAAATGTCTCAGTAACATCTCAGTTTTTGGCTCCGAGACCACTGGCATTTGCTGGAAAGCCTTGACCTTCACCCAAGCCATTCGAGCATCGGCGCCTCTGACTGCAGTTCTGCCACGCACGGACACTTCCCATCTCCTCACGGAAGGCGCTCCTAAGCCGCACGGGTTGCGCTGCAGTTTCACGCCGGCGTGAGCCTGCGCGGGGTAGTTTTCCCCGTACGGAGACAGCACTGTCCGAACACAACTGGCTGCAGCCGAGGGCCGTCGCCCACCACCTCCCCGCGCCCTCAGGCCTGGCCGGGCGCGGCGCCCACCTCCCGTCCCTAGGCCGCGGCCGCCCCGCGGTTGCTATGGAGACGGCGGCTCTGCCGCCCTGCGCATGCGCCCGCCCGCCCCCCAGCGGGCTTCCGGCGGAGCGGGAGCCTGGGGAGAGCGGGGCGGTGAGGGGCGGCCATGGAGCGCTACGGCGAGGCGGCGCTGGGCGCGGTTCCTGCGCCCGACTTCAGGCAGTAAGTCGAATCGAGGGGAGGGGAGGGGAAGGGCCTGGCGACGGGAGGGACAGGCTCCCTGCGGGGTGGCGGGGCCTGGCGGTAGGCCGCAGCCTGGCCGGGGGAAGGGGTATCTGCTAGGCCGCGGCGAGCGGGATCGCGCCCGGTACCGGCAGCGTGGGGTGGTGCAGACCCCCGGAGGGCAACCGGGGATGGGTGTCTGCCCGTCCCGCACTGTTGGGGAGCCGGAGGGAGTAGAGGAGGCCCTGGGTTTGCCTTGGCCGCGCTGTGTAACCCTGGGCAACCCCGAAACCCGAGCGCGGAGGCTGGTTTGCAGTTAAAAGCTCCGTGTTAGGGCTGAGGTTATACACAAATATTTGGTTTTGCTGCTTAGGGAAGTGATGAAAATATGTCAGTGTAAGAAAATTATTTGTCAACAGTGCAGTGTTGAACTTTGGTAATAGCAGGAGGTCATCTTATTCTTCTATGGGTAGGTGTTAAATAGAGAATAGTTTCAAATTTCCATAGGGAAAGTTTGAATGGGGCTATGCTTTCTACCCCGACAGATCGTGAGACAAAGTAAAGGAAAAGTTTCCAAATGTCTTTTTTTTCCAAGCTACTGAATATGCTACCTAAATGTATGGCAGTACATGATCAACAAAAAGTGCTGTTGGCTTTAGTGGAAAAGCTGTGTGTGGCTGCATGTCACAGTCTTTTGATGACTGTCAGAACATGAGATTTATTTTTTTTTCCCACTTCCACTTATTTTTCCAAAGGCATGTCAAGGATAAAATGTGATTTCAAGCAATATACTATGGCACAAATGTGTCTTGATAGACCTTTTTGAAACTACGTATACAGAAATTGCTGTGGAGGTGCCTGGAAGTTTTAGGAATTATGTATCCCTGACTTGAATTGTTTTTTACGCATATTTGTGTTTCGAAGCCTTAAGGACACATGCCATTGAATTCGGTAGTCGCTGAAAGTCAAAGGGATATTGCTTGGCTTACATGTTTACTTCAGCATAACATAATGTAGTCAGCCAAGCAGAGTGAGTGAAAACTGGTGGAAGCACACACAAAAACAAGCTGTATGTGGTGTTTTGTAGATACAAAACCTGTTCCAGCAGATCAAGTTCAGGGAGACCTTATCAAGTGCATAATCCTTCATTGTGATTCTCTTGCTCAAGGTCTTCTAGCTTTAGGTCTGTGAATGCAAAAAGGTTATTAATGTTTTGGTGTATTGGCTCTGTGTTCTGATTATTGCTACGGTTATTCCAACTTAATCAGTGGAAACTGAGAAATTATTTCAAATAGAGGAACAATATCTAATAAAAAGGAACTTCACTTCCAACAGCAAGCTGTTAAAGTCATTCTGTGTACTTCCCTCTGTAACCTAGCCTGCAGGATTTGTCATTTTCCTACACTTGTAGTTATTTTTTTTTTTAAAAAAGGGAACTTGGCAAGTTTTAATGCACAGTACTGTCATATGACAAGTGCATATGTATCTAATATTAGATATTTAATAATTACTTGATAATATGCTGATACACTTATTAATGTAAACCCCCTATGTTGTTAATGCTTACAAAGCAATAACGGGGGAAAAAATCTGAAGACTGTTTTTAATCTTGTTTGTGAGCTTTCACTGGCAGAATCATTAGATCTTTTTGAATACCGTGATTTTTCTGTTGCAGCCGACAAATGCATACTCCAACTCTTTATCGCTTCCAAATGATATAGGTACTCAGTTATTGAAAAGTAATTGGCTTCTGTTTGGGACAAGTTCATGTCCTGTTTCAGGCATATATACTGTGACTTTCTTCTGTGTGTAACTTTTCTTATTTATTTCAGAAATGAGGGTTCATTAACATCAACTTTAAGAACACTTCTATTCTTCACAGCTCTAATGATTACATTACCCGTTGGGCTATATTTTTCATCAAAGGCTTATATATTTGAAGGTAATTCTGTTTCTGCCAATTAGCGTTACTGTTACAAAAAAGAGGAAAAGCACAATCCTCTAATAGCATCTTTGTTCTCCTTCCCATTTTGAATATTTGTTTCCTTATGCAAACTTAAGGCCTTGTACTGTCTAATTAGAACAGAAAATTATATAAATGGTTGATGCGTCCTTCCCTGCATTGTCATCTGCAATCTAATATTTGCTGTTTGCTGTACAATGGTTTAGCTAGTATACAGGCGCGTTGTTCTCCTTACCTAAAAGGGTATCTAACACCACCCTGCAGCAGACTTTTATCAGAATCATCAGGGATATGTTTCCTGCAGGTGTTGCAAACTAATTGTGTATTCAAGACAGAATAATGTTGTTTACTGGGTTTATTTCTTGCTTTGTAAAACCTACCTGCATTTGTAAGTGTAAACCAGTTAAGTCATACACCCAGTTTCAGATATTGAATGTGGTTGCTTGTAGAGCTTTCTTTTAATTAAAAAACAGCAAAAAAGCAGCTCTATCAAACTGCTAACAACCAGCCCCATTCTAGCCTTGATTCTGCAAGGCTTTGATACTTTTGTCCTGCAGCATTAGGAAGTTATCTCCTTCAAAAGCGGGGAGGAGGGAGGGAGAAAGAAGCTGTTTTTAAGAGCCGTTTGTGAATATATGAGTTGTTCCAAGATGATTCTCCTTTGGTGTGTACTGCTGTATGTCGTTCTGAAGGCTGAAGCTGAAAACTTGTTAAGTAAAATTCAAGATTCTTTTTAGCATTTTTTACTGGAGGTGTAGCAAACTCACCATTAACTTTGCTGTGTCAGTTAATGGCAAGATCTGTCAGCACTGATAGGACTGGGTTTGTGTTTGAAGGGTGGTGGTTTTGGTGTGGTGTCATGTGTGTGGTTTTGTTTCATTGTTTTCTGGGTTTGTTTTTTTTTTTTTTTGATGAATGAAGAGAAATGATATTTTGGTATTCAGTATTTAAGCCTTTATATTTAAAGGCTTATTTCATGTGAAATGCATTCATGTATCTTAACTGGTGAGGAATTATTGTTTTACGGTCTAAATATAGAAGGTAGAAGTCCTCTAAATTTAATTGTTGTTCTACCATTGTATCCTGTTGTAGCGGCAAATAAATTATATAATTATCCCCTCCACATTTTCCTGCCTGACAAAGAAATTACGCTTATGAAAAAAAGGATGTTTGGGTTAATTTGGTGCTGGAAGATAGTAACAGAAAAAGTGAATGTTCTAGAACATTCTGTTGGCAAGCTGTTGACTTTAAAACCAGGGTATTTTAATGTAAATATTGAACAACTGCAGTGTTGCTTTATTCCAGAAATAGTTTCAACGTCTGTAATTGTCATGGTGAATTCTTTCCTATGAATCTTTCTGAGCTCAGTCTTTTGATGAATATAACTTTGGCCTATAAGAAGAATTCTGGTTTGCCATTTCAGTGTTCCTAATAACTAATACTCTTTACTTTCTTTATTTTCTCAGGTACCTTAGGAATGTCCGACAGAGACAGCTATTTTTATGCTGCCATAGTTGCTGTAGTTACTGTTCACGTGGTACTTGCTCTCTTTGTATATGTAGCGTGGAATGAGGGTTCTCGACAGTGGCGGGAAGGCAAACAGGACTAGAACGAAGATCACCGTCATCTGATGCCTACAGACTGTAAATCAAATTTTTGTGAGCTGAAGGAAAAGTGTTCTTCAAAATGTATAATACACATGTACAAAGATGAGGCTGATGCTTCAACTCTGCTTAGGAAATAAGACTTGTGCTCATCTTGAACGTGTACCAGTGTTTTCTCTAATGCTGATGGAGGTTGTTCTTTAGCCAGCCTCTACTAGGTCGAGCTGAGGAGGTCTTCACATGGAATTAGAATGAAATAATAACATATGTTTGAAAAAATCGTGTAGCTATTTTTGCCGTTCCTAGTATTTTTCTGGCTTGCTCTGAAAATAATATTGGCATGAAGCAAGCATTACATTTTTGAGTAATTAAACTGCTAGTTAAAAAAGCTACATTATTCCCTATCCAACTACAGAGGAAAAGCTGGGATTTCACTTTGCTGTGGATAGTTTCCAGATTTATGGGTATTGTGGTTTAACCCCAGCCAGAACTAAGCCCCACACAGCCGCTTGCTCACTCTCCTCTTGGCATGGGAGAGAGAATTGGAAGGGTAGAAGTGAGAAGACTCGTGGGTTGAGATAAAGACAGTTTAACAGGTAAAGCAAAAGCCGCGCACACAAGCAAAGCAAACCAAGGAATCCGTTCACCCCTTGCCATGGGCAGGCAGGTGCTCGGCCATCCCCAGGGAAGCAGGGCTCCACGGTGGCTTGGGGAGACAAACGCCGTCACTCCCAGCGTCCCCCCTTCCCCCTTCTTCCCCCAGCTCTATATGCTGAGCATGACGCCACATGGCCTGGGATGTCCCTGGGGTCAGTTGGGGTCAGCTGTCCCCGCTGTGCCCCCTCCCAGCTCCTTGTGCACCCCCAGCCTCCTCGCTGGTGGGGTGGGGTGAGGAGCAGAAAAGGCCTTGACTCTGTGTCAGCGCTGCCCAGCGGTAACGAAAACATTCCTGTGCTATCAGGCCTGTTTCCAGCACAAACCCAAACCACAGCCCTATACTGGCTACTGTGAAGAAAATTAACTCTTTCCCAGCCAAAACCAGCACAGTAGGACAGTCATAAATAATGTATTTCTGAGTTTATAAGTAATTGCAAAATAGAATTGGTTAGAAACTCAGGTGATGTCTCTCTAACATGAAATACAAAGGGTTTTTTTGTTTTCGAATGTAATCTTTTATTACAGTGTAAAATGCAATCTTCAGTTTCCTTTTGGGAGGATTGTTGTATTACTGCCTTGCTCATCTTTCCACTTTTCTACAGTTAATCCTGATGATGCAAAGGAAATGGCATAGCATGTTTTTTTAGATGTCTTTACATTTATGTATCTCCTTGATAATTGCTAAAGGATATAGTTGGTTTCCTGCAGTAATATCAGTAACAGCCATGGCTAGTAGAGGAATGAGCAAGAGAAGACAAGCTGTAGCCATCCTCAGATGTCCTTTATGAAGCAAACACGAATGATCACATGGAAAATTTGCTTCTCTTCATAAATATGAACTTGTACACTGTGAAATGATACAATATGTTGATTGTTTTCTTTTTTCCTTGGTTGTGTGTAGAAACTTGCTGTAGCCAAACTACAGTGACATTTTTGTGTTGTAGGATGACCTGAATTTCATTGCACTGTTGTGCTGTTGTTAGCAAGCTTTTTAGTCTCTAGATAAAGCATTTTCCTAAGGTTCCAGCAATGCATAGAACTTTCCTAATGCTGATGATTGCTCTTAAGCTGTTGTTCTTGAGGTGGTTCTGTTAATTTGAGTTTTCCTGTTTCCTGTATTAGTTGAGCCTTTTTAGAAAGTGTTTTGCTTAATATAGGGCTTGGAATGGTTTTGGTGCTGCATTTGTCCATGGTAAAACTTATCCATGAAGGAGACAAAAATCGATTATCCATGCCCAGTGGCTTAAGGAATGTGTTCCCAGGTCTCATTCCTCTCATCTCCACCCTGGTCCCAGGTGTGCACAGGCATATATACCATGTCACACTAATGCAAATCAGTTTTTGCATTTTGTTTCTGAAATGTTAACTTTTCTCCTCCAGAAGCCCATTGTCAGGTTGCTGCCAGCAAGCTGGAGAACGGTCTCATAGTACTTGAAATACAAATTTAGTTTGTACGTTGGCATATTGGCTTTCTGTTCTCCAGTCTATGAACTGTACATTGTGGAACAAATACTGCCTTTTAATAAAGAACTACCCTGCAATACAAGATCCAGTAAACAAGCATGTGTGCTGAACAGTTTTTGGATAATCTCTTTAATATTGCTCATGTATAGCACATCTTACAACAAAGAGATCAGCTATAGCACTGTGCAGTGGCTTTTTTTTTTTTTTTTACTCCATTTGTAGTGGAGAATAAATGGACAAAGCTGTCATGCTTTACTACCTGGGTCTTGTGCTGTATCTATTTTATATTTCATGTACCAGAATCCCTAGACGCTAAATTAATTTCCTGGGAATAACAGGGAAATAATTGGTCATTATAATCCTTTAGTTATGAAAATCTGAAAAGTTTGACCTGTGCTATAAGTATAGGCACTATAATGTCTCAGCATTTGGGGGTAATGAGCTGAGCTTTAATCCATCCACTGGAACATCTTTGAAGATAATGCTTTGATCCACAATTGTATTCTTGAGCAAAGAGGTGAGTTTCTGCACATTAACAGCCATATACTGGGGTTTGTGTTGCCTGTGCTTGGGAGTTGAAACAACCACTCAGGTAAATGGTGCAATAAAAAGTCAAGCAGTAGAATTACACCATGACTAGGGAGCTCCAAGAACAGAAACTGCAGCCATACAATGTAGAGTGTACATGGAGTAGATACCCTGCTGGGGCTCCTGTTGTGCTTTACCAATACTGAGGTTTGTTATATTTCAAGAGCTTTATTGTGGTCTCTTTAGGTTGAGTGTTTCCATTCATGTATCTGATGTTCCTGTTGATGTCAAAGCTAATTTTCATGTCAATTTTTTGTTTAATGACCATTGTGATTCTTTTAGAGTTTAAATAATACTGTACTGTATCAGGTTTGCTTGGCAAGGTTTTGGTAGTGGGGGGCTACAGGGGTGCCTTCTCTGAGAAGCTGCCAGAAGCTTCCCTGTGTCCAACAGAGCCAATGCCAGCTGGCTCCAAGATGGACCTGCTGCTGGCCAAGGCCAAGCCCATCAGTGATGGTGGTAGCAACTCTGGGATAACAGATTTAAGAAGAGGGGAAAACTGCTGGGCAACAGCAGCTGGGAGAGAGGAGTGAGAATATGTGAAACAACCCTGCAGAGCCCAAGTGAGTGAAGGAGGAGGGGAAGAGGTGCTCCAGGTGTTGGAGCAGAGGTTCCCCTGCAGGCCGGGGAGGTTAACGGGGGTGCAGTCTGTTCCCCACCCCAGCAGTGGAGACCCACACTGGGGCAGTTTGTGAAGAGCTGCAGCCCGTGTGTGGGAAGGACTCAGGTTGGAGAAGTTCCTGGAGGGAGCGACCCCACGCTGGAGCAGGGGAAGAGTGTGAGGAGTCCTCCCGCTGAGGAGGGAGGAGCGGCAGAGACAGCGGGTGATGAACTGACCACAGCCCCCATTGCTCATCCCCCTGTGCTGCTGGGGGGGAGGAGGGAGAGAAATCAGGAGTGAAGTTGAGGCTGGGAAGAAGGGAGGGGTGGGTGGGAGGTGTGTTAAGATTTAGTTTTTATTGCTTATTACCCTGTGCTAATTTGATTGGTAGTAAATTAAAATTAATTTCCACAAGTCAAGTCTGGTTTGCCCGTGATGGTAATTGCTGAGTGATCTCCCTGTCAAGCCTTTCATTATATTCTCCCCTGTGCAGCTGAGGAGGGGAGTGGGAGCAGCTTTGGTGGGCACCTGATGTCCAGCCAAGGTCAGCCCACCACATGTACAAATAGGGAAAATGACAAAAATCGTGGAGAGATCAATATTATTGTTGCTTTGATTTTTATTTTCTATAAAATGGTGATGTAAAATTTTTAATGGTATAGTACTTTGAAGTGGTACTGTTTGTTCATTTAATTACTAGGAATGGATTTGAGACAATTGTTTAAAAGGCAAAATTGGGAAAACTTGGTCTGCATAAGCCATTCAGTAATCCAACCTTGCCTCTCACTTAGTGGCCCGTCGTGTGTTTGTATAGGTTGGCAATCGGGCAGTTCAGCTAAGGCAAGCAATTGTACCTAGAAGTGAGCAAGGATCTCGAGACTGAGATCGTAGCAGAAATTTTCTGGAATGTTTTCCAAGACTATAAATAGTAAAGGCAGTGGGGGGAATTGAGGAGTGAAAAATCAGTGACTTCTCAAAATCAGTTTATTTCTATTCTTCTGTACTTCTCACCTCTGTTTTTTTTTTCAAATGCCTGCAGAACCCTGTGGTGGGTGCCCAGCCTATGAAAGGTGATCAGCTCTGGTTTGTGGTTAGGGATGCCTGACTTCAGTCATTTATTAACTGCTAGCACTGAGTAGGAAGTCTCCAGAGGAAATGGTGATGTTGGTGATCATGTTGTTAACGGGAATTGTTTATCATACCCTAACATTGATTAATGTACATGAACTTTCAACAGTCTTTACAGTGTATTTGAAACAAAACAAAATACTACCTACCTGGGTTTTGCTATGTAAAAGAGGGCCTAGTAATACCTCTTATTTAACATTAAAAAACAAAAAAACCAAACCAACCGCCCTAAAACCCCAACCTCCTGTGTAATTTTCACAGTGATGGTTGTTGGACACTATCAAACTGATAGGAGGTTAAAGGATATAATGTTGGCATGCTGCTAATGCGCGTGACAAACTAGAGGGCAGGCTTTTCTACCCGATCGCTGTGATGGGAGGGGAAGTTGTGGTGCTGACTGAAAAACTACGTTGGCTTTTAGTGCATTGGTGAACAGTAAAATGTTTGATGTTACTGCAGTTTTGATGGTTTCAGACTGCTGCACAGTTCTTGTAGTTAAATCAGCTGTGCTGCAGCCTCTGATAGCCCACACAGTTGGACAGGGTGTGCTCAAAGCCTCCAGGCAGGGGTATTGTTGGTAATAGTTCAGATGAGTAAGAGATGGGAAAGGAGAGGGCCCTCAAAACAATGAACTAAGCCACACATGTATTATTATTACAAAATAACATAATATGGGCATGACTGAAATTGAGGTAGGCTGCAGCCCAAGGGACAAGAGGAGGAAGGGGTCCAGTGAAGCAAAAGAGTGACTTGAGGTGGTGGGGTAGAGATGGGGCAGGGTGAGGGCTGAAATGTGCTGGCACAGCTTGGTATATGATGACTGAGGCACCATATGTTTTTGTTCAGAAGTGTTTATTCCGCTGTTCTCCAGGGGATTATGCAAAGCCGTTGATCTGAAATATTAAATGTAAATCATACAAAATAGCAAGCCAATTCCATTTTTAACTTCCAATTAAAGTTGTTCGTAGGTTGAGAGCTTTGCAGTGTGTGATCTGGGACACATTTATTCAGCTTTGTCTTGTACAAACTAGTATTGTTACTGGCTCTGAGTCATCTCTTAGGGCAGGGTCAAGCCCTTGGAGTATAATTATTTCTTTAAAAATACCAAAGAGCGACTGCCACTCTAATGTTTCATTAGCTCTAATCAACTGTCAGTTTAAGGGAGACACACAACCTTTTTGTTTCAAGTTCACAGGAAGCAGTACTTGCTGTTTCCCTGCAAGGGGAAGCTCTCTTGTGCTTGAACGGGGCTTGCAACAAGGAAATACTGTGTAGTTTGGGGCCCCCACAGTCACTCTCTTATCTAAAGACATGCTACTGTCTGAATGTCTGAGATACAGCTTGAATCTCTTTGTCAGGAGGACTGAATCACAATGTTGTGTAACAATGCTGAGGTATAGTTTAAGACGAGAGACAGAAGTAAAGTCTTGGGACTTGAGTGCTGTTTGAACCTAAAATGGCAAGAATAAGTATGGGGGAAGTGAATGGTGATTTCTGTAGAAAGCAGCTTTTTTAGGTGCTGGTCTTCCAGTTTGCATTCTGAAACCAAGAGACAGAGCCAGTGGTGGTCCTGTTTCTGAAGGCAGGGGTACTGACTGGGAAGGTTTGTGGTGAAGGATCATGAGGGAGAAGAGCTTAGAAAGTCCAGCAGTTAACTTGGTGACTTCCCAGCTGAATGCCTGGGACTGAGTTTTCTTGCTTTGCTGTCATGTTTTACAGTCATCTTTGTCCTACTGGCTCTGGATGGCACATTCCTGCCGAGATGATTCCCTGTGGGTGCCCAGTGTTTCTAGGAGTGATCAGGTGCTTACTTGCAACTCTGCTTTTACAATAGCACAAACCGCTTATAGGCCTGGAAAAAAGCTGTTGGTGCTTATAGTTGGCACATGACACAGTGTGGTTTAATAGTTTTAGTGTAAATGGGCCAGAGTGTAGGCACAGGAGGTTTGTTATTAATTAAAATGGTTTTTAATTGAAGAATGATTTATGAGTGAGAGTAACGGCAGTCAGAGTTAAAGAACAAAACCTGCTGTGGGCGTGGGCCCGTGCTGCAGGCCCCACTGAGGAGCTGTTTAATACCTTCGCAGTTTTTCATCCTCAAGATGCAGAGTTTCTCTTAAATTGCTTAACTCAATAATATGGCTTTGCTGATGTTGGAGAGCAACTGGAAGTACCAAAGTTTAGCTCCACAGCTGGAATGCTTCATACAGCTCATTTCAAGGGAATGGTGGTTTTGTGTCTGATAGAGAAGACAGAAGAACCCACTTTGCTCTCAAACCTGGTCGCAGTTTGAGCCCTTTCCTAGAACAAATTCCTATAGAATTAGCAAGTGTTGGATTATTCTTAATTTGAAGCATTATGATAGAGCAGTTACCTTTAGAATCATAGAATGCTTTGGGTTGGAAGGGACCTTAAAGATCCAACCCCCCTGCCATGGGCAGGGACACCTTCCACTAGCCCAGGTTGCCCAAAGCCCCGTCCAACCTGGCCTTGAACACTTCCAGGGAGGGGGCAGCCACAGCTTCTCTGGGCAACCTGTGCCACTGTGTCACCACCCTCACAAGGAAGAATTTCTTCCTTATATCTAATCTAAATCTCCCCCTTTTGTTTTAAAGCCATTACCCCTCATCCTATCCCTGCACCCCCTGATCAAGAGCCCCTCCTCCCTTTCTTGTAGCCCCTTTAAGTACTGGGAGGCCACTATAAGGTCTCCCTGGAGCCTTCTCTTCTCCAGGCTGAACACCCCCAACTGTCTCAGCCTGTCCTTATAAGGGAGGTGCTCCAGCCCCCTGATCATCTTTGTGGTCTTCTCTGGACCCGCTCAACAACACCAGTCCCAATACCGACCCCTGAGGAACACCACTTGGTCTCCACTTAGACATTGACCTGTTGACAGCAACTCTTTGCAACCATCCAGCCAATTCCTTATCCACTGAGTGGTCCATCCATCAAATCCATGTCTCTCCAATTTAGAGACAAGGATGTTGTGCAGGACAGTGTCAAAAGCTTTGCACAAGTCCAGGTAGGTGATGGCAGTTGCGCTTCCCTTATCCACCAATGCTGTAATCCCATCGTAGAAGGCCACCAAATTCGTCAGGCACAGTTTGCCCTTAGTGAAGCCATGTTGGCTGTCACCAGTAACCTCCTTATTTCTCGCATGCTCTAGCATAGTTTCCAAGAGAATCTGCTCCATGATCTTGCCAGGCACAGAGGTGAGACTGACCAGCCTGTAGTTCCCCAAGTCTTCCTTTTTTCTCTTTTTAAAAACCGGGGTTATGTTTCCCCTTTTCCAGTCACCAGACTGCCACGACTTCTCAAATATGATGGATAGTGGCTGAGCCACTTCATCCACCAGTTCCCTCAGGACCTGCGGATGCATCTCACCAGGTCCCATGGACTTGTGTATCTTCAGATTCCTTAGATGGTCTCAAAACTGATCTTCTTCTACAGTGGGCAGTTCTTCATTCTCCCAGTCTCTGTTTATGCCTTCTGTGTCTTGGGCAGTGTGGCTGGAGCCCTTGCTGGTGAAGACTGAGGCAAAAAAGTCATTGAGTACCTCAGCCTTCTCCATGTCCCAGGTAACCAGGTCTCCTGTTTCCTTCCAGAGAGTGCCCACATTTTCTCTAGTCCTCCTTTTATCACTGATGTACATATAGAAGCTTTTCTTGCTGCCTTTGACATCCCTGACCAGATTTAATTCTATCAGGGCTTTGGCCTTCCCAACCTGATCCCTGGCTGCTCAGAGTTTCTCTGTATTCCTCCCAGGCTGCGTGTCCTTGCTTCCACCCTCTGTAGGCTTCCTTTTTGTGTCTGAGTTTGTCCAGGAGCTCCTTGTTCATCTGTGGAGGCCTCCTGGCATTCTTACCTGACTTCCTCTTTGTTGGGATGCATTGTTCCTGAGCTTGAAGGAGGTGATCCCTGAATATTAACCAGCTTTCTTGGGCCCCTCTTCCCTCCAGGGCTTTATCCTTGTGCTACTCCACCAAGCAGATCCCTGAAGAGGCCTAAGTCTGCTGTCCTGAAGTCCAGGGTAGCGAATTTGCTGTGCACCCTCCTTGCCTCCTTGAGGATCTTGAACTCCACCATTTCATGGTCACTGCAGCCAAGGCTGCCCTTAGGCTTCACACTCCCCACCAGCCCCAGCTTGTTGGTGAGAACAAGGTCCAGCACAGCACCTCTCCTTGTTGGGTCCTCTATCATTTGAAGAAGGAAGTTATCATCAGTGCCTTCCAAGAACCTGGATTGCTTGTGCCCTGCTGTGTTGTCCCTCCAGCAGATATTGGGGTGGTTGAAGTCGCCCATGAGGACCAGGGCTTGTGACTGTGAGGCTGCTCCTATCTGTCTACAGAGGGCCTCATATGCTCAGGTTTTCTGGTCAGGTGGCCAGTAGCAGACCCCCACTATAACATCACCTGTCCCTGCTCTCTCTCTAATCCTGACCCATAAACTCTTGATTGGCTCCTCATCCATCTCCAGGCGGAGCTCCAGGCACTCCAGCTGGTTGTTGCCGTAGAGGGCATCCCCCCCTCCCTGTCTCCCCTGCCTGTTCTTCCTGAAGAGCCTGTATCCATCCATTCCAACACTCCAGTCACAGGAGCCATCCCACCATGACTCCATGATGCCAGTAAGATCGTAACCCTACAGGTGTTTACATGTCTCTAGTTCCTCTTGTTTATTCCCCATGCTACGTGCGTTTGCATAGAGGCAATTAAGTTGGCCCCTGATGAAGCTGACTCTCTGGCTGGAATTTGTGTTGCTCTTCAGGTGCTCTCCTGCTGACCTGTGGTCAGAACCTTGTGTTATGTCTTCAAGACAGCATTTTTTTCTCACAGTGTAAAGTATGCCCTTACCAAACAATCCAAAGCAAAGGTAATTGTGTTGATTTGGGTGTTTGAACTGTTTCGATGACTGTTTGTGTGTTAGGTGCAGCTAGCTGTGTTTAAATGCAGAGTGGCTGTAGCTCATCATCCGTGGGTTTAGCCCAACATCCCTGAGACTTGCTGGGTGGATTTCAAATTCTGTGTGCTGCGTGTCCTCTGTTTGCCTTAATGCGTAGTGGCTTCAACAGGGTTATTAGAAATAATCTTGAATAGCAGCTGTTTCACAGCTCCCAGTTTTACGAAGTGAAATTTGGATCTTTACTTGGTTTTTATGTTTGAAATAAAATTACAATGGCACCTCTCTTATGGTAATGACTGATCTGTTACGTTAAGCCAGTTCCTTTATTTCTAGCTAGCATTTATTTCTAACCCATTATACTTCTGCAAGCAGCAGCAAGTTCCTCACTTTTTAACACTTCTCCCACTTTACCTCTCCTAGCTATTTGTCAAGTGTTTTCGATGGGAGCAAGTATTTTCTATAGTGTGACATCTGTTGTGATCCCTAGTTAAGATTACATTGAGCTTTGGAGGGAGAGATGAGGTTTTTATACCACTTGGGGATTGTGCTTTCCTGCCCATGAATTTTTCAGAATTGTTAGTGCTATCAGCTCTGATATTTAAGGCATGAAAACAGTAAGAAGTAAGAAAAGTTTCCAATTTTATAAACAGCTATTTGTCATGGGCCTTGAGAGAGGTAATTAACAATCCTAAAATAATAGTGCATTTCTGTTATATGCTTATTAGATTCAAAGTAGTCCAACTCTGTGTTCAAATGTAGTTTTATTTTAGCATATTACAAAACTTAAGAACATTTAAGTATACTGAGTAGCACTGTCAGTGTGATCCAGGCTGCTTTCACTTTTCGGGCTCTGAAAGAAAACTACGTGAGCCTTTTGTTAAGGAAATGTTAGTGAGCGCCTGGGAGTGTGTGGTGCGGCTCTTCAAGAAGCCTGCCCATGCCGGAAAGCCATGTTTGCATTATATCAACCTATGCAAGGGATTAATCTGGAAGCAGAGCTGAGTGGCTTGTGAACTTTCTACCTCAGGTCAGCTGTGCTCTAGCT
Organism: Strix uralensis; assembly: GCF_047716275.1. Lineage (NCBI taxonomy): Eukaryota > Metazoa > Chordata > Aves > Strigiformes > Strigidae > Strix > Strix uralensis. The sequence goes on along the minus strand of NC_133984.1, from coordinate 20,476,126 downwards.
GCGTGGTCCAAATTGCTATTTGATGGGATAAACAACTTTTGTGTGCTTTTTATGGACTTTGTTCAAAGAGCAAACAGGTAATTCTTCACAGCAGGTAATTCTGCACAGCACCACAACTAATTTGCTACAGTTTTACTCCGTTAAAGATGGAGCAATGCAATAACATAGTTGATTACATAAGCACAAGTTTGGTTGATCACATCTGTATGGGGATGTAATATGTGAATTGACCTACAAGCAGACACAGTGATTTATTTTGTCTTGTCTCCTTGAATTCTGCCAAGACAGTTTTCTTTCAGTTCAAACTCAGCAGTTTGCTCAGCCTCAATGATTACTGTACTGATTGATTGACCAGTAAGATGAACTGCTGTGGTTGTGGAAGCCAGTGTGCTCCAGACTCCTGTGATGAACAGGTGAGGCTTTGCATGGTAAGGGAAGTCCCCTTGCCTGTGATCCTGGCTTTTGCAGAATTAACAAGAGCTGGTCCCAAATCCAGTCACAAGATGAAATGCAGAAAATGAGGTATTGGAGGTATCTGTGCCAGGACTGTTGTGGTACAGACGGATAAGAAGAGTTACCCATCAATAACAGGGCATTGACTGACTTTTCTCTCGTGTGCATTCCTAGCACTGAGAAATCAGTATAAACCCATCATTTACCCTAACAGTCTTTGAAAAACACAATCTGTTCTTAATATGTTCCCAGGAAAAAAATTCTACTTAAATTAGGCTCTTGAGACTCAGTAGAAATTTAAGCTACTTATTCTTCAGCCAAAAAAAAAAAAAAAAGAGCTTTTGGATAAAACTCCAGTGTTGGTGTTGATGGATTTTCCTCCCCAGGATACCCGGCATATTTCTTTTCTGCAGAAAAAGGTTAATATCACAGAATACTATGTGTGGCAACATCCATAGGTTCCTTGTGTTGCAATGGAGTATTTATCCTTCCTAGAGATCAGTATCCAGATACCACTCTCTGGAGCGCTTGCCTTTTCGTGTACTGCCTGCTCGTCGTTGCAGCAATACCCAAAAAACAAGATAGGATCCTGCTGCACTAGATCTTTATGAACGCACAGTGAGAGTTGATTGCTATCCTGAAGAAGTTACCAAATAACTAGATAGGTCAGGCTAAAGGGGTGTTGGGAAACAAACACAGCAAAGGTGTCGAAGTGGAAGTAGAGTGGTGCTTGTAGTTAGTACATGGTAACTCCTGAGGCCATTGGGCCTGGCCTCTGAGCTTTGTCTCCATGGAAGAAAAAATAATGAATCTTTACTGTGTGTAGATACACTCAGAGAGATAAATGGATTTTTTTTGTGTGTGCTATGGCAGATCACAGGTTTAAAAATGGAGGGTGAGTGGGGGAAGGGACTGGAACTTGAATTTTTTGTCTCACTGGTCTGTCAGCAATATCTGCCGTTCACCACCATCCATCCACAGTGATTTTTTTAGGGATTGTTTCTGCTGAAATCTTGAATCAGTGGATACCTGAAAAATTACCTAATTTTGCATAGCTTGACATTCTCTTCAAAGTCTGTGCAGCTCACACTATAGTACATGCTTTCCTTCTTTGTCAGTTGTTCTGAGTATTCCATGAGATCCCTGTTTCGGCAGATCTTTGCTGTTGTTCATTTGGCTTTAGACTTTTCTGGGCTTCTTTCAGTCATACTTTTTCTCTGCCTGGTTCCTTCTTTCCACCTCCTTCTAAAATCATAAATAAAAATTATTTTGAAAGGCTAGTTGAAATTTGCACACCACTGGAGGATAAGTCTGCACTTACTCTGTGATTCCATTATCCTTTCAATAGTTTTAGTAGTGTGCTTTTGTTCTGCTTCTCACTTCAAGTGCACATCCCTTCATTTGCCCACAAGATTGAGCTGGGAATGAGTTCAGTGGTCAGGACGCAGAATATGCAACGGTGCTATCTGGGGGAAGGGTTGGCACGGGACTGGAAGGATATGGTAGTGAGTAAATGCTGAAAGAATTAAACTGCTATTTAAATAAATACTTTGAATATTTATTTATTATTCTATATTGTTCTTTAATTCTAAAATTCTAAAATTATTATATAATTATATTTTAAAATATTCTAATATTTAAGTAAAATAATATACAGACCCTAATTTTTCATGTGTGCCTTGGGGTATGTACACGTCTTAGTTTTAGCTCTAAGCAGTGTATTGTTTGGGGAAGTACGTTCAAGCATGACTAATCTGAATTTGTCTCCCTTTCCCAAAACATTGTGCCATTTGAAATGTTTTATTTTTCTGTATTTAAAGAATATTCTTTTGTAATCCAAAAACTATTTTTCATTTTTTCTAGAACAATTGGTTGAAGTGTTTTTATTAATCTTTTTATTTTTTAAGCACTTCTATCTGTAATACACAATAGAGGCAAATGAATTGATTTTTTTGAGACAAGCTTGCTTTTTATCCTACAGAAACGATGACTCATGAGATTCATCCAACCCTCATCTGTATTCCTCCCCCAGCTAATAAGTTAAATGTGAGTTTTGTGTTTGTATTAAAAGGCATCCTATGCTTACCTCACCAGGGAGCTTGTTTGAACATTGAGTTCACAAGAGGAAAATTCCTTGCCACAGTAAAACTGCATCTCTGGGCATTAAGGAGCTTTGCAAAGTTTGCTCCTTAACTAAAGAAAACAGCATTTGATTTAATTGCTCACATTTACAGTGATTCTAGTCTGGCGTGCTTGTAACTCTTCATGGTGGTGCCAGGTTTGTGGCTCTGATCCATGAATAGACAGCAGAAGGCAGAGACCTGTAATATTTTGTCTCTGGACCTGTTAATCCTGCAGATGGAGGCTACCAGGATGTACAAGATGCTACACTGATCTAGGATAAAAATGCTCTATTTTTATTCTGACTGAAACAGTCCTGTAAATGGTTGTGCTGGTGTAACTAAGAAGGAAGCATGGAGGATGGAGCTGGGTGGAGGTACTTCAAGTCAGTGTTGCTGCTGAGGCCCCATGCTGTGGGAAGGCACCCTTAGCTGGAGCTGACTCCCACGTTAACACAGCCCAGCTTGTTTAAAGCTAAAATGAGGTATGGCCTTGCAGCTCTGCAGCGTGGATGCACCATGAGTTTTAGCTGAGAGGAAAGGAGAGCTTGATCAGTACAATTCACTGCATAAAAGGTAGCCGATTTCTCTGCAAAGCTGTGGATTTTGCATTGGGCTTTTTTAACTGAGCAAAGGTCTTCTGAGCATCCTTGCTGGCAGAGCCTGGTTTAGAGCCTCCCATGGGGGATGCCTGATAGGGGTGCACAGGAATAGGAGGCTTGCTTGGTGTCTCCCAGCCCCCATCTTGCAAAAGTGTTTGACACACAGGGTCTGGCTTCTCTGACTCTGCTCTTCCCTCAAAAGGTGCCCAAACTCTTGGGCAAAGAGGTGCTTGACTTCTGTTACACAGGTGAGCCTGATGCTCATTATGTTAATTTCTTAAAATTTGATCCTTTTGTGATGTAAATACTGCGTAACCTAGAACAGAGTTGAGCTCCTGAATTGGTTTTGCCTAGATGCTGATCAGTGTCTGGCTGTAGACAGTGCATGAAGCTGACACAGTGACATGGGTGTGAATTCTCACTCTGGACAGGTGTTTTACCCTCTCTTCTGTACTGTTGCTTTATTCAGCAAGAGCAAGCCTTGTTTTTCCAGGTACTCCTTTCTGGTGAAATCTGGAGAGGTAAAGCAAAAGAAGCAGCTTTGCAGAAAGAAATCCATACTCTGAACATCAGTTTTTTCCTGTTTGGTCACTGCACACTTAATACTGCCTTGCAGATGTTGGGACGACTGGTACTTAACTAAGACTGTTGAGAGGATTCATTTTCCAGAAACAATAAAAACTCCATGCGTAACTATCTCCTCCCTTCACCATTTCCTAGGGTGGGAGGGACTGGCTGTAATTACAGAGGCTGCAGAATAGGCACGTTCATACTCTCCATCAGCCAGAGCTACAAGCCTCTTTCTGTATGACTCCAGCTAAGGCCAGACTGTCTGTGGATTCTTGTTTAAAGGGTTTTGGAGATTTTGCAGCACTTCTATTTCCTGGAACTCTGTACAGCAAGTTTGCTGCTGTGAATGGAGTTCTTGATAAATGAACCTGCAGAAGTGCCAAAGATTGACTGGGTCATATATAGCAAAGGGTTAAGCCTTATATCCCACAGGATGCTAAACAGAACATGCAGCTGCAAGAATAAAAGATGAAAGCAACGTAGACCATCAACTTCACATTTTCCAATGGAGGAAAATACTTTGGGCAGACACAGCATGTGGGAAGAAGAAGATATTCCACCATAGCAGAAATGGACAGTTGACCTGTGTGTTGAAGTTCAAAGAGTAAAGGCTCTGGAGGGTAATTCATGCTCCCGCCTTACAAACTCAGTTAGGATTTTAGCTGCAAGTAGAGCAAAGAGCAGAAACTTAGGTGAGACAATTCTGCTGAAAAATACATTGGGCAGCTCTATGAACAGGCAAGGAATGTCTTTTTATAGTTTGACAGGTAATACTTTGTTTCTCCCATCCCTTCTCAAGAGAACTGCAACTAGAAAAATACTGTGATTGACTACAGGCCAGTAGGCCAAGGGAGATTTTTAACTTTCTCTGGCAGAGAGAGTGGCTTTCAGCTGGCTTCAGTGAGCATGGTTTCATGGACACTTCAGCACTAGAATTGACCTAAGTGCAAGTCAGGTGGGGTTTTTTGGGGTGGATTACCCTTAGCTGGTATCAGCAGCTTTCCTTAATTTGAATTTCATGAGTGATCTATTGGCTTGACATAATCCTGTGCATGGGCAGAGGATTAAATATAACATAATATATTATTCCAAACTTAAGAGCTCAAGGTAAATGAATTCCCAATGCAAAAGGAAATCTCTGTGACTTCCTAACCCTCCCTTATGCTAAAAGTAATTTAAAAGTATACTATAATGAAGATAGTATCTGTATGCCAAAAAATATCTAATTTCACAGAAAAGTAACTTATGCAGTGCACATTTTGCAGTTTGATGGCATTCCATATAACATGGTATTCTTTTGTAGATGTCTGCTCATTAAGCAAGATCTTCTTTACAAAGTGTAGGGGCTGTTTAAATGCTTTAGGGGATGAGCGTATTTATTATGAGCTGATAATCCTTGTAACTTGTTACATTAATATATAAATGGATTAGAGTATAGTCCAATGAGAAGCATGGAACTAAACTGCGGAAATAAATGTACTAGAACCCTAAATAGTATAATAATCCTCCAAGGGGAAATTGCACCGTCATTCATTTATAATAGTATTGTGATTGGCTTTGTTTTAGTCCAACTTTGAGTCAGTGCCTCCATGAAAATCTCATGACTTGCCTTCCAAAACGACATCAAAGACAAAAGGAGAAAAACAGTCTTGACAAAACCAGGTCACTACATCAACAAGAGCAGAGTGGGCTGAGCAGCTCTGCTTCCTAAATCAAAGCCTTGCTGCAGGAGCATTGCTGCACTCCCATTAGTGTGTCACAAGTGTCGTTCTCAGCGGTGAGGGACCAAGAACTGTCACAACGGCAGATAAAGGGCTGAAGGACTTGGCCAAAGCCTGGTGCCTCTCTTCTCAGAGCGCTGCTGTCCTGAGATGAGGGTGTGGAGGTGCTCAAGGCATCCCATTGCGGGGAATGTCCTGGTCCCAGCTGTGCTTTGCAGCCAGCCCCTGCACAAGTTAGGAATGAGGAGGAATAGTGAGTCCTTTGTGCCTAAATCAAGCAAAAATCCCAGCAAGTGAACTGAGATGTTCTGCTAGCCCTGTGCTTCCAGAAAAGCAAGGGTCCTTTTGTAGTCTTGGCTAGGAACTCCTAGGGCTGGGAGAGACAGGATCTTCTGATGTTTGTGAACCATGAGAAAAATTAGCAGGCCTGGAGCCTATCTCAGTCTGCCTACAGAGCGAGGAGCTGTCAAGAAACCATCATCTCCCTCTCCTGTCACAGTTCCTGTGTTATCCCCAGAAGAGCTGTTCATCCAGGGACAGAGAGGGGGATGTGAGTACACACACAGAGGGCCACGCAGGCTGTGTGGAATTGCCGTGTGGGCAAAATAGCTCCTTCATGCACAATTCAGCTGTCTGTAGCCATGCGGTGGGAGCTAGAGGGGATTAATGAAAAGGACTCTGCTCCTGGATCCCATGCGACAGTGTCCTCCAACCGTTTTTGTAAAGAGCTGGTTTTGTTTAGTGTATATAGCCAAAACTTAACAAGGTAATTATGTAGCTGTCAGGGTGAGGTAATTAATATCTAGTACAACATACTGTAACATACTGCTTCTTTTATATGTGTTTTGTGCAAAGTGGGAGTGCTGAGGTGTGCTAGTTTTGCTACTTTGCTGCTGTCTGGTGAAGAGGGTGAAAGAAACGACTGGAAGAAGGAAATGTTTCCTATCTTTTGGGGTTTTAATTAAATAGTGAGCAGTGGCAGCAATGGCAAAGTGTCTGGGCTTCTCCTGGGACACGCGTACCGAGCAAGGGATTTGCAGAGGAGAAGAAACCTGGATGCAGGAGGCTCATACAGGTGTCTGTGTCCAAGAACAGCACTGCTCTTGCCAACAAGCCTCTCTCTCTGTGTTGCTTATTTGATTAACGAAGAAGAGACCTTTACCTGTATCTTTGCCCATATGGGTGCAAGGCCAGAGTTTTGGTGTTACGACATGAATAGCAATAACAGCACATGGTCTCTTGCAGGTTTCACTAAAGCCATCCACCAACACATGTAGCAGATGCCAAATGGAAGCCACAAGCTTTGCTCTTTCTATAGGACGCCTCAGGCAAGGTTTACCAAAAGCGAAGACCTAGTCTCAGGCTTGAAATGTCACACTGTGCAACCTGTCTCCTAATGCAGCCGCTACTGAGCAGTGAAAGCTGGAGCCTGCTCCTGTGCTCATGATCTGGCATTCCCCTCGGCTGCACCGCGATGGCAGAGACACCCCAGCTTCTAGCAGAAGTAGCTCCCGAGCGGTTCAGGTCAGCCGCCTCTCCCCACAGCTCCTCCTGAAGCTCTTCAACCTCTGCAGGGGCACGGAGAGGCATACGTGGGGTCTGTGCCCCAGGGGGGTTGTGCCTGTACAAAGCCAATGCCGAGCACGAGCTGGCATCTGCCCTGACCCAACAGGTCATCTGGAGGGGTAAACTCGAGGAGGGAAACAGAAACTTACTTTAATAACGTTAGGAAAACCTGCCTTGGTTTCAAGTGAGTTAATATCTCAGTGCAAAATAAATGACTTCTATCACCTTGGGCTTTTCTGGGTAGGATTTTGAGCAGAGCAAGCTAATAATGATTCTGGTTCATTGGGATTTTAGATGGTATTCTTGCTTATTGGTGTAAACAGAAGGTGATGGCGCAGTATGTGGGAGGTCTTTAATCTTCTAGATTTACATTTTGCAGGGATATAATTTTTTTTAAGATTTTTTTTTTTCATCTTGAGCGCTGGCAGAGGCAGGTAACTAAAGGTACACACAGAGCATTTTAATGTGGCTTTTTCCTGAAATCATCTGAGCAGACAAGCCCCTTCCAACCACAGCCCCACCCTCCCATCTGCATTTCATAAGGGTATTACCACTGTAATTAATAGGAGTTGTATAACAGTACCTAATTAAACTCTGATCATATAGTGTAAATTTAACTTGATTATCATTAGCCTCAGTGAACTCTGCAGGAGATTAATCCTGGTGATTCACTCAGCACAGAAAGCAACAGCGCCAGTTCTGCAGAGGCCCGAAATATTAGTGGGCCAAAATACTCCGTGTTCCGAAACCCTGTGAGGTAGGGCCGTGTCCCAGTGATAACGCTGGTGTTGAGGGGATTGCACTGCAACTGGAGTCTCCCCATTTCCAAATTGGGGAGACTGGTATGCCAGCAGGCTCCTATGGAGCAGATCTTAAATCCCACTGGGATGCCAGCAGGCTCCTATGGAGCAGATCTTAAAACACTGAATAAGGAGTCTGAGAGGATTATGACTTACGTAAGAGTTTTATGTCTGTCCTAAAGCTACAGCCCCGATGCGTTTGTGGGCTGTGTACTGTGTCCACCAATGATTCATGGACACCAGGACCTCCTGAATGACTACAAGCCATGTTTTGTTTAAAATGAGATTTGAAATACAATCCCTTGTGAAAGGTGGTGAGGTTTTGTCTGTGGGAACAAAGCAAAAGCAATAATGTTTATTTATTTCTGCACATCAAAATTCTGTGTGCTTCACTTCTGCCTGGTGTGCTAGAGAATGTTTCCACTTTTCTTTGGTAAAATACCAAATAAGCCTTTGGTAAAATAATATTTTTTTTTTCCAGTATCTAGTCCAGAAGTACAGGGCGTGGGGTTTGTCCTGTCTTTCACTGAGCACATCTGCTTGTTTGTCGCTAATAATAGTTTAATCAATGGGGCCGATTCCTGCATATTCTCCGTCTGATGGTAGCCCAGAAGACCCAGATGACAGCAGAAAAAGGTCTTTTGTATGTGTCACTTTTTTTTTTTTTCCCTTAATTAAAAGCAAAGAGAAAGTTTTACTCTTGTTTGCATGAATGGTCACATCAAACAGTACAGGAAAATCTAGGCCAAGCTGCTTTCAGCGGGCTAAGGAACATTATACCATCGCACCACGTCCTTTCATAGTAGCAACGCCTCTTAATAAACGTCAGGGACCTTTTGAACTTTCTTTGATGCTGTTAGCTTTGCTTTTCACGAGTACCCCGAAGCCCACCTTGCCCCTCCCTCGCTCACCGTGGGGCAGCTGCCGTTAGGAGATGTGTCCGTGTGGGATGGGGAGGAGAGGGATGCGCGCCGGGAAGCGCGGCTGGTGCATCCTCGCTGCCTGCGGAAACGGTGCCGGTTATATAACGCCCTCGCTGGGTAACGAGGTAAAACTCTGTCAACTCTTCTGCAGGAGGTTTCAGAGGGTTTGGGGCTGCTGGCTGGCTAAAGGGTAAGTCAGGAATGTGTTTCTCAGGGTGGGGGGGTGTGGGGGGGTGCACACGTGTGTGTCAGAGTGTACGGTGCTGAAAAGGGGCTCCAAAATTACAGGCTGAGATGTGGGTGCAGGCGATGGTACCTCAAGCAAGCACGGCTACTCTGCACAGGTAGTGTGTTGCCTGAAACAGAACAGTGTAGGGTATTGCTGCTTTGTGAAACAGCTCTGTAACTTGTTTGTTCTGTTTTTCTGTTTCCTCTAATGTGTCTGAAACACAATTAAGAATATGCTGTGATTAACCCACAATAGCTTTCCCTTAATAGTGGTAATAACACTTTTGGAGAGAAGCCTGTGCTTAGGCAGTGAAATGCTTTACATCTAAGATCTCAAGACGCTGACACTATTCAGAATGTAACTTGCTGGGGCTTTGCTGTTGCTTTTTCCACTTACAGAGTTGTGCCTGTTTGCAGCTCAGCTGGTACGTTTGCTTGTCCGAGTTAAAACGTTCGTGTTGACTGGTGAGTGCATGCTGGGTGACTGTGTCCATGAGCACCAGATACCCATGTCTAGTTTGATTTAAGACTGGAGCTATAGGTCTGGACGTGCTTGCCACTGTCACATAAGAGATACTCACACGCGTAGCACTCTCATGGAGCTACTGCCAAATGCTTTGCAGCAAGATGAACAACAAAGAGAATGCCTGAGCTTTCTGGGGTTATGTTACGGGGGTTATGCTTGCTCTCCAAGTGCTGTATGTGCTTCAAGTAAGTGGGAGTTAGTGGTAAAACTGATGGTTCCCTTACAGAAACAGAGGGGCTGCAGAGAGGGGCTGTATGTACATCCGCAGCCCAGTTAGCTGGAAGCTCAGAAGATTCAAACAGCAAGAAACAGAGCCCAAATGAACCTAAATAAACAAGGGGTTCTGAATTATTCACAAACAGAAATGTTTGTTCCTGAACAGTCAGGTGCCTAAATCCGGAGCAGCCTCAGGCTGTGGGACTAGCAATGCGAGGGTGAGCGTTGTCCTAAAATGAACTGTGCAACAGAAAAATCACTTGGTATTAGATACAAGCTCATATTCCCCTGGGACTGTGAATCTCTTGTGCTCAATTTTTAGGCTCTTCTTTTTTTTGTTATCATCTGAAGGGTACTTGATGCCACAGTTCCTGTCCCTTTGGCTTTTGCATTTGTTCCTTGCAATATTCAGCTGGAGTAGCAGACTGTCAGGGCCCACATCCTCTTTCATCTTTGTTCTGCTTCTCTCATTGTGCTTGGGACTGGTAGTCCCATAGATCCGGCTGGTCCCCAGCTGGTTATATGGCCCTTGTGTGAGGAGATGTGTGTAAGCAGAGAGGAGTTAACCAGAGGGCAGTGCCTCCCTCCAGACTCATGTGAGCTGCATGAGGACTGGTTGCCAAACAGTTTTTACTCTGAACCTCAGGGGTCATGAGCAATCAGATGTATGGTGGCCGCTTCTTTTGCATCTCACCAGCACGCTTCTGGTTTGTTGCAGAAGTTTTGCAGGGAGCAGCTCCCCAACGTTTTGTGCCCCCACCCCAGGAGGGGTGTGGCAGAGCCAGCTGTGGTGTCCAAGGCTTGGACCTTGGGAAGGGAAATGAGCTAATGAAATCCCACCTTGGTGGCAAGCATAGCACATAACCACCTTTGCGCTGGGGGAGGTGGCTTCTCTGTGCTGCAGAAACACCTTGTTGCTGCAGAAACACCTTGTTGCTTCAGGAAAGATCATCAGTTGCCCGCTATATGTGGGTGCAACTAATAAAAAACATTATCCATGAAGATTACAGGCAGGTTGAGGCAGGAGCTGTTTCTTACTACAAGCTATGTAAAGATCGCTCCATGACTAGTCTACAAGCGTGACCCTGTCTGGGGTCTGTGCTCACTCTAGGTTATGTCCTGGGGAGGACAATGGGCGGGTGGTAATTACACTACCAGATGGCCAGGTGTGCTTTTTGTTACGCTGAACATGCTCCTGAGATCACAGCTGTGGGTTTCTGTGGCACTCCAAGAAGCAGAAGAGAAGGGCAAGGAGGGGGTATGTGTGCGGCGCGATGGGTCTCTTAAAACCTGGCTTGGGGCTCCCTTCTGGATTCCGCTGGGCTCATTCCCTGGGCCAGAAACAGATCACAGATTTCAAAATACGATTAGTATTTAGGTATAGAGATTTCTCTCTTGGTGGCCAGTTCTCAGCTGAGGCAAACAGAAGATGGTTTGACATGCAGGTTGTCTGGTGTCAAAGTGCAAGAGGTTTAATGGAGCAGGTGTGTATCCCAGTAACAGCTGCCTGTGGACAGAACTGGACAAAATGGAAGGAGCAGTTCAGATGACCAGAGCCCTGAGCAGGCACACACTGCTGCCTGGTGAGAGCTTACAGCATGTCACTGACCTGCAAGTTAGTTGGGATTGTTGCTTTTTTCCCCTCAGGCAGGAACCAAGTCTGGTTTGGGGTTTTTTTGTTTGGTCTGAATTTTAAATTTCTTAATCCAAACAAGAACCAAACCAAAACATGGTCTGGTTCTGGTCCAGGATAGTGGTCCAGCGAAAACTGGTGTCTGTTGGACCTGTTCCCCAGCAGGTCTTCTGGGACCCAAAGCATAGTGCCATACTGTGCTCTCTGTCCATCGTCTCCCTCCCTCTCCTCTGCTGCGTCACCCATCATTCATGCCAGATGTAGGAATTGGAATCAGTGAACAATATTGAGACTCCAAGTGGTGGTGTGCTCTGGCACAGAGAAAGGAGATATTTGGGGATAGGCTGTCTCTGTTTCATCCACTTTAGTTTTCTCCATGTAAGCTGGCTTCAGCAGGTTGGAAGCTAACGAGCCAGGTTGGTCCTGGGCTTAAAACTGAACCAGAACATCTTCAGTCACACCAGGGCTGAAAAGCTCAGCTTCAGTCTACGAGGCTCCCTACTTCTGGGGTAGGGTGCAATTGAATAGAAGCAGCACAGGACTGGCAGGAAACAAAGACTGCTAAATGCACATAATTAGTCATAAAAATCATTATAATAATTGGAAGTGATGGGCAGCCTTGCTGGGAACTTAAACATAGATGCCAAGAGTTAACCACACGTCAAAGACTATGCTCCACTGTCTCCTTGAGGTAATTTCTGTCTTGCTGCGCAGGGGGATGGGCAGAAACCACTGCTTTCCCTGTCCAGGAGGGAGAGATGAGTTAGTTCTGCGTGCATCAGCAATGCAGCAGTTCCCCCAGAACTGCAAAGACAGCAATGGCATTAGGCCTTCTGATGCTGCAAGCCCCCAAGCACTGGCTGCATTGTTGAGCACAGGTAGAAGGCCATAAGTGACCATAGATATAGAAATATCACATAGCTGCCTAGTTTTTCACACGTGGTCACCATGGTGTTGATGGCTTTGTAACTTTTGCAGCCCCATAGCTGAGCCCGCAGGTCCCGGTTGCTGCCTGCAGATGGTGAGCCTTGCCCTATATATCAAGCAGATTTCTCTCTGTGCGCATGCCTGTGTTTAATTACCATTATGAAATGGTAATAAAAAATTTAAAATGTCATTACTATGTGGTACGGAGCTGGGATTTGCAATTCAGCTGCAAGACTCCTGTTGGCGAAGCTGCTCCGAGTTTATCTGAACTCTGCTGTTGGATGGTTGTTCCCCTCTACGAACTGTTCTCTGAGCAGGCTGACATTGCTCGTGTTGTTTGTCACTGACTTGCCTGGACATGACCGTGTCAGCACCTTTCCTGAGCCTTTCCTATGGTGGAAGTTTAGCCTGGTTAAAACTCCTACCAGACAGATGCCTCAGCAAGAGCAGTGCTAGACATGCTTTGCCCAAGGAGTAACTTGCTTCTTGAAGGAGAGTTATTTCGATGTAGACAAGAGTCATTAGGACTGCTTTGACTTCCTGACATTGGTATGAATTCTGAGAAAGTCCCCGTGGAGATAACTTAGTGCCACTGAACTCCTCTCTCCCTGATGCTGCCTCCGAGACAGCAGAGACATGGTGCTGTGTTACACTGCGGGGCTGAAAGCTGAGCATCTTTGCATCTTTGCATATGGTGTAGATGGGAACTGGCAGTGCTAGGTTAATGGTTGGGCTAGATGATCTTCAAGGTCCTTTCCAACCTAGTTGATTCTGTGATTCTGTTAGTTGACAGCCATCCTACCAGAGGTACCTGCAGGTAGTTTCCTTCGCTTCGATTAGAACACCAGGCAGAGAGATGCCCCATGGAGCTACTTTGGCATTTGCCTGCCTGTGCCCTAAGGAGTAAACCAGCCCAGCAAGTCTGCAGCAGGAAACCAGCACAGCCCTGTGATGGTGCTGATGTTTGCTGACAGCTACTTCAGCCCTCAACAGATGGTCCCCACCAGTTGTCAGCCCTTAGATTGAGCAATTTTTCCCTTAATTTGTGGTGGGGTGACTCTAACGGAAGCTGCCTGCAAAGTTCAGCTGCACTCAGAGCACTTGGAAGATCTTCTGTGTACAATGACTGGCTCTGCTCAGCCATGGCACTGAGGTCAGATGCCTGCCCTCGCACAACTTTAGGAGCCTGTTTTTCCTTGAAACCTCTGACAAGGCTGATCTGAAGCTGGCAAACAAATCAGAAAGTGACCAAGAAGAGGAGATAAGGCACAAGATTGCTCAAGCATTTCTGCTTACGAAACCAGATAAAATGATTTGAGAGCTTTGCCAGTGACTCTAAAGTGTAGATTTGTTCCCAGACATTTATAAAGTTTTAAATTGAATGTTTGAAGCAACCTTGCTGCATTAGAAACTGTGTTCAGTGCCCTGCTGCCTCTTGTACATGCTGGAGACCGTCATCTACTGCGTATTTGGACATCAGGCCTCATCCTGCTAACTGCTGCTCAGTCTCCTTCAGCTCATTTATTGGTGGTTGTGCCAGGGGCAGGGTTTGTTACAAGAACAAAAAGCAAAGTGGAAACAGAGATATCCACATGTGTAATCATCAGATGGCAACAGCACTTGGTCACTTCTGGAATGAACTGGACCAGAACTTGAAGTGAGTATTTCTCTTACCAGCACTCAGATTATAAAGCCGGACACATCTCTCAGCTGGACACATCTCTCAGTGGTCATGAGAAAACGACAGGAGTGTGATTTTTTTGTCATATCGCCACCTGCCTGGAGTTGTTTCAGCAGTTCTGCTGTGGAGGAGAGTTCCTGGACTTGTGTTTGTATTACGTGTTTCCAGAATAAATCAAAGCACTAACTAGCATCCAGATGAGCAGAATGTTAAAATGCATATGGTGAACACTCAACCCTAAAAACTTGCAGTGTTAACCCAATTCTAAGGTTATAAATAAGGCTTAGGTGAAGGCATCAGTGATAAAAGTAGGGGGGGAAGTGATGGGTACTGACTGTGCAGAGAACAGGTTTTCAGATAAGGGGAGGTATCTGGATGTTTCCTGTTGAAACCTTGACATTTTAATAGTGTGCTCTTTGTGCCACCCTCTTAAATCTCCTTGTCTGTTCGTTGAATTTGAGAACTGTAAATGTTTGCACACGTTCATTGCTGCAAGGGTAGGCAAAGAAAAGTCCTTGAGAAGTTTTTGGGCCAAGCAGTGTAGAAGCATGTCACATAACAGAGAGAATGATTCGGAGAATCTGAGCTGAGTGGGCTGGTGAGTGGGTTCATGTCACCGTCTGTCTGCCCTGGGGTGATTTTGGCCTTTAAATGGTACATGCAGTTTACTTTGATTTCCCCTTTTGTTAACATCCTTGGAACAGCACTGAGTGGCGTGGTCCAGGGCAGCTGCTGGGGCCAGTGAGAGCTGGTGAGGGGCAGCTGGGTGGGAGGGCTGGACCTCCTTGGAGCTGGGCAGGAGCCTGCCCTGGGGTGGGGGCCAAGGGATCCCCACACAACTGCACCCCAGCTGTGTGTTCAGGGATGGGAGCAGCACCCACCTCCCCCCTGCTCCAACCCACGCTCCTCATTTTGCTTTTCGGGTGGTGCCCAGCACATGGCAAACCCCTCTCATCTGCAGGCCAGGAGCAAGTCATCTTCCAGCAGACTCCTGCATATGGGCCTGGGGTACAGCAACAGGACTAGTCAGAGTAGAGAGCCCAAATGGCACAAGGAGCATCAGGAAGGGTCCCCCAGCTCCATAGGAGACTCCCCCAACAACCAGCCCACCTCACCCATCCCCAGGCCTCCCTTGTCACATTGCAAAGTGCCACCTCGTGGTAGTTGCTGAAGCCATGAGCACCCGTCTCAGCAAGGTAAAGCCATCTGATGCACTTTGCAGTAAAATGATTCTTGGTTCTTACAAATCTTTCAGGGTATTAAAATGGGCTTAGAACCTACTGCATTTCTTGCTTTAGCTTGAAGGTGACTCGGAGCTGGATTTGACTGGCAGCTCAGCCACTGCTTGCAGTTGAAGTTCTTTGGGATGGGATGATGAATCCCTGCATTCCCCAGCCCCCTTCACCCTGCTGCCTTTGGGGCAGGCTGAGCCCCAAGAGTTTAGCTCCAACCTGCAGCCAGTGAAGCTCCCAGCACACAAACCTCAGCGGTGGGGGGTTCGTCAGAAGCCCCAGCTTCAGAAAATAAAGGCTTTTATTTGGAGGTGAGGAGAGGACAAGAATGATTTCCAACATGTTAATAAAAACCCTAAAGTAAACAACTAAGCGTTCTTCCATTTCAGTGTAACTCTTGGAAAATTTCCCAGGATGTCTTTAAAAAGCTCATTGTAAAATAGTGGGATGTTCTTTCCCCACAGGTATATGTTAAAATAAAAACATTTCATTTTCTCCACTTGGAATTATTATAGAATTACCTGGTTTTGGGATTACTGTGAAGACCTTTGGGAAATCATTCTCCTGGACTGCATTACGTGAGATGTGCCACGGCTGCACAGGTCCAGAGTTCTGTATAGCACAGGGGAGGGAACGGTTCAGCACGCAGTCTGGCCTGCCTCGCTGAAAGGGGAAATCATAGGTTTGACTGGTGTTATATTTAAACCTTTATGTTATCAGCAGTGAAACTGGTTCTGTTCTTTAAACTGAACTTTTTAAAGTAAAAGAGAGGCTCTAGTACGAATGGTATTGTTTGACACAATCTGATTGACTCAGCCAATCTTTTTTCTAGTTGAAGTATTTTGTGGCAGGAATTAACAGATTTCTAATTATTACCAAACTTCTTTTACCATTACAACACAAACATGTGTACATAGGAAGCAGAGATCTTCCTCTGTGTGCATCCTCCTCTGTCTACCTGGAGGAGCAGTCAGGCTCTTAACTGCTGACACGGAGCACCCTGGGGAAGGTGCTGAGCCCTCTTGGCTAGGGAAAGGAGTGCTGATGCTCTCTGATACCTTGGGGAGTTGAGCCTAAGGCAGACCAATAAATTGCAATGTTTGCATTGACTCCAGTAGCCTTTTGATTAGATTGCCATTCCCTCCATAGACTCGAGGACCAGAGTAATAAAGATAATGAAGGATGAGTAATAAAGGTAAGCGCAGAGGCTTAGCCATCCCAGTCCCTCCGACATGTCAGTCCATTGAACCTATTTGCTGTTCTGACCTCATCTTGCCTAGAATGTGATTTTGAGTCTCCATAGATGGGTGGATTGGGCAGCGCCCCTGCTCAAAATACTGCTTCAGCTGTGTGGAAAATATTGTGCCAGGCTGTATATTTATTAATAAGCTGATTTTGTAAGGAGATGGAGCACCATGTCTGAGCTCTTGTGGCAGGGCTAGCTAATGATATTGGACAGCGAGCAACTGTCACTTTTGCTAAATCTGTCATATTGCAAGTAAGCTGCTTACAGCATGCGGTTGAGGTGGGCAGAATGACAGTCTAATCCACCTTAGGGCTCTACCCAAAGTCAAATTTGGAGTCTGCTTTTCTCAAGAACACAGTTGTCCCTTGGAAACCGTTGTCTCAAAGGTACAAAGAAAGCTAAGGAGCAGAACAGTCACCAGCTTTGCTGAATAAACTCCATCTGTGTGTCTGCTCAAGGGCTTGTAGACCCTCATCCCTGTGTGATGATAAAATAGGACTTCTGAGGAACAGAAGCAACATGGAATTTGTCAGAAAACATATCCTTGTACATTTAGCAATGCAGCACAGATTTGCAAGCAACCTGAGGAGCTGGAACAGCGCCTTCTATAGAAAAGGGGAGTACTGTGAGACCCCATCAGCAACACAGGACTCTCAGCAAAGCTTTCATGGGTGGGAGCTGTGGCAAGTGGCACACGAAGAGCCTCTTGGCTATCTCTTTCTGTTCCCTGTGTAGCAAGATGCCAATCTCTAACCTAGAGATGCCGCCAGGACTTTACCCGCATCGGTGCAAGTGCAGCCCAAGTGCTGTGCGGTGGCTGTATGATGGGTTTAGGGGAGGGAGGAAGGTGTGGGCACCTGCTTCTGGAGATACCTCCCTGCACCACCTCCCATGGGTGTTCAGGTCTAGGTCAGTCTTCCCTGTTGCTATGTTGGGCATGACTGTCCCTTCATGCTTCTGTGGTAGGAAAACAGTGGATTTCTCCAGGTTTCTCCCTCCCATGTTACAGGTGAGACTTTATCCATGGATCACAAGACACAACATGTCTTTCAGAAATGATCCTTCAGTTTGGGCCTCATTTGGACAAAGTGCATAGTAGACCCTTGAATCTGAGTAGATAAATAATCCCATTGATGGAGGTGCTGCTTAATATTAAATCAAGTCTGCTGTTGAATCAGCTCCTTGATCTTTGGCAACTTTTGT
Organism: Strix uralensis; assembly: GCF_047716275.1. Lineage (NCBI taxonomy): Eukaryota > Metazoa > Chordata > Aves > Strigiformes > Strigidae > Strix > Strix uralensis. Next base: position 20,458,479 of record NC_133984.1, on the reverse strand, counting down.
GTGACAGATGTGTTTATAGATGTAAACATTAGATCATAGATACAGTTTCTTCAGATGATGCTGCAGCATATGGGGTACAGTGCTGAGCTTTATGGGACAATAAAATTCAGTGCTGAACACTGTGCAGAGTTTCCTCTTCGCAGGTCTTTATATCTGCTCTTACCAAGTGTTCTTCAGTGGCATTTAATAATGTTTAAGAATATCTTCATTGTGTTCCCCTTAAATTGTCTTGTCATCTGTGCAGTGCCCCACAGGCAGGGCGTGCTTGCTGATCCTATTGCCTTTCCTGTGAGAAGCTCCAAATGAGGTTGGAGTGTTAAGCTGGGAAAGTAGACAGGCGATGGTGTTTGAAGACCATCAGTCACAATACACATTTTGAAATGATGGGACTCTACAAAATATGCCTGGAAAGAGCTTCAGGGGGGCATTTTGTTGCTCCCCACAAGTTGATCCACAATAGCCAAAGGTAGAGATGTGCCTGTATGAATTCTAGAGTTAAAGTTTCTTGTTAAGAAAACAGGACAGGAAAGTGGGTTTAAATGCTATCATGAAAGGAGATGGGAGACAGATTAAATTCCTTATTAAAATCACTTAGTGGCAGGGCTGTAGTTTCAGTGTGGAGTTCCCAGCTGTCAGCGCACCGATGAAACAACAATTACATGCTTCTGAGATAGAGAGCTGAGGTCCTCTCCATTTCCTGCAGGCACCAGGGTGTGCGTGAGAATCCTTGGTGGCAATCATAGATGATGGGTTGTGCGACCAAGGATACCAATTCACAAGTAGCTGGGTTAAGAACAAAGAAGCCAGTTCTCTCTCTCCTGCTTCCTTCCATCTCCTCTGCATCAGCACAGTGGTGGCAAAATAGTTGAAAGTTGATCTTTTTCAAACTTTTCTTCCAGCATTAGCTTTCAACCAGGCAAGTGTGATTTTCCATGCAAGGGAGGCTGGGAATGGCAGAAGTGCTTCTTCAAGGGCAAGATGTGCTTGAGCTGGTCATGCAACTGCACCCTGAGGGCTGCTGAATCAGGCTGTTTGTAAAAGTCAAGAGCATTTTAATGTACAAGATGTTTATGTCCTTTCTTGAAGTGTTATAAGAGGATAAAGCGATAGCATCAGGGAAACGAGGTCACAGAGCAGAGCCCTGGGGAAGCACATGCCCGGCTCCTTTGGTGTTTACCTTGGGATGTGTTTTGGTTACTGACTGCTAAACATAGCAAAGCTGAAGGTGCACTATCACTCCTCTGAATTTCAAACAGTTTGCTGTGTCTTACTGTAGAGCACATCATTGGTAGCTTTAACCAGCTGTAATATAGAGACTGTTGAAAAACACAGGTCTGTTACCATAACAGCACTTTTATTTTTATCTTCTGGAGGAAATATTTGTGGAAATTACCTTTTGGCTTCCAAAAGGTGAAGACATTTCTAATTGGAATCGTACCTATGAGTACGTGGAACTTTTTTTTAAGGTAGAAAAATGTTTACTGGTAGGCTTATACCTTTGGTTTGTGTGTTCTCTGCAGTCTTCAGCAATTGGGTTGGGGTTTTTTGGGATGGCTTTAGCAATTATTAGGAGGTGATAGACAGTCTAGGATTTTCAATACTCTTTAGATGACTCTTTAGTACAAGGCCCATGAGAATGAGCATGCTGCACTGCCACTGAGAGCTCCAGTGAGGCATTTATACCTAAAACGCACTCCCTAAATAAGCCCACGTACCAGACAGGAGATCCACCTACTGAGGGCTTCAAGGCCTTGCTGAAGAACCCATAGACAGTGCTGGAGAGCACCCCAAAAAAGTGGTTCCTCAAAGCATTTTAGGTCACACGTATTCAGATTGGTACTTGCTTACTGTGATGGTTAAACTTCGATTGTCCAATTGATTTAGAGGCTACAACTTGTGTTTAAAGCTAAGCATCAGAGATGCAGTCTGTAAAATCCCTTCATGGTCTACTCTTAAAGAAGATTGCTACCTGTTTGCTGCCCTGGTCCTAAAACTCATGTTCCTAGAAGATCAATAGCAAGCAATACTGTGAGTTGAAAGTACTTGGTTGGAAAGATAAGAGAATAAATCTCTCAAAGCAATGTAAGAGAGCTATTTCAGGCAAGAAGGTTTTCTCTTCCTTAGTGCTGTGGTAGGTTTGGGTTTTTTTAAGTGGTGTGTACAAATTGTGACCAGCTCTAGAAAGTACTTTAAAAACCTGCAGAATTAGGTAGACTGAATTATTTCCCATAGATATTACTTTTTTAAGGCATAGAGAAGCATTCATCAAGAGGTGTCATTCTGTTCATATCTGTGCCAGTGCATCAGCCATCACTGCAGAATCCACCTTGTTCTCTATGAAGCTAAACAAAACAAAAAAGCTTTTGAGTCATCGTCTTCTCAAATCCTTGCTATGTAGGTATTAGAAAATTTTTACTAAATACTGCTGCTCTACTGAAGTCTTTAAAGGAAACTCATCCAAAAGTTTTACTTTGCGCATGAGATTCAGTTTCCCAATAATCTAGGACTCTGCTGCAATCCAGAATAAATTAAAAAAACCCAACAAAAATGTGCAGACATCAAAGGACATTAGTAAATTAAATTACTGGGATCGGAAAACTGGCATTACATCCCTAAAAATAGCTCATTTTGCAGGAAGGTGGCATAATTTAAAGTCAGTGGCACATAAAAGCAAAGAGGCCCTAGAGACCATCTTGGGCAGGAGTGAGTCTAGGTGTACGTGGGTCCATTGGTTTCAGACACTGAATATTTCTTGGAAGCTGGGCCCTTTCCAGGCATTTCAGTTTGGATGTCTTGAGTCGCTTTTCAGAAGTTTAATAGTATTTGTCTCAAGTGAATCTGACCGTGGGTTTTGCATCCCAGTGCCATGCACAGTGTGTTCTGACAATCCAGCTGGTCACTGATTGCTTGGCCTGCCCTACCCTGGGCCAAGGGTTTGTTGGAAGAATTTAGTTTTAAACATTTCCACTGTCGAGATCTTTATCGTTGTTAGAAGAGAACTTACTCTGAAGGGGCCACTGATTGCATGTGAGCTACTGCTGGCTCTCACAAGCACGGCTGTGTTTACACAAGCTGGAAAGTGGGAAGGTAGGCACTCTGCTCCTGCTGGCGTGTGGGGGGACAGTTCTGCAGCCTGGCTTTATCTCGCTCGCTTAACTGTAAGTTCTCATTGGGGTCTACCAGAAGGTGTTTCTGCAGCAGTTCTGATGGTCTAACATCCTCCAGCTACCCATAAATGGATGCTAAAGCTGTTAATTTTGTTTGGGATAGCTTTATTTCATTGTTTTGGGTGGGAGGTCTGGTGTGGTTTTGATCTTTTTGAGCTGGTTGCTATGGTTAAGGCTTCTTTGTAAAGATGCTAAACCAAGGAATCACAGAATCACAGAATCACAGAATTGTCTAGGTTGGAAAAGACCTTGAAGATCATCCAGTCCAACCATTGACCTAACACTGACAGTTCCCAACTACAGCATATCCCTAAGCGCTATGTCAACGTGACTCTTAAACATATCCAGGGATGGGGACTCCACCACCTCCCTGGGCAGCCCATTCCAACGCCTAACAACCCGTTCTGTAAAGAAATGCTTCCTAATATCTAGTCTAAACCTTCCCTGGTGCAATTTGAGTCCATTCCCTCTTGTCCTATCACCTATTACTTGGTTCAAGAGACTCATCCCCAGCTCTCTGCAACCTCCTTTCAGGTAGTTGTAGAGGGCAATGAGGTCTCCCCTCAGCCTCCTCTTCTCCAGACTAAACCCCCCCAGTTCCCTCAGCCGTTCCTCGTACAACACATGCTCCAGACCCTTCACCAGCTTCGTTGCCCTTCTCTGGACACGCTCGAGTCATTCAATGTCCTTTTTGGAGTGAGGGGCCCAAAACTGAACACAGTCATCGAGGGGCGGCCTCACCAGTGCAGAGTACAGGGGCAAGATCACTTCCCTGTCCCTGCTGGCCACACTATTGCTGATACAGGCCAGGATGCCATTGGCCTTCTTGGCCACCTGGGCACACTGCTGGCTCCTGTCCACCGGCTGTCAATCAACACCCCCAGGTCCCTCTCTGACTGGCAGCTCTCCAGCCACTCCTCCCCAAGCCTGTAGCCCTGCTGGGGGTTGTTGTGGCCCAAGTGCAGCACCCGGCATTTGGCCTTATTGAAGCTCCTACAGTTGGCCTCAGCCCATCGCTCCAGCCTGTCCAGGTCTCTCTGCAGAGCCTCCCTACCCTCGAGCAGATCAACACTCCCACCCAACTTGGTGTCGTCTGCAAACTTACTGACGGCGCATTCGATCCCCTCGTCTAGATCATCAATAAAGATATTAAAGAGGAAGTTGAGACATGTTAGAACTAACATGGGTAACATTTACAATCTTTCCCCCTGCTGAATGAAAACTATTGAAACACAAAAGCTGTGAAAACCTAGACTTGATTTTCAGCTTGCACAGCAGCACTTTGTTGAATAGGGATGAACCTAAGCATGAGCTCAATTTTCACTACAACATTTGCTGAATAAGGGCCTAAATTAGTAACATCAAGTAATAGTTGGTGCAAGAACTGGCTTCAGCTATGTAGGAAATTCAGGGCTGTATTTTTCCAAACACACAAGCCCACTGCATTGCAATGCCAAAATGAAAAATTCACTTTGCTTTTGCCGATGCTGAAATTTGGTGGGTTGCAATTGATTTGCATTGCAAACAGCTCACTAACAACACACTGGATGACAGTGCTGTTGAAACAGAAGATAGTATTAGTGTTTGGAAACAGCTCTTTTATGGAAGAAAAAAAGACCGTTAAGACATTCTTTTGTGAAATAGCTCCAGACAAAGCACTGAGCACACGGCAGTGTGTAGGAGAAGAAAAAAGTGCATTAAGGCTTCCCTATCTGTTGCATGAGTCATTAAAACTTATCTAAATGTCCCTTCTTATAAGCTGTATTTATCTTATTCATATCAAGGAATCAATAGTAATGCTTCTGTCTTTCCTGAGCAGCTATGATGTAGGTATGGACTATAGTATTTTGATAAGCAGTGTTACGTGTGCCCATTATCCCTGTGGATCACGGTAGACAAGAGACAAACTAAAGGCAATTGGCCATGACCGTTACTTGGAAACTTAAACAAAATCCCAGATCCTCTAATCCTGGATGGTAATACTATCTAATCTGTTTTTGAAAGACAGGTATGAGAGTCTGCGTAACATATCAGTTTAAAATAATCTTCATTTTTTTTTTCACTTCTATGTATATCTGCATGTGCTTCAGCAGGGAGTCAACATGAAGGTTAAGAGACTTTGTTGGCATAGTTGCAATTTTCTTGAAATTTGTCAGAACCAAGATGTAGCTGGCCAGTGAGAATTGGCAAGAGTCAGAATATGGTGTGACACCACAAAAAAGGATCTCAGATTGTGTAGGTTCAAAGTCAGAAAAGTGCTGTGACAGCCTGCCAGCATGATTCACATAATTTGGGAGTGCTTATGCTTCATACCCTGTTGCTTATCCCAAGTAGAAGATGCTGCTCTTTTGGACATCTTTCAGCCTTGTGCAATTAGTACATCTGCTTTAAAGATGAAAAAATATATATATTAATAATGAGAGGGATACTAACAAATTGAAACTTCATGGGGCTTTTAGGGATGAAATTCTGTCTGCTGAAGTCAGAGGCAGCTTTGCCATTAACAAGGGTATTTAGTCACTGGGTAGTCTAACAGAGTGCAATTGCCTTAACAGACTGGAGTTGTCTAAAAGGGCAATCTGTAAATGTCAAACAAAGTTCAGCTGGGGTTCCTTGTGCATTTTATTGGGAGTAACTAAGTTTTAGACATGAAAAAAATCTTAGAAATTTTAGAAATCTATCCATATGTGGAGTACTTTGGAAATTCACCTGAAGGTAAATGAGTTACAGACCCAATATTCCTAGGTTTCTAGTGCTTGGACTTTGAGAGCTACAGTAGTCTTTAAAAGGGCTGGCTTCTCTGAAGAAAAAGAGACTTTAATGTAATGCATGTTGAGCTTTGGGGATGGTTTTGGATTTGGGCCATCCTTTCAACCACTGACATACCCCTATGCTACAAACTTCGAACCACCCAGGAAGAAACCTGAGGTCTTTGATGTTGTACCAAGACTGTCTGGTGCCACAGTGGTGACCATAATGGTGAGCCTGACATCAGGCCTGTGAGGTTTATTCTGGCTGTCTCCTTTCTGAAGCGTTTGCCTGATGTTTGAACTCTGTGTAAGTCAACTCAGGGAATCCTAGATTTTCAGCTCTGGAGCCCATGAGAGCAAAAAGAGGCTCTTGGCTCCAGTCCCCTGACTGGCTTGTCACTTGTCCAGGACAGGCAAATTATTTTCTTACAAGTAAATGTTTACTAAGTGCATGGGGGCGAGATCATATACAATTTCTTGGTGTTACGTCAATACAGATTTATTCTGTTGTGTGTTTTAGAAGTTTAATTAACATGAGCTTTGCAATATGTGCTGGAAAGTAAATAGCAGGCGCATCTTTATTTACTTGGCAGAAGAATTAACCCTGCTTTAGAAGATATGAAAGCTTTTTCTAGTGCATGCGATTCTATTCACCAGTACCGTGCAGGCCATTCCACAGTGCACACACTTCTTAAATCCCCTGTAAGCCCAAATATCAGGCTTAGGGGAGACTTAAGTGCTGTACAGATCTTGTGGTGAGCCTTTGCACAGGGCACGAGTTTCATCCTCACATCTGAACACCGTGCAAACAAGCAGGCAGACCCGAGACCAGAGGAGATGATTGACTCCATCAGTTTGGCTGTTGTGCAGAGCCATTTATGGAAAACATACAGATGCACAGGCTGACACTGCTTTGTGGATTTTGTCATGTTAGTGATCAAAAATATCCAACATGAGCAGAATACACACAACTGAACCGTTTTCATCTGGAAGGACTTCTTGGCTAAGAACTTGGCTGTCCACTGAACTATAAGTCTCAGCTGGCAGCATTTTATAATAGGAGTCCTGATATAACCTTTAGCAGAGAATCACAGATGGCCACCATGTGAGAAGGCTACTGTGCTTTTGATGCCATCTGCATTGTAATCACCCCCGTAAAAAAGTGTCATATCCTATCAGTGATACATCATCCTCTGATGTATCATCCACAGAGTCTGGTTCTGGGGCCCTGAAGATTGTTTATATATGAGGTTTCCATCGCAGAGTCCAAGGTTCAGGCTGATCAGTGGTGAAAGTCACTGCCAGTGGTGGGAGCTCTAGTTAGAGAGAAGAAATCAAGCCTTACTGGAGCTGTCAGACCTGTGAATACTTTCACACATTTAACTTTTCACCATCTGAAAAATAAGTCCTCATTAGCTTCCCTGGAACCACCTGTGTGCTCAGGGCCAATTATGGGTGGACGCATCTTCAGGGCTTGGGCTCAGGGAGAAAAGGAGAAAAGTCCTGCTTTGGGAGAGATCCTGCCAACATGATCGTATCCTGACTCACAGGCAAGGTCTGTTCTCCCTAGACCGCATCCCCATCTACTACAGATGCTCTCGTGCTTTCTCAGATCCTTTTGGTGTAGCATCTCACATCTGGGATAACAATGTCATTGTACTCCCCATTTTCCAAGAAAAGCTTTCATCATTTTATAAGTGGCTAAAATATGCATAGCCACTAACTTCACTATTAACATAACATTTACAACAGGCTTAACAACAAGGACCAGATTTCTCACTGGTGGTTAGCCCTGTTCGGGTCAACTGAATGGAGCACTCTTACTTTTCTCAATAGTTCTCCTGTCTGAGCGTAACTGAACTTTCCCCCTCCTTCATTGCTATTCCTGTTCCCGTTTCGTTCTTTAAATATCATTTAAATGATGTTTAATGTGAGTTAAATGCTATAGAAATGCTACTGATTGTTGCTCTGTTCAAATTTGACAACTCTGTTATTCTAAGGCATCAGATTGCTAAATGGTCTTCTAACACCCTGATACAATGAATATTTTCCCAGGTTGTCGCTACAGAGAGGTAGACTAGATGTATATTTTTTCCAAAGTTATGCAAGAATAGGCATATTATTTGTTAATTGTCCCTCACAACTCCATACATGTTTACTACCCTGCTACTGTGAATAGGTTATTACTGGCTTGTTTGTTTGTAGTCATCACCCACACTTTGATATAGAAATTGCAGTGGGTGATGTTTTTTCTCTGGACCTCTTTATAACTCTTCTTTCATCTGCCTTCTGATTTTTTTTCTCTGCCTATTGAAATTTCATGCATTCTGGCGGGCTGGTAGCCCAGATGTTTTCATGACAATGGTGTCTTTATCATCAGGATTTCATAATTAGGCAATTATTTTTTTTACAATACAGTCATTTCAAGATTTTTGTGTAATAAGCAGTTAGATATAATAATCTGCTAGAAATGCATTTTTGTGTAAGTATGGATTAGAATAGATTTTAATTTTACAATTTCAGAGATCTAAATTAGACATTGTAGTAAAGGAAAATGACTTTTTATGTCTATTAGAACATTTACTTTTGTGTTGTGCTTATGCCAGCTAGAGTGAAATACTTCCATATGTTTTTAATCTTAGGTTAAGCTAAAACTGCTGGAAAAAGAGATGGTGGAAAAATGGTTTGTGATGATGCAAGAAAATGTAGCTAGAATTTTTAAGATACTGCAGTGCCCTGTCCCCTCCTGCTCTGCAATAGGGAAGTCAAAGTGTCAACAGAAATAAAATCTTAGTCAGTTTGAGCCAGCTGGAAGGTGAAATAACTTCAAGACATTTTATTCTGATTATTTCAACCACTTCTTTTTGCATGTAGCTGGAATGTTCAACCAAAAGTCATTTCATTTCCATCTCTTCCTATTTTATGTGTGTGTATGTGTTTCAGCTGAGAGATGCAATGGAAGCAATCGCCTGCAAAAATGGGCATATTCCAGTAAAGAATCATTTCCCATCATTTCCCTAAAGAGCTCCCTTCGTAATTTCTCTCACTCTTACTACTCTTACTTGTTTTCCCTGATGTTCAGTAAAAATATTAATCCTTTCAAATGGTAAGCCTGAATTTAGTCTTTCAGTTCACCTTAATGGCTAGTATTAAACACTGATTTTGAGGGATGTTCACAGAGACAGATACAGTTTCAAACATCACTGGATGAGCATAATTTTCTGTTTCTCTGCTTCTGCTATTTCTAGTAGAAAACTGCCTGAAAACTTTACTCCTGGTCCATCTCCATTTGTGTTTTGATGGGAAAACTCCAGCTGGCTTTAGGCAAACAAAAATGCTTTGAAGATGTAGACAGTGTTTTGCTGAACTGGGGCCCCATTAAGTTCTCTCTGGTCCTGTGATGTCAGGGCTGTGCTGAGACACCCTGGCACTCATGGAAGCCTTGCAACTGTGGTTTCTTTTTGCTGGGCTTCTGGATAGTTTTCCACTCATGCCTTCTGCCACAGTCTGCCAGGGCTGCTCAATATCTCTCCACTAGCTCAAGGGAAATGTAGGCTACCAAAACACCCAGCAAGTCTTCTTGCTCCTTTTTGCTTTACCATTGATCCAGTGATCCAGCTCTGCCAGTAGTATATCTGTCAGTAGTATATCCAATGATTCTTTGCTGTCAGTAGTATAATTGGCTTTTTTTTTAATGCCTGGAAGTCCCAGCAGTACGACATGAAAATAGATGATCCACCATGCTGTGAGACAGATACTAACTTTGTGACTGGTGTTTGTTGCCTGACCCATTTGGGGACAGCAGGTGTTAAGTGTGGGCTGTCTCTGGATGATAAGTGCCACAGGTTACTGCTTTTCTTGTCTGCAGGCTACTGACACTGTATCCAGGTGCATTTCAACCAGTGATGCTGCTTTTGTCATTAAAAAAATGAAGAGAAACTATAAATAAGATGCAGCAAAAAATTCCCAGTACCCCATGAGTTGCCCTGGAGGAAAGAAATGCTGCATATCCTTGCAGCTACATCTTCTCCCACTGTATTTAGCAGTTCCCCAAGATCCTTCATTAATCTGAACAGAAGTGGCAGAGTGTACAAACACAGAATCAACGTGGCTGCTTCTCGGGTTGAAAGAAGCCTGAGATGGGGGAGAAATCTGGGGGAGTAAAGAGGGGAAGAGGAAGGTGGATGCCATCCCAGAGCTAGTGGGTGTTGATGGCTGTGGCTGTTGCCCTGTTGAAGGGAGAACAGGCATGGAGAGCTATCACGAGAGCAGCTTTTGCTGGTCACAGAGGTCCTCAAGTCTTCCCTGCCTTTAAAGTCTGAGCTATGTGGTCTCTGAATACCACATCGGGTCAGGATGAGGGCGTTGGAGTGCAGATAGCTAAAGAGGCACTGGAGGTAAAACAGGTCTTCTTCCTGAAGTGTTCCCTTGGACAACTTCTTTACCCATGGCTGTGATGCTGATGGTGGCACTGGTGCTGTAGACAAAATTTGGGGTTGCTGTATGTGTCAGCGTGATGCACTCCCAGGTCCCAACTCTGCCACGTGGAGCATGCATGTTCAGATGGTGGCTTTCAGTGACTTGAGGTTAGAAACCACTCTCTGTATTCCTGTCTGACCTAAAATGGGTTTTGTGGCCAGAATGAAGTACATGATGACCACATCTCATCTAACTCTTCCCAGCCAGACCCACTATTTGCCTCTAAGAAGTTAAGTAAGAGGTGACGTTGCAGGCTGAGCTAGGGGTGGCTTTCATGTTACGTGGTGCTCAAAAAGTAGGTTACTGGGTCAGGAACAGCAAGTTCTGACTGTTTGCCAGCTCGGCCTTTTTTTTTCCCCACAATGTTTATACTGCTGTGACCTGCCATGCTAAAATGAGTCTAAAATGAATGCAAGCAGTGCTTTAAAACAGCAAGATGTGTTTGATTGAACTTGGCCTTCTGTACTTGCATCAGATTATCAGTTTGCCGGATGCTTGCTTCATGGTGGCTTCCTTTTATGAAATGAAAAATAAAGCTAATTGGAATCCAGTTGCTAGAAAAAAAGGCTGTCCTTCTTTTTAAATGATTAGCTTGAAGTCAATAAGCTTTCTAAACTCACTGGAGAGTGCGGAGATGTGGGGTCACTCAGAATTCAGTACTAGGAGAATTTGCTCCCAGACCCAGGGATGTGTTAGAGATCTCTTGGGACATCTGCAAAATTTGAATCTAGCTCAGAACAGTGTATTTGGGAATAAAGGAATTTTGATTCAGGCTCCAACCTGTTTGAAACACCCCCCCCAGAAGCTTGCACTGCTTTGTCCACCGCGGGTGTTCTGTCCTTTTAAGCCTCCGCAAAGCCAGAGCTGACGTCGGTGCTGCCGGGCATGCGGCCGGAGGGCAGCTGCCCACAGGATCGGATCCCTGAAGGAGAGCAAGGTGCCAGGCTGAGGGTGGGAAACCTGCCGGGGAACACAAGGAATCCAATTGCAGCTGCCTTCCCAGCGAGAGCACAGGGCCAGGAGGGTTACGGTTGGACCCGATGATTTTAAAGGTCTTTTCCAACCTAAACGATTCTATGGTTGTATGCTTCTATGATTGCAGAGGCAAAGCTGACTCACGCTGCACGTGAGTTTGTACCTGCCCCAAGCATCAGGCCCCACAGTCTCCCGTGTGCTGGGTGACCACAGACTGGGAGCAGACCGCTTGTCCTGGGGCTGCCGCAGGCTCTGTCACCCCACGAGGGGAGCGCAAAGGCAGCGGCGGCGGCTGCTTCATCCGCAGGGCTGGCATGAACCCCTTCTGGGCCTGATCACTCCAGAGGTCGCATCCAGCTGCCATTAACATCAGCTGGACTGCCCCAGCCTTGCAGTTGGGCGTATAATGTTATATGCGAAGGGAAATTCCTTTGGTGTTGGAGGCAAGCTTTCCTCTTGGACAGTGCCTTCGCGCCCAGATTTCTACAGCCTGATCCTGCAGCCCTCCTCCCTCTGGTTAAGTGCAAGGAGTGGGGTATGCAAGGGATGGGTGGCCTGGCTTCAAATATTTGAATAATCTCACCAATAAAAATATTACTCGAAGCAAAGCCTCAGAATATGTTCAGTGGCTCGCTGCCAAAGCTGACTTAAGAGGAAACTATGTGGGCCATTCAGCCAAGTGACTCATCGAGTTTTCAGTGCTTCTGAAAGCTCATCTAAAAGAAATTAAAGGAAAAAAAAAAAAAGAAAAAGAAAGCAGAATTTGAAGAAAGATTGCACCTCACAAAATCTCTCTTAAATCACAGAGAGCTTTCTGCTGCTAGACCAGATGTAGCAGGACAGAGAAAGAACAGCATTGCTTAATGCTCCTCGCCAAGCTGAAACGGCATCTAATCACAACGCATCAGCAGCGCACCCAGAAAATGGTTTGCGCAGGCTGCAAAGGCCACCCTCAGCCCTGGTTTTCCCTCTTCATGTTTCTTGCGCAAAATTTGAAAATATCTGACTTTCTGTGATTGGAGGAAAAATGTGTTGCTCAAAGAGGAGCGAGGTGTGTAATGCAGGTAATAAACCAACAAGTGTCCGTATTTCAACATAGGGATCGGCTCGTTTTCTTACTGTCTAATGAAATGCAAGTCAAACTGCAGCATCTCTTAGAAGACGTGTTATTTATGAGAGACTTACCAACCTCTCAGAGCTGCAAAGGTTCCCCACTGACGATGGCTCAGCAGGGCCTCGGTTATCACCGCTGACTTACAGTTCTTCCTCTGCTGGCAATCGGTTCAGTGACTACCAGAGAATGTATGTTAAGCCTCACCCTGAAGACCCCAGTCCTGCGAGATGCTGAGTGTTTGGTGTGAGAAGCAGCATTACAAGAGGCAGCGAGGAGGTGACTGGCTCACCCCCTGCGTGCCCTCTTCTTTCTTAGAGGGCTGGATCAGATTCTTAGCTGATAAAAATAGACACAGCTCCATTGCCTTCAGAGGAGCTATGCTGATGTGGGCTGCTGCAGAATCCAGCCAGGTGCCTATTTAGAAGCAAAAGCTCTAAAGCTTTAAGGAGAGGTGTGCATTTAAAATGCAAATTATCCAGCATTAGTTCTTGCCGGTCTCATTTCTTAGGGGATTGTGCTGATGCTAACTCGGCCTGGAAGTTGACCTGTATGAAAATCTGTGTCTTTTGGGCATCAAGTCATTGGTGAGCTTGCAGTCACTGCGCAGCTCGGTTCTGCCTCCCCCCTTCCCGTTGCAGGGTTAGTGAAGGAAGTGACGGTCTGTTGGTTAGAGAGCGCTGCCACATCACACGTGCTCACTTCTGCTTCTGCCCTTGCTCCGCTTTGTTGTGTGATCTTATGCAAAACCCATAGCTGTGCTTGGCCTTGATTTCTCGTTCTGCAAAACGATGACGACAGCACTGAGTGCTTTTACCTAGACTTTTTTTGGGTGGAAAGCGACATAAAAGAACAGAAATCTGTGTCTCTCTCCATCCCCGCTGCACGAGTGGCTCTCCAGCCCAGCTTAGTCACTTCAACAGCTGTAGCATGAAAGTAAAAATATCAAAGCCTGATATAAGGGTTCTGCTTTGGAACTCACAAACCATTATTATGGCAAAGGAATGCCCTAATAATACTCTGCTTCCAGTTAAAGAAGATACATCTATTCTCCATGTATGGGATTCTGACCTATGAATCTATAGTTACACTTAATAAGATGTAACAGTTGCTCAGGGGACTGATAATAGGATATAGAGCCCTTTATCTCTGTGCCACGCATTGAAATCCAGACCAGGCCATTAGCAATTAAAACGTCTTATCATCTGATATCTGTCCAGTGGCCTGTGCAAAATGAGTCTCAGCTCAGCAGCCTCATAAGCTTTTAGGGTTTCAGATTGTTGGGGTTTTTTTTCTATTTTCTTTTTTCCTTTGGGGGGGGGATGTGTCTTTTGCAATCTCATTCCTGTCTTCATTAGCACCATGGCCAGCTGTCTGTAGGCAGGCAAGCGGCCAGGCAGACATGGGACCATGGTGTTTTCTTTCCCTAAAGATGGTTTTCCAAATCAAAGCTGAAGTATGTTACAGCAAGGCCCTCGGGAGAGCAGCCAGTGCTGGCTCTACTCATACTGAATTTGTGTTGGGACTAAATATACAGTTGTGTTCTCTTGGCTTAATACAGCAGCTATTTAGGAATATAAAAATAATAGCTTGTAAAGAATGATGCATGGGTTTCCTCTCTTTCTGTCTCTCACATGAAAAATACCCCAAATATTTATTTTCAAGAATTATTTGAAAAATGGGAGAGAATGAAGAAAACCTTTACTTACTGCTGCAGTTTAATTCAGACACAAACATGTTTGTATTCCATTAATTATGGTGAGGTTTTATATTATATATATCTTTCCTGTTCATTTATACCTGGTGAGACTTTTTTTTTCCATCTGAAAACACCCAATGAGTGTGAAAGGCTCCATAGTTACCATCTACCCTGACAAGGGCTGTGTGAAAGGAGGTGTTTCTTCTTCTGTCATCAAGACAAGGCCACGGTAATGTTCGCGCACAGATGTTTGTGTTTTAGGGAGTTGCATATTGTTATCAATGGCTGATCAAGCACAGAATTCACGTTCCCTGCAAGCTGAACCTGGGTCTGTGACTTGCAGCTGCAGTTTGAGCGATCCCTTCTCTGAGCAGAGGGGAACCGTGGCTTCTCAGGGGCCAGGCAGCCCCATCCTCATAGTCATGTGCCACCAAGTGAATCTGTCTGGTTTCTCTGCCACCTATGTCCACCTCGCTGGGGACATCAAGGAATTTTCATGGCTGCCCTTCCTTGTAGGACTGGGAGCCTGGCACTGACCTCCCCAGACCACCCGAGAGCCAACCTCCAGCCATGGTACTCACCCAGCTCAGGGCTGCTGGAGCCGTGCCCTTCCTGGGCTGAGGGGCTCTGACCACTTGTGGGATTTGCTGTCTGAGCAAGGGCCATTAATTCCAGCTCCGTGGCTGAATCCCAATAGGAATAATTGCACGGTGCCTACCTGAGTGCACCCTGCAATTTCGATGGCACGGTTGCTCTCCTGCACCTCCTGTCCAAGGCTGGTGGGTCATACCCTTCTTTTTTTTACCCTAGACTTGGCTGGGCTTCCACTAGCGATGTGTGGCTGGCTGTCCATCAGGATTTTTCATTGCGTTCCAGGTCTCCCTCAGCTGAAAGGCTCTGTTTCAGTCTTCTAGGAAATTATTCCTCCATCCTCTGTGGCTTAGGGTTTTCCATAGTCAGGACACTTCCCACTGCTCCTCTGACACAAGCAGCCAGGGGTTACTTAACTACCCACATCTCTCTAAAAATAGAAATTCATGGCTCCAAAGTACTTAGACACATTTTCGTTAGTGTATAGAGTTTTCTCCCAGCTATCCCAGTCTATTAATAACAGCTCCAAAGCCTTTGGTTTGCCTAGGCGTTCAGGAAAATTCACTTTTTCCAGACAGGGGCTGTTGGTATTTCTGTACTCTGAGATCAGAGCTGCCATCCTGCTCACACACTCGGTGATGGAGAGGGGGTGTGTGGCTCACGCACCCATTTCTCTCTTTCCTGTGGCCTGCTCTTCCCCAAGGAGCTCAAAAGCATGGAGTGGGCCATGTCTTTTACTTACTCTTTTACTAAGAACTGACTGCAAAGAGAGGGGCAGGGAAGAATCAGAAAATTTGGATATACGTTAAAGTGTAGGAAACGGCAGGGAGAGAGAAAAATTAGCAGAGAGAAGAAAGCATGGAAAGAAGCTGCCTTTTTGTTGTGAAGGGATTAGCTGAGAGTCAGCTTTCAGATGCTTTTTAAATAAGGCATTCTCCTGGAAAATACAGATCCTGATCGATTACAAAACTCTTGGGGATTTTTGAGGTCAGAGCTCCCCTGGGAAAGGGGACAAACAAGACTGAGCAGTGGTGCCATTTGCAAATGGGCTTGTTACTTTTCAGTGAGAAACACAACTGAAAGATTTCATGGAGTTTTGTTTTAGGTTTCAAGTAAAAAAGTTCTTTTGTTATTTCTACACATCCCATGAAAAACTAAAGACAGGTTCTTTGAGGCTGGCTAACGAGCTTCACCATGGAGGATTGATACAAATAACCATGCACAGATGATGTGGAGAGGACCGCATCCGCAGCAGGTGCGATTCGTGCAGACCCATCAGCTTCGCACTGACGAGGGGATGTCCTGAGCATCCTTCTGCCCCGCAGTGCATAGGTGCTACCTCTGGGTCATTTGTCCCCTTTACCTTTCCATGAGGCTCAGGCCCTGGGCAGGGGAAGTTCTTCCTCTCCCTGTTGTTTCCCTGGCACTTTCCTCTGCATCCTTCATCACATCTGCAGTACCCCAGCCCTGAAGTGTTTACAGCCTGCAAGGTGCAACTCTTCTGTGCAGAATAACTCTCCCTTCCTCTCTGGCCTTCCTTAATTCTCCGCTCACAGCTGGAAAGGTTTAGTTGACACACAGGTTGATTCCTGACAAACTGTGGAAAAGCTGCCTTACCCATTTGTCTCAAGGTTACAATTCAGCCCCTGCTCTGGCTCTGCAGTCCTGATGCTTATTTGCATTTTTCTGTACATGGTTCTTTCCATTTCCACACATTAATCTTTCTTTGTTAAGACTCTACCCCACACTGAACAAACAGGAGGCACAGATGGCTTGATGCAGGTTTTTTTTCTACTCTTTAATTTCTACAGTTCATTGAACAGCAGCAATGTTTAAGTTACATAAACCTGAAATATCTTTTATTTTCAATGGAAATTGCACTTGCTTAGCCTAACCCTCCACTAATCGCTTTGTGCTTAAGAACATTTCAACTTTATTTTCCAGTGTAGCATTAGGTTGTGCTGAGGCAGGGGTGACACTCCTTCCATGCTGTGGAAATAATCTCAGGCTGGTTGGAAAAGGAAAGATTATTTGGTTCACCTGGGGATAATTTTAGGATATCCTTTGGAAGTCCTTTCTCCTTGGCACTTATTTAAACAGCCTGTATGCCACCAGAGATCAACTTCAGCGCCTGTTACGGTGTCTGTATTTCAGATTTCTAACGTCCGGTCAATGGAGATAGTTTGGGTACCTGTAGGTGAACATCTAAATTAGCATACGGAGTATGTGCTTTGAGTGTATCCCTTTGTTGCTGAGCAGGGAGGTAAGAGGATGCAGTCCCAGGTTATGATGATCCCTTGGGCTCGGGAGAGCAGATGCCCAGGGCAGCACCGCACTGTGGATCCTGGTGCCCCAGTTAGGGTCCCTCTGCAGGCATCCCTGGGCCAGCCCTGCAAGGTGACTGCAGACAAGAGGGGAGGCAACCCAGCCGCTTGTACCTACCTGCTGAGGGGTGGACCGTCTCCTCCATTTCAGACCCAAATCTTGGCTCAGCCACACGCTGCCCGCCAGCTGTGGCAGCATGTTTCAGAGATGGACCCGGTGTTTCGAATGCTGCTAGAAATCCTTGTGAAAAGTTACAGAATTTCCCCACACGCTTTATTGCTTCCCTAGTGTCTCCCTGCTCCTGGTGGACTCAGGCGCCGTGGCAGTGACGTTGTTCTTGCGTTGGGGGTGCTTGGGACTGCTCTTTACAGCGCTCCTCCTGTAGTACCCACCTATGCCCCCACTCCCTGCTCACTGAGCTGCCAGTAGTAATTGGAACTGCTCCATTATATTTTAAAAAGGTGGTTAGAGGCCTGATTTATAAAATACAGATCTGTCACACCGACAATGTAGATTTTTAATGTGCTCAAGCTTTAAAATCATGTGTTTTGACTTTTTCCAAGGTTTCCTTTTTGGCAGCTCAATTGCAGTGCTCCCTACTGGGACTTATTTAAGGGGAGGAAAGGACATAATGTACTTACAAGTGTAAATGATGTATGTTTATTCCCCTGAACTGAATAAGTGGCAAACCCAGAGGGTGAATAAGACAAGCTCGTCAACTAGGTACTCTTAACTTTCTTTCCAGCAATTAAGATGAGGTTTGTAGCTCCCTGTCAGTTCTGCCATATAATAATACCAGGTAGTCGTGCAGCTTTTATACTAATGGCAGAGAGGGAAGGCACTTATCCCAGCTCTGAAATACAGAGCTCATTAAAATGGGATTGAAGGTATTTAATATCAATTGTTGTATTTTCTGTTTGTATTCAAAAATGGTCAGCTTCATTATATGGGGAAAATTCAAAATAGTTCCACTGAAGTCATGAAGCCCAAATTTGCAGCTTCACAAACACAAAATCACTCTCCAAAGTGTTCTCGGAAAGCTGACTCGAGTTGCTTGTTTCTAGATGAGTTTGCTTATATTATTTCAGAGGAAAATTTTTACATATACAGAGAAAGAGAGAGAGGAAAGGAGAGTTCCTCTTTCCTACCCCACAGCCCTAAGAGTCTGGGTGAAATAGGGCCCCAGAGCTGGACACAGCCCACAGTATGTGGGATGGGTTGGGATGCAGGAAGATGAGGGACCCTGGCATGGTCCAAGATCGCAATGCAGGTCCCAGTGCAGGGTTGATCAGTCCCTCCATGCCACTCATCCATTCGTCTGAGCCAGCGTGACGTGTTGCCCACTGCTGTCATCTCCAGCTCTGCAAAGAGCTTTCATGAGAAACTGTCTGTGTTTTAGCCACCACAGGGCTGCTCAGTCTCACTCCCTTCTTCCATTCACCCTGGAGCTTGTCTCGGCTGTTGTAGCACAGTCTCTCTGTCAGCTTGAACTCTGCTTGTACCCTTTCCCTTCTGAGCTTAGAGATCCGTGTTTTGGCACATCCTCTTGAACAGCTTCAACCATGTGTGAAGGGAGGCACAGTGCTGATCTGCAGTGCTGCAGTGCCAAGGGACTCCCGGCAGCAGACGTGACCCTGCAGGTTCCCATACAGTTGGGTTTGCATCAAGGTTCAACTTACCCTTTTGTTAAGCATTAGGGTCTATCTGCAGCTCAGGGATGCTGACTGCATGTAATCTAGTCTTGCCTGGGACATGATGAACTTTTGTCCTCAGCTGGTTTGTAACTGGTGGCTGAGGTCTATACACCTTTCTGGCCAGTTTGCAGGAGATTGTTTTTTCACATAGTGACCAGCTTACGGGCCCTCTTGTTCAGTTTTGATTTCAGTGCTGACGGTTTCACATCAGTCCCTGGTTACAAGAATGACGGTCATCATGCTCAGGGCCATATTTTTCCTTCTGCACTGCCACAAACACAGGAAATCCAACACCAGGGATTCTTCTTCACAAAGAAGAGGCGACAGTGACACCCCAAAGTGCCTCCTCCTCCCATTCCCTGACTTGCACCAACCCCTCTGTCCAAGAGCAGAACATGGGTTACTGGGTGGAGAGAGCCAGCAGAAGGGACTGGAGCCATCAGGCACAGGGGGACCTTCCTCTGAACCTTCCAGCATGAGATTTAACCCTGAGCCCAGCAGTGGTAACTCCAGTCCTTACAGCTCTCACACCACTGGAGGAAGACAGGGTCATGGTTATAACTAAAAGGTTCCCATGGGTGGGCTGGGAGTCAATGCTGGCAGAGTTCGGGTGTCCCTCCGAAGGGCTGGCTGCCTGCTGTGAGCATGATGCCACTCATCCAGTCCTCAGCTGGATTAACCATCAAAAATAATAACAGAAAAGGCATCCACAGCCTCGTTAGGTGCAGTCCCAAGGGTGGTGGCACAGTGATGCTCAGGAATGACTTCAGCTCCCTTTTATGGCTCTGTGGGATATTTGGGTTGGTTTTTACCATCAGCAGCTGAGAAAACTGCTGCATCTGGCTTTGCACTTCTTCCATCTTCATGGTTGCAGCTAATAGCCACTCCTGTCCCTGTATAGCTCACTGAGAATTTGATTAACAGATGACATATTTTGCTGTCAGGCTGTCAGAGGGAAAGGAAAATAAAGATATTACCAGTGTTCTCATTTGTTGTCTCTACAGCAGTGCAGATAATACCTGGGCCATGCCAAAGCCCACGTATTGCTTACTCCTTTTACCTACCTGCTTTAAGACCTGCCTCTACTCAGAAAAGACAGCCCAGAGAAGGGAGAGAAGACATGAATTGTCCTTCTGCCAGCTCAAGCCCAGGCAGGAGGCTTGTCCTCCAGTGAGAGATACTCAGGTGGTACAAAGGTGCTGCTCCCAGAGGTCTGCATGCGAACTCTTGAAAGTTCCTGGTCTTAAAATTCCATGAACAAAGATTCAGTTCTCTCCTCACTTTGTTATTTATCTTCATAATTTATGTTAGGTAAACAGAGAATCATGGTTAGAAACATACCTTAAACACCAAAAATCAAAAGAAGTAAACCCAAGAAGGAAAGACCACAGCACAGCTGGGGCTGAATCTTGACATCTTTTCCTTTCCCAGTCGCATTTCTAAGTCCTTGCAAAAATATTGGGCTATTCATTAGTCAGATTGCTTCTCCTTTTCTAGGCAGGGGATGCAGGAAAGTAAGATGTTCCAAATTATAGAAGCAAAAATTGCTGTCTTTGTGCAAGCTGACTAGTAAAGTTTTGCAAGGCTGCTACTGTAAATACTGCCTGAAAAGAAACTCCAAGCCTTGGCTATATATATATTTTAAGTTCATTACAATTTGAATACACAGCAGGACAGGTGCTATGCACATTTCAAAATAAAATGCACCATCAAAGAAAATCTCCTGCCCATCATAAAGGGGCTATGGAGACAATGAAGTAAACCCACTCACAATTGTTCTTTTGCAGCAAATGCTGGTACATTTTTAAGCTACTTGCAAGCCTGTTAAATAACTGGCCATCTTTTAAACTCAGGCACCCTGGAGTGTAGGAGGCAAATAATTCTTAGGGGTGATTTAACACAGTTATGTAAAATAATCTGAAGCCATCCTGGTTGCTCCAGAAAGATTATATTAAGAGGGGTTGTTTTTTTAATGTCTGCTATCATCAGTTGATTTTTCTTTGGAACGAAACAAAAGTCTTGTTCTCATTTGTTTGAGAAGCAGTTTCTGTTCCTCTCATGAAGAGGAAGGGGATTCGGACATGCTGCTGAATGCGCTGCTGTGAGTCTGGATATTTATGACACAGAATATCTTTTGAATAGTAATTTTTAACATCTGATTAATCTTCCATTCTGTTTGAGCAGAGAAGGGCCATCATGCTGGGCTGGGTACAAAAGGTGCTCGGTACTCTCCAACCAGCAGTCACCCTGCGCAAAGGCTTTCAAGCAAAATCCTTGTGTGGGTTTTCAGCCTTGCCGGTCGGGAGGTTGGCAACTGCTTAGCTTTAAGTTGGGGGACCAGATTTTTCTCCACAGAGGCCCATGACAAGTAGATTTTAAAGCAACCCTCTGGCACCCTAACGCATATCTAGGGTGCACACAGAGCACAACCCGTGCACCCTGCGCACGCTGTGTCTCTGTGTGGGCCGTCGCAGCACTACCTGGTGCACAGCGGCGTAAGGGTGGGACCTCTGCGCCGAGCTGGACCTTCTGTACTTTGTTACCTTCTAGTTTAACCTCTTTCTCTCCTCTCCCCCCCAACACATGTCTTCTGCTCCCTTGTTCACCTCCACATGATGAGTTTTCTTATATCCTGGATAAAATAGTTTTCATGTTACCCTGGCTCTGTCATGGGTTAAAGAGAAAATCCATCACCGTGCTGCCTGGCTATGGTGGGAGTCTGACTATCAGTGCCATTGCATTAGCTTCCACCCCTGCTGCACATCTGCAGACCTGAGAAGGGAACCCACAGCTCGTGTTTGGTAAGCTCCTAGTGAAGGCAGATAAGCCTCCATGCTGCTGACAGTCTCCCACCGCCACGTGGTTAAACCACAATGGCAAGAGTGGAGGGAGCACCGTGGAATGTATTAACTGGTACTCATTTTTTTTATGAAGAGAGTGATATTTAGCGGGCCTGAATATCAGTGGTGCTGCCATTTTTTATTCCACTATAACTAAAGCAGAACTTCTCACAGATGACTGTGTCATTTGGATGCCCTGCAATATGTTCACATATTTTCCACTGCTGAATGAAAAGGAGAAAATGAGTAAGATACTTGTTGTAGGTGTCTGTCTTGCTTGTGGATGGTCTAGATTTCTGCATAGCTGCTTCTCTGTTACATGGGGCTTTCAGGTTTTGCTATTGCTTAGATGGTCACTTTTCTAATTAAAAGAATTCCCAAGTCTAACTATTGACTTGGGCAGTATATGTGCCGGGTTATTAAAGATAAGAGGCTTTAGTCAGAAAATATGTTACCCTCTCTTGCAAAAGAGGTCAGTGTAACTTGAGTAAAACAGTGTCCTAAAAATGAGAAAACAAGTGAAGGAAACGAGAAAGTAGGAGCCAGGCAAATGCTGCTTATGTAATTACGGCAAAGCAAGTAGGACAGAGGAGAGACTGGGCAGTTGTGCTCAGCTTTCTCATGCCCGCTTCTCAGGTCAAAGTACGACTGCACGTGTGATTCATGTTCCTTCTGTACAGGGGCCGATTTCACTCAGCAGAGGCTCTGTGGTTAAAAATGGAGCAAATGTACTTGCCCATCATGAAATGACAGTGGTGGTAAGATGTCTCCCATTGGGATGAACTTTCACAGGGCTTCAGTGTACAGTTGCTTGTGGTAGGTCAAAGCAGGTCTTGAAGGTACACTTCAACCCCTTGTTTAAAATATCCCTTCTCAGCTCTTGACACACAGCCCCAAAATATTACAACAGCACAACTGTTTCTATTACGGAAAACAGAATTTCCTGCAGTGAGGTTGAAGTCACCTGGCAGCCACCCATGCCTTGCCCAACAGGCTGCTTGTCCACGGCAAGAGATGGGCCCTTCCATTCAATCAGAGAGTCAGAGCTGGAGTCTTTGAAGGAGCCTCTCCTCCTCCACTGCTTCTAGAAACAAGCCTACGCAATTAGCTGGGAGTAAGCACTGAGCTCTTAAATAACTGAAGTTGAGTGAAATGAATCCTGCCCTGGGGAACATGAATTCCTTAAGGTAATGCATAATTACCCTTGCTGGAAGTTGTTCACACCTCTGGGCATAGGTCTTGTAGGTGGTTCTCAGTGTGTAGTGGTAGTTACAGGATTTGCAACATTTTATTTGTATACTCACATCCATCACCTGGGGATGTGAAATTCCTGCTTATAAGTGTCAATAGACAGGCATGCTGCTGGGCACATGGAAATGGATGTACATCAGCTACGGAGGTAGAGCCTTGGCACTGGCGGTGTAATCTGTAGCTCTGCTTGGTCTGGGGGCACACGGAGGCACTGGGCCACTTTGGTGCTGAACAAACACAGAACAGAAAAGCAGTCAGGACCCACAGGAGATGATGCGGGAGGCAGTGGGTGGATCCAGCGAGCAATGGGAGAAACGTGGGCTGACCAGGAGGTTTAGCCAGGGTGGCTCCAAAGGGCCATACTAAGCCTTTGGATACAGCCTGCTTCTGAAACACGCTCTTTCACCGTTAATGCCAGGATTGCTAGCAGTAAGATTGTAATAAACACACACACACACTTAGAGACCCATGTGTGGAAGAAGCAAATGTGTCTTTGGACCTGCTCTCTTTACATCATTAACTGGTCTTTTCTTTTTTCCATTTGCCACCTCCATTTTTTCAATTTTCCTATGCTTTTAGAGAGCTTTTCCTTACATCAGATGAGTTTTTCCACTTCCTTGTATAAATTTTACCCTTGTCTCCAGTCCTGAAGTATTTATAGCTCAATGGCACACATAACCATTGGGCATACAGTAATTTCTCTTTGAATACTTTCCATATCTCTCCTGTGTGCTTTTCCACCCACACATGTTCCATTGCCTTATCCCAAAGGATGTCTTTATTCCTCCTTTGTACTTTTGGTTTCTCTATTGTTTTTTTCATGCCTTTCTTCTTGATGGGTTGGGTGATTTTGCACATCACACAGCTTGAAAAAATTTTCCTTTCAGATTCTTTCATTGAACCAAATCCTATTCATATGATATGCACACAGGCTGAAATTCAGTCCTGAGTAAAAGAGCAACCTACCTGCTGTGGGGAACCTATTTTTGAAGAATTTTTGGGACAAGGGCCTCAGATTGGCCTCCACAGAGGAATTAACTTCACCCACAAAAGAGTCCCACTGGCCACAGCAGTTGTGACCTCTAAGGTTGTAATTGTATCTAGATATTTTTGTTGTGGGCATTTTCTTTCCCATGGTATTTTTGCACCAAAGCAGAAAACTGAAATTCTGTTTTTTTCAAATATTGACATCATTTTTCTGATGAAAAAGTAAGAATAATGGTGATTCAAGTTGTGCGGTTATTTTCTTCCTGTTTTTATTTAGCCCTGCAAGGTAATACAAAGGGAATAGCTACCTGTGGCAAGCACATAGCTTTTGTTTCAGTATGGACTAATACAGACTCATGCTTCAAGGGACAAAGATGGGAAGGTAGGCTCACAGGATTGAAAGCAATGACTCTGAACAAGACTTTAAGAGTCATGGTTAAATAGCTGCAGTGCTGTAGTTAGAAGGGATACAATCGGGGATATTAAGTTATATTACTTCTGTTATTTGGTGCTCATGACAATGCTGATGCAAGCCTTCCTTTAATGCAAGAGGGATGATAAAAAGCTGCAGAGGACCAAGACTAACAGAGGGACTGGAAAATGCATATGTTGGTGAAGGACTCCAAGGCTTCCACCAGGCTGGCTTAACAAAGAAAAGGTTTAGGGTGACTGCAGCCTAGAAGAAACTAATATTCCCAAGGAGGAACACTTATTAGTAGGGAGTTCTCCTATTTAGCAGATAAAGGCATAATGAGAGTCAATGGCTAGGAGGTGAAGTTAGGAGAATTCCCAAATCAGTTCAATTTGCACAGATCATTGTGGTTCATCAAGGATCAGAACAGGTCCTCATGTGCAGAGCAGTTCCAAACCCAGACAGACTGACTTTCTAAAATGTCAGTGGCTAGCTCAAAGGTGCTCCCAGCCATGGACACTGGCAGCACCACCTCGTGTACCTCCAGGTAAAGACAGCATAGAGTGGCCAGCGGTTACACGCCACACTAATTGGTGGCGTATCACAGATCTAACACTCTTTGTGTGCTTGAGCACTAGTTCAGGCAGGAGTTAATCCAGACATCATATGCGCTGCATTAGTGCCTGAAGCCCTGATGAGATGGCCAAGATAGATTTAGGTTAAAGGAGCAATATTAACCTTTATAAATGCTGCAAAGAAATATAACACTGTTTGGCCTGATTTTTCAAAGATAAAGAGTGCCGGGAATGAGTTGAAATTTGCTTAGCATTTCTGAAAAATCAAGCCATTAACCTCTGCACACCTACGTGCTTAATTATTTTTTCCACTTCATTTAAGAGAGGAAAAGAGAAACTTTAGGCTTCTGAAATTTACAGCAAGTTTGTGGCATGATCAGAACTTGGAAGATCCTGAATAATCTCCCCATCACTACTTCTTCCCCCTTTCTAATTAACTCAGCTTTTACTATCACCAGTGCAACCTATTATATAACATAGACCACATAAGCTACAGGAACAAACCCAAAGAATACACCCAACTGCATTCCCCTTCAGAGCTGCTATAAGCCAGCCAGGAGCACATCCTGCTTTTAATTATACTGAAAACGTCTTGGTGATTTGGTGTCCTACATCAGTATTAGGAAGCTTGGGCATTGAATTGCTATAAATCAAGAGCTTTGCTGCTCTCACAACAAGCCCAGTGGGAGCCTGACTTTCTCAAAGAGCTTAATTAAAGAGTGCTTATTGTCAGCTCACCCCTGTAGCCCATTAGAGCTCTGCAGAGATTTCTGTTCTCCAACATCACTGTGAAAAGTGGGACAGCCCTTGCTTCTTAGGAAGCTCTGTGTTCATAATCACTTCCTCACATGTCAATACGGTCCTGGTGATCTTATAGGCATGTTGCAATTAGTTGGTGATAGGTGTGAACAGGGCATATCTGAATAACCGTTTATGGAGATTCTGTTGGCTAGACAGTTACTCAACGCAGTCATAATTTTCCTTGTAGCTAGTACTTTCTCTGGCTGTATCTCAGTGTGCTTGGAAAAGCAAGATTAATGTGTGACATTTCCAAAAAGTGCCTTTTTTCTTTCCTCAGAAGAACATACGTCCCTGCTCTCTGATGGTTGCAGCCCTTTGTGATTTACAGAGAGTGAGAGGAGCCCAGGTTCCCATGTCACAGAGGCCCTTCAAAACATTGCTCACCTTTGGCTTGAAATCCACATGACTGCGGTGTAGTTAAAGGAATTATTCAGACCATAACATCTGCTGGTTGGTAGAACCAACTTGGTTTTTTGTGTGCACAATGCTTGTACTTGGACCCCCTTCAGTCTCATCTGTCTTGAACAGGGGATTTGTATGTGCTTTGATATTGATAAACAGCAGCCCTCAGACACTGGGCTGCACAGTTAGAGAAAACAGGTGGGAAGAGAGCAGTAATGTTTTATGCCTGTGCTTTCGCCGTGCATTTGTGGTATCACCACTTACAGATGTGGAATAGAGAGGGTGGTGGTGTCGTTTGGGGTTGACTTGCACCGCTCATGGTGCAAGGCCACGTGCAGTGCAGTTCCCAGGCTTGTCCCACCCGCTCCCGGCGCCATGCAGAAGTTAGCATGCACAGTCGTTACCCACGCGTGCCCCTGGAGTGCTGAGAGGCAGCTTTTTAGTTTGATTCAGAACGGACACTTCTCCACATTGCAGAGGCACAAATGGCCACCTCCCTTTACGCCGGGCTTGGGCGGTGTTGCGGCGGGGCACGTTCCACTGCTCTGCCAGGGGATTGCACAACTTCTGGCTCTGCTGGCTAACCCACATCTCAAAGGAGCTGAGAGGGCTCATTGATTCAGGTTTGTCCATTACTAAGTATTATTTCCCAATGCAATTATGGAGCCATCCTACCTCCAAATTCCAACCCAGAGAAGTTAGAGATGTTTGGAGGCTTTGAAAGAAATTTTGGACAGCTAAAATGAGAGGAAATCTCATGGATCTAGAAGTTGTCCTTATTTTGCATGTCCTTACAACTTTCTCATCCTTCATGACTGCAGCCATGGATCAATCTAGTATTAATTTTAATTAAACTCTGGCCAACTAAATGTGCCAAGAAGATTAAGGAGAAAAGCGTAGGCTGTCACCCTGCCAGTGGCCATTCCCAGTGCAAAACTGACTTTAACAGAGCCGTCTGATAGACAGGAAGCTCTTTGCAGTGATACCACAAGGAAAAGACTCCTCTGACTTGTTTTTTTCATAATTACAGCAGTGTTTATGAACTTCCTATGGGTACTTGTGTCCTTCAGTGTATGGTAAGCAATCCATAGTTTGTTTTAACCATATGCATCCTCACTGTCTTCCTGACGTCCACTTTCCCACCCAGGAAGTGTTTGCAGGATCCTCATGGAGGAGAGGAGTTCACCCTAGAGACAAGGCTGTCCTGGAAGGGAAGTTCTGCCTGTCAGCAAGTTATATATTGTAATATGTAAAGCTGGCAGTCACTTGCTTATGCCTCATGGCTCACGTGCTGATTTGTCCAGAGTCCCCCACCCTGATGTTTTACTGTGATGGTTTTTTTGTGCAGATACAGATCTGTCCAAACACAAATCCTTTGACTGCCCTTTGGCACAAGTGAAGAAATGGTGCAAAGCCCACTATGCCCACACCCCGTCACTGGATGAAAGCTCTTCTCTGGCTGCAGCCCTGAGCAGTGGGCAGGCTGAAGAGAGCAGAGTGACTGCAGAGCTCGATGTGCGGTGCCGGCACACCATGCCTCAAATGCCTGCAAAATCAGGTGGCTTTCTGACGTGAAGCAAACTGGTTACCTCCCTGCCACTGCACACAGCAGATACTGTGCCACAGTCCATGGCAGCCTTAGGTGCCAGCCACAGCATGCTGGGTTTGGGAACCAGCTCAGGGGATGGAGCAAGGGAAGTGCCACCCCTGGCCAGGGACACCTGCCTGTGGCAGAGTCAGTGCCCAGGCAGGGCAGCTCAGCTCAGGGAGACAGGATTTCCCCACCCAGTGTGGTCATTTTCCCCAGTGGAGCTGGGGAGCAGGCTTGATTCATCAGGTACATGGAGATGAAGATCCCCAGAGACCTGGCACAGGGAAAGAAAATGTGGTTCCAGTCCTCGTGGTGTGGACGTGATCTGGTTTTGCAGAGGAGGTGGGCTCCTGGTTTTGGAGAAGGGATGTTAAGCAGCAGAAGTTCCTGAGCTGGCTCTAGTGGAGCATCTCCTACAATGGTGCCCAGTGACCGAAAGGAGCAGCTTTTGAGCAGCGTATATAACGAGTGATGAAAATATAATTACCAGCTCATTTGGACATAATATATTTAGAGAAACAGTCAGCCAAACCAAACCAGCCCATTTTATCAGGCCAAACCTCATCCTATTCCTCTGTTGCCAGAAAAAAGGATGTTCCCCTGATCCAACTGAGTTTTTAAATGTCCAGTGATGCTTCTTCTCTGCCAGTGCCTACAGTTCTGGTTTGCCATAGTGCTGCCTCCTCCGTTGTGTTATGACCCAAGGAAGGGAGCTGAGGCCCTGTGCAGGGTAACATACACAAGTTATTACAAGGGAGAACCAGTGTCACTTTTATTCCTGTGTCTTTATCTAAAACTGCACTTTGTTGGTGATGAAAACGCATTTAATAAGAAAACCAGAAGCATTACCAAATGGGTGTGGAACATAGTGAAGCGTGTAAGGAAAGTGAAGAGCAAAGTAAGGCACACTCACAGTTGCTGTGAGGCTGACCCAAAGAAGTACAGATCAAAGTACAAACTATTCCAGCAGCTCCACTTTTCTTATTCAGAGACTATGCTCTTCCAAGCCCAGAACGCAAAGGTAGCTTTCTCGTTTGCTGTAATAGCTGTGGTAGTAGAGGCTGCATCTTCCTTTATTTTTGAGCCTTTATTGCAAGTGGATGACTGTGTTCCATAGATGCTGAAATCCAGAGGTGATGTAGGCTAATGCTGTGTGCTTGATTGCCCTCCTGACCGATATATTTTGTGAGTGTTGTTGTTGAGTGTGTTAGTCATAGGTATGGCTGTGCCACATCTGGAGTTATTATCAATAGAAGAAAAGCCTACTTATGCTGCTGGGTTATATAAAATGGAAAGAGCTTGAAACACATAGGGCAGTAGCACTGCCATTATCTTTTTAGCTTTATGCTTGTGTGAAGTAGAGATTTAAGATTGCACTTACATCAAAGGGCTGCAGGTATGAATTGAGGATACTGGGTTGAACTTCAGATTGAAGAACCGTTTAAGTTACTGAATTCCTCCCTGAAAAGCAACTAATAAAATAAACGTACCTATGCGTTGACTGCAAAGTCTGAACTGTTTGAACAAAAAGCAGTCATTTAGCTCAATTTGGTAAGTGCGTTAATAATGGAAGCCTAAATGCAGTGGGGCTTTTTCCTTTCTAACAAAACTTAACCTGTCTTTTATCCATCTGCAACTGGGATATGACAGCAATAATAACAATATAATAATAGCAACATTATAATATTATAATAATAATGATAATAATATAATGATGATTATAATAATAATATCCTTGATAAGTGTAATTGGCCTGCTAGATTTTACCATAATTCACCCTAAAAGCCTTTTCTCTGTCCTGCATCTATGGGAGAAGAGATCATGTAATTTCTAATAATTCTAGACTAGAGACAGAAGTTCTTATTTCCAGTGAACTCCAAAAGAAGAATTTTATTGAGGGCAATGATGACTCTTAGAAATAGTAACTCCCATCTTCACAATGCTAATAAGGGCTTCCCCATGGAAGAATAGCTAAATAGCTATTATAATTTAAATGTTAATGGTGTGTTGAATTCTGAACACTTTTGCAATGAAAGTGCTGTGTTCAGTGTTATAGTTACATTGTGGAGGTATTTTCTACATACTGATTTCAGGATTGGGTCTATTAATTTTATTCTGTAATGGAGTGGATCAAATAACTGGAAAATGCGTGCTCTGTTCTGAATATATGACATTTACTCAGCTCTAGTATCCTCTGTACTTTGTCACTGTTCATCTGATGCATTTAGGTGTCAACTCATCCTTTTGGAGAAAGATAATGACAGGCTGCTCAAGACTGCCTCCGTTAGACTTCTCAGTCTAGGCTGATTGTGTCCCAAATTAAAGGATATTGATTAATTTTGACAGTTCCTGAAATATGTTCCTGCATTAGCAATAAACTACATACTTACCAAACTTGTGGTGCTGTAGCAACATCTAGAAGTCTGTTCTCGAAGGTTAAAGAGTGAAACAAAACTCCATTTGACATGGTTGTAACAACCGATAACAGTAGTGTGGTACACGGGAACTGGTGTGAGTTGGTGATGGGCATGCACCAGCGCCCTGGCAGCACTGAGGGCACTGCGCTGCACCCAGTGTATCTGCTGGCATGAGCCTCAGCGGGCTCTCCCCTCTCTCCTTAGGATGGGGCTTCTAAAATCTCCAGAGCTCTATCGCATTCAATGTTTCACAAGCTTGCGTAGTTCCCTCAAACGAAACAATCAGCCCTCTGAAGTTTCATGTATCACCTTTCACTGCATATTGGCAGATTTCCACCTGATAAACTGACTGAACAAGTTTCAAACTCCTGGGTTTTACCTGTTCCTTTTCCCCAAAGAGACTGAAAACTGCTCCATTTACTGCCCATCGAATCCAAAATGAAGATCTAAGAGCCTGAGTATACTAAATGTCATGGTAGTTCTTCTTATCAATGCACACCCAAAGCCACTCCTTCATCCCCACTTTAACCAGATTATCTATAATAGTAAGTAGGATAAAATTTTCCTCCTTATTTACTAAAATAATGCTGGCAAGGAAGCTGTATTTTGCAGAATCTCTTCTTAGTCTAAAACACTTCTAGGCTAAATATATTCTTCTAAGATATGTGCTTTGGGCATCTGTTTTCATGCTGCACGCTCTCTGCAAGCAGCACAGAAGATGCCTTTCTTTGCCATCACTGTGTGCAGCGTGGGTAGATCTGAGAAGAGAATTCTGCCTGAAGATTTCTGTTGTCTTTTTGTTCAGTCAAAGGATATGACTCTAATTTCTCCCATTTGTAAATTGCACACAACAAAACGCAGTCGTACGCCTGGCTGCAAATCTCCGTTATACCTTCCAAGCTATCCTAAAAATACAGTTCAGGCCCTGCAGTCCCGAAAAATTAAATCCAGTGCTCCAACATGCAGGGTACCCTAAAAGAGTGTGCTTCTGCATAGCACACAGTTATCGCCCCTGCACTCGTTAGAGAAGAGAATTGATATTCACAAATGCTTAGTTCCCTTTAAAATTTTGCTCATAATGTGTTTTATGAGGACACAGGAGCAAAGGTCCCTTCTATTACCATTCTGAGAGGATTTTCAGAAAATGCAAGTAAGTTCTCTCTCCGTCAGACGTTGTGAAGGAAGGGACGCCTTTCCACTGCCTCTGGGAAGCGTAAGCAACACCAGTTTTGTAATCAAAAAGTATTGCCTTGTTGTTCAGCTTTGTTTTTACAAGTGTCAGACTTGTGCAGAGTTTCATGTCTCACCTTTAGCGGCCAACAATGCTTACTATTCCAAAAAGCTCTCCAAGGCAACTCTTTTCAGTCTTAGAGGTCATGCTCAAATTAGCCTTCACGAGGAGGCAGGAGGCACCACCCAAGCAGTTTTGCTCTGTCAGAAATTCAGTATTTGTTTCTAGCATTGCATCTGGGCTCTTGTCTGTTAGATTAATCAAAATGTTCATTTGCTCACAGTCGTCTGAACGAGGAAAGGTCATGATACAGAGCCATTATGTCACTTTGTAGTTGCAAGCAGCAGAAAGTCTACATAAAGGAGAAAATTATTCTTCCAAGGATGACAAATAAGCACTATCTAGTCAGCCTCAGGGCGAAGAGTCTGTCCTGTGGATATCCATATTTCCAGCACCCAGTATACAGGATGCAAATGCTTTTGCCTCTTATTTTTTTTTATTGTGCACTCTCTCGATGCTGCAGCCTTTGTGAACAGGGGAAGCTGTGCAGTCAAACCACTGCTTCAACCTGGTCAAAGGAAAGTTTGCATCACTCCTGGGGCAGACATAGTTATGAGGGTGGCTGGGTCTTTTGAAGTCCACTCTCAGGATGACTTGATATAGGAAACACCCATGTTCAAAAGAGTGGGCTCCACCTTCTGATCCAGAAAAGCAGCCCCAAAAAAGCAAACAGACTGTCCTTGGTTCTTTTTATAATTGACAGGGCAGAAACCGGTCCACCAAGGTCCCTGGGTCGAAAAATCTGAACAATAAAAAGCAAACTCTCCTCAAAGAGAACAGAAGTCCTCCCAGCTCCCTCTCTTCCCCAGCCTGTCAGCACAACCTTAGACTTATCTGGGTTGGGTCACAGCCAGCTTGCCCTCATTCAAGCCCTGATCCTGACAAGACAGTAGGTAAGCCTATCAACCGCCCCAGCCAGCTCCAGCGGCCGAGACCTAAAATAGAAACACACAGCTGAATGTTGGCCATTCACTGGAACATCTCCAGTGTCCTCATGGAGGGAAGAGGACGACACCTTGCTCAGAGATCATTTCATTGCTCTCTGGCCCCAGCATGTTTTGGTCAGTGATAGCAAAAGTGCCTGATGTCCACATGGACAGTGGGATTTGCCTGTGGCAAACAGGAACTTACTAAGTCAATTGGTTCAGCCTCTCAAGCTGTAGGTCCTTCTTTTAGAGGAAACCTGTTGAAAAGTTGAGGCTTTCCCATCCCCACCACAGGCTGTGGGTCTAACCTTGTGTACCAAAGTCTGTGATGAAAGCTGCTTTTCAAAGAAGAGGACCAATCTGACTTAATGTGAAATTAAGAGATGCTCTCCCTGCTCTCAGGGGCTATGATGAAACCCTGAGACGTGTGATGAGATGGGCAGGAGTCACACGAGACCATGTGCTGTGTCATCCCACCAGCAGGGCAGGAGTCGCAGGTCTGGTTGAATCAGGAGGTCTCTTGCTCCAGCCCAGGCACCAGTGGTGGGTCCTGGGTGTACATGGGCAGGCAGCTGACAGCTTGTGCTTAATCACAGCTGGGAAAAACTCCTTGCTCCCTCCTAACATAATGGTCATGTTTTTAATTCCTCTTCTCCTTTGGTCTCAGCAGGCACCTGGGAGTCCCTGGAGGCACCTGGGCTCTCAGCACAGCCCACCTGATGTGCTGAGCAGTGACTGCAGCACCCATACTGGGGCTCACCTGAGTGCACCCAGAAATAGCAGAGGGATGAGACACTGACAGCTATGCTTGCTGAGGATTTATAAAAGGCACATGCAACAGGAACAGCCTGTTCCTTCCTCATCTTTAATAGGGAGCGAAGGTAACCTGGCCCCTAGAGTGAAATACTGATTTTCAGTGAAAAAATCCACTGGGGCTTCTTATCACTTTAAGTATTTCGACCTGTCTGCAGGTTTTTGTACCAGTTCTCATACCTCAAACGTTCCCAAGAGGCTTGATCAATCTGATAAGGCTTTGTTCACAAGAAGCTACATATTTATTTAGAGAAGACAGCCAGAAGTGTTTCTGAGCAGATACAAATGTGTGCACAGTTAAGCAGAGACTATTACGACAGCTTGTGGTGTTGTACGACAGCACGATTGATGGACAGGTAACATTTAGTCAGCTGCCTGCCTGGGGAGTCGGGATGGGGAGCACTTCGCCCCAGCACTTTCTGGAGACATGGAAATCACACAGGCTGCTCCTGCCAGGGTTTAAGCATCTCAAAAACTACTTCTCCATTCATCTTTCCTCTTTACTGCAAAACTGATCTGTTCATGGAATCTAGGTCTTTGTCCTTTCTAAGAAAACACACAGAGATGGTGGGCAATCATGATGTAAAAGTGTACACCACAGACATGGAAAAAACCCAACCCTTCAACCTGAACTAAGGCCTGAAGTCACTGTTAATTCTTTGCAAAAATTACTACCCACAGAAGCATGAAGGGTTAAATCCACCAGTCAGGCAAAACCCTTTCTTGGCCACCAAGGCCAGTATGTTCAAATGAAGTATCTATGTGATTTATATCTGTCTGTTACTCAGCTGGGTCAGCACATGAACAGCATTTCGTAAGATGCTGTTAAAAGATATGTTGGCTCATTGCAGTACGTATTGGCTTCCACATCTTCAGAAACAATGTAAAATAAAAAAAGAAAATAAATTTGGAAAGTAAACTATTGCCTCCATATGTGAATGAAAAATAATTTAATTATGAAATTAAATGGCTGTACAGCACTGCCAAGAGGGCAAACAAATAAGAACTTAACCAAAAGGAGAAAATTGTCTGTCTTTCAGTGCATAACCATTTTGTTCTGAACAGCAGCAATTATGGAAATGTGCAGAAGACTGTTTCACTGATGATAAATCTACAGTATGTCAAGCAATATTTGGGGATTCATATTTAATTACTGTGACTACACAAATTAAACAGTGGAAAAAAGTTGTCAATGCTGTTTTTTAAAGTAGGGAAACAGATTCGATGCCAAAAGCAACATGGTTAACATTGGTAACTAAAAGAGAGAGTTTCCCTCTAGGCTAAACCTTGTGATAAAGGAGAGATGTCACTTATTATGCACTTTTGAACATGTCTGGCAAGGTTAGGAGGTAAATAGCCAGAATGATTATCGTCTGGGTTGGTAATGGTTTTTTCAGTCCCATATTTAGTCTGAGCACGTTCTTTGTGTTCCAGGTTTCTCACAACTCTTGATCACAATTTGTTGGGGTTGGTTTTTTTTTTCCCCTCCAGAAATCATTTTAAGGCAAATAACTTTAGAAAACTCCATGTTCCACTAATAGCCAAAGCAGGAGAGAGCTTCAGTGAGTTCATATTGTAAAGTAAGTGGAACGCAGTCATCTAACTCCGCGGTGTTCGTGCTGTGCTCGCAGCCCGCGCCTGTCGGGGAGCAGCGGGTCTCTGCCCCAGCGAGCAGCATGCGATTTGGCACGAGGAAGCCCGTCTGCCAAATCGAAGCTTGGGCTTGCAGGGTGTTCAGAGCTGCAGGTTGACCAGGGTGAACAAAAGAAGGACGGCACATGCTTTATTTCAGCCTGCACAATTCGGATCAGCAGCAGCACTCGTAACCCTTCTGTGAGAACTGGGAAGGATGTTTTCAGAGACATCTTCTGGAACAAAATGTTTCAGGGCGTGTAATCCTTTTCCTGCAGTGTGCTGGCTGGCATGTGGAGTGCCCTCTGTCCCCAAGCCTGCCTACGGCAGCCAGCAGTCATGAGCCTGCAGTCACCCAGGTACACCACAAAGCAGGGCTCAAGTCAGAGCAGTGCGGTGTGTTGCTGCTGTTTAACCAGAGGTACAGATGCATTGAGCTTACTGAAGTTTTCCCCAGCAGCTGCTCTGCCCTGATGGTGAAGATCTCAGCTGCAGAGTTCAGAGGGTCATCCCACCCTGTTGCAATGAGAGCCATGCTCCTGTTACCCTAACGTACTGCCCTAAGTGACACGGGTGCAAATGCCAGCAAATGCTGATACTGCTGTGCCCTGGGGCCTTATGTGAAATTTTTTGCCTGAATTGCTCATCTGTAAAATAAGCAGAGTATTTTTTTGTAAGGATTACCTTTGTGAAGTACTGTCAGATGTAATACAGAAAGGCCTATGTAAGAATCAAGTAATAAATAATATTAGATACCAGGCAATGTCACACTGTAAAATGCAGAAGAATTAATCACTGTGCCTGAAAACCCCACACTGAATCGCTCTCAAGGCTGCAGAATTTTGTAGGATGTATGAATGGGAGCGGTTCCTTAAGAAGATGCTCTGTGTGAAGTGGATTGTGAGCTACGCTCTGCTGCAGTTGTCATGGCGAGTATTCATATTTCCCATAGCAACAGAACCAGTAAATAACTGCATAAAAAGCTGCATTAAATGACCAGGGCACAAGTTAATTCTCTCATCAGCATCCTTAACTTGAACACTCTTCTGTAGATGAAACACTCCACTGAAAAGCAAGCTTTTCCTTCGGTTTGTGACATGTTTCCTCTTCATAGTTTCATTATGATTCACCCACCGGTTGCTACGCTAGTGCCACGATCTGCGCCACGTACTACTGCATGGTGCCTGAATTCACTGAAGGAGATGATGACAGGGCAGCAGACCCGCAGTGAGTGCTGTGTTTGTAGCACTTTGTGCAAGTGCTGTCTAATGCAGGTCAGCCGAAGTTCTGCAAGTGAAAGGACTGAAGCTCTACAGGACACAATGCACTTTTTAAAAAATGTTATTTTTGGAGTCTCTCTCTCTTGTTTTTCCTCAGTTGAAATGACTTCTTGTTC
This sequence comes from Strix uralensis, assembly GCF_047716275.1. Classification (NCBI taxonomy): domain Eukaryota; kingdom Metazoa; phylum Chordata; class Aves; order Strigiformes; family Strigidae; genus Strix; species Strix uralensis. The sequence goes on along the minus strand of NC_133984.1, from coordinate 20,422,354 downwards.
TGCAAACTAGCACCAGTGTTAAGGGCAGGCAGATCTATTAAATGGACAAGGGGAGGATGAAAACTGGGAGAAACTACAAGATGTCACTATAACAGCAATGATGCTCCAAAGCAAGGAAGTCTTTCACTTTAATGAAATTTGCTATAAGCCAGCATTTTCCTAAACAGTGGTTTGCCCTGGGCTCTGCTCTGCAGAACCATGTTGTTTGTATACTCTGCTGAATGCAAAATTGGATACAAAGGTGGATGATGTCCATAAGAAACACTACGACTTGACAGAAGTTGGTTAGTGCAAAACAACTAGGAACAATTTTTCTGAAAAAAAATAAACACACAAATAAACAAACAAACCCCCCAAAACCAAATCGAAAACCTTCTCAGGCTCATCTGGCTGCCCACAATGGGCTGGGAAGGTGCTGCTTGGCTCGCCACAGAAGACGGATGCTCCTCTGGAGTAAGTAGACCAAGGGGTTTTCTTGATGTGGAGAGGACCAGCAGGATCTGTTGCTAAGACAGTCAGTGATGTAAAGGAGGCTCTTGGGGTCAGGATGAGAAGTGTGGCAGTACTTAACTGCCCACATGGTCACCATCATATTTGGGCCAAGAAAAGAGACAAGCTGTGCAAAGAAAAAAAATCTAATCCGTTTCCCACAGATCTTGCTTCTGCAAAATGCGTCCCAAGTTTCATGACAAGTACGTTCATCAGACAGCTCCTGTCTCCAGTCCCAGCCCCTCATTCACAAGCCCTGACCAAAACTGATCTTGATATTCCTGTTTAGATGAGGAAATTCCAACTGTCTTGCATATTCATTTTCTGTAGACACACAAAAAAGCGATCAGTCACTTATAGCTGCATAATAAAAACTGATTTCACCATGTCAGTCAGGGGTTTCTTTTCACTTATTAGGACTGACTTTTTGCAACACTGCTTGTAGACAAAATCTGTCACATAATACTAGTTTCTAGCATCATAGGCAATTCATTGATGGTGTTCAGCACCTTCCCTGCACCCAGAAAAACCATGTGCGTTTCTGTGAGTAGAGAGTGCAGTAACATCCCACGCAGTTCTGAATAATTTCAGTATCATTTAGTGGTAAAACACAGTGATAAAGTCTCAGAGACTTGCGTTCTAACTCGCTTTTGTTTAGCTATGAGCACAGGGGCACGGCATTAGCAACACGTGATGCTTTCGGTCCATCCTGCTCCCAGGGTAAAATCTCTGTTGAATATTAGGCCATTGTTTTATACATTCATTAATTTATTTAGAAGGTTTCTGTGTTTTAAAAAAGGCAGAAGGAAAACAGTGGAAGTTACCCAAGAATCCTGTTGACTTTGGTGCACTTGGGATCAAGGACACATGTTTTCTTTCCTGTGTATCCTAAAAGGCCATTAAGGGAGGTGTTTGGAGAGCTGTGCCCTGGGGCCTGTGCTCCGGGCTCCTGTCCTTTTTAGTGTCTGGGTTGTGTTGCCAGTGGCCCCTTGAGACAATCAGGCTGCTTAATTCTTCTAAAGAACCACCGGCACAGCTTGTGCTTAAGAAGTGACCGCTTGACATTTATAATCTGGATGAGTGTCAAACTATGCCTGGTCTTTCCTTGGTGGTTAAGTACATGCAACTGTTTATGGTGAGTGAGTTTGCATGGCATCAGATACACACACAGATACACATGTATTAGTTTTTCAGTCTTTGCCAATCAGGGTGTGGTAGAAGGACTGTCAACCCCATGGTCTTCTAAATCCAAACACCCTGTCTGCTTTCTACTGGGTCCTTCCACTGTCTTCAATAGTCTTGATTTTAATGTCTTCTTGTACAAGCTGCAGAGCTGGGAAAGGACTGCACTGGTCACTTTGCCTTGGAGAGGAAGATTTTACTTTCCTTACAAAGTAAAATCAGGCATTAGCTTCTCTCAGCACCCCATTGCACGTGGGTTTGCAGAGGGAGATCTCCCCATCACCAAGGCTGCTCAGGGGGTGAGCGGGGTGGTGGGAACTGCAGTACTTTGTACCTGCAGGTCACAGCCATCCTAAAGCCGCTCTCCATCCCAGTTACCCAGTTTCTGAAGGAGATTAGGATGTAGTTGGGAGCCCTCTGGCTGCAGACCAGTCCAGGCAAAGCAAAGGAGGTGAATGTTAGTAGCTGGGAGACAGCTGGGAAGGTATGGATGGAGGCAGCTCCTGTCCCAGCACAGCCTGCTAGACCCTCCCAACACATGGCCTCTGTCACCCACACGTGCAACTCGCGGGTCTGGTCAAACCCAGGTTATTATAGGAAGATCAGGTGACGAGGACACCTTTGTCGCTGCCATGTTTGGCCAGGAGCACATTGCTTCTTGTCTTGGAGTCAGACTTTGCTTGCTCTAACCCATGATGTTGAAAACTCCATCAGATGGCATTGCTAACATTGCATTTGCTCTGGGTAAAGGCCAGAGAGAGAAAGTGGAAACTTTCCAGTGCAAGGAATAGTTGACCTGCAGAATTCCCAACTGCTAAGTATGGGATCAAGTAACTAAGAATGGGCAAGTACTAGAGAGAAGCTTTGAAGTGTTGCCACCTTGTATGAATAAAACTTAGCATCAGAGCAGATGTATTAATAGGAAATATCCGTGTTTATCAATGTGGATTTAATGTGCTAATTAGTAACAACTGTGATTTGTTAGGAAGGATGCACTTGCAGATGACTGCACAGACTTGCCCATTCTTCCTCTGTGCTTCATCCATGGGTGATACTACAGCTGTTGCCATTGCCTGGTGCTCGCTCTGCCCATTCGTCCTCTGACTGCTGAATTCAGGGGGATTTGGCCCTTTAACATAATTATTATTAAGTTTCGATTTAATGTCTCTGTTCATGAGGCCCCTCAGTAGCTGATTATACTAATCAGAAGTGATTATTACCTGTGCCCACTTAACCCATATTTAAATGCAGCAGCCTGAATTTGTCTTCAGCACAGTATCCAGAACATATGAACCCAGCATCAAAGAAAATTAATTCGGAGGTACATTATTCTATGGGATCAAGCTAAAATGTGGTTAAAGAGCTTTAGAGTCAGTGTATGCTCTCATGGAAGGATATGGGCAGGAGAAGGTAGCCATGTTCTTGTTTCTGCGAGATTTTTTTCCCCAGTTCTTTGAGTTAGGCAGAATAACAGATCACAAGAATACTTACCAGAGAATATTTTACTGCAGTTAAGAGAGAACACTTTTTCCTTTATAAAAATAATAATTATTGTTGAAAGTGTGATCAGACACGTTAAAAGTATTATTTTACTCTTTTTCCTGGCCAAATCTCTGACTTGGACACCTATCAGATTTCAAATATATACATTGATCTGGCCATGCTATTATTCCAGCACAAGGAAATACAGAGCCTTAGATACACACAAAACTGGGATACCAATCTTGCCTCTACAAGAGCCATCTTAAACCATTTTCTACAAAATAAGGTGCTGGATGAGGAAAATTAAAATATTCCAGCTGCTTCTCAAAAGCTTAGGTGGAATTGTCCTAAATTGTGATTAACTCATTTATATTCCTAATCCTTTTAAGCAGTTCCGTAAAGATTCAAAGCGGTGCTCAGAGATGCTGGGTAGGACAGCAAGTAGCTCCTTCCAGCCCACAGGCATGCAAGATTTTATGCTAAGAGGGAAATCCTGTTCACACTGGAGTAAATGTGGTTTTCGCTCTGCCTTTAATGGAGTTTCCGTTCCTTTTTCTGAACTTAAATGAGAGTGGGATTTTACCCATCTTCTCACATGACTGTGGTGCAAACCTGAATTTTATTTTTGAGCCTTTTTAAATGGGGAAACTGAAGGTGAAACTATGTAAGCCCAGAGAACAGATGCATCTCCAGAGGGAGAAGGGCTCTAATAACTGTAGGGTGTTGCTTGAAGCAGAGATGTGAGCTCTAAGCAAACAGTCCCCGCAGCGCAGCAGCAATGCCAGCAGTGCTCCGGGGTGCTGGATGTGAGGCCTGACTGCGGTTCTCTTACAGGTGGCGGAGTTCTGCCTGGCCAAAATGCGCTGCCTTCTCCCCACCGCGAGCGTAGGGGGTGTCTGGGATGAGGAGGAGGTCGTAATTCCACAGAAAGGAAAATGCACTGCTATTTCCAGGAGTTTTCAGTGAAACTTTAGAATTCACAAACGTGAGGATAGATAAGGAATTGCAGGGACAGAGTTTCACATAGGCAAACTCTTGGGCTGTATATATTTATGTTGCAAGTAAATGTGGCTAAAATATTCCGGAAACTTCAAGTATATTCTTTACATTAAGTCCAATAATTATTTATTCATCTCCCAACTTTGATTTTGTTAAATAAGCAATACCATAATTCCGAGGCAAGAATTTAATCCACGGAAAATTCTGTCCTCGGAGAAGATCAAAGTGAGTCCTGTGGTGTTAAGCACACACCTACAGCACTTGATCCTGAAAAAAAATTTAAGTGCATGTTTCAATCAGCCTATCCCTTCTTACTGGTTCCCATGCATTAACCTAAGCCTCAGCCTGAACATTTTCAGTGCCAGCATCAAGGACCTGTGGACATTTCCACATTGGGAGAGCAGAGGTCTGAAAATGTAGCAAGCAAACGTGCGAGAAGAGTAGCAGGCTGTGATGGCAATGCCTACTCATTCCTCTGCATCTACTAACTCTGGGGTAAAAGATTGAAAGTCTCTTGGGCAATATAAATACACAAGATAAGTGCGTACACTAGAACACAAAGGTGAAATGGCCCTGTTTATCAGGCACAATTAATATGAATAGAGGATGACTAATAAAGAGGCAGTTTAAAATCTTTACATGACACAGTGTCAAGGCAACAGAGTTGTGCAATAACCCGACACAATTAACACTGTGTCCCTGCCTTGGGCAGTGCCGGAACGGGGCTCCCGCCGGCCTCGCCCGCACGCTCCCATGGCGGGCGCTGGGTGGGCTCTGACGCTTCACCTCTCCGCTCGCTGCCGCATCCCGGAGCCCCAGCGAGACCAACACTGAACCAGCCTCTTTAGATCAAGGCAAGGTGTTTTTTCCACTTCGTTGTCTCTATTCTTCTCTTTCCCTTTGGTTTGCATTTTCCCAAGCGTTACAGTTACTGCTGCGTGAAAAGCGAGAACATCATGTTGACTTTCTGGGCACACTCCAGAGTGAGATGAGGCCGAGGTGCCCGATCCTGTACCAGAGCTGGTTCTTGACTTAGCCCTGCACAATGCAAACATTTCCTGGCTATGAATTTTTTTCATATAATTTAAAGGCTAGTTTGGACAACCCTTTGCTCCGGATGAAAGATTGTGCATGGGAGTGTGATCTTGCAAAATGCAGCCCAAGCTATCCCTCTATTCCTTTGTTTAATGATGTTACTCCTTAATGGTGCCTGCCAGGCTGCAGGATTCTGCAGTCCGCTGGGTGAGTGCAGCGGGGACAGGATGTTTTAGATAGAGATATATATAGAAAGATATATATATAGATATATTCTTTGCTGTTCTTATTTTCTGGCCAAAACCAGTTGTCTCTTGGTTTTATTGCTGCTGCCATGTCTTTGCAATGCAGCATTGTTAAAAACTAATAATAAAAACAAATCTGAGGCTATGCCAACCACCGCAGAGTACAGCCAAAGCTGCCCAATGCCACAGCTTGCTGAGCAATGTGTGAATTTTGTTGTGTCAGAAATGTGTCTGTTTCCCCGTTCTTCTTTAACTTTTGGAAGGATCCTAGTGGAGAGCATGTTCTTCTAAATGACATAACAAAAGCCATCGACATGAAAACTGTTTCAGCATTGCTATAGGAGGAGTGGCCCAGCCTGCCATCTCTACCTGCCAGGGGCTGCAGGGAACTTGGTTGAAACATTTCAAATAAAACATGATTTCTGGTCAGAAAATCATGTTATTGCAATTAGCGTGTAAAGTGGTATTTCCGAGTGTTTTGCTGTATTAGAAGAGAGCATTGATGGTGTTTGCTGGGCCTGCCGGGCTCGCAGGATGGGGGGTGGCCATGGAAGTGGCCGAGCCGCAGACCTGGCTGGGCAGTGCCAGCACACCCGGCTGGCTGCCCGCACAACCCGGGGCCATGGCTGTGCCACTTGGTGCCTTCGGGGGGAAACCTGCCCCAGCCCCGGCTCAGCCCCTCTGGGGCCACATCCTGCCCGCACTGCCCACAGCATCTGTCCGCCGGTACTTAATCTTCAGTGCCTCAGCTGCAGAGTGTGGTATTCTCTTTATTCCTGATCTAATTCCCCAAATGTGTATCCACGCATGTGGGCAATGACATCCTCTCAGTGACCGCCACTCGGGTGACAGGGCTGCACCACAGGCTGCAGAGACACACCTTAACTCAAGTAAAAAAGGAGAGAAACGCCACATTCGATACCTATTTGTGTGAAAGAGGGCAAGAATGATTTTCCCCACATGAACGAGGGAAGGGTTGCTGTGTTTTGTGTGACGAGCGGCTCTCAGTGAGATTTGCCACTTGTGGCAGTCAGCACAACCACGCTGTTTGTCTCTGATAAGAAAGAAAATAAGAAATACTGCGTGCAGAGGTGCCCTTTCTCTTGTCTTTATCAGTAATAGCCCATGTTCCTCAGGGTTATTGCTATAACAACATCACTTCCCTTTCCTCAGTGGCATCAGGTTTATATTAAAAATCTCATAGCAAAGCCTTTTGTCCGCTGTCCCCTTTTTGGTTCTGCTTTTGTGCCCCGTGCTGTGCTTTGGGCCACTGGCACGTGTGGGGGCCGGGGCCATGCAGGCACCCTGTCCGCTCGCCCCCTTTCCTCTGGCAGAGCGAGGGCTGGGAGCGGAACTGGAATTTGGGCTGAGCAAAAAAAGCCGGGGGTCAGGTCTGCCAGCTGTGGGCAGGAACGTGCTCCCAGAGGAGCAGATCTGCCAGCATTGCGCAGGGTGGGGAGCAGCTTTCCAAGACGAGTTGAAGCGGGAAAAAAAAACAAACACCAACACCCGCCCCCCCCCCCCCCCCCCCAAAATATCTCTCTCCAAAAAAATCTGACTTGTTGGTCAGCGTGCTCAGTTTTGGAGGGGGATTACACGGTGCAGCTGCTTGCGGCAGCCCGGGGCCTGGGTCAGGGGCCCAAGCGATGCCCCCAGCCCCGCGCGCCCCCGGGTCACCCCAACGCGACCCGCGTTCCCCGCTGCAGGGTCTGGGGCGGGGCGGGGGGCACAGACCGCTCCCGGTGCCACGGCTTTTGGCTTCTACTGCTGCCTGCACCGAGAGAAGTATAAACCGAAGCCCCGGCAACCGGCGTTACCTAATGGAACCAGCGACAAAGCGGCCCCTCCGCCGGCTCCGCGGCCGGTCCGGCGGGACCCGCTGCCTCCCGCCGCCGGCGGCTGGGCACGGGGGTGTCGGGGGAAGCGGGGAAGGGGCAACGCACTGCCCTGGAGAGTAGGGAAAATCGTTACGGTAGAGAAAGGGGAGGGGAAAAAAAAAAAGAGCCGTACGAGGAAGGAAGAGGCAAATGCTCCGGCAGTGACTCATGGCACGGGGTGACTAATCCCGCCGAAGCGCAGCTCGTGTCGGGCCGGGAAGCGGTGCCGAGCGCCTCGTGGGGAAAGCGGGCGGGCGGCGGGGCCCGGCGGGGCAGCGCGGGCGAGGGGGCAGCGGCGGCGCCGGGGCCGGCAGACCCCCGCTGGGCCTCGCCCGTCGAACAGCGGGGCGGGGAGGAACGGCCGCTCCGGGCCGGGGCCGGTGACCTACTTTCCGCCGTCTCCTCGCAGCGGCCGGCATCGCCGCTCCCCGCGCGACCTGCCCGGCCCCGCCCCGCCCCGCCCCGCGCGCGCGCTCCGGTCCCCGCGCTGCCCGCGTCCCGCCGGGGCGCGCGCCGGGCGATGCGGGGCGGGGCGGGCCCGCGCTCGGCGCCGGCCCGGCAGCCGCCGGTGGCGGCGGGGAGGGGGGGCGGAGGGGAGGAGCGCGCCTGTGCAGTGCCGGGAGGGGAGGACGCGCTCAGCCCGCCGCCGCCGCCGCCGCGTTACACAACCGGCCGCCGCAATAGGCGAGTTTCACAAGTCCCGCCGCAGCGCGCCGGCAGCCCGCGCCCACCGCGCACCTCCCCGCCCCCCCGCCCTCATGCCATGTCCCCCCCGGGCAGCGGCAGCCCGGGGCGGGCGGTAACCCCTGGCGCCGGGGGGGCACCGCGCCGGGGCCGGGCATGGCACTGAGAGCGGCTCCGGGACGCGCATCCTCCGGGACGGTACGTACGGCCCCGCGGCGGGGCGCGGGGGTGCGGGAGGGGGGTCCCTTCACTCGCGGCGAGTCCCCGTGCCCTCCGCCAACACCTCCGGGACCGTCCCGGTTAAGTTTTGGAGAGGAGCATTTACAGCCGCAACTTAAGTCGTCTGATCCTCCCACACACACCCCCCCCGAAAAAAAAAAAAAAATCCGTGTATCGGCAGGTCGGGCACGGGACTGCAGCGCCGGCGGCTCGGTGGGTCTCCCGTTGTAGACGGGAGGCGGGGGGGGGGTGTCTCCGGGTGCTGGGGATGCTGGAGCGGCCGGGCACCGGATTAGGGACCGGCTCGGGAATAGCCACGGGACCGAGCACTGCTCAGAGCTGCGGGGGGTTGGAGGGGGGAAACCGATTTACGGGAGGCTAAAGCGGGCCTGATGGCAGTTGTCTCGTTCTGTCTTGGATTTCTGTCGTTTTGGGAATGCGTTTGTCTGAAAACACGGTGGGGAGAAACCTCCGAACGGAGTCTTGCGCCTAAAGATAGCATCTAAAATCCAGGTTGAAAAGTTACTCCTCCCACCAGGGTTATTGTGTCATTTGCTTTTACAGACTGTTTACATTAGGAGAGGGGAATTATAAAGGGTTTGGAAGTCCCTCGTACGTTTGAGCTGTGGATTTGTGGATGGTAACTCCAAGCCTTGGTCCTTACAGGCAGAAATCGCAAACTGATTGCTCTGGGTAGCTTGCACTGGAAGCACAGTTCAAAGCTGAGCCCTGCGTGATTCATAAATGAGGTGTCATATGCACTTTAGAGAGCACTTGTCCTTTGTCAGATGTCACACTCCCCAAAGGCAGGAGGCTCCTGAGCCATCCTAAGTGGATTTTGGGGAAGTGCAGCATAGCAGTCCCTTTCTGGGGGCAGAACCGGCACCTAAGTGCCAACTAGCACTGGTCCCTGAATGAAGTTGCCTTCTTCAGCAGGGGAGCAGCCCTGGAGATAATGCACCTGAAATCAGAGCTGTTAAAATGTCCCATGCTTTACCTGCGCGGTATAACCCGCGAGGGCAGGGTTATTTATTAGCCTAAGTTTATTTTGTCATGTGCAGTGAAAGCGGCGGTGCTGATTTAAGTAATGGGATGAGACGTTCTGGTGTATAAATGGGAGAATCTCAGGAGTTGCCTCATTTTTAGGCAGAATGATGGTGCTCCCCTGCCCTTATTTTGCTGGATCGCTGCTCACTAATCCCTAGCTCTGGAAATGGGAATTTGCCTTAAAGAGGCAGCTCTTTGTGTTTTTGATACGTAGGTTTTACAGTCCTCATGGGTCCTACGACTGTTGTTTGAAGCAGCAGATAATTTTGGGAGTCTGCAGTGTGAACCCCTTGTACTGAACATACTACAACATGTGCTGTTTTGCTTGGGAATTGGTGTAATTCTCACAAACTTCCTAGGCTGCAATGCCTCGCCGTAGTTACCCAGTCAGAAAAATACATTTGGATTTTTGGTTTTCCAGAAACCGCGTTTTAAAAAAAGATAACTTTCCTGTGATGTGCTGATCAGAGTAAACCAGCGTGTCGGTGAGGCGTGGCGGGGGAACAGAGCACCCTGTGCACGGATGCACCATAAGGACGGCACTCGGGGCTCTGTGGCTGACAAAGTTCTGACAAACGCAGCAAGCACTAATGAGGAGAGGAGGCTCAGGAGTTAAACCAAAAGTGGAAGTTTGTGTGGAAGGGAGGCATTTGTATCTCTTGGGCTAAATGTCTTTACTACTGAATCTTTAGAATTTTTCTGTAAGATGTAATAGGAAAAATGCAAATGGCTTGAGGAGTGGTTGCTTACTGCTCATTCACTCTGTTCATACAGAGCTGTGGATGAGAGTTGTTTCATCTAGAGGAAGAAGTAAAATTGGTTTGAAATTTTTTTGATAAACTACAAACTTCAGTGAAATTTGGCAGGAAGGTATGTGATGGTTCCTGGTTTTTAGCCACTCAGACTATGTCTGTATTAAATTATTTCACTGGTTTAAGACATACATCAAGTACTCAAAAATAGCTCAAGGTTAAAGATTAAAATTAGCAAATGAGTAGTTCATAATTAAAGTCTCATGGTGTTGGAAGCACCAGTACATTTCAGTCATACTGATGTTGAATCCAACTTCTGCGCGGTAGTAGTATCAAAAAACTGGTAGGATGTCTTTACAGTTTGGAGCTAGGGCTTGTCTGTGCACAGAAGTTGCATTGTTTTGCCCTAAATTACACAATCTCCCAAGATTCACATGTAATGATACAAAAGTTTTAATGCCAGCATAGCTCATTCCTTCAAGACTGGGGGAATAAGCTATGTGCCCATGCCAGAACAACTCAATCCAGGCTTGTACTGGAGCAGTTACTGATTCTAGTGGAATAATATGGCTTTAACCAAAATAGTAAAACCTATAAAACCCAAAATAGTGTGGACGGGTCTTTGCTGGTATTATTAAAATGATACACCTCTGTATCGCTTCAGTTCCAAATCTCTATTAAGGAAGTCAGGCAGGTACAAAAACTGTATTTATTTGTTATGACCTGGATGACACCCTTCTTTCACGTGAATCCTTGTTCACCTAAGGCCATGCTCTGCTCAACGTGCCCCACGTCGTCCTGCTTCAATAGCGATGCTGTGCCTGGCTGCAGCTCTGCCCTGTCTGTCCTGTTCTGCTGCCCAGGCTGAGGACATTTCTCTTTTTTTCTTTATTTCTCTGCACTTTTGGTGCATGCAGGGCTGTGTAGCACAGCACAACTTCTTGCCCTGTGGCCTGTATGCCAAACGAATGGCGCCCCTGTGCAGAAGCCCTGCAAAAGCCTCTTTATTGTTACTCCAGTCTCACTGGAGCCCCGGTTTTACATGAGGTTGAGGTGGTGGCAAGGCCTCGACAAGCGCTCTGTACACAGCTGGGCTTGCGGGCTGTACATCTGCTTGGCCTCAGAAGCACCAGATTCAGTCAAACTGCAGAGGTGTGTGCAATTAAGGAGAGACTTTGACCTATTTCATATTCCGTTATTGGCTTTGGCCTTGTCTACATGGGGAGATTACACCAATTTGGTTTAAGTCTGTTTTTAAAGTGATTTGATTAACCTGATGTGACCTTGCATGAAGACATTCTTATTTTGGTTCAGATGAACTTGTTTGGGTTCAACCAAAACCTGCACTTAGTTAATTTACACAGAACTGAAATTACCCATGCCCGAATTGAAAGGAGAACTGATGTCTCTAAATAATGACACAACTTTCTCATGAAAGCAGAACCTCCTGTAGAATCTGGAACAGAGTGTAATTACTAACAAATCTGCAGGAGACTGAAAGATATTCAAAGCAAAGTTAAAAAAAAAAAAAAGAAACAAAGAAAAGAAGCAAAACTTAAATATCTTAGCGAGACAGATGAAGAAGTGCCAAAAATCCCAGTGCAGGAATACTGAAAGCAGTGGCACAAGGCTTGCATGGCTTGCAGCAAGGCTCTGCGTGGCTCTTCAGCTGCAGAAGAGGGGAAGCATTTGTGTCCTGTACACAGAGTCCCTATACAGTCAAAAAATGAAAAAGCGATGCGGGGAACTATAGGCCTTCTGGTTTGAATGCAATAGTACACAGTGTCTCATGACGTATTTTGTAGGAAAGAATAAGTAGACATGGAAATAATGAGGAAGCAGGCTAAATTACAACAAGATTTTATCAAAGATGGATTGTGCTAGTCTAATCTAACATCTTTTTTGTGTAACAGATTATTTAGGTGGGGTAAGGCCGGAATGTAAACCCAAGCGTTTGATACCGTGCCCCACAGGACATTATTGCTTAAAATGAAGATGGTGGTTCAATACAAGAATAGAAAGGTGGAAAAGGAGCTGGCTAAGGAAAAGATACAACAGTTGGATGCAAATATAGTTGTCTGAATGGAGAGAGGTATTCAGAGAGAGAGTCATCAGGACGGAGAGAGATTAGTGCTGTTCTCCCGTGGGACCAGGCTTGCGCCTGTTGAACGGAGCCGCTCTGGGCTGTGGGTAGGGTCTGGGTGTGTGCCCAGGAGCTGTGCGGGATGACACAAAGTTGGGAGGTATTGTCAATATGGAGGAGGATTAGATTATCATATGAAAGGAATTTAGATGACTTTGTTGATTGGAGTGATAGATATAAAATGACATTTAATAGTCCTGAGTGCAAAGTCATGCAAAGTTTTAAGCGTGGAGACTGGTAACAAGAATTTCCAGTGTGAAACAAGAGCTCGTCAGCTGTCCGTGACAGAAAGGAGAGATGTGGATGCACTGGCTGGTCAGGAGATACCTGTGAGCAGGCAGTGAGATACAGCTGTGAAGGACACCGATGACAACCTTGGATATCAAAGGGAAATAATGTGAGGGGTTCAGGGAAGTCTGATGTTATCATTGTACAAATCATCATGCAAAAGCTTTCTGCTGCTCATGGAGTAGCCCACTGGGATTTTGCGTAGCTCTAGACACCCCAGTCAAGAAAATGTTAAATTAGAACTGTGGGAGGGCTAGAGGTGTGGTTACACAAACGGACCCTCTGTTGTAGGTTAAAGAGTGTAGTTTGTTTAGCTCTGGCCAGTTGAACAAATGAAGGGGCAGGTTACAGTAGGTCTTTTTATACACAGCTGGGACTAAATAGCAAGAAGGCGGAAAAACTAAGTCAAAAGATAGCATGCACACAAGATCAGATTGTCTAAGTTAGTCATGAATAAATTTGGATGGGAAATTAGAAGAAAGCTCTTAGCTACCTAAGGATTGAAGTTGTGTAATAGTCTTTCAATTAGGGTAGTTTTGAGATAGATCTTGATAATCTTGTGAAAGATATTATACAATTAAATTAGAGAGTTCCTGGAGATAGGAAATTAAGTTTACAGAGTTAGTCCTTTGGTCTCCGGTGTAGTCGTATTTTTAATGTAAGATTGAAAGGAGAATGGACCTGGTTTTGTTTGCACTATTAACCCCGTGCATCAAGGCTCCTGCTGTTTTGTTGGGAGCCAAGGCAAGAATGAATTTTCCCTATAGCTGTAGATTTGAATCTTTTTTTCCCCCATATTTGCCTTCCTCTCAAGCACTAGACATTGAAAGTGTGCAGTGCAGAGACTCCTTGTAGCATTAGATGGTCACAATTGCCTGCAGTTTTTTCTGGCATGCTCCCTGGTTTAACCTGTTCATCAGATTTTGGGCCAGAGAGACATTTTTCCTTCAGGTTGTGTTGCCAGTAACCGTATTGTACTTCATGGTATGTTTTCTGGGATCTGTTGCTAGTGTTGTCTGATGAACTTTGTAAGGATACAAGGACGTGCAGTACTGGCAGGGATCTTCACCTGCCCTTTTCTGCGTCAGAACACAGTTTAATCTTTTGTCATTCTGATGTGTGTCATAAGTTTGTTGTATGGTGTGAGGATGTGTTCTGGGTGTCCTGGTGCATCTCAGCAGGTTGAAGAGATGTTGTGAAGTAGCCATTAATAGTGTTGTTTTCTGAGACTGGAGTGCTGGGGCTGGTGCTCCTTTTCTACCTGATATTCCTAAAATAAGTTGCAAAGCTGGATTTAAAATCAGGTCTGCTCTGGTGCTGATCAGAGCAAAATTCTGTGAATTGTGCAGGATAACCTCTAGAAGAAAGAAGTGATGGATTAGTAATTTTAAAAACATTGTTTTGTTGTAGGAAAGCTGAATGTATAATGTGCATCTTATTACAAGAAAGAGAGAAGGAAAGGAAAAACAAATGACAAAAAGCAAACAGGCTAGCAAGAAGGAAAACAGCTTGACTTAGCCTGAAGCAAAGATCACATACCTGCTAAGCTGCCTGTAAAGAGAAATTGAAATGTGGAAAAATGACAGTGCAGATGAGGATAATATTGAGATGGTAGAAGAGCAAGTGTGTTAACCAGACTCTACAGAGTTGTTGAAATGTGTTGAATCATCTGAGTGTGACTTGTATTCTTAGACAAACACAACTGTATAATTGATTAATTTGTCAACGTTTCTTTAGTGCATAACACTATGGTAACCAAGAGGTTCGCTAAACGTTGTCACAGAGAACACTGTAAAATATATCTTTCCTTAGGAGGGGAGGAGGGAGGCAGAGCAAGACCTTAACTTTGGCGGACTGATACACACTCACGAGTACACACAAGCAAACATGAGCAGCTGGAAAAGGCCTCCTGTTGCTGGTGGTGGAAGATGAGCATAGGATGGTTTGCCAGTGACGTACGTGTTCTGGATATGATTGAAGAAGTGGCACTGCCTAACAACTGCCTTGAACACTAGTGCTACCTGACCTTTGCGGAGCAGATGGACTGAGGACAACTGTGCCACCCTCCCACCAGGTCCCTATCACCTGGGGGTGCTGAGAGCAAAGGGCTCGACGTGGAGGGCTATACCACCCTGCACGCCACCCTCCACCCGCTTCTGGGACCTCAGTCCTCCAGGGCTGCTTCTCAGGGACCTGTTGCATGAAACAGAAATGTGTGGAGTTTTACACTGAGTACCCTGGGCTTGGCTGGTGGCTGTGTTGTACCTGCAGTTGCCACCCACGCGGCTGGCTGTGCCCTGGCTCTGGCAGGGGTTTCGGTGAGCCCCTCTGTTCCCCATGGCAGTGTCACGGCTCAGCAGACACTTAACTGGGCCTCTGTCTCCTCACGATTAGGATTCCCCCTCACCTATAGGTGATCTATAAGTCAATGTGAGGTGCTTTGTTGAATGCCAGCTATAGGCAGATTGATTAATTGATTGACTAATAGATAAACACAAAGGTGTGTTTATTCTTGTTTACAAACTGCCCAAGCTTACGCAAGATTTCTGCGTATGTAGCAATGGCAGGAATCATATCCATAAAAATGCTAATCTCCTCTCTTGCTTCATCTGTTCAGCCCACAAACACACGCATACACACATGCTTAAAAGAAATTAATAAGGTTTGTTTGTTCTCTTCTGGGCTCAGCCTTCTTTAATCTTGTTTTAACTCACAGCACAGTGTGGCACATTGCTTCAGGACAATAAAGTTTTGACCATAAGCAATGTACTCAGTAAACCATTTTTTTGATAAATAAATGAACAATAAATGAGCTGATAATAGCTCCCATTGCCATTAATTATTTTAAATAGACATGGCAGCATTATAGGAAGATTTTTCAGGCAAATGCAGAGGCTTTATCTGAAGGGGATGAGAGGAACCCCTGGCCCTGATGAAGGCAAGGGTTGAACTTCCATCAACTTCTGTGCAGTGAGGACCTCTCCCAGAGCATCAGCCGAAGAGAAAAATAAATGTCCCTGGGAGTCAGGCCTTGGGTTTAGGCTGGTTAAAGCTCTACTGCACAAACTGCAAATATGTTGTTATGTATAGAGGAGGATGCTGTGTGTTTGGTCCACTGTTGGCTTGTCACAGCAAACGCAGCAATTAGAGAGGCTGTAATAGCTGGGGAGGGTTACACCCCTTGCTGAGGAAGTTTGGCCATAAACCTGTTTGTCCTGTCTCTGAGTGCAATGTACACTGGCACGATTTACAGTAAGTTAAAAATATTCACCCTGATCAAACTGTTTCAAATCAAATTTTATTACGTGTGTGTGTGAAGTGAGTCACGTGCAGCAAAAAGGCAGGACTCTGGTTGACTCTGCTACTGATGTATTTGTTAAAGATGAATATCAACAGCTTGCCTTTTCTCTCAGACAGAATAATTGGAGTGGCTTCATTTTTGGGCAGGCTTTTAATGTCAAGGACATAGTAGCAAATATTAATAAAACAAAGTCTTTGTGCTAACACCTTTGTGCTTAACACCTACATTTTCTATTTAATCTTGCTTATTGCAGAGGGCTGAGCCTTGTCATTAGTGAAGACAATGGGTCAACATAGAAAAAGGGAGTTACTTTATTTTCTTTCTCTCGTAAGCTCTGGGGTTGACCTCCCACATGGCAGCGGTCATGTGCAGCCGTGTAATTGCAGAGGGAGTATACATTGGCCCTTGGGTGCCAGTCCTGGGACAGACAATTCTCATTGCTCATTCTGCTGGAGCATGGACTTCTGTGAAGCTAAGTCACTTTCTTATCTGGGGCATCTTCACACCTCTTGGGACTTGGCTCTTCAACTGCAAGACCTCCTGGTATCTATGTCTCACCAGGCCCAGAGCAGAAGTCTGTTATTTGGGGAAGTTTGCACAACTCAGGAACTCTTGCTGAAGATTTTATTAAGTGAGAAAATTGTCTACAACTCCATTTTTCTACTTTCTAGAAATAATTCAGAGTTTGGAAGGAGAGGGTCCCAGAAGAAGGTTGTTAGAGTATATATGATTCTGCAACAGTCCTGGTATACTGTCTGGAAAGGGCAAAGATCCGTTGCCCAAAATGGGAGAGGAATAAATGCAATGGACTAAAATTGCCACCAGACCATTTGGAAACAAGAAATGAGGCTGAATCAGAACTTCATCTTATCCAGCACACGTTTCGAATCTGGAACTGAATTCCTTATCTTGGGTATATTATAGTTAAAATGGCAACTAGTAGAGCTATCAAGATCTGGAGTGTTAGATTGGTTAGTTTGTTGGTAGTACGCTGTTGTGACTAGAGCAGAATCTCTGTTTTCCCTTGAGGGATGGAAAAAAGACTAACGCAAAGAAGACCAACTTCTGTGTTTTGATTTTTTTTTTTTGAAGGAAAGCATATGAATATTAATAAGTGATCCAGCTGGAATAGCATCTTTCTTAAAAATTGTCCTTAGAGATTGTGTATTATAGTGTATTATATTAACAAGGATCTGATTGCATGGTAAGTAAAATTTTCTAAATATAAATCACCATCTTATTTCAAAAGCTGCAGTGCTGAGGAAACTATTCTGGGATTTTCTAATATAGTCCGGTTTGAATTGTTTGAATAAGAAGAGATATCAGTGAATAAATCAGATAATGAGCTGCTTTACATAGACGGCATAATGCCTATTTATGATGTATAGAAGTCCTAAGAGAGATGAATTGTCAGTTTAATCTTCTTTGGATTGTGTTTGAAATCTACTTTTATGAGGCATTCCTGACTCTTCCAGAGATTACTGTTCAGACACTTATATAGATTTCGTTTGTATTTGATTTACAGCTCTACGAGGTTCTTTGCAGGCAAATGCTCATTTTCTTCAGTTGTTTTTATTTGGTTCCTTGACCTTGAAGTAAAATTTGTAGTGATTATAGGTGTTGTCAAAAGTTTTCTTCTGACCTAGTTGCTCTTGTCAGAACTTAGGAAGCACTGTTATCTCAATGGATGCACCTTACCAGAAGGAGCAGTAATACAGATCATCTGTCATTGGCATCTTTGACACAACGCTGCAGAGCTTTGCAGTTGACCTGAGAGGGATGAAGATTTCTCCCTTGCTCTGTGCAGAAATGAAGAGTATGGAGTTTGGAGCCACTGCAATAAATACTTCTTTTCCCTGCTTTTTTTGTAAGTTCTTGTCATAAGCTTCCTGTGGAAAAGAGGATTGCTGGATGAATTAAATCAGATTAACTAAACATTAGATTTCTCTCTCTGTTTCTAACAGTGCATTGTCGTTGACTGTTTACCCATAAAACAGCTATTTCTTGAGAAAAAAAGTGGAATTTATTTTTATGTCTTCCCTGACATGAACATTGTGCTTTATTAAGGAATCATCTCATTCAACTTTACTAGTAGCTGATTTTCCTCCCGGCTTTGCAACATTTGCATCAGCTTCAATTAAAGAGTCCTGATGGGGAAGTATTGCTGGAAGGATGACATGCAGTGCTGGACTCTGGCGGAGCAGGATTGCTGCTCTGCATAGAGGAAGCAAACAAATGTGAGATATTAAAAACTTTTGACAGGGATAGGAAGATAATTTTCAAAATAGTTCTGCATCAAGTTCTGCTCTAACTTCTATCTCCTGCCAGGCTTCCTAAGCCCTAGGTCATAAGGTCAGAGAAAATTGTGGGCTGATTGTGTCATCCTTCACTCATACATACAGAACTTCCCAACTGCAGTCAATCGCAACCAGAACTGGATAGCCTGTCGTCACCCTCCTATTAAGCATGACTGTTTCTAAAACATTAACATTCATGTCAGGTCTAGATATAGATCAGCACAGGCTTAAATCATTGTCAGGAACAGATGTGAGATACCTAATCAGTTATTTCCTAAGGAAAATGAGTTTGATTGCATGAATAGTTGTAAATATTTCATTCAGCAATTCAGCTACTCCGGCAATGGTAAACAAGCTTCTGAGGCTCAAGAGAAACATTCTGTGGTACTGTACTTGATTTCTTATTCAGTTAAACTTTAGTGTGGAAGAAAGCAGCTTAGGTACTTCAGATTACTTTTTGTGACAGCACTGATCATAACCAGGGGCTCACTTTGAAGAGAGCCAAATATGCTTAACCCTAATAAACACGGCCAGCTTCATCCTGGTTTACAACGTGCAGCATTTGTCCACAGGATGAGCACAAAGCTGCAGATTTTGCCACTGGGACGTGATCATGGCACAGGAATTGATTTTGGCTTCGGTAGGAAGATGACAGCCTGAGCACTAAACCGTCCATCCTCTGCCTCAATTTTGCACCTGCCCACGCGATGCCAAGCTTTGGTGGTGAGCATAGACCTTGGTTGGGAGTTGAGCCAGGACTAGGTGCCCTGTGCCCCTGTTGTGCAACTGCTCTGTGATAACTCTGCTGGCTCTTCGAAGCACTGACTATACATAAGCAATAATTAAGGACACAGCTTTAGTTTCTTGTTTGTTTTGCACTTCTCACTTGTTGAAAACAAAACTGAATTAAATTGGAAGAAACTTTAATATTAAATCAGGATGGGTGTAGTACTAATTTCAGTGAAGTCGACAGGAATTTTAGTACTGATCTTTTGCAGAAGGGCTGATGAGAGGAAGAGAAGGAAGGAGGAAGTTAGCTTTTCTCCCTGCCTAATTGAATGTTTTCCCTGTTTGAGTTTTGGCTAAACTATTGTATAATTTGCTTGTGATTTTTAGAAGACATGCACAAAAGCAGTGCATGAAAGAAGGAGGTTGAAAGTACAGATGATATTTGCCTTTCAAACACAGTGTGAAATTCTGAGGAAACTGGGACTGCCAGCTAAAGGTCATGGGCATTTTTAACTTCTGCTGCTGGCTTCATGCTACTGCGTAGATGTTTGTCAGGGATCTTGCTGGCCTTGGTGGTATTACATAGTCAGATTATCACAGAAACAAGCTCCCTTTTTACCCATGTGTTTTTTTATGCATGTACATTACAGTATGATTCTTTTCATCAACTGGTTTTAATGTGTATTTTCTTGGCCAGCTTAATTTTGTTGTGTTAAATACAGTATGGACATTGTTAATATATGGATATACAGTTTAATGTGCTTTGGTCAGGAAAGCCCTAGGTAATAAATTAATGTTTATCCTAATTCTGGAAAGCACAAATAAATCCCACTGTTTTCACCCACAAATTAGACAGATGGTTAAAAAAAAAGGCATGTGCCTGCCTCTTTTCACTCTGTCCCAGGTGAGATGCGATCTCACGCTGCAGCCTTTTCAGCTGGCCTGGTCCCTTACTTGAAAACCAGGGATCACAGATATCTATAGGTACAAATCCACCATCCTTGTCAGCCACATCCATATACAACCACGATTGCTCAACAAGATGGCAGTATCCATCACTGCTGCTATTAACGTAGTAGAGGAGTGTTATCCTTCGAGAGAGGTGGACCCATGTGTTTAATTTACTGTTTGTATTGGAGTCTTGATTTTGACTCATACTAGGAGAATTCTTAGTACTGGACCATTGCAGGTGTGAAGTAAAGGATATTTTAAAATGTTCTGCATGCTTGCACAATTGTGATCCATAGACAGCACTTAGATGTCCAGAAAAACCCTCATGTCCTTAATTTCAGGGATGCCTATCCTTGTGGGACATGACCAGTTCTCTGTCCTGTGTCTTCCCTTCGCCATCAGTGAGCAATCCGTGCCTGTCTGTGCTGCAGCAGGCAATGAGGGACCCGGGGCAGAGTGGCTGAAGAGACCAGAGCCTCCTGGAGGGCACGATAGCAGAACCGGTGCTGTTTGATCCACTTCCTTTCCCCCCAGTCTCTGTGTTTACTCAAATCTTTTTTACGTGAACATTTTTTGGGAGGGACACATCTTTTCCCGTCTTAAATAGTTTAAAAAAACCCCCAAATGTCCAAGAGAACCCCCAAAGTGAAGTGGACATTCAGTCGTGCTGAGTCATATTTTGTTATTATGGCTGATTATCCAGCCAGCCATGCAAATAAACTGCAAGGGGGGAAAAAAGGATGTTTGTGAATATCTTATCTATGACAGAATGAGGCCTTGGGTCTTTGTGCATAATATGTGTTACAATAATGACCTAGTATGCAAGTGTTCCAGTGACTGACATATTTGCAGTCTAAAGAAGATAACGAAGTAATGAGAGAGAGAGAGAGATCTGTGGATGTTTTATCTTCTTTTTTCTTCTTTCTGAAGGAAAGTTTTGCTTTCTCATTGTATTTCTAGTGCATATCAGTGTACCATGCAGAATGATGAATATGATTGCAGTTAATTGTTTAAATATTCTTTTATTCTTGAAGCTTTCAAAACAAATAACCATCTTTTGAGGAGGTAGTTGAGAAGTGATGTGGGCAAGATAGTGCAAAAAAAATTGGATGTGAAGTTAAAATGCCTCAGAGAAGAGAAAAAGTGTGTGGGGGGTGTTTTAAAGAAAGAAAACCGGTTATATTACTGACAATACCAGTAACATAAGTGGCAGCAATTCTTCTTGAAAAAAAATTGTAAGCTTCAATAGTTCAAATCCATCCTTGGTGTAACAGCGATGGAATTACACTTGGATCAACTTACTTTCTGGTGCAAAAGTTTTGTAGTGTTACTTAATGCAAATACTACAAATAAGCATGAATTTGTCCAAAATGCATTTGCTAGCTATATTTATCATCTGTTTTCTTCACAGTAAACAAGAAGAGAGATCTGTGGAGAAGGTCTGGTAGCCACAGAAAATATTTTGCATCATAGCGTCTTAACTGATGCCATTATGAGCTATTCTCAGTTCAAAGAACTGTTCTTTGGGGCAACTGAAACACAAATGTGTATTTGGTGGTTGGGACCCTTTGCAACCGTATTATATATTTGTAACGCAGGAAGTAAAACACTAGATGTGAAAGTGCCACTTCAAGACAATTGTGAGTGATTTTGTAAAGTCTGAGTAATGAGGTGAGTTTTCTCATAATACTCAAGTTTAGCCCTTGATCATACACTTGAAACGAGTGGGCTCAGGCCTTATGAAAGGTGTTTACTTATTCAGCTTTAAGGCACAGGCCAAGAAATAACTTGATCTGATTAGCCGAGTTTGAATAGGAACAGCAGCAAATAGAATCAAATGAGTGTGAACGATGCTGCTGTGCTCTCTATTAGAAAAATATCTGCCAGCTGCCCTTGTGGAGTATAATCCTGCAAGATGCTGATGCCTCCAGTTCCCATTGCCTGAGGGAGCTGGGCCAGGGCACTTCAGGCGTGCAGCTCCCATTACTCACCTTAGTCAAACAATGGTTTTTCTCTGGAATCCTTCTTTTCCCTGTTACATAAAGGCTGATTCTTTTCTACCTCCTCTTTCTTGAAAGGCTTTTGACGCTTACAGGGGCTGGGTGCGTTGCTGGTTATTCTCAGCTGCAAGATTACAGAGATGGCAGCAGTAAGGTCAGTGGGGCATGAACACGGCTCAGCTGGAGAGCAGATGTGAGCAGATCATTTAAGGAAAGCAGCTGAAATTCTCGGAGCCAAATGAGGATAAGACAAATTTTGAAATGTAAGGGCTTTGTTTAAATTCCTTTTGACTTATGTGCACATTATACCTGGAATGCTCGAGAATTAAACACACCAAGAGGGTGAAGAGGTTTCTTACGCTTGAACTTGGACGCATGAAGCCAAAGATGTAAAATGAGGTCAGTTAGCTCAGCTGTAGTGAATCCTTTGATATTCATTTAATGAATAAGTAGATAAAACTCTAAGTAAGCTTGCATGGGAGACTGAATTTTAACTACTAAAACTCTTTATAATTTTCTCACATGTCTTTTACATAGACTGGACATTAGGCAGCCTTTCTTTACCGAGAGAGTGGTCAAACACTGGAACAGGCTTCCTAAGAGAGGGGTTGATGCTCCAAGCCTGTCAGTATTAAAAGGCATTTGGACAATGCCCCTAATAACATGCTTTAACTTTTGGTCAGCCCTGAAGTGGTCAGGCAGTTGGACTAAGATGATCGCTGTAGGTCCCTTCCAATTGAAACTTCTCTCTTCTCTTCTCTTCTCTTCTCTTCTCTTCTCTTCTCTTCTCTTCTCTTCTCTTCTCTTCTCTTCTCTTCTCTTCTCTTCTCTTCTCTTCTCTTCTCTTCTCTTCTCTTCTCTTCTCTTCTCTTCTCTTCTCTTCTCTTCTCTTCTCTTCTCTTCTCTTCTCTTCTCTTCTCTTCTCTTCTCTTCTCTTCTCTTCTCTTCTCTTCTCTTCTCTTCTCTTCTCTCTCTCTTCCTTCAGCAGTTTAATTGTTCAGACAGCTAGCGCTGTTCCTCTTCTGCTGCAATATCACTGCAGATCTCCTCAACCTGTTTTCTCATTTCTTCTTTCTCTGAACCAGAGGTGAGAGGTGGTCTGGCTCTGGGAAACTCATCATTTTGGAAGTCTTTAGGTTTGAGATTTGGGTTGAAGTCAAGAAGATGAGCTCTGGATCAGGCGCTGAATTCTCCTGTGGTATAGGGAGTCTTTCAATCGGGTTCAGACCTATCTCTAATCCTTTTGTAGTAGTATTTCCTTTTTTTGAATAGCTTCCTTATGTATTGAGTTCCAGAAATTCCAGGCTGGTGATACACATGGGAAACAGATTGTAACAGAGAGCAGATTAAATTACTCAGGTCTAGGATGTGGTGAGTCTAGTGAGGTGGAGCATTTTTTCTTCATGTTGTTTGAAAAGGGAGAAGAAGAATCTTTTTTTTTATTTATTTATACGAAGAAGTTTGAAAGCAAATGACTCTGAGCTGCCCTTTCATTGGTCAGTCAGTGATCACTTGAGGAAAAAATAACGAACTGGGTTTTTCCCCCCTCCTTCATTTGAAAATCAGTTCTTACCCGTGCTGTGTATTTAAGGGAGTTCTAAGACTATAGTCTTAGATGCTTCAGGAAGCTTATTTTAGGAGAGAAGACTTGACTGAATGCCAATAGACAGAGCTAATCATCAGGACATCTGGATTCACTTCTTAACTCTGCTGTGTGACCTTGGGTCAATGATTCAGGTCGAGCTTTTCCAAAACGGGCATTATTTGTAGGTGCTAATGCTGAGTTTCAGCATTACTGAAAATTAGGCTGTAACTGCATTTACTGTTTCAAATTCAGCTCCCCAAAACTGGGACACTTGTAAAAAGAGACAGAAGTAAAATGTGTGCCCCTGTTTCCTCACTTGTACAACAAGGATGGCTGTTTATGGAGTGTGCCAAGGCTTCCTGATGTAAAAGCGTTAGCGAAGAGAAAGGATGGCAGCAAGCTGCTTGCAAAGCATCAGAAAATTAGACATTGTTCAGCAGAAATCAAAAGATGCTGAACAAGAACCAGACTTCCAAGACTTCCCACTTTACCAGCTAAAGGGCTCCCCAGACCATGTAGAGGACCAAGCAGATCTAAGGAAGCGCAGAAATGGCAGAGCCAAGGATAGCCGGCTATCTGCAGACATCCATCCCATCCAGCCACCTTCCCACGTGTTGCCCAACAGCAGCAGAATTGCCCTTTCTTGGAGGGGAGATCCAGGGGCGTGCAGGGCAGTGCAGGTGTAGCAAGCCGTGTGCTTCCAGGAGGCTCAGATTTGCGTCACATACCGTCGGTCCGCATGCCGGAAAGGGGCAGACCTACCTGTGCAGGTGTGGATCAACTATGGTTGGATCAACATGTGGTCATGTAGTGAAAGAGTCCTGATAGTATCAGGCTCCTTTCATTAAACGGGCTAGGGAATTGGTAGACTCTTCTTGCTTTCAGGGATGATAGGAGTGTACATCACTTTCACAGGTGCATCCTGACTCCATGATTGACTGTGGTTGCGTTCGGGCTCTGAAGTGAGCTGACGCACATTTACAGGGCAATGGCCAGGGGAGTACTGCTTGTAGACAGAAAATGTTCAAGTTTGAATGAAAACCCTCCAGTCCACAAATAGCTCCCACCATCTGCTGGTCCAGCAACCTGTGAGCAGATGGGCTTTGAAGCCAAATCATACACAGTGTTTTTCTCCTCACTGGAGCAGAGCTCTTTGGAAGTGTGGTCCTGGAACCACCTAGGACCCACTCCTGACCCAGTTGAAGGCCCCTGCTTTTACTGTCCAAGGCAAGCAGCCCTCAGGCCTTAGGTTTATATTTACATTATGAGTTCATCCTCCAGCACAAGCAAACACAAAGCACAAGTGCTCATCTCCTCATCTGTACCATCCTCAAGCATCTGAAATGCATTTTATATACAGGACTGAGAAAGGCAAAGAAGAAAAAAGGCAAAAAATGTATCATTTGAAGAGAAAAAGAGAACAGCTAAGGACATGAATGCTACTATTGACTCTTTTCAATGAACTGGTAGTTGCTGTGGGTGTTCTCTTGCTGAGAAAAGTAGAGGAGAAGGTATTTAGTTTAATTAGATAGCTGATTTTCTTTGTTGTCTAATTATTACATTTATTCTGTGCACGGGGAGAGCATAAGGCATACAAGTAGGTAGTTGAATGACACATAGACTTTGTGTAGCTGTCTGCTTGGGATGAGTTTCACCCATAGTAAATAGAAGAGGAATTACAAGAGGGATTTCAGGGTAACACATCCAAAAAGACAGCTTTGACGTGTTTGTCCTAGTATCTACATAGTTGCCAAAACAAAATCTGAAACCGAAAAAAGGCCCAGTGACCTCACAATGCCATAAATACAGTTGATGCAAGCTCTGTCCTTCTGGTGGGAGTAACACACAGCACCTCCCAGGGAGAAGTTTCAGCTGGTGATCCCTGAAGATGGAGCACAGGGTGTTGGGGTGCTCAGCACCCACTTCATAGGCAGTTCTGCAGTAGGTGCAGAAGCTAACGCTGTCAAGTTAGCAGAGAGTGTTGGTTTCTTTTAAAAATGTTCCTAGCTGGTTTGCTGTGATAGTGTTGAAACTATTCTGAATGAAACCCTGAAATTAGTCAGAATTTCCTCAGTGGGTTTATGATCAGATGTTGTCCATATTGTTTAAGCTGCAGAAACAATAGCTTTGGGAGGTTTTTTTAACTTGTTGAACCACTCTTTTTATTGCTGAAATTTATTAGGCTAACCTTCCCACACACACACCCCATCCTTTGTGATTTGCCAGAGAAGTGAATATGATAGAAAGTAGCCTGAGGCATGAGAGAGAGAGCTCTGCTCACCTTCCCTTCTCATGTACCCAGCAGGAATGGTTACTTAACTTCCAACATCAGGAGGTGAGCAGTGCAAGAGTCATCCTGAATGTCACCACTGCTTTCCTTGGTAGAAATTGCTCTCAGTATTTTTTTGCAGATTGCTCTGAAGTAAAATGTGTGTTTATATCTGTGTGTCTATGCACTCACCCACACACACATGCATTTGCACCATCAGGATCAGTCATAAGCAGAAGCAGAGCTTTAGGAGTGTTTGTATTTGCTGGAAATTTTGGAGAGCGTTCTGTTCAAAAGACTTCTGACTTAGATTTCAATATTACTGCCTTCTCTTTAGCTCTGTGTGCCTTTCCTGGAAATGGTACCGTGAAAACACGGATCTCAGTTTCTGCTGAAGGATTGACTGTGGACAGCTGCCTTTGCTCCCATCCTACATAAGGGAAAACTATGTCATTATTTGAGGATTATTTGGTTCTATGTCTGACTGAGTCAGGTGTGTTAAAGAATTGTTTATAGGTTAGATATCATCATTTCATGCTACAACACACATTTATCTTTCCTGTAGTAACTGAACGGCTACAAATGAACACAGGTATTCATCCAAGACTGTGGAAGAAGCATTATTTGCATATGCATTTTTATCCTACCCTGCTTGTGCCAGTAGAAGTACAGTTTTGTACTACTTAGGGTTGTGAATCAGCAGTTCTGCCTTTTGCCATGTTTTGAGAATTTTAAGGGGCTATTAGACAAATTGATAGAATTAATTAAATTCATGCCCTTCTTGTTACAGAAACCCTGGAGACATTTTAAATAATATTCTACAACGTTGTATCTTTACCCTGCAAGGTTCAGTAATTTGCTGGAACAGAACAAACTTGGCCAGCTATTTTCTCCAGGATCTGACAAAAATCCTAGAGAACAAAATGTTCCAGTAATCATCTTTTCTTTTCGAGTATCTGTTAGTTTTTAATCCTTTTCCCCCTTTCTTTTGTCAGAAAACAGCATATCCTGGTTAAAAAAAAAAAAAAAAAAACCACACCACAAAAAAAACCCCAACACACCACTATTGTTCATCCCTCTATCTTTCATTTAATTTCTGTGCTGAATCACAGTGTTCTGATACAGCCTTTTTTATGGTCTAATTGTTTTGTATAATCCATTTTCTTTGTGCACCTCTTAGCTTCTGTCTGAAGCGGTTACTGCTATAATGAATGTAGTCATAAATCTGTCACAGGTAACAACCTAAATTTAGAGTTCAGTAAACCAGGAGAGTATGCTGTAGATCAGTGAGTGCATCGAGATGCAATAGTTACAATAGTGGCACAAAAAGTTCACTTCTGACAGATTAACAAAAGAGGCCACAGAATATTTGGTCCCCTCACTGATTTACCACCATTACCCATGTTCCAGTAAACAAAGATGCTGTGTGAAAGTATAGGTGCAGTCACGGCATGTCACCCCCAAAGAGTGGAGGTGTGTGTTAGCTGCCACAGATGAGCGTGCTGTAGTGGGCCGCTTCCCTCAGCCGTCCCGCGGTGGAGATGTGGGGTGGTGTTTCTGTGAAGGATGGAGCTGCACAGCTCTACCACTGAACAGAAGGGGATTCCAGTTCCTCCAAAGAGGCAGAGGGTCTGAAACTGGCATTGGGAGCTCTCAGGCAGGACAGGACCCAGTGCTCCCGGACCTGGAGCAAGGTGGATTGGGAGCCAGCCATGTTGAAGTCACCCGTCTGATCCCCACCAGCACGATCCCTAAGGTGGTGTGTCCCTAAACAGACTTTGGCAGCCACGCAAGCCTCCGACCTGGGCAAACCAAGAGTTCCCACAGTTAAATGGCTGATTGATTGTCGGCACTGAGATCATTAGAACATCTTTTTTCTCTTTTGAGAAGAGGAAAGCAAAGAACACGGAGAAGATAAAGCAGTGGAAAGATGAAGGCAGATGACATAAGAAACAACAAGATGGAGAGGAGGTACATTCAAGAAAAATCCAATTCTCTGAATTTCAAACCAATGGATGTTAGGTAAGGGGGATAAGTGAAAGAAGAGCAGGAAAGAGTGAAGAACAACAGAAGGCAAGGTGTGGCAAGGAAAGGAGAGGGTAAAATGCAAGCAGAAAAAAATTAAGCAAGCAGGTCAAATAATGCAGAGATGCAACTCATTTGCCACGTCTGTTTTAGCCTTTGCATTTTTGTGTCATGCTTTCACGCTGAGCTGTGAGATGGCAGCAGCCAGGCAGTGCTGGATGGGGTACTCCGACAGAGAGTCTACAGAGCAGCTACTGCTGCTCTTGCCCACTTGCTGTGGTGCTGGGACAAAGCCTGTCCAGGAACGTTTGTCCTGAAGGTGGGTAAGTTTGTCATCAAGGCACAGAATTACAGAATCATCAAGGTTGGAAAAGACCTTGAAGGTCATCCAGTCAAGTCTGTTCAGTATAAGACAAAGACATTGTTCAGCAGAGGGCTGTGAGAGCCACTGCCGTGGCTTTCCTCCGTGCTCTGTGTGATGGGCAAATGTCCGAGTAGCCCAGCGGTGGGCAGCACAGGACGGGCGGCAGGGCTGTGGTGCTCCAGTACATGAACGGAGGCGACGACCACTTCTGTGCTAAACAGCCATAAAGATTCAGTGGCACTGTTTGGGGTTTTTAAATGTCATTTACATTAGCATCTTATAATTGAATCAGTAGCACTTTACGGAAAAGGTTAAATTCTGCCTTGTAAAAATTAAATCAGCTGTTTAGCTGTCAACCACAGTCATGCCCTCCTGTTGCCTCAAGAAGAATGAAACATTGGCATATTGACATATAAATCGTATTGCTGGAGAATGCATTAACTCTCTTATTTATGACTGCATTGTGCCTCAAAGTGCTGCATCTTGTAATTGAGGGCTCTCTGCTGAATTCGTTGCATGTAAAATCTGTGGAAATTATTAGCACAGCACATTTCCATAATTAAAATATTTCCTGCAGCATAGATTTGAAGACTCCCTAACTGCTGTACATTACTTAAATGCAAAATTTTATGAAAATTTAAATACAAGCACAACAAAGTTTTTATGCATAGAGAATGTTTTTAATTAGACCCATTGATATAGTTGGGAAAAGCCATCAAATTAGCTGGGTTCAGAGACCCTTTTTAGGTGACCTATGAAAGCTTTATTTGGTGCTGACCACAAAGAAATGTGCAGCATTACATTCCTAGAGTGATCTTTGCCTTGCCGGCAGTGACATAACCAAATAATTAAAATTAAAGCTAGAATGAAGCATTCATAGGAACTGTTGGTTTCAGGCAATAATTCTTACTAATGTGATGTTCCATTAAGAGTTATCCTAAGGTAATGTTAATATTTTGATGATTTGCAGTGAGCCAATAAATAAACATTTTCCTTAGTCAGAAGTTTGCAGTTTTAGATAGCTCCTGAAGTCAGACAGTTCTGCAAAACAAAGAATTTTAAAAGAATTCCCTCTCCCATTCTCTCTTCAGTAAAAAACATGCCAGAATATTGCAGATAGGAAGCATGGAATAGTGCTTTAACTATTAGCTGTGTGTCTGAGAAGTCCATTTGTCTTGTTAAGGCTGTCATACTACATTAGCTTTTCTGTAACCCTGGAAACAACCTCAAATACTGTCATATTTGAAAAGTCTAAAATATAACTTGCCCCTAAAATGCTCTGAGTGTTTTTTGAGACTCCCTGTACAAGGGAAGAAAAAATCTTTTCCCTTTACAGAGGGCAATAAGCAATGGTGGATGTACATTTCTTTGTGAGAAAGCTGATCCTCACCTGTTGTAGGTGGGGTGAAAAATGATGCCAGCAGCACTGACAAGTGTCCTCTCTCTTTACCTGCCCATAGAGTTCAGAAATCCTTCTCTCCAAGTGTTGCAGGAGAGGATTTTCAGGAGGCAATAAATAAATTTTGATCCCTCTGGTTAATACAGTTAAGGTCAAAGAGATTCTATCTGGAGCTATTTAAAATACTCTTAACATGTAGACATACTGCTGTCTGTAGTGCTAAGTGCCTTATCTTGCTGAGGAGTGTATACAACCCTTATGAAACTATTCTTAAGTATTCTGGTTACTATATTTAGCTCTGGCTCATAACAAGACAAAAAGCACTTAGCTAAATGTAGTCCTGAAGTGCTTAATCCGGTTAAGAATATTTTGACCTTAGGTGTCTTCTACTAAGACTTTTTGTAGCTCACCATCCTGCTGTATCATGCAAAAAGCTTCTCTGCGTGTTCGGGCCTGTGAATTCTCGCATGGCCACTTATTCTGTTAGAGCCTGGAAGTCTGGTGTTGACTGAGGACATCTCTCACGTTCATTGGGAGTGTCCCATTGGGACAGACCTGGGAAGCCTCATTCTCTGCCCCTTGCAGCTCGCTGCAGCGGGGTGCGATAGCTGCTGCTGGAGACTGGAGAATCTGGGCTTCATTCCCCAATTTAGACTCAGTGAGCGTTAACTGCTCTGTTGTCTCTCTCAGTGACCAGCTTCCCTCAACTTACTGCTGTTCAAGCTGGCTGGGAGGGCAACCACGTGTACAAGGCAGAAAACCCATCAGGCTTCCCAGGAGTTTTCAGTTAGACAACCTATGGGCAAGGCAGTGTGAAGATTTCTGCATAAAGCTTTGCACTCATAAAGCTCGGGAAGAATCTTTTGTTTGGCTGAATTTTTGTGTACTTAAGCCCATATAGAAAATAAGTTTCCTGAAAAATTGTGATAGATCTGTTTGTGTATTCACAAGCATTTTTTGTAATTTAACCTGTTGCTTTAAGAAGAATTTTCTTTATACCTACATATCTCCAAAATTATTACAAGTTGGCAAAACTTCTGTATGGGTCATTCTTCTAGTGGAGAAACAACTGTATGAGTTGAATAAAACAGCACTGGCTGATGAGCAACAGTGATTAAGATGAGCAACTCGGTTCTGTGATAGCTCAATAGGGTAACAAATAAGATCACACGCTCCTTTTGAACTAGGACAAAAGCTTGTAACTTGACCAGCGTATTATGACTGTGAGAACAGAAGCGTAGCAGATCCACCATGTTTAAACTTGCTACACAGGTGTTTTCAGTTGCAGCCTCACTGAGAATATCAGGAGTTGTGTAAGATTTTCCCTGGAAGTTCATGTTCCAAACTGAAAATGATCACTTCATCCCAACTGCATTTTTTACTGATTCACTTACCATTGAAACACATTAGGTGTTTTATATGTTACTCTTGTACTTCTGTTATGTCAGGAGGTTCAGGCCTCTTGCAGGTAACTTCCATATTACTGTTCACAATGACTGTATCACACTTTATCTGAGCCAATTTTTTTGAGCAAATGGACTGACATAATTTCATTTAGCTGCAATGAGCAGGATTTGGCCCGTTGTCTCACATTACTCACGTAAACCTCCCCTACAAAGCACTCTCACCGTATCACTGGTTGGGATCTGTGTTGCTCGTGGTATTTAGCAGCACCCCCACAATGTCAGCCCCTACCCTGTCCCAGCTGCCCTTTCCAGCGTGCCTGCCTGACGTGTGTCTCTTGCAGTGGTTCTTCAGCCACCTTCTTGTGTTTCCTCCCTTTGAGGTGTTTTCACTAGCTGGGGAAAAGAACAAGCTCTTTCTAGTCCTTTACATGATCAAAAATGTTGGGGTATGTTTGCTCATTCACCATGGTTACAAATATGTCATCTCTGGTAGTGGCAGCGAGTTTTTTGCGGTGTCTTGAGCTGATGTTGGTACTAATGGTAACAGATGAAACAGCCATGAACCTGGGCTCAAAGCAGGGAGGTCACTTTAAGGGCATTAAAAGCTTGTTAAATTTGGAAGCCCAGCACTTGGCTGTTGCTGAAGATATCACTGTCAGTCATGAACAGTCTGGTTACATTCGTGTCCTTCCTGAGAATGAGGCTCATCTGAAGCCAGACAAGTTTCAACAGGGATGGTTGCAGGGAGGTGAGCACTGTAGTGCGGGTATAGTCAGGAGTTCAGGGTGTTCATTAGTAACTGTTTAAATCACAAACAAAAAGGAGATGTGTGTCCTGTCAGTAGCAAATCTCAATGGGAGGCCTTAAATCCATCCACAGGTGGGCGATTGTGGCTTGAGCTGACTTTAGCTGATCGTGTTCATCTCAAAGGAGGGTTTTGGTTGCGTGATTGGGTAGGTGAAGGATGGATCATACCCGCTGGTTTTCACAGCATCCATGCCATGTAAACTATCATACTTTGAAAGGACTCCCATCAATCCTCACTGGCCCCAACCTAGTAGGGCCATTCTTCCACCCTGCTGGGCCACATGGCTTTTTGGACACAAGAGGTCAAGTTGGCCTTCCCAGGCTGCTTCTGCGGCTGCAGGTGGTGCACACAGAGTCAGGAGCCCCAGAGCATGGTTCCTGGAGGCTTTGTTGAGCTTTCACCAGTTGTACTTGAGCATCTTCCTAACTTACGGCGGTAGACTTTTTCAGCTCGAAGTGATTGCTGCTCTCTAGGCTAAGTCATGCCTGCAAACTGTGTTTTAACTGGATTTTCTTTTCCTTTCAGGATTAATTTTTCTCCGTCTCTATTTACATGGTGATAAGAAGTGCTAATCTCACCCCATCAGTCTGGACTGATGAATCTGAGGAATAGAACAGGTAATTTCTAATTTGGCTTGTAGCTTTCAGTGATTCAGGCAGCGAGAACCACTCTCTCCCCATGGAGTGCATTCATAATTTGGGACAAAAGAAATCATACAGTTTCTTCTGCCCATGTCATCTGCAGGGTGGGAGATTCTTGCCCTGAAGCAGGAAGGGAAGGGAAAATTTTTGTAGCTTTTACTGTGAGCAGCATCTTTGACTTCCTATCAGTTCTGGGTAGTTTTATTTCATGTTCCTTTTGTAGCCACCAAGTTGTTTGAGCTTGCTTGAATTGCCTGAGCAGTAGTTTGAGCAGGGAAAACATTTGAATATACCCAACTGAAAAATGCCCCTTGGGTGCTGGGCAGGGTGGGAGGTGAAAGTGCTCGCTAGAGATGGAGGCAGATTGGTGCTGATGCTGGGGATGGGTGCAATTTCTTCTTTGGAGGTGTTTGAGGGGGTGCAACCCAGCAGAGCTGACCCAGGCAACGTGGCGTGGAGTGACAGCAGCTGGCTTGTCTGCATCCCTGGCTCCCTTCCCTCAGACTTAGCCCATCTGAGTCACAGAAAGCAAGTCATCAGTGAAGAAGCTACCGTCGTTGAATTTTCCATCATTTCACGGGGCTTGACAGTACTGTGTCCTTACTGAGAGTTGTTGCCAACTGTTCTCCCTACCTGCGCTGCAGGAACAGTTAAGATAAGTGAAGCCAGCAGCCCACAATGACTGTTGTGGTGCAGGAACGTACAGAACCCAGGGAACCCAGGTCACATTCCCTTCTTTTTCCTGGTTAGTGCCAGATGAGGAAGTTTTAACTTGAAGTCTTGGGTGTGAGTCCTAGGGGTAGGACACAGCTCAGATGATGTGGTGGAAGTCCACCAGCAGAAGCAGCAGTCATTGGCTGCAGGATTCTTTGGATGAACCTTTCTATCATATCATCTCTTAGATGTCCTGATAGTACCCTGCTGTTGCCTAATACTAATCCTTTGGGGGATTAGCATAGTTTCCCTCTTCCTCCTATGCCCTTCCACTGGGAAAGAAAGCTCAGATGCTTTTCAAGCATTGCAATGCTTGAAATCAACCATCAGCTTGTTTGATTTCCCAAAACAGGACCAGGCACAGTGCTGCCTGGTACAGACATCAGAGTCAAATCAGCTCTCACGTTAGTAGAGGAGATGCTGATCCCTGTGCAGAGTTCAGTGCTTCGGCAAGGTTCCCCATCCTGTGGCAGAGGAGAGTACAAAGGCAGGCTGAGGGGCTGCTGGCTCTTAGCTCTTTCTCTCTAAAATCATGCTTATTGTAGCTGTATGTTTGGGCATATAGCAGCGTTTTCACTTCTCAAGCCTCAGTAGCTGACAAAACAAGCAAGAAACTACATTACGAGAGTGGAGTTTGGGAAAGGGAAGATTGAAACATCCAGACAGTCATAAAGTACAAACCAGTAAGCTCCATATTCTGCCATCCTCAACAAGACCAGGGAATGTGTCTCAGTAAATAATTCTGTCTTTTTCTTCCAGAGCCCTGTGTTGTGTAAACGAACTGATGGATGAAGATGAGAAGGACAGGGCAAAGAGGTATGAAGGGGTGCACAGAGCACTGAGAGTGGAAGCTCTCTCAGGGGAGAATTGTAAATGCTGCGTTGTCCAATGCTTCAAAAAGTACTTGGGACCACTGATGTCAGAGGCAAAACCCCCATGCAGTTTACAGGCTGTGTGTAGCAGACCACAAACAGCATAATTAAGTCACCACTTCCAAGCTTCTCAGTGTGTTTGACCATCCCTGCAATGGGTTAATCAGCTGAGTGGCCCTTAAATTATGTTGTTGTGCCCTCAGAATCTCATGTTATCCCATGGCTATTTGTTATCTTGATGCAGGACTCCTGACCTGTGATTATTGGCATCATGCAGTGCTGCCCACCTGGGGTAGAGTTCCCTGTGAAACTTAGAGAGCAGTCCTGCTTTAGCACAGGTATGAGTTAGTCTCCCTTCAGAGAAGTGTTTGGCTCAGTTCTAATTAGTCATCGTACACAAGTGCCAAAACAGAGATGACTGTGAACATAAATGCTGGATCTGAGAACCTCCAAATGCCAACCTGAATATGAATGGAAATGCTTTCTACATACCACACTCAGTCTAGATCACAGGAAGCATGTACCATCATGAATACACTTGTAAAGAAAATTAATTACTACTGGAAGAGGTTGTATGAAAATAGGGTTATCTCAGATACGAGCACTGGAAAGAACATTTTGGAAGAAACTGAATGGATTTGCTTTCTCCTTTATTGTTTTTAATGGAGGGGAAAACCCTAATAAAACATTCTTAAATTGTATTAATGCAAGCTGGAAACTAGTCTGTGGTTTCTGCAGCTAGACTCTTAACATTCCCAGTTTCATATTATGGCAGCAGCTTTTCAAAACCAGATACAGAGCATGTGCTTGACTTTATTCTGCAGTCAAGTTGTCTCTGCACAGTATTGTCTCTTGATAAGCTACTTTAGCAAGTACAAATCAGGGAATAAAGAATCCATCACATTTTGACCTTTAAATGCGTGTGTAGTAGCTGCAAAACAAAAGTTCATAAAAATGAGGTGGGCAAAACATGAGCATGTAGACGCCAGGACTTCTCTTACTGGAGAAATTTTGCCCATAACACCTTCAGCTCGTTATCACCACTTTTGAAACAGTGGGAACTGCTGCTGAAACGTATGTGAGGATATGGTCTTGCTTAAATTAATGTAAATCACATTTGTTACCTTCAGGTGTTGCTTGCTGAGGGTGAGTTCAGTCCTGCTGCAAGGCTCTAAGCAGCAGCAAGGCGCTTACGCCCACATCTAATTTTAAACAAATGAGCAGTCCCAGCAGAGTTTAGATTCTTGTATTTAAAGTGTTTTGCTGGTGCAGGGCCATTTACCTCTCCCTGGGTTGAGCTGTTGGTCCTTCATTTTACTTAGCAGCATTTATGTTTCTGTCACCCAGGGCATCACGCAACAAATCTGAAAAGAAGAGGAGAGACCAGTTCAATGTCCTCATTAAAGAGCTTTGCACGATGCTGCAGGGCCACGGCCACCCTCTCAAGATGGACAAGTCCACAATACTGCAGAGGACCATTGACTTCTTGCAGAAACAGAAAGGTACTGGAGGGTGCTGACCAGCTCCTGTTGAAGGCACTGGCTCGGCATCTGCCCAGCAGCCAGTTTCCGCTCAGATGAAAACTGCTTTTCCCAAGCATCTAAGACCTCCAGAGAGGACATGAACCTAAGTGAGGGTCAGAATAAGGCACAGCATTTGGCCTCAGGGAATGGGCTAGGTTTGAATACAGTGCTGACCAGTTAAACGTGGATATACTTCAAAAGATGCAGTGCTGTACGCTTTTTAATGTAGTGGCATTGCTCCATTTCCCTTGCTGGCCTCCACATCCCCTGGCACGCTTTGTATACTCTCAAACAGGGCATGAGGGAGGAAGAGCTGAAGAACAACACACACTACAAAAGCCAGGGGAAGAGGGTTTCTGTACCCTATTCCCAGGTCTCCTGGGGTAGGACGTGACTGGGCACAGCCTGTCTTGCTGCCTGGGCACTTCTGTGAGTCTTCCTGAAACGGCCTCAGAGTCGCAGACACCCTCTGCTCCCAGTGATGCTCAGCTACTCTGAAATAAGCCCACTGACCTTAATTTTTGAAGGATTTCTTGAGACCACCCAAAATGTCTCCTCTTCCTTTTCTTGATTTCTAATGCATTTCTGTCATCATGGTGTGGAAAATGACTGTTGCATACAAGAAGGCTTTGTGTGGAGAATGATCTGAGGATGATTCCTCTGAAAGCCTCTTAGAAGAAATCTAGTGTTACTTGAAAATGAAAAAAAGAAATCCAACTAGCATGAGTCATGTTGCTTTTTTGATGTTTTCTCTTTAAGAAATCACAGCACAGACAGAAGCCTGTGAGATTAGACAAGACTGGAAGCCTTCATTTCTTAGCAACGAGGAGTTCACCCAGTTGATGTTAGAGGTAAGAAGAAATTAAAGCTGCATAGATTAGCGAGAAGTAATCAGTTCAGTGGAGTAGTTCAGAGACATATAGTATACAGGTGAAAACCGGTAGGTCCCGATGTTAATGTTAATGATTTCTACTCTACTGGCACGTATAATACAAACCTGACAGAGACCAAGGTTCTGCTAAATGCTTTGCAGGCACAGAATTAAAAATATGATTGCTTCCCCTTAAAGCTTTTCATTTAGGAATTAAGAACAATTTGGCCCAGATTTGGCTTGGTGAGAGAGTAAAATGAGAAATGCCCTTCCCAGAAGAGCTGCTAGAGCTAGCAGTTTTAGCAAAAACTTGAAAGGACCTGAAGAAAGCAGAGCAGCTCTCTTCCTCCCACATCCCATTAGCCAGGCAACATTTACTTTGCTGCCTTTGCTGCTGCTAGCTGTGCAGTGCTGTACTTGTGATGTGAATGCTGTATCTTTTGCGTGGATTGTCTTTAAGTGCATTCAGGAGAACAGCTCTGATACCTCTAAAATGCTTAGCTGATCTTGAAACACCCCAAGAGCCTACATTTTTCCTTTCCTAAGGATGCAGCTTTGGGTTTGTGCTGCACGCTCCTCTGGCGAGGACATCTCCTGCCCTGCGTGGGCAGCTGTTGCTCTTTGCCCCACCAAAATAAGGGTGTATGCTGGGCTGAGCTGGGAGGTGCTGCAGTGTCTTAGTTATTCCTTTTCATCAGGATGTCATGACTCACCTCCCTGGAAAAATCTGTTCATTCTTTCTGGGAATTTCTCTCACCAAACAAGCTAGTTTGTTCCAGCTGAATCAAAACAAATTCCCCCCATAGAAGTGGTGGGGGAGAGAGAGCCCTTTAATAACTGTTGGCTTTCAGGGCTATGTTAGACAGTTGACCAGCTGACTTGAAATCAGTGGTTTTTTCCAGAGACATCTTATTTTCAGCAAAGGCAGATTATGACAGTGAGGTGGGGAAGACCGGGAATGCTGCATCTTTGGCTCCCTGTAGCTAAGCTGCAGAGCAGCCTAACAGTGTCTTTAGAAGAGTTGGCTTTGTGCATGGTGCTGATCAGAGGTTAAAACTCACAGGTATTGGTAAGTGTTAGAGAAGAATAAGGTGAGACACTGGGTCAATGGTACAAGAAGATGTTGTGAAGAATAGGGAGAACACCCAAAGAGGAAAGCACATGCAGTGACTTAAAAGGGACAAAGAACTTTGACTCCGGGACAGAAACCATTGTGAATAAGAAAGGGGAAACAAAAAAAAAGTTTAAAATTGTTGTGTCACTAGCCTAAGAAATGAGTGCTTTACATAAATAAGGCTTTAGATCTTGTCCACGTAGACCATAAATACAGCACTGTATAACTTTTCTGTCTCTGCTTATCTGTCTGTCCATCCATCCATCTACAATGCTAGGTTTGCCATGATGATATCTAGCATCTCCTTACGCACCAAATTGGTTAACTATTGTGTAATTCAGAACACATAATGAAGTGACTGAAGTCACTAGGATTGTGTGGGTGTAGAAATCTAACCATCACTGTCTTGCTTCATGTTAAATAAATACTCCCTGGGTGAGAAATACAAGTCAATTTAATATTAATGAGCAAATAAGAATATAAGAAGAATGTTGAATTAGACAGCATGTGTAATTTTTATTTTTCTGCATTGAACTATCATTTCCATAATTGATTTATATTAGTTTTAGGCTGCTAGAAGCACCACCGAAGAATAAATTAGCCTCTTATAGTCTAAGTTGTTCCCTTGCACAATTCTTTTAATTTTTTTCTTTTTTGCCTGCCTTTTCATCATTAGGCACTAGATGGCTTTCTCATTGCTCTTACCACTGATGGGATTATTATTTATGTATCTGATAGTGTTTCATCTCTGCTTGGACACTTACCGGTAAGTTCTGACAACGCGATATGTTGAAGAATCATTCCCCTGCCTTAACGCAGTCCCGTCACTACAGGGCTGGGGCTTGGTTTTGTCCAACCGAAGAGGCAACTGACACTGGGTGGGGGATAAACCAACAAACTTGGGGAGTTTCTCAAGCTCCTGTGAATTACAGATTCTCTCTCAGGGTCTGCGAGTTAGCTAAAAAAAACCCTATGCAAAATCACTGTACTCGTAGCTCACTACTTGGTTGCGCTTCTGAAGGATGGTCTGAGTGGTATTTATCCCACCAGATATATGGAAAATCTTACGCTTACGAAATTTGTGCATGCTGAAGCTCTCCTCAGATAATTTAAAGATTATTCCAGGGCTGAATATATGCTCTTCCAATGTCATTGGTTTTTTCACTTTGACCCCATCATCTTCAGTAACAAATATGTGGCCTCAGAGTTTTCTGGGAGAATTTCTAGACATCAGTTAGCTGTTGGGTACAGAAGTTTCTGTTGGCCCCTCAAAAACAATTTTTATCTGGTGCCAAACATGAGGCACTAGTGATGCTATGTGAGGGAAGATTTGAGCACACAGTTAACCTGGCCGAATGTCATGGTGTGCAAAGAAACAAATACGCGCTGACATTTTGGCAGAACCCCTTTAGTCAGGATGTGTGGGTTTATCAGCACTGACACACTTGCAGGTTGAGCTGATTTTGACAGATGTTCAGCCCAGAAGACAAATGGAGGATGTGAGGAGGAGCTCTCCCACTTCTGTCTTGTGCTTCCAAAGGGAAATGTTTAAAATATTTCTCATCATGTTGTATTCCTGTGGTACCAGGGATTCTTCTCCAGCTTGCATCTGGCTGAACTGAAGGGCAACCTCTGGGTCTGGAACCCATTCAACCTTTTGCAAATAGATAGCAACCCTGGGGTAAAATAACCTAAGGGTTATATTCTGCCCTAGATCCATCTGCAGATTGACTGGGCTTCCTTGACAGGGCTTCCTTGTCTTAAGCATCCGTGCTAGACCGGTAGCATCTGTGCTCTGATGCGGGTGAAAGGATGTGTGGTTGTGTCAGGCTGTACCGCTGAACATGACAAAGCATTCTTTTGTATCAGTCAGATTTGGTGGACCAAAATATATTAAACTTTCTGCCTGAGCGGGAGCAGAGCGAGGTGTACAAGCTCCTTTCTCCACATGTGCTCATGACAGATCCTGTTGCAGCTGATTTTCTAAACGGTAAGCTCTGCTCTTGTCTGTTGGCCAGGGAAATTTGCCAAAGGCAAACAGCTCCCAGGGGAGCCTGCACAGGGCTCACCAGCTATTTAATTCTCCTGCCTGCCACTTCTGCTTTGCCACAGTTAGTATTTCTGGTTTTTAATTCAGCACATCATCTAATGTTCCTGCATGCTCCCAGGACTTCGTCTTTGATTTGGACAGTCTTTGGTTTGCTGTCTGCTTTGCATCATAGGACAGTGAAACTGCCCTCATTAGATATTTTTCTCAGGATGGAATGCTGGACTGAGCCCGTTAAAGGAGTGAGGGGCTTGGGGGAACAAAAAGGGTAGGAGAAATCCCGAAGGGTTTTGGCAGAATCTTTGTTCCTTAGGAAGCTTGCATGTCTCAGGACACCTGAAAAACCCTACATGTAAATTAAGCAACAGCCTTCCTATTGTAACAGTCCATCTGGATCTCTATTGCTGGCTGCTGTTCCACCCCCAAAATATCCCTTTCCCCGAGAAACTGTCCCCAGCACCAGAGCGGGCAGTGGCATCTTCCTAACATCCACGTTCCACCAAGCCTGTGTTGGAACCCCCTTTCCTGGTGGGTTTGGCGTGGCTGGGCAGTGCTGGCCTTCCCTCTCTGCTGCCCTGTAAGTGTCAGCGGGAACTGGGCAGCTCTCGTGCTGGTGCTCTGCCCTGGGGCTGGTTTCCCTCTGGCTGAAGGCTGCGTGGTCTAATCCATGGAGTTCAGACGCTGGGCAGAGAAGTGAATAAGAGCTTGGCACAGTGCCCTCCACCGTTAATGGAGCAGCTTAGGGTGACTTCAGTGCCCTTTGGATCTGGGTCCTGCTGAGCGGTGCCAGAGCACGGTACTGCAATGCCACTTAACAGCTTTGCATGAAACTGTGCACGCACCAGGTCAGGGGAAAACACCGCTGACCAGTATTGCCAGGGCTTCACACCCAGCGTAGCGGGGTGGCTGCAAAGCCATGGGAGAAAGGGTGAGAATACATTTCCTTAAGCAGAACCAGTGGTTTATTGCTCCTAGTAGTTACATATTTACTTACGGCTATCAGGAGCATCCCAGCAGGGTGTGTTCAGATACCACAGTGGTAGGGTTAGTATAAACACCTAGATAGATTGGATATATGGAGTGTGCTAAAGTGCAGACTTCTAGTAGCATTGTGTATGCCTGCCTCTCTTTCTCTCATTTCAGTGGAAAAACAAATAGAGTTTTGCTGCCATTTAGCAAGAGGCAGTTTAGATCCAAATGAACCCCTGATGTATGAATACGTGAAATTTGTAGTGGATTTTAAATATTTTACTCATGGTAAGTCACTGCTCCATCCTACCTTTACCTCTCTCCCTCTCTCCTTTGAGTTGTGTGTTGATCTGTAGCTTCCTAAAGGTCTTGTTTCAGCTGAAAATGCACTGTAATTGGCAGGGGTGGAATGAACTGTGGATATGTTGGAGGTATTTTTCATATAAAAGTGGTGGGGAGGCTGTGGGTCAGAAGAGCGCACTCTTCTACATGCTGTGTTTGAAGAACTGATACCAGACTGATCCTACCTCCATTCGACCCACTGCCAACTGTAAAGCAGCCTACTTATTCAAATAACCAGTAAAATATACTATTCTGTTTCACTTTTGGCAATCAAATGACACTTTTAAAAGATTAAATAGTTTGAGAAACCTGTAAAATCTTGAATCTTGCAAATGTTGAGCTGGAGAAAGGCTGACAAGGAGACTGTAGCTGCACACTGTGAGCTGCTCAGAGCTGTCTTACGAAGCTTCCCTGCAAGCCAGGGGCACGTGGTTACCACTGTGTAACTTGGAGCCTAAAGGGTCATGCTTTAAATAACATCGGCGTGTATCAGTGTGGCATCACCTTGTGGGTAGGAGGAGTTTGTTGCTTGGGTTTCATCAGTCATTGTACCTGTCTTAACATGAAAAGAAAGCTGTCCTTCCTCTTCTTCTTAAATAAATTGTCTGGTTGTGTCTAGTGCCTACACCCTCCTGTAATGGCTTTGAGTCAGCTATTGCACGAGCTTTCAGGTCAGCCACGGAGGAGCAGATTTGCCTTGTAGCAACTGTTCGTCTTGTCACACCACAGTTCTTAAAGGTGAGAGCTCTGCGACTGCATCTTCCCTTTCATGCGGGGATTGGCCGGTGCTCAGCAGCAGAGCTGCTGCTGGTACCACGGGCCACGTGCTCGGCTGTTGCGAGGGGAGCCGTGGTGCAGCAGCCTCTCAAAGAGAGTGTTCAGCAGCACAGATCCTTTGTGCAGAGGGTTGGTAAATGAGAGAGGACTCTGCTGTGTTTGGGAGTGGGAGACGACATAAATATATATTTTGGAGTGATGAGATACGAAGCAGGAGTTGCTTTTGAGAAGAGGCAGTCGTGTGATGGGGTGTCTCGGAGCAGTCAGCCCCGGTGACCAGCTAAACTGTTTGAAAAGTTGCAGCCTTTAAAGAAATACATCCCACCGCTCCTTTGTGTAAGAAGGCCACCCGCATTTTGAAACACTGTGAACAACGTGTTTCATGGACTCTTTCTGCTGCTCTGTGTGTGTCCTGTGGCACAGGACAGTGGTGACAGGGATAACAACCATAGGTGCTTCTTGCTCAAGACAGCATTAGCTAGCTCAGTTTGAGGCTGGACGTGGTGCTGTCATCCATATTCAGATACCAATATTTACAGAAAGCTGGGGAATTTTGCCTACAGACTGCAAGATGAGGCCCTTGGACTATTTATCCTAGCTTTGAAATTCAGCCCAGGGTAAATTATTCAGCCACTTTTCATCAGTTTATGCATCTATGAAACAAGGCTTATACATTCCTTAGAGGAAAATAAGTCACATGCTTTAAAAGCACTATATTTTGCTAGGGTTTGTTATACCAAGAAGATGCATCCTTGGTCTTGATAGAGGGCTACTTTTGTCATTTCATAGGATTAAATATCTGAATGTGCCAACTGTTTTGCAGGAGCTCTGCAATGTTGAAGAGCCATGTGAAGAATTTACATCGAGGCATAGTTTGGAATGGAAGTTTTTATTCTTGGACCACAGGTAAGAGATTTGGTTTTAGTCACTGAAGAATAAACAAAGTAGTTTAAAAATAGAAAACTTTATGTAGCTATTGCCTGAGATCCCAAGTAGAATAGCTCTAATTAAATGCAACTGAGTAAGTAATAATGCTCTGAACTTACTTACTAGGCATCCTTAAATGCTTTGCACTTTTCCATATTTTAGGCAGGTAAGAAACCATATAAAATGGTGGGAAAATGTCTAGAAAAATGTCTAACTTCACCAAGATATTAAATCATTAAAACTGAGCAGTGTGAATCCTGTTCACTGGATTCATTTAGCTCCTCTGTTCTCCAGCTACAGCTTCCAGGAATCCTTCTAAATCTTTTGCTGTGTCAATAAAGTTTTGATTTTCACCTTGAGAAATGGTGAAATTTCTAAAAATAAAAGAAAAAGCAGTGGATTAGATTATTTAATTGCAGATTTGGTTTTGACAATGCCATATGGTGGGCTAAGATTCAGCTTGGTGAATGAAATAGACCGGACCCACTTTATTAAGCTGATGAATATAGGATTCATTTTCTCCAAAAGAAAATGGAAGTTTTTGTTCACTCTTTTACCTCTCTGTATTTGACATGTAAGCATAAGCACATTGCAAAATCTTACCCTTTTCATTATCCCTCCCTTTGCAAGCTGTGAAAAGGTAGTCATTACTAGAAATAGAAGACCAGTAAATAAGGCTGTAGGGAAAAAAAATATTTGCGACCAAAAAAACCTAAATATAATCTGCACATTTAGAGCAAGGAAGAGAGCAAATATAAATTAATAATAACTTGCATTTATATAATAAACAAGATGTGTACCTCACACATCATACCTTGAAACATGGAAGAATTGACCCTGCGACAGCCCTGCGGTTAATGCTGTGTGGTTTGGGACAGTTGGCTTATTATTCATGTCAAGATCTTGCTGGAGTGACCTTGATAGACTTTAATTGGTCTGTCCAGTAATGCACATTGTCAGAATCAGGTGATTAATGTTAAGATTCCTGAAAGAGTCCTAAGCCCCTACTTCACCGGCTGATGAAGTGAGCTGGTTTTCCAAAGGACTGTGTCCCAGCAGCTCCTGTGAATACAGCGAGCAGGAGCCGCTTTGAAACCTATCAAAGAGTCTTTTGATGAATCTGGGTTATGACACAGAGAGGAATCTCTCTGCGCTGGGTGCTTGCAGCCACTCTGGTCCCACTGATATCCCCAGTGAGGAAACCATTGTTACGGAGAGTAAATTAAGCTGATGCAGATGCTGAGGCAGAGTCTGTGACA
This sequence comes from Strix uralensis, assembly GCF_047716275.1. Classification (NCBI taxonomy): domain Eukaryota; kingdom Metazoa; phylum Chordata; class Aves; order Strigiformes; family Strigidae; genus Strix; species Strix uralensis. Next base: position 20,378,722 of record NC_133984.1, on the reverse strand, counting down.
GCCCCAGATGCAAGCGGTGAGCCCAGACCCAGGGATGAGTAGGGGATTGTGTGGGTTGTCTCATTTAATCACCGATTCAAACCTCTCTTGTTGTTGGGTATTTTGCTGTTTCTTGCTTATCTGTTTCAACTCACACTGCCTGACGCTGAGGTGTGCCGTCAGTAGGGGCAGAGGGTACCCAGCATGAGTTGGAATCAGGACCTTTGCTATCATGATGAGAACATAAATCGGAGTAAAGATAGATAATGCAGAAAGCACTCCATAGATTTGGATAAACATTAGAAAACTAGGAAATATCTGTATTCTAGGTGTACATGTAGAGGAAGAAAACCTAGCGACTTTGGTAATGGTCTATTTCTCTTCTGCACTGTGGTCCTCTCCTTATTTTCCCTTCATTTATTAAAAGACTGCACTTGAAAGGTTCTCTGCAGACTCTGCATTTCCATTTGCACAGCGAGTTGCAGGCCTCAAGGCTGGAACTTAAGCTAACAAGACACTTTAAAATTGTTTCACAAGCAAGACAGGCCCTTGTCAAATGACAGATGAGGAGCAGTTTGGGGTTGCTTTCTCATTTAAAGAATTCTGTCGAAAGTCAGGAAAGCAAAATAATTTCCTGATCAGATTAAAAGTTTATTTGATGTGCATCTGAAAGACATTATTGTCTTGAATATAAGCATGTCATTAAAGATAGGAGAGACACTGGTGTGTTCTGCCAAAGAGACAGCAAGGAAGGACACTTTAATAAATACACATATTATCATCGTTAACAGAAATCTGGGTCACATGAGGAAAAGGAACACAGTGCTCTATGAAAAGTTATTTGAATAAATAAAGCTGTATTGTGGAGGAGACCACTGTGTACTAAGCGTGCTCTGTTTCAAGAGCTTTGCCATCAGAGAGTGTGGAGGACTGGCTTTTCCAGCCAAGCCTTTGTGCTGGGTCTCAGGAGCTCCTGCTCAGACCTTGGTCCTCCTGGGGCTGCTGTTGAGAAGATCCCTTGCTGTCCCTCCTTTTCCCCTGTTTCCCATTTAGTGCAAAACTGCTCGTGGCTGTGGGGAAGAAAGAGGTTGTAAACCTGTCGGGGCTCTTTATTGAATAATCTATGCCCACCATGTCTCTCAAGAGTACAGATGTGGAGCTGGGTTGCTCAGCCAGGACAGGAGAACTTCCCGCATTAATATCCAGAAAACTCAGGACTGATCCATCCAAACCCAAATATATTTACACATAAATAATTTTTGCTCATATTCTTGGCTACTTTATGGCATTCACCTTTGTTAAGAGGGCCACTTGACACCCCAAGAGAAAGGCAGCAGGAGAGGCAGGTTTGATAGGCAGTGACACCTTCAGACTGTCCTGGTTTTGAAACATTAACCGTTTTGCTAACACACTGCCGCCTTATTCCTGAGGAACATGCTGAACTTGGCAGGTGAGCCGCATGCTATCAGCACATCCAGCAGCCAAAATAAATAGGTGGAGCCAAATTAGCACAAGTCCTGCCTCACAGAGTATGTGTGGTGCTTGAATTGGTGCAAACAGGAGTGTACTTGAGCGCTAGGGGACAGAAGGTGGCATGCTGATACAGGGAGTAGAGGCAAAAATAGTGGTTTTATCCTCACATTTCAGTGTTATTTCATAATCATGAGCTAGCAGGCTCCAGTGAAGACTGTCCATAAGCTCAGTGTTGTTAGGACACCTGTTTAAAAAAAAAATCTCACACTTTGCCTAGAAAATGGAAAGTCTAGAATTAACAGTAGAATAGTCATGTAAGTCAGTGCAATGTGCCCATCTAAATACTTCCTTGATTTCTTCTCTACCTGCCATAGAAATAGCAGTTCTTAAAATCAGCCCCTTGCCTATGTTTGTCTTTACTACCAACACAGAAACTTTTTTGCTGGCTCTAATTTCCCAAGATTTTTCATGGGAACAATTACTTTTTCTTTTACCCAAGCTGGTCCTGACACACATTGCAGCTTCCCACTTACTCTTTCTTCTGCAGTTGCTACCCAGATGACATTTACATCCAACCTACTGGATAATTTTACTTGAGCTCCAAGTTATTATGCACACGAACAGCCATAGCATTTCTCAAGCTGTGTGTCTCACAAGCATGAATTGAGTCACTTGCATTTCTCTACACCCACATAATGAATAGGCTATGAAACAGTAAACACACACCTTTTCATTTTCTCAATTTTTACCTCTCCCTTGCTGTTTTTTCTGCTTGTATATGAAAATACATCGTTGTGTGTATGAAAATCCACTCCTGATTTCCCTGCCAAGTGAACGTACGAGATGGTGGTTTTGGTCGCTAGTATCGCAGCGTATCTGCCAGGATGTCAAAGTGTCAGATTTTGTGCTCACTCCCTGCCCTTTGCTTCCCTTCTAGGGCTCCACCTATTATAGGATATTTACCCTTTGAGGTTCTGGGAACATCAGGGTATGATTACTACCACGCAGATGACCTGGAGCTTCTTGCTAGGTGCCATGAACACTGTAAGTTCCTCTCCCTCTGCAGCGTGCCTGTCTTTGATCTCGTATGTCACTTGTACAAAACCTTTTACTGTCATTGCTAAAGGCATCTTTATCTGGGGCGCAAAGGAATTCTCTCTTCCCGAGACAGGCTGTCATAGCTGACGCTTACCTGGGAGGTTGAATCCCTGCAGAATTCACTCAGAGCAGGAACTCTTTGTGCAAGTTTCCCAAATTGGCAGATACCCTGTTTGAGCACAGGTTGTCTGAGAGTGAAATGAGATTAATAAATGGGAAGTCAGAACTTTCCACCCTCTGCCCCCAGTTTGTGAGGGCAGCCCCAAACCCTGTGAGTTTTGTTGGCTGTCGCAGTTCATGGGGACTTGCTGTTCCCTTTGGCTCCAGAGTCAGCCAGGAGGCTCAGCTCACCAAACTGCCTTCTGAAAGCAGTATTTGGATCGCCTGCCTGTGCAGTTAGGTGTTGTGAACCTCACTTACTGTTAGTAAAATGCTTCCAGAGATTCAGACTCTTTTTTAAATACCAAAGTACTGCATAAAGATTCCCTGTGGGTGAAGATGGCTCGGTTTTGGTCAACCTGAAAGTAAAGCAGAAAAGTCCAGTTCAGACTGATGTGCAAACACCAGAGAATATCCATGAAGTTCATCGTCGTGCAAGGTGAAATACTGTGATCTGCAAGAGCCCAGGGGGACCCAGGTCAGAAGGAGCACTTAGCCCAAGTACTGCGGCAGGGCAGCCCGCTGCTGAAGAGCCATGTCTTACTGAAGGCTGGAGCTGATGTGAGGAAGGGCAAAAGGAGGCAGCAGATGTGGTCTACTGTTAATCAGTGTGCTGTTCCTACCAGAGGAGCATGTGAGATGCTTTATCCCCGAGACTGTGTTTTTTCCATTTTATTACATGCGCTTCAGGCTGAGATACTGAGCCAGCACTAGGTCTGTCCTCCATCTGGTTTGCATTGCCAAGCACTGTAATGAAAAGTAACTATGCACTTTGTAAAGTGCATCTAGGTAATCAAATATTTTGCCAAAAAATATTACTTATAGATTTCCTGTTGGGCAAACTCTCTGTTTGTCTCTGCTATCTCTGTTTGAAAAGAGAGTGTTTTGTCAAAAGGAAACAAGGACACCCCGGAGAGTGGAGAAAGTGGGATGCTGTAATTACTCTGAGATATAGAGCAGTGTGATGGAGGGACACCAAGAAACTCCACAGCCCCCCCAGCACACTGGAGCTAGACAAGCTTTCATCTCTGAGTTGCAAACCACCCCCATCTCCACCACGTACCCTCTACCACTTACACGTATAAGATGCTAAAGGAAAAAGTAGAGAATGGAGAAAATTACTTCTTCTCTGAATGTCAAGTTTCCCCACTCCACTTTCCTGATGGCTTTTCTGCCCTGTCAAGGCAAAGTGCTGGTGCAAAACAGGTGGGGGGAAGCGGGTGGCCCAGCTGAGCACACGGAGGAAGCTGTGAAAGGGGCTAGACACAAGTTGTGTCAAGTGCAGCAGGCATGTAGATGGAAATATTAAAGGAATATTTTAATTGCTCTCAAGTACAGTACTTTTTAGTGCTGTTTGCTTAAAAGACCATTCAGACAGAAGTGGGCTATTTAACTAGATGATGTCCTTTTAAAGGTAATATATGCGTGCAGTTTGACGTAGATGCTAACTATATTGAGAGTGGGGTCAGTAGAGAATCTATTTAGTGATTTATGTTCTACATCTCCACTAGCCACAGATCTTGTCTTACATACTAAGAGAGTCTTTGCACTACACACCTGAAGGAAAGGATCTTTTAATCTTACTATGCAGGGGGACAAAGTAAGGTGCTGGCAAAGTGACTTATAGAAGTTGCTTCAGGAAATCTCTGCCAGGACTGGGAGCTGAGTGATCCCCAGCACGGTGTGTTAGCCAGAAGACCTTTGCTAAGTGCTTCATCTAAAGCCCAGCAGTGTTAATGGGATTACTAAATAAGTTAGTCCTGATATTTAACAAAGTGAAGGTGTGCAGGCGAGTAGAAGTACTTGGGTTAGTGTGGCTTGATAAGTTCCCGTTTGTCAAGTTGACCGCTCTGGGCAGGCATCTTGCCTACTGTGAAGTGAAATGGGATTGCTTAAACCACGTTTGTATTTTACTTTGCATTAATTATGGGTATTTTAAGTGAGCATGTTTCATTTTGTACTCCCAGCAGTCCGGGAAGAATTAATGTGGTTATTTAATGTAGTTCTCCTCGTTATTTTCCAGTTGTATTAACACCACTTGAGATTTTTCTTGTCATCACTCAGAAGAAAACCCTCAGTTAAACTGCTAAAACTCCACTATCTTATTGTTTTGTGCCATTATTAGGATCCTGACTTCAAGCCCCCAGTCTTTGAAATGCATTCTCATGTACTTGTGAAAGGCCAATATCTAGGTACATAGTTATGACAATTAGTAGTTATAAGAACAATCTCAAAATAGCAAAGTGCAGTCTTGAAAATCAGTAGCAGAAAAGAACCCAAGTAAAAGCTCAGTACGTGCTTGTGTATCATCTGTCGTGTTTATAAAGCTGCCAGAGCCATTTTAGTGCAGTAGCAGACTGCAAGAGGGGTATGGGACTGAGTAGTTTTTCTAATCGCCTTTGCACCATGAAATTTCCGTTTGCTATAAATTGCTTTCTTGTTTGTTTAACAGTGATGCAGTTTGGAAAGGGAAAGTCTTGTTACTATCGGTTCCTGACCAAAGGCCAGCAGTGGATATGGCTGCAGACACACTACTATATCACCTACCACCAGTGGAATTCCAAACCCGAGTTCATCGTTTGCACTCACCTGGTAGTTAGGTAGGAGCAAGCACCAAACACTTCACAATGCATGTCCCATGTGCTCATCCATTATTTTTTTCTAGTTCTGTTTTGTGTTAGCCAAATATTTGCTGTGCATATTGACACGCTAAGATGGTATGTAATTCTATTAAACTATTATGACTGGGAATATGGGGAAAAGCATAATATGTTTTCACTACTCACTTTTTTTTGGCAATGGGGCCAAAAGCCTGGAAGCCACCATTGGCACAGTCTGTCAGTGTGTTAATTCCCCTTTTATCCCTAGCAATGATATGGCCATAGGAAGAATTAAAGCTGTTAAGAATCAGATGGGTTTATGGGCTTGAATGGGATCATACATCTCCTACAAAACGTTTTGATCAGAGCTTTAAATATTTGTGATTTGAAGTTAGCTGCTGTCCTGCTAGCCTTATCCTCACCTGAAATTCAGCCCAGGATCCCCCTCTAGTGGGAAGCTGCTTGTGCTCGGATGCAAACCTGTGTTGTAAGGCAGTGCGTGTGTGGGCTGCTCTGTGATACGCACCTTCTGGAGGGGAATCTGCTTGATTACCACTGTCATCTCAAAAAAGATTTTGTGAGACTGAAAATATATTTACTAAAGGGCTTGAAAAAATAGTGACTTACTGGTTTGCTCTGTTGAGTAAACATATTGCTCATGGCATCTTTCTTTACTGTCAGGAATCAATTTGTGAAGTTTTTTCTGGTCCCTCTTTTTCTTGTCAAATATCTAGTCAGCTGGGATTCTTCTCTGTGTTCTGAAACACAGACTGAGAACACCTTACACCACTAAACAGGTGTAAGTGATTAAAGCTGTGTGTGCTGGTATAAACTGCAAGTGTTATCATAAGCAAACGTTAGACACAGAGATTGCCTCTGAGTTGTGTTGCTTCTGCTGTCCTTCAGGGAATTTGACTTCACTTCAAGCTCTGAATTTATTGTGCATGAACTTGTTTCTTCTTTTTGCTTCTAGTGCCCCTTAAACCTAGCGATATAGTCCTAAACAGATTTGAAATTCAATTCTGTCTCATATAGTTAAGGTATAGATTATATTATTGAAATACACAAACTAAAACATGATTTCAGGAAAATTTATTGCTTACAATGATATAGGTGAGTTCAGTTCAGCAACTTCTCTTGCCTCCCACAAGGATCATGGCCCATTAATATTTCAGCACCCTAAATTCTGGCACCTTTCAGTGTCCATGATCCACAAGCATCCATCAGAATCTTTAAAGCACCTTCTCCAGTTTATCCCAACAGTGAATCATGTGGCATTGTTTACTGTAAATATTTTATTATTTAAGAAAAAAAATAGTAAGGGAAGCAAATACACACTTTTAGAGGCACATTCCTGGGGATTCCTAAACCTCGCGTTGCACCTGGGCAGCCGTTGGTTTGTATTCAGAGCTTCCACCAGAAGAAGGGATGTGAACTCTGCTGTAGCACGCTGCACACCGCTGTGTGCACCCTCAGAAAGAGGGGATCTGACCTTCTCCTCCCCAGGGCACTGGCTTAGGTCTCACTGAGCTACCATACAACATGCAAAAGCTTGATTCTGGATCATCAGCAGGTTAGAAAATGTATGTACATTTGCTATGGCAGTTTACCTGCACAGAAGCTGTAGGATCATTCTTCTGCCTGATTATAGAAAATGGGAATGTCCTTTATTAGGAAAATTGTACTGAGGATGAAGACACCGATTTTTGTCTTCACTAACCAAGTGCACTTTGCTTTTAGATCAGTTTTGCTTAAAGGCATCCAGGGCCAAAATTTACAAAGGAGTGTCTACGTTTGTGCTTGGAATGATTAGTGCAATTAATCATATAGTCTCTGCAGTCCTGGGCACAGTAGGACTGGGACACTGCCCTGTTGTTTCTAATCTGTGGATATTCAGCATGTGCTGTTGTTCTCAGATTGCAAGGCTGTATGATGATGGTCCTCTAAGCACCTTGTGTATGAGAGAGTGTGAGTGTGTGCTGTGCAAAGCTTGTGACTCAACATGGAAACTCTGTAGTGACCTGTATGGTAGGAGAGTTACCATACAGTAAACAATATCCAGATTAAAAAAAAAATAAATAAATTTTAAATCCCAATTTTTCAGTTATGCGGAGGTTCGAGCTGAAAGAAGGCGAGATCTTGGCCTTGAAGAGTCATCAATTGAACTGGCATCCTCTTCTCTAAAGGTACCATGTCCCTTCACAGTTGAATGACTAGGTGTTTAAACCAAACCGAGTAATCACTTACCAATCTTAGGAAAACATCTGTTCTTTCTTCTCCTTCTTTACTCCTATCTCCTTCTAAGCCTTCAGTTGGGTTATGACTCGAGCAGACCCTGAGAAGTTTTCCACTGAGTGGCTCTAAACTTGCCTATCTTGGTTCAGGATATAACTGCAAATTCATCAGTTGTATTGCTGCTGTTCTGCTATTCACTATCCTGAGACCGTTACTCAAACAATAGGTCACACCACCTCGGTTCAGAAGCAGAAGAGTAGAGCTGAAGGCTAGATCGCTGTACCTGTCACTGTTAGTAAGGCGCAGAGGATCTGAGCGCAGGGCAGCAACACATGGTACCTGTTTTGTCAGGTGCCAGCTCGTCACTGATACTCAGACGAAGATTGGAAGTGAAGGGAGAACACTTATTCCAGACTTCAGCTCTGTTTACACCATTGGGCAGGATCGCATCAAGTGTAGGGCTGTGACCAGAGCAATAATTTCCATGGTTTGAATCAATCTGGCATCCCAACACACCTGCCCAGTTAACAAGGTCATTTTAATTACTTTTAAATTCTTCCTCTCAGTAGTTTACAAATAAGACCAGTGATCAAAGTAATTTCAAGCGAATTGTTGTGTAATTATCATTCCATTAGCCTCATTGCTCTTCAGACATTAATTTACAGAAGCCATTTATGGGATATATAGGGGAAGATGTCCCAGAGACACTTTGCATTTGAGCAAGGACCATCTTGCAAACAAATTGCTTCTCTGTCACCACAGAGAAGAAAAGACACTCTGTGTCTTTTTCCCCTTTTCACACGATAGCTGAGATATTTTTATGCGGACCTTAAGCTGCATCTGTTGATGTAAGGCAGCTGGAGGAGAGGCAGAGCTTGATCTTCTGGAGGGGAGTGGGAAGCTGGGGAGCTCCCTGGGAGGCATGGGGAGGGTGGTGGCATGGCCATCATGGTCACCCACGTCCTGATGGTGAAACAGTCTCCTACTACCCAACAGTTACGGGCTGTTTGCCATAAACCATCTGCCAGGTGGCATCTGTCATTTTGGTGTGACAGCTCCGAAGCCATTAATATTCAGTAGCTGAGGCTGTTCCCCGCTGCGGATGTGCTGCCAGGTTCCTGCCTGAGCAGCCTGCCGGGAGCGACTGCTCCCCAGGGATCAGCTCTCAGCATCACCTGGGACCTGTCCCCCACAGGAGCCATTTGCTCTAGGTTCTCCTCGGGCTGCAGCTGATGTCCCTGTGCCACTACTCCATGTCCCTTCCCAGCCACCTCTCTCCATCTCTGCAATGAATAAAGCCATTCCCCAGCCAGCCCCTCCTGCTGCCTTCATTCATTACCTCTGCCACCACCCCCCGCTGTGCCATGGACAACGAACTGTGACATCCCTGAAGGAATCGGGCAGAAGGAAGCTAATTATAAAAGCATATTTCCATCTGCACGCAGCTCCACGGGCAGCGGAGTAGGAGGGTGGCAGCAATCCCCACAGTGTTTGCCCGACGCACGGTGTGTCCCCTCCACTGCCACTCGCTGCCATCAGACGGGTGTCCCGCGACAGAAATGCGTGGCTTTGCCCCAAAGCCATGGGTACCTGGGCTGTGATCCTGAGGGTCCTGTCTGCACAGGGGTACCTGAAGGCTTTAGGGTGAACACTGAGGGGCTGACCAGGGTTTGGTGGTGTGGTGCTGCAGTGCTGGCCCTCTACACACCCAGACTGTTATTTTCTTTGTGCACAAGCGGTCAGGGAGGTGGAGGTCCCCTCCAGCACCATCCTCTCCTCCTGACGATCTCACCGCTTGTGCTTCGCTCCCCGCAGAGCCACAGCAGCTACCTGGACGTGGGGCAGTGCGGCAGCAGCCAGGACGCCAGCCGGGAGGGAGTGTCACTGTCATCCCACAGCTCCCGGCGCTCCTCGCACACCGCCCTCTCCGACTCCGCATGTAGGTGCCAGCGCGGCCGGGGGCAGCCCAGCGTGAGGTCAAGGAAGGGGGCTGGAGGGCAGAGCAGCCTCCAAAATGCTGCAGTTCGGCTGGGAGTGACTGAGTCAGGGTGGGAGCGGGGTGCCAGGCACCGGGACTGACTTACTGAGCCATAACGTGGGTCAGGGCAATCCCAAGCACAAATCCAGGCTGGGCGAGGAGTGGATTGAGAGCAGCCCTGCAAAGAAGGACTTGGGGGTGTTGGTGGGTGGAAAACTGACTGTGAGCCAGCAATGTGCGCTCGCAGCCCAGAAAGCCAACCGTGTCCTGGGCTGCATCCAGAGCAGTGTGGCCAGCAGGTCAAGGGAGGGGATTCTCCCCCTCTGCTCTGCTCTCATGAGACCCCCCCTGCAGTGCTGTGTCCAGCTCTGGGGCCCCCAACATAAGAAGGACATGGACCCGCTCAAGCAGGTCCAGAGGAGGCCACAAAGATGATCAGGGGCTGGAGCACCTCCCCTATGAGGACAGGCTGAGAGAGTTGGGGGTGTTCAGCCTGGAGAAGAGAAGGCTCTGGGGAGACCTTATAGCGGCCTTCCTGTACTTAAAGGGGGCTGCAGGAAAGGTGGGGAGGGACTCTTGATCAGAGAGTGTAGGGATAGGATGAGGGGTAACGGTTTTAAACTGAAAGAGGGTAGATTTAGATTAGATATAAGGAAGAAATTCTTCCCTGTGAGGGTGGTGAGGCACTGGCACAGGTTGCCCAGAGAAGCTGTGGCTGCCCCCTCCCTGGCAGTGTTCAAGGCCAGGTTGGACGGGGCTTTGAGCAACCTGGGCTAGTGGAAGGTGTCCCTGCCCATGGCAGGGGGGTTGGAACCAGGTGATCTTTAAAGTCCCTTCCAACCCAACCTTTCTATGATTCTATGATTCCATAATAAGTTATGGTATGGCAGCAGAGCTTGGCCATGTGCTGACTCCTCTCTCTTAACCGATTGCCAGTGTGAGAGCAGCTTTCCCCCAGCTTCCCACCAGCTGAGGGTTGTGGTTGCTTGCTGTGACTCAGGGGACAGGAGGTGACTTGCTAAGATGAAGCAATTTGATTGAGCCCTGAACCTCACTGACAAAACTTTTGTTATGGGGTAATTTGGTCCCGATGATAAATCCCTGCAGGAGTGCAGAAGGCTGCTTGCCTTGCTGACGGCTTCATGCCAGCTCCCACGAGTCCCCCAGCCCTGGGGGCAGCAATGAGGTGACCGCAGTGCCCGTGTGTGCAGGGCCATGGGTAGGAGCCGACTCGGAGGGCTTTTCTTGAAACACTTGCCAGTGGGAGAGCGGGAAGGCTCATCTGGAGATACCCGTGGAGGGAAGACCAAAATGGGGCATTAACATCATAAAAGAACCCCATGAGTCAGGCGGGGAGCCAGGGACACCATGGAGTGGCAGTTTGGGGACCCAGTTTGGCAGCGCTTGAGCCACTGCTCATCTGCATAGGTGGAGTTCAGGCTTAGCCAGGGTACCCAGGCACGGGTCTGCTGTATCACAGTAAACCATCTCTTTTCCAGCCACGTCATCCATGCGCCACACGGACACCAGCACACCCACCCGGTCGTCGGTGCCGGGGGGGCAGGCAGAGAAGGCAGCCCTGCGACTGGCGTCAGCTGGAAGCGCTCAGGTCAGTGGTCCCAGCGAGCAAAAACCTTTCTGGTGCCATAAAGAAATGAGCTTGACAAACCTCGGTCTCGCCCTCAGAGAGGCTGGATCCCCACGTCTGAGTGCGCTGGGCCTGAGCGTGGGATTTCCCGGGGCTGTGGGGAACGCTGCCGGCCAGCAGAGCCGGTGGAGAGCTGCTGCAGGCTCCTCTGCTGCCTCCTCCCGGGGCTCAGTTTGCTCCTCCAGGCCAAACGCCTCCTCACACCATGAGCCCTCTTTTCATGGGGTTTGTACACATGAAATGGCCTTTATCCAAAAATGGATGCTGACACCGAGGATTTGCAATTAGCAGGGGGCATGCAGGAGCTTAAACTCTCCCTTCAGACTCATCCTCAGATCTCTACATGGAGTTGTCTAATTCTTCTTCGTAACATGTTCGTCACCAGTACGAGCTGGTGTCACACCAACTCTGCACTAGAGATGCTATGGACCTACAATAAGGCAAAGTTTTCATTTCTAGGCCATAGCAGCTCCTCAAGCCCCTGGTGAACACCTCCCTCAGCATCCCGTGGCTCAGCCGGCAGTCCCCTCTCAGCACACAGTGATGGTACGTCGTTTATTTTTGTTAAACACACTGGTATGGCCAGTCAGCAGGGCTCTAGTTCACTGCTCTTACCTCCTTGCTGGCTAGTCTCAGCATGGGGGCAAGGTTTCAGTGACCTTTCTGTTGCTGTTACTGATTCACCTGCAACAAAATTATTGCAACCACTTCTTTCAGCAAGGAGACAGAGCAGGACACACAAGGTAATAGATTAGAACAAGGTTTACATTTGTCAAAACCGTTGGGGGCTGCTGAAGGGTCATCTCTGAATTGCTAGCAACTAACTACAGGCTGATACGATGCTGAACAGCTTTACTGCCCTGGCAGAGGAAGAGTCTGTTATGGAAGGTTTGAGTTAGGCCAGAAAAAAAAAAAAAAAAAAAAACCCACGAGAAAAATGTGGGAGTCATAAACCAAAACTACGAGGTCTGTCCTCACAGAGCTTTGAGGTCAGTGCAGTACACAGTCAGGCTATAATACAGGGTTTGAGGACGGCCAACGTAGGTGGGAAGGATGGATCCCAGGGTGGGATTACAACCTAACCTGGGCCTGGCACTTGGCAAATATAATTAGCAGCACCACTGAAAGCCCAGCCTGGAGGTGTGGCAAGGGTTTGCATGCAGTGTCTCCCCCAAAATGCAAGGGGTCCAAAGACAGCATGGTGCCACTAAAGGGACAGAGGAGTCCTGTGCATAGGCACTACCTCTGCTCAGGAATTTAACAGACACTGAGTTTGAGCCAGTTGTGCTGCTGCTCTGGAAGTACAGTGGTACTTTGGTTAAATGTCCAATTGACATTTTTTGTCAGCATCATATTTTCTATGCCAAAAGCTGAAAAGCAGTCATTTTCCTGAAGCCAGCATCACTGTGAATGTGAGTAGTATCAGGACTGGTCCTACCCTGTCATCTTGCTCTCTGTTCTCCTCAGCCAGTGTACCATTTCCCGACCCAGCTGGGGATGATGCATCAGCTGAAAGAGCAGCTGGAGGAGAGGACTCGCATACTGCAAGCTGACATCAAGACACAGCAAGAAGAGCTCCACGTCATCAAGGAGCAACTCCAGCTAGTGCAGGACTCCAACCTGCAGGTACCTGCTGCCACTGCCCCCGGCATTCCCAAACCCACAAACCATTTGCTTTTCCTTTGAGCACGCAGATCAGTAACAAAATTGTCAAAAGCATTTAGAAATGAGCTCTGGGTAAATTGGTAGTTTGGTCTCAGATGTGGGAGTAGTGTCTCCCAAGAGATGAGTGGTGTCAGTATCTGCTTAAGTATTGAATCAGTAATTTTCGTGATTTAGGAAAAAATCAATACCAAGCTAATCCGAAGTCCCCCCTGCACAAAAAGCTCGGTGGTTCAGAGGCTGGTTAGTGCTGCTGGATCCCCAGGGCCCTTCCTGCAAAATGCAACAGGCGTAATGGAGCTGGAACGGTGGTGGCTCTGAATAAATGCTTGGGCACAAGCTAACATTTGATTTTCTGTTATTTGTGGTTCACTTTGCCCCTGGATTTAGAGATGTTGCTGCCACAGTGTTGATAGAGACAGCCTGGGAGCTGGGACAGTACCTCCCAGGCAGTACAACTGCTGCGACAGCTCGTGTGTCTCTTTTATTTAAAGATGCTGATGCAGCAGCCGATCCCTGTCGTCTTTAACAACGTGCAACACCCGAGCCCCAGGAGGCCGCCGGCGCCGGGGACGCCCAGGCAGACCACAGCCAAGAAGTCACAACAGCCAGGCCTTACAGGGACGAAGCACTTCTGCAGCACCCACCTGCCGTCACCGCGCCAATTCCTCAGGGACCCCTGCGGCACGGCCGCCCAGGTCTCTGGCTGCTTCGGTGTCTTCATCGTCCCCTTTCCTGGTGTTTAAATACTTGTCTGCCATGTGCCCTCTCCCCGCAGCCCCATGCATCTCCTCTGTGCTGGTTTTGCTGGCATTACGAAATTTGTGTTGAGTCAGTGGCGGATGATGTCATTCAACTGTAAAATAAAAGCCAGGTTGCCTAAAAGCATTAGACCCTGGGGACCGCTGGAGCTGTCCTGGTGACCGGAGAGGAACTGAGTGGGAAGTTTGGGCTCCCATTTGCTTCTGTTTGCTATTGCAACATGGTGCTTGTTCGTAGCCAGTGAGAGTTATGACTTTGTAACATGGGAAAGTAGGCATAACTTTAAAAGACCAATTTTCTTCTGCCTGAGAAGTTTTGGAAGGCAGCTTTGAAAAACAAGTTTGCCATCACTAGACCTAGATCCACTATATAGATGGCCACATCTTCTTGGGAAAGAATTGAGGTGTCCAAAAGCAAAAAAAGATGAAAACTACTGCTTTAAAGGACGGATGAGACGCTTTCTTTGGTGACTTCGGATTTGCACTCCTCCTCTCCTCTTAAGCTGGTCTCTTCTCCCTCGTGCCTTGTGTGCCCTTACCCTGGTACTCTGATTTCTCAAGAGACCGTCTGCTCCTACCACTGGGGATCCCAGCACCTGCTGTGCAGGAGCAATAAATGCAAATGGGTTGGCTGTCCTGCATAGGTATACTGTGCCTACTGCTGTGTTCAGGGAGAATTATCCTACTGTTCCTTCTCATCTTCCCATCTGCATACTGGAAGCAGTTATTTTAGCTTTCTCTTAGGGAGCTTTAAAAACTTATGTGGGTATCTGTGTCTTCATTTCAGGTACAGCAGCAGCAGCAGCACCTAATGAGAGGAAACCATGCCCAGCAAACGTGTCTGCCGGGGCAGACGAGCATTTCAGTGCCCCTCTACAACAACCCCATGGTGTTTTCACAGACACATCCCATCACAGTGACTGCACAGATGACTACTGACAGCAGCGAAAGGCAACCGCAGTCTGACTACAGCCAAGACAGGAGCCTCAGGTGCGAACGCAGCCCTGCTGGGACCATCCTGATGGCAGTGACAGAAAATAGCAATCCCTGGGCAGCGGGGAGGGCAGGCACATCTGGGCTCAGTGGGGTCATGGTCTCTGGATGCCACAGCAGGGGCGTAGGGCTGTTCCCTCCTGCAGAGATCTGGGTTAATGGTGAGCCTGGGGTACGTGCAAACAGGGTGCTGAAATCCCTCAGGAGCCTAAAATCTTTTTCATATATCCATAAATTGTCCATGTAGCTCAGTAACCTTTGGACATCTGCTGCTGTCAGAGGGAGTGAACAGGAAAAACTAGCTGGGACAGCCTTTCCCAAACCTGCCTCTACTTGCTCTGAAGCTCCAGAGTGTCTTTTCTCCAGCCAGGACAAGTGCCATGACAAAGCTGTTTTTCTTCTATACAATGCTAGAAACGTATAAAACATTCAACTGCCCCAAACTATTCAACCACCTTTCAGGGAGGTATCTGCAGACACTGCCTACAGGACCCAGCCGTTTTGAAATACTGTGTAAAGAACCACGATAAACCCTGAAGGTCTCACCATCTATAAAATATATTTCTTACATGAAAGATTTAGCACGTTTCAGCTCACCTCTGTGAGTACATTAGACAAGGTGACAACAAGTGCCTATTTCATTAGATTTTTTTCAGGGTGATGGTTTGCTTGCTCTCAGGGAGGATTTTCAGGGATCTGTTTCTAGAGACTGCCAGTCAGCAGCCTGGACCTCTCCCATCCCTGACCGTCTTCTGTTTTTCTTCCACGGCAGGATGCTGTTGGATCAGTCTATCCAAGCCATGATGCCCTCCTCCAACGGCAGCGGCCAGTCTACGCAGAGCAGTGCCAGCAGGCAGCAAGGAAAGTGAGTCTTTGCTGGCCCTTGCTTTCATGCAGTGTTTTAGCAGGGCATTTTGTGGCACTGAAAATTACTTTGAAAAACTTGTACGTGATTATGCAAACATAAACAGTCTCAGTCTTAAAAGAAAAAGAAGCTCAGCTGGCTAGGAGAAAAAGCAATGAGAATATTTTTTAATTACAAAGAACTTTAAAATGCTTTTAAAAATATTTTTGAACCATTTTCTGGCTTTTGCAAAGCCTAAAATGCCTAATGAGGTCATGAAGGAGATGTACAGCCTTAAAAACCTTAATTTTCTGCAGTTGCAGTCCATGCTTGATGGGAAGGGGGCAGTCTGGGGCCTGTTCTCACTGGGCTCTGCATGCTTTGACAAGCCCTGCTCCAGTCTGGTCCCTGCAGCACCTGGGCTCCCCAGGGCCCGCTCCGGCAGTGGGTCTGGGTTTGGGTTCTCACACTTTATTTTTCTTCCCTGTGGCAGATTCGTTGCAGAGCAGCAGATCTTGCCTCCCCCAATACAGATGCAACCGGTTACCTGTAGTACCGTCCGACCTCCAGCCCCATCACCTGTTTTCTCCCCGTCTCTGATGATCCCACACACCAGCTTCACATCCCACCAGGCAAACGCACCGGTTCATCTCCACCAGTGGCCACAGCAACAGGTTCAGCAGCACCGTCTCTACCTTCAGGTAATGGAGCTGGAACAGGTTTCTGAGGATACACAGGGATGGCTTTGAGGTTGGGTTGGGGGTTTTTTGAAGAAATGGGACTTACCTGGCTGATCAAACCTGGTCAGTGCGCTCACGCGTCCTCCATGCCCATTGTATCTGCATGTACCCAAGTGCTCAGCCTTTCCTGGCTGGCTCTGCACCTATTCAAGGCCGTAATTTCCACCAAACTCAGTTATCACTTAGTGTCCAGAAGAAATACCTGTTTTTTCAAACACCACTTGTCATCCAGAGGAGCTCTGGTGGGAGTCTTGCTGGAGACGTGAAACTTGGTAAGGGATAAGCTCTTTTGAAAACATGCCTCCTGCTGTTAGGTCTCAGCATAGCAGCTGCCATCACTGCTTTCTTTTAATAAATGGATGTTTCACAACACAAATCTCTGGAGAAGGTGATTTTGGTTCTTCAAAGCGCAGCTTCATCAGTGCATGCCAAACCAATGATGCTGCCAAGGAGAGGGGTTGTTGAAATTAGTAATACACTCTCCAAGACTTGCCTGGTTGGCAGAGGTAAGTTACAGTTCTTCAGGCAAAGATGGTAGAAACCAAAGCAGGGGAAGTAGGTACAGCTGAAAGTAACCATGCAACAGGGCTGGATTTAGGTAGGAAACAAATTGTTGCTAGCAAATGTGATCATGAGCTGTCCCCGCTTTGGGGACGTGTTCTTACAGGCTGCACTGAGGTCCTGAGAACTAGCAATGTGGACAGCAGAGTGATGATGCTGGGGGAGATAAATAGCTCCAGGGCATCAGAAAACCAGGCTTTGGTGCCACATTGCCTTTAAGAGGGGGTGAACCAGCAAGTCCAGCTCTTTGGGGTACCAGCCTCAAGGTGATACATGGACGGGGTCGCTCTACAACCTCTTCATTGGTTGCCTGAAGATATTTTTCATGGAAGATGGAATGTGCATGTCCTGCAGATTTTACCTTGTGTCCAAGTAGCTTTTGGAGGTCTCCATTCCTGCTGGGCTCCTCATGGGGCTGGGAGGACCGATGGGTCCTGCTTCCCCTCCATACTCTCCAGACATTGTTAGTCATGCTGATAGCCCCAGCATCCCAAACCTCGATGGGTGGGTGTTACCTTTAGGACTTGGTACTTGCACTCCTGGCTACGAGCCTCAGCATCAGCCCTGCAGCAAGAGAGGGAGCGGGTGGGCGATAGGGCAGGTCTGACTTGTCGGATTTGTGTCTCTGGCAGATGCAAGGTCCTGAGCCGGTGCCTGGGGGTCCAACACAGCGCATCTTCCAGCCCCCCCACCCCCCGCAGCAGAACCCCCTGAGCTACTTCCTCCACCCGCAGCAGCAGAGCCGCCACACGCAGGGCCAGACCTGCAACCTGCCGGACCTGCCCGAGATGCAGCTGCCCTGAGCGCGGGGGCCAGGACGCAGGGACCACCGAGTCTGCAGCCACTCGGCGCCCCGCTGCACGTGGAGGGGAGGACGACACCGTCAGAGCACGGGATGGGTGAGGTCGGGCTCCACGGGACGGTGGTGGCTGGGGGGATGGTTCCCACGGCGGGCGGACGGCTCCGGGGACACCTGGTCGGTCGGGATTTTGCCGGTCCGTGATGCTGCTCCAGTGGCTGTACATGCCCTTGCCCAGCACTGCGGTACAACTGGAAGGCGATGGCTTTCTGGCTGCAGGGAGGTGAGTTATCAGGTCACCGCGAAGATCGCTTTGCAATGGAGAAAACCCTTTTCCATTCAGGACTTCAATGCTGAAAGTCACTGTGAAATTAAGCCCAGCGTTTGGAGCACATACACAGACTGTACTGGTCCGCAGGACGCCGTTGGATTACCATGTACATAACTCGTTTTGCTGTAGTAGGTCCATTGTGGATTTTTTTCCTTTTTTTCTATACCTCAGTCCCGCAATTTTTTGTTTTCCAGGAGATTGGATAATGCTGCTAATTTACATAACACCACTTTTGCCTGAATTTCTTACTGTTGTTATACCAGCTCACATCGCTAGTAAGATATTTGTCATGTTTTATTTTGGTTAACAAGTGCAGATAAATTTGTATGGTTTTTATTCCCTGTAGCCAAATATTTGTCAAGTTACAGACAAAGAATCCTTACTCGTTCTTTTTTTGGTTGTTCTGTTTCAAGTGATGTAGTTGTATATGTTTCTATACATGAAGACAAACAAACAAGCATAGAACAGCATATGACAGCAAACTTTGTGGTTTTGCTAGGTCATGTTTCAATTTGGCGAACCTGAAACATATGATCACAACGACACAAGCGATGTTACAAGCCCGTAGGGTCAGCAATAAATTGTATTTTTGTAAATTGTCACTTTTTAACTATAAGTTTATATTTATGAATTGAGAAAAACAGTTTATTCCTCAGTGGGTGTATAGTTAAGTGTCCCTACTGTTTGTGTGTTTCCAAAGGAAAAATGGAAGTGTACGTTTCTGATGCGTTAGTAGCTGAGTACTAACTTTGGGCACTGTTAGAGCCCAGACATAGGAGATGGGTTAGGCCATTGCTATAAGCTTTGCAAGAAAATGGGTAGTTAGGACTAGGTCCATCTAGCAGCAAAGCTCCATCTGGCAGTCAGGGCAAGGTTTAGAGGTGAGCTACTTCATAACCTCTGTTGAATCCAAACAAAGCGTGCTTTTTTTTTTTTTGCCTTTTTTTTTTTTTTTGGCATTTGTCTGCTTTTTTCTTGTGCAAGCCGCTTTCTTGGCTCGTCACACCACTGTAGCAGGGGACACTGGTGCTTAACAATGGAGCAGCCTTTGGCACAAGCAACCCCAAGCAGCCCTGTCATTCAGGAAAAGGGGGCAAATGGGAAAGTTAGCATGCAAAAAGAATAGGTGTAGCTAATGATACATATATCTACAGCTAGAGATATCTAATGCTGTAGATCTAGCTAGCCAGCTTGCTTTCCCCCACCAGCCACACACCTTTTCTGCGCTGCAGCACTGGGATGATTTCCTTAGCTTTGGGTCCAGGCATGAGCGTGTGGGCTCGGTAGCACAGGAGGCAGAAAAAAAACCTGACTGTTTCAGCCTGACTGCAGCAGCCTGAGTTTCCCGGAGAGCTCAGGAACGAAACGGGGAGCAGGACAGAGCTGCCCCAGACAGCTTTGGCTGCAGCCGTCCCACTGCCTGGCGAGGCGCAGCGTGCCTCACCGCCTGCCCGGCTGTGCCCCGGCTCACGAGGGGCTGTTTCCCACCCGCCGGGTTTTTCCTGGGGAAGGGGATGGGGTTTTGATGTGCCACATTGCCCGTGGTGGGGGGGGGGGCCCGGGCTGCCGGAGCAGGGTACACCCACAGCAGCTGGGAGCTTTTGTGGGGCTGGTGCAAGGCCCTGGGCTGCTTTGATGTTCTGGCCAGGGCAGGGGTGGGCATGTGAACAAAAGCTGTGTGAGCCCCCGGCTTTCCATGGGGTCCCTCCCTTGGCAAGCGCCTCGCAGGGGTTGGCTTTGGCTGGGGCGTTTGGGCACACCCCTCCCAGGGGTGCCAGCGGTGATGGAGTGCAGGGTGCAGAGCAGACGGAGGGGAAGTGCAGCCTCCCAGCCCCCAGAAGTGTTTTGGGGAGCACACTGGGCCATAGCATGCAGCCACGGAGGTGCCAGGCAGCCTTAGGCCTGGGCTTACAGTATGGTGGCTAGTGCCTTGCTAGTGCAGCCGGGCCAGGGCCCGGGGGCACAGGGGTGGCTGCGCAGCTGCTCTTGGGCACAGCCTGAACTGGGCCCCCGCTGTTTCAAACCCCTACAGGTAACTGAGGCTGCAGCAGAGCCATGGGCTGGAGCCACCTCGCTGTGGGAGTGGGACATGGAGCACCAGCCTTGGCAGTGCAGTCCGGAGCTGAAATAACAGCCCCAACGCCCTGGCTCTTAGAGCCCAAGTCCTGGGGCGAGCGGGGGGGGGGTCTTCCCTGCCCCGGGCGGTTTGTGCTGCAGAGGCACAGGAGGGGCCACAGCAAGGCCCAGCATGGAGCCTTTCACGTAGGAAATTTTTTGTTTATTTATTTTTTTTTTTTAAAGCACTATTACTTTTAGGGTCTCCCCATCCCAAGACAGTAGGGTTGCTCACGAGGTTGTGGCAGGAGGGGTTGCTGTATTTTTGGGGAGTTGTTTGTTTTGGGTTTTTTTTTTCCCCCCCTAACCTTGGCACATAATGTTAGTGGTGGGGTGGGGAGGGGGGCAAACACACCTATTTATTTTAGGGCTCTGCTATTGTACACAATTTGTGGCCCGGTGTGGCTGGCAGGAGGGAAAGGCCTTGCATTTTCCTATCTTGCCTGTTAAACCTGCATCGCCCCAACACACCACCGTGGCTGTTCTGCAGTGTCCCATCACTGCACATGAGCCCAGACATGACAGGTGTCAATCAAATGTATCTCAGCCATGGTGATGGTTGGGTCAGGGGCTTTTTATTTTTTTAATGGGTCTTGGTAGGGAGGTAGCCAAGGCAGAGTAGTTCTCTGGCATTGCTGTGGCTTTGAAAGCAAGTCCAACAGAAGAGGTTGGGAAGGGATTGGGGAGGTGGGGGGGGCGGTGGGTGTGCCGGACGGGGCTGTGCCCATGGCACAGCCCTTCTGATGGCAGCACTGGGCTCCACAGGAGGGCTGGGAGGGGGTGGCACTGCCACCCCCCGCTCACAGCCTCTCAGCAAGGAGCACAGGAGGGTGGCAAGGATGTTTACATGTTAGATTGGCCTTGCTAAAACAAGAGACATAAAACGCACTTTATCACGTGCCCGATTCCCCCTTTATTGCCAGTGTCCATCCCAGGCGCCAGCCCGGCTGCTGGCGTCCCGGGCGCTGCCTCGCGGGTAGAGCCGTGTTTTCCAGACATGCTCCAAAGGACAAAATCCCACAGCCCCCTTTTGGGGCTTGCTTGGTCCCTGCTGGGTCTGCCTCCGGGCTGGGGGAAGGCTGAGTCAGGGCCATGGGATTTTTGCCTTATATTGTCACTCACTCTCAAAAAATATATGAATAACTAAATCTCTTTATTCAGGTTGATTTGTATTTGTTTACCTCGGTGTTAGCTATGACCTGTGTTTTTGGGACCCATTTGGAATTGAGAGTTGCTGGTGGGTTTGGTTCACACACCCCTGGGTGCTTATGAGGCAACACAAGTGTGACCTGTGGTGACAAGCAGAAGGAACATGACTGATGCCGCCTGCACCGGGGTTGGGCTCCAGGGTCGGTGTCAATCTATTAGTCATTAATGTTCTGAGGCTTTCTAGTACACAAGCACCTATATACTATATATCTCTCTCTATATATATATAGATATACAGATATATGTATTTTTAATATACATATATGTGTATGTATGTGTATATCTATATATAAAAATGTATATATAGGCCACACAATTCCAGACCTCTGAAAACACAGGCAGCTTTAATTAAGTCTTGCACTTTTAGCATATTTGTACATATAAGCTAAAGCCTGGTGGGTATAATCAGGCTGGTTTGACAAACACAGTGAAAAGTTACTGTATATATTGTATATACTTCATGTAAAAAAAGAAAAAAAAAGAAAATAAGAAAAAATATTAGAATTGAGTATAAATCTTGGTTTATTTTATATGATGTCGAATATAGATACATTTATAAATGTTACTATTCTTAAAAGTATTTTGTAATGGGAAAAAGAAAGTGTCTTATGAAGATGAACAGTAAAGATTTTATTCTTGTCTTGAATCTATGTCCCTGCACAGCTCCATTGAGTGGGAGCCCATGCATTTTGACAAGCTTTAAACAGATTGTACATAGTATTTTAAAAAAAAAAAGGAAAAAAAAAAAGAAGAAATAAAATAATACTTGTAAGACCTCTTACATAGTATATGCTGTTGTTATTCCCTGGGTGGTATGGGTCTGATGGGGATCAGAATCTGCTCCCTGCTCCACAGGAGGCACAAGAGCAGCAGCCGTCGCATATGCGTGTGTATAAACAGCTGCAGGGATGGGGCTCAAGATGGAGATGGGGATTTCCAAGGCCAGTGCCAGAAGCAATAGGGGCGCGTTGCTAAATTAGAACAAGGCCTCAGAGTCAGCGTAGACAAGTCTGCACACAGTAAATGGTTTAATTTGGATGCAAAACCCACGTAACAGTACCGTTCCTGGGCTAACTCACTTGCCCACTGGGCACTGAAGCAAGCCCAGGCTGTATGCAAGGCTAAACTAGTCCTGGGCTTCAAAATCTGGGTCTCCTCTTCATTTTTCCCCCACTTCTGGGGAGGTTGTCATCCTAGCATGGTTTTTGGCTTGGTCCTTGCTTTGAAAAGCAGTGGCTAAACATAGCTTTAACACGACCAGTGCTCTTGAAGGAACTTCTGAAACAGTCCATCATGAGAAATAATAGTGCCTCAAACACAGATTTTTTTTTTTTTTTAAGTGAAACACATTTTTATTTCACACCCCATTTGTCTTACAGTACTTCTGCATACAACACATTGTATAAAAAGCCACCCTGCCAACAGAAACACATGTTGCCTTCTTGGTAAAGTGACAAAGCTATAGCAAAAAAGACAACGTAGCCTATTTTTCTGGAAACAAATTGGAATATTTCTTTATGTTTTAGTCCAGATAACAACTGCAAAAAAAAAATCAACACACAGCTATTTCTTAGTCTCTATGGTAGCAAACTCTTCTAAAATACATTCTTACCTAGCCATTAGCGTGATGAACAAGTGGCTTGTTTTATGAATGGATGGAAACAGAGAGTGCTTTTTCTGAATCACATGGCAGTGACCATTTCCATGTCCTGGGAAATGCTACTGGTTGAATTAGAAGCAGTTCTCCCCCATGGCAGAAAGGGCTTGTACCTTTGTTGAGCTATTCCCTCCCCTCACATGTTCTCACAGCCCTGAACTGAGCACACAGCAAGGTCGAGCAGCCAGCTCCTCAGGGTGGCAGGGGCTGCTGCCATTCTCTGGGAGCGTGGGGAATGGCCACAGGCTCCCCGAGCACGCGCCGTGTTGCAAGAGAGAGGGAGCATCGCAGCTCTGCCGGCCGTCTCCCTGGGCTAAGGGTTACGTTGGACAAAAGGCATCTTTGTGCACAGCGACAATAGTAATGGCCTAGCCACTAGAAGGGACTGTGCAGTGAACGCTAACAGCCACCGAGAATGTTTTGGGGTAAATAACCATGGCATAGCTGCCAAGTCACACTGGTGACACGGCAGCAGGTAGTGCAATTTTAAAACTGTATAAACAGCATCACTAGTTTTAGCAATCTCCTACCTACAACTGTCTAGTTTGTACTGAATGATGCACGTTCATTAGTTCTTATGACTGAACCAAAAAAATAAAGACAGATAACTTCATGAAAATTGTTATAGAAAAAAAAAGAACAGATACGTGAAGTGACACATCAGTACTCACTTAACCACGCTGCTTCCTGTTTGTGAATGAACTGTTCAAAGTTCAAAAACACCTCTAAAAACTTCCATTACAATTTGAATGGAAAGTCCCCCGCTTGGGGAGTAGCTGAGTAATTCTGGGTCAGACGCTGTGCAACTGCCAGACCTCTTGCGAGCACTTCTGCTGAATTCCCAGCTACACGGGGCAGCTGATGCCCTGCAACAGAAGTGTGCACACCCGCAGCGTCCCAATGCAACGCGATGGCCATCGGGGTTCATCTTTGCATCACCAAGAACTTCAGATGGCCAAAAAGCTGTATCGCATGGCGATCTCTGTCCCCAGATAAGGCCCCAGGGCTTTAAAGTCAAGGCATCACCCTTAGGGACTGAAGAGAGGGTAAGAGCTTCTATTGCTCCAGCTCCCCCCATCCCAGCTGACCCTGCACGTCTCTGTTAGCCAGCCGACCTCCGCAGCAGGAAGGGAAGGAGCTAGACCCTGACTCCAGAGTTACCCTGTCACAAGCAAAGCACAAGTGTCCCTCAGTGTTATGGCACACTGGAAGCAGCCCAGCAAATGCACTTCTGGGCCACGCTGGCATTTGCTACATCCTGCTCTCCCCCGAGGGTCAGCCCCTGATCCACAGCTCCAAAAGAAGAACCTGCCAGTTGGGCAGTTGCCTGAGCGCCGCCAGCCTGCTGGGAGTGACCTTGCTCTGGCCTCGGGCCTGCTGAGGCTGGATGCCCGGCCACTCTGACTACTCCTGCTGGATCAACCCGCACGTGTATTACAGGAATGATTTAAAGACATCACCCTTTTTGGAAAAAAACAGAAACAAATTGAACAGAAAATCCATGCGGTTACTAAAAGCTAGTCTTCCCCTATATATCCTAACTTCTCACCTTAAAATCTATTTTTTTATATACATATATATGCTGGTAATCTCTCTTTATACACAGATATGATAGCTGACATGAGCTACTACATAATTGCTAATGGCCCTACAGTCTCTTGGATTGAATTGAAATAAACTATATAAATAAACTAATAGAAAATAGTGTTTTTCAAAGGTGCTCAAGTAATGTCACAAGGCTATTGTATTTTGCAGGTTCCTTCAGTACAGTCTTCTGTACTTAGATCTTAACATCTCGGCTCTCAAAACTCAATGACATTTTTTGGTTGAGACTTTCATATCTCTGTGCTACCCTGCTTAGCAAATAGTTCATAGCTTTGACTGCTTCTTGAAATGAACAATAATCCATCATAAACCTGCAAAAGCTTTTCGGATGGGCAGCTGCATCTATTTTCATGGGGCTCCATTAATTTCGGTACAGCTATTTGCAGAAGAATTACTCACTGAGCAAACCTTATCTGAGTACGTCCCGGACTAGAACTACATCATCTGCTCTGTATTACTAAAACAACATTAGGAAAACAGTGAGTAAATACACTTTAAAAGTAACACAGTGTTGCCCTACTTTGCTTCAGAAACACATCCGTATGAATGGATGAATTAGTTTTTATATTTTACACATAAAAATACAAATCAGTATTATATTCTATCAAGTGTAACTACTTTGTGAAGGCTTCTGAAAAAAAGCTTCATTTCTTACATATATGATATAGTTTTTGGAGTTACTGTTCATTCAATAAAACTTTATTTTACAATAATACCTGAGAGTATGGGGGAGAATAGAAGAAATAATTAATAAATTCATTGCTCCTGATCAAAACTGTATTTTTTAGAAGCAGCATGGGAACTTTAACACCGATTGCAATGATGGTATTTCACCAAGTGCTTGTAACACAAGTCAGAATTTCATTTTGTTCTTTATTCATGTTAGTATTGCAAGAAAAGTGTCATTGAATGATATCATCCCCATTCTGCTTCTTTACAAAAAACATGCACAGTACAAAAATAATGCTGCTCTGCGGAGAAAGATTGTCACACAGGCTTTAGAAACAGCCATTTTAAACTAGTTTAGCAGAGTCCCTGTTTACTTTTTTGTTGCTGTTAAAATACAAGCTCTTCCCCTCCTTCTCTAAACCCATTCTAGCACCAGCTACTGCAGGTTCAAGTAACATTTATCAGCATTAACACTGGCAGAGCTTGCCTCCACAGGATCTTTACTGTATCATTTTTTTATATATTAAAAATTTCAAGTCAGATTCCAGAGGATTTTCTTGTTGCCATGAATCCTGGCAGATAGAAAATATTACAGCAGCAATAATCCAGAGCGCTATAGTTAGGAAACAATAATTACTAGGTTGAGGTATGGACTCAGGGTAGGCAAAGGAGCAACTGCAATCTGTCCCTAGCTGTTCAATAGCCAGCATTCAGCTAACTATGAAGCAGCTAAAGATGGTCTGTGCTTGGGCTTTCCAGACACAAAAAAACCTACATTTCATCAACATGCTCCTAAGAAGCCAACAATGGCTCCTCTTGCGAGATGAATGACAACCACCACATGATCAGACAGATTTAGCCACTGCTTTCCCTTGATCTCAACAATCTGTACTAGCTTTTGCATCTGTGTGCAGCCTGGATGACCAAACAAGCTTCCATCCTTTTCATCGGTATTGTAGGATGTTTGGTAGGAAAATGGGAGAGAGAACTCATATATAGGCTGAGCTAGAAAAGCAGGAAACCAGGTGTTTGTTGCAAAAACTGAGACTTGGGCTGGGAGAATGCAGTCTGCAAACTGCTGACAAGGGGCTGGAATTTGCAAAAGTCCAGGACCACTGGTAACACCAAAGCAGAGGAATTGAGAGCAAGACAACTGCCTTCCCTAATCTCATGCTCTTGTGCCTACCACAGCCTCCATTCTTAGTCTTGACACCACTTTGATCCCAGTCTACATGCAAGTTTGGAAATAACTAATTAAACTAACCTGGAAGACAACCTCTAAGCTGTCAATACTCCTTTTAAGTGAAAACAGCTGGAAGTCACTCCTTTCATCACAGTAATAGAAATGAACCTGGAGAGCACACACTGTAACAGCTGTCATTTGATAGGTTTGCAACAGGTCACATCCAGTATTTCCAAGCAATGTTGCATATTTTAATAACATGGTAAAGACAGTTTATTATTCAGTCCTTTTTTTTGGAGTGAAACTTATGAACAATGCAAGAAAGTGATTGTGCTTCAAACTATTTTTATTTACATTACATACCAGTAATCTGATACTTAAAGCTAACTCTTCAAACTCCATTCCCTATGTAAACACCAGACTCAAATTCCATAGTAACAACCTTCATTTGTAAGTGCTTTATGTGGTTAATTCAGAGTCAAAGGTAAAGAAAATTACACTCTGATTCTTGCCTTAAGTTGTAAATTTTTAGCACTCTCTATTTTAACTTTTATGTCATGAGGTTTCTCAAAAAATCTGACAAAGGCTGGCTCATTTAATAAGGACGCCAGAATCTGTTCAAAGGCAAAAGACCATTCATGGTTCCCTCTCAAACTCTGTGCTCTGCTGCCTTCAGTCTGCTCAGAGCTGCTTTCCTCCTGCCCTTTCCTGGGGATTTCAGCAGGCACCTCCGTAATGGCAACTGGACCTTTGACTGGTGATGTGGGACTCTGCAGCCTTCTCCCAACTTCTTCCATTTTCAGCAGGAGGCTGGTAACCACCGCTATAGCCCGATATAACAGTTCCTCCTCAGGATCCCCATGGAACAGATTGTACAGAGTTTTTGAGAACTGGATGAACTGAGACTACAGAGAGATACAGAGGAGACTATTCAGAGAACAGAACACAACCGTCCTGTTTCACTACACATTGTGACCTCAATCCAGTGCCTGCTGCTGCTGGGCACCTGGTACAACTGCTCTAATGACAACATGGGTGGGGACCAGCCCTGATAAACTAAGTGTGTCTGAAAGTCCCTCTCTTCATAAGCTTACAGTTACAGCAGTTTAAAAAAACCCCACAGTCTAATGATTAATATGAAGGTCTGAAATTTAAGGGATCCTACAAATCCTTTAGAAAACTACTAACAGAACTTAAAGGATACACAACAGTCAAAAATAGACTTAAATAAGATTCAGACAGACTTTACCTGATTCATTCTTGGCAAATCCTTGATGTTTTCTTCTTTTTTAAGAAGTTCATCTTGCCATTGCTTCAGATATGCCTGAATATCAACCTTCCCCTTCCCTACTTGACAAAAAGAAAAAAAAAAAAAAAAAAAGAGAAAACAAAAAAAGAAGTGAACAAACAAGAACTAAGAGCTTCCTATGAGGGATGATAAGCTGAAGAACAGGCATCCTCAATGTCGTTCCTTCTCAACAGAGCAGTGGGGCCAAGGACTAAAAAGGATCAGAGTTTTCATTACCCTCTCGCAGCCTAGGACTATACTTATAGAAGTGAATATAGCGTTAGCACTACACTAGAGATGACGTTAGGCAGTATACTTTGTCACCACACCATTTCCCAGCTCTACTCCCCCAAAAGACACACAGTTACCAAATGTGTCTCCAGGATTCTTTACCTTTTTCTGGGCTGCTCTTCAAAGAATCACTTTCAAGACTATCCCCAACAGATGAAACTACAATTTACGAGAAGAAGAAAAAGTTATTTCTTTGAGAAAGGAGGACCAATGGTTCATTTCCTTTTATCAAAAATTCCTGCCTAAAGGAGCAAGACCCTAACCAACCCCTGTGTTCTCATAACAGGTTAGGCCAAGAAGAAACCACATGGTAAGATCTGTATACTTACTATAAAAATAGAAGCCACCATGAGGCTGGAGATCACAAAAGAAACTGCCATCAGTTATATCAAGCAAATAATCTTCATGATGTTCACGACCCATTTCTTAAACAGTGGTGAGAACAGTACCCATATATTACAGACAAGGTACTTCTGGATTTTTAAAAACCAAAAGGGATGTCTTCCAAAGAAGTAAAACTGCACAGCTTTCCAAACAGAATATTTTATCAACTCCATAGACTCCACAAAACTTTTCAGCTTACTTGGTTTGAAATGGAAACAAAGGATTTTGAAACACTTGTGCATGTGCCCCAAAATAATTATGGATTTGGATATTTTATTTCTTGAGGCACGAAATATCATTCCTTTATGCCTTGAATGCAAAAGTGAAATGGCCATCGCTTCAACAACCACTGCAACAGGTTGCCTACTATGCTGAAAAATGCTGACCAAATAAATACACTCCCCTATTTCCATGCAATTCCCCTATTTCCAGTTACTAGTTTTCAGAAAAGCGCTCCCCATTTTTCACCAAGAGATAATGAATAGATTCCTTCTAATATTCTGCAGGCAAAGCCTCACACTCTGGAGCTTACCACTGAGTTGGCTGAAGTGGATTAGTTCTTCTTTTGAAAGATCACCACCTTTGGAAGGGCTTAGAGATTCTACTTCAGTAAAAGCTGCAATAAATAAATGAAGTGGGTTTAGGGCTCCCAAGCATTACCCAAAGCAGTGATAAAAACCAAAAGCTTTGTACAGACAAATGGTCCCTATCAAGAGAAATTGTGCTGGAGCAGATTAAGTCCTTCCAAAGAATACATCACTATGGAAGATCTGTATTATAGTTACGGGACTGTACTGTAGCCAGGACTGGTGACAGTAGGAAGAAAAGTAAAGCTAAGAAAAAAAAAAACATGCAAAGATGATAAAAGCCAGGAACAGGCCTCCCCAAATGCCACCACCTCTCACCTACCTGGAGGGATGTGCAACTTAAAAAGAAGCTTGAGTTTGTCAGTGAAACTTCCGTTATACATGGTATCTGTTAGAGGAAAGAGGCAAGACAGTCTGTTCAACTGGACCAAACTTTAAAAAACACCCTCTTAACCTAAACAAATACAACCCAGGGAGGCTGGAACTGCACATGTGTCCTACCTTACATGGAGTATAATTAGACAGGATTAGATACTGCCTTAAGGAAAGCAGTATCACCTGCAGCTGAGCCTGGGCTTTGCCTACACTGAGGAAAGCACACTAATAATGTCTCTGACTTACTAAAATGAAACCACAGCACCAAAGAAATAGTGTCTTCTCAGCATTTTCCCTTAAATGTTTGTTTCCTGAACAATGTCGCTTTGAAAACAAGACGAAAGGAACAGAGTAGTAAGTCAAGAAAACTTTCAGTTCCCCAGAGATATAAGGCATTGGTCGTCTTGCACGATCTGTGTATGAGATGGCTTAGTATGAGGAAGCATTTATCATCAACCAAACAGGCTGGGCAATGAGATCATACCATTTCCTAACTTTCTGACATTTTGATGGTAAAGTCATGTTTAAATTTAATCTCAAATAGCAGGCTATTCTCCAGGGGATTAACACCTCCGGAAAGTTACTAGTTTGTAAAGCCTTGTGTTAGCTACTTTATGGTGAAATACAGACAAGAAAATGAAAGCACAGTTCCGTAACTTCAAGCCTTTATAATTCACTAAATAGTGTAGCTCCCACTCTCAAGCTTATAAATGTACTTTGAGCATTTGGCTTGCCATTTAAATAGTCTTTGCATTTAATGTCACATGATAAAAATCAGACTATTTGATCCTAAGTTAAGAGGCTAGTCTCCTTAGGCTCTTTATAAAGTATAGGGAAGGCGATATACTCCAGGACTATTCCCAAGATGGGAGTTCCCTTGTGAATGTGCTACATATGTGTTGTTCTCATACCAAAAACACAGGCAAATTGTTTGAAGTTTATCAGACAATCAGAGCTCTCATCCATCAGTCTGAATGTCCACAATGCAAGCGAGTCTCTGTTTGCACAGTGTGACCAGGGGCTCAAGAGGTGACAGAGAACCCTGAATTGCTGGCAATCAATCCGATACTGGTCAAGATATGGCAGACTGGCATCATGATGTTGCAAGACAGGACTATTTACGTTCCAATAACAGGAAAGAAAGTGCTCCTTCTGCAAAGGAAAGATAAAATGTTAGATTTTCTGAAACAACAACTCTCTCTGAGTGAAAGATGTGGGAAGTTATGTAATTTGATTTAAAGCTGACATGTAAAACATATGTTGAATCTAGCTTTTACCTCAATTTGTTAAAACTGTTTCATACCTATAACACAGTCCACCATTAAGATGGGTGCTTGGTAAGTGAGGAAAATGGCACGTTACCTTGAATAACTCATAAAGCTCTTCAAGATCACCAGGACTGAATTTTACATCCTGGGACACAACACGTAGCTGGAACAAAATTAAGAGAAAATTAATTAATGAGCCTTCCCTCCTTGGAATAAGCCTGTAGGATTAAGTTATGGGAGACTTAACCTTAGATTAAAAGACACTGTTTGAATATTCCAGGTTTTGGCATGTTACAATTAGGAGTAAGAACAGAACAACTTCTTAAAAGCAATCAGAAGATTATAGAATCACCAAATGGTTTGGGTTGGAAGGGACCTTTAAAGGTCATCTAGTCCAACCCCCTATTATAGACTGAAAGAAATAATTTCTCCCAAAAAAAGGAAGCTTAAAGCTAGTCACATTACTTGCATACATGGAGCCTACACTATGAAACGCAGGACATAAAACTCAATTATCTATAATGATATAACATATAGCTTCCTTTATAATGGCCAAATGCGTGTTCAATTCTCAACAGTGAAGCTGATTCCTCATTTTTTAAATTTAAGAAAAAAAAATAAATGTTCACAGCTTTTTAAAACAAAGTTAGCTACAAGACCAGGTTCCATCTTCACAGTATATATGTTTTGTAAAATGAAATACAACAGTTATCATCTTAGCACAACCAACAGCATTTAGCATCAGTCGCTACAAGCCACGTTTACTACAGAAAGAAGCACTGCTTGTTAAATAGACTAGTATTGTCATCAGTTATTGGAAATGAGCCACTGAAGAAAACAGGCAAAGGAAGCACCTTGCAACCTCCACCATCATTCAAGAGTCTGAACTTGAAGGATGGTATTGACAGCTGAAGAGGTACCACACCATGCACACACGACTGGACATCCACACACACCCCAAACAAAAAGCAACCCTTGTTGAACACAGTACAATAATCTCTTCAGTGACATTTGGGATTGCTTCCCAAAAGTAAAAATGCAGGTGATTAATTGTTTTACTGTAGCACTGTGCACATTTTACAGCGCTCTATGCCTCTACGAGAAATGATTAACAATTAACAACAGCAGATAGAAATATAGGTCAGCCTGTTCCAATAAATGCAAAGCATCAGAGATATGCCAGCCTTTAGAAGCCTCTGCAATGGTGTTACTTGTAATGAGACCAGAAGGTCATGCTGTGATTCACAGACTGAAAACATCACAGGCAAAACCTCAGTTAACAGACACCCTGCAGACAAGAGGGATTACAGCATATAAAATCATATATTTGGCTTTGGAAAATGTAGCTCTTCTCAGAATTTTCCAAAACGGAACAAATATTACCAGAGGGAAGGGTTTAGCTCTTCCAAGTCACTCACCACATTCTGCTTGGTCGTAGCTTCTAACGTCTGGATCACATAAAGCCTGTTCCTGCAGCGCATGCTCTCAACATCCTCATATTGAATATCGCCGTATCTCTAAGAAGAAAAGCATTGTTCCATTAAATCAACTGTTGCTACACACATCTAAGCAGATATTTTTGTCTTTCTTGCATCTAAGCACAATACAAGTATGGACACAAAGGAAGACTCCAAAAACTCTCAGCAAAAAATCATTTATTAGAGCACTAACATTCCCCCTAAACAGTGTGACTTTTAAAAGGGCAGGTGTTTTAAAGAGTGATGGAGAAAGAAGAAACTGGAGCAGTTCACTGTGTGGGAAGACAAACGAAGGGATTTTACTGTGTGTCAGCTCTATATCCAACTCTGCTATCACACAGTGACTACTACTGCAGGGTAGCAGAGTCTAAGATACGCCTGTTGTTAGGTGTCGAAGTTCACTCTAGTGAACTTCAGAAATCAGCTGAAGTAATTTCTGAACTGTTCTTAGCTACCTCTGGAATTTCTGAAGGACAGGGAAGGTGTCTGAGCATTGGAGTAGAATAAATATATTTACCTTTAAAGAAAAGCAGGATAGTGGGCAAAAACTAGAACTAAATTCCCAGAGAAATCATGGAACAAATTATTAAACAAGTAAAATCTAAATAGAAACAGATATGATAAATCAAAACAGGTCAACATTCTTTATCACGATCATGTCAAATTAATTTAATTTCCTCCTATGAGGAAATTCAGTCTAGTTTGTAGAACTGAAACGGCGGATATGATACATCTTTACTTCTGTAAGGTTTTTGACACTGCAGCCACACATGCAACCGGGAAGACATGGCCTAACCACGATCACCATGCACCATGTGCACAACTGGTTCTAATAACAAACTCTGAGGACAATTGAGGGATAAATGATCAAATTAGGCAGGACTTTCAGAAGTTTTTCCGCAGTGCGTTTTGTTCCCATTTTCAGTAATGTACTTTAAACTAGGTATTAAAAACTGCACCACAGTCATAAAGAGTCCAAGCACATGAGCTCTGAGGAAAGGTTAAAGGAACTGGTTGTGTTGAATCTAGAAAAGAAAAGATCACAGTTCAAAGGGTAAATGATGAACAACAACCTAATAGCAACAAGGAATTGCAGAGAAAACTGCAATTGCCTATCCTCAACAGTGCTTTATGAGCATCCAAGAGGAACTAGACTGGATATTTTCTGACAATGACAGAGAAACCCTACAATAGGCTAAAGTATTTGCAGATTTTCTTTTTAACAACATTAGACATTTTTCAAGGAGGTATGCTGGACAGGGAGCTGAACTAGATGACCTGTGCAGTTCTCTTCCAGAACTGTATTTCTATGTTCCTGTGAAGGCCACGACCAGCCTAGTTCTGACTTGGAACAAAGAGGAAGCAGAGAGAAATTGCATCTCTGAATCATAACTCATTCACTGGTCTGGCTTCTGGGCACTGGTATTGTGCAACGGCCTCAGCAACAATATAAACAAGATGTATAATCCAATTCTGAATTAGTGTGATGTGATAAAATGTAACACGTTCTTCCATTCTCTAGTTAAACGTGACTTCTTCGTACCTGATTAGACGGCCAAAGAATGAGTCTGGCATTTGTGCCTGAGTCATAAAGGCACGAAACTGAACATCATTTTAAAATTCAACTCCATATCTTTTCACTTAATCTCACTTATCTTGTGAACACCCATGCGAAGCAACAGCATCACAAAGAACATCTCTGTTCACTTATTCATGATTTGTAACTAGATCTATCTGCAGAATGACAACTTCCCATTGCAGCAATCGTCCCATTTTGAAATTTGTTTTATTTCCACAGTGATACGAAAATAAAACCCTTCAGCAGAACAGAATTGTGTTGAAACTGTCTGGTCAAAATGGGAACCAGGAAATTGACTCTCACTTTGTATCAGCAGTTCTCAAACACGGGGTTGTGACACTTATCAGCACTGAAGAAATTCAGTTTCGACTGAAGAAAAAAATTTGCATCCAGAAAACAGGTTATGAGATAGAAATGGGGATACGGGCCTAGGAACAGGGCTGCCAACTTGCAAGTGGGAGATTCAGGTTCAAGGATCTGCCCAAATCAATGTTCAAAAGCCATACCATGGCAGAGGCTATTGCTTTGCTCCAGGCACCTGCCTGCAAAGCCAGGGGAAGAAGAAAGGGAGTTTCTTTTGGTTTGTCTTTCAGTAATGATTCCATCTCTGGGAAAGCTTCAGCTTACACTTCAGAATGCAATATAGAGCACTTCATTATTTATCATCTCTGTTCTTTATTCTGCAAATATTCATCCTCACTGTGAGATCTCACCATGACAAGACGCATAATAGTTTGCAACTATTCTTACAAGAATCTTAAAGTGTTCTACAAGCATGACTCTTCAGTATAACATCTTGTGAAACAATACTGATAGCCCAACGTTATAAAGACACTGCAAGAAAACTTACATTTCTGACTCTTGTCTTTGTTCAGCCCACTAAAGGCAAAGCCCTCTTCTCAGTAAAAATCAAAAGAGACAGTTCTAAATTACACAAATTACAGCTAGTTAATCTTTTCTGAGTCGAGGCCAGGGCATTTTTCCAAAAGAGATGTATTGGGGATCTTTCACTAGAAACATATGACTGAGAATCAGTAAAGTAAAAAAAAAAAAAAAAAAAAGTATCACATAGCTTAAAATAACTAGCTAATAGAAAAACCAAAATGTGAACAAATCTTTTCTCTCAACTTGCCTTTCACTTCAGGTGGGCTGAGCAGAAACCTATCTACAAATGGATTAATACCATGATACAAATCATGCCAATGAAGGAAATGCCTCATGAAAATCTGAGAACAAAAGTTAGAAGGAGAATCTAGACCTATTTCCTCCGCAGTGCAGAGCTGCAAAGTTAGACACTGCAGAAATCAAACTTGCAAATTGGAAGAAAGTGCTAAAAGATCATAACTAGTCTTTCTCACCCAACACATCTCTAAACAGTCATTAAACCCATACAATGAACTACTCAAGTACACAGTTTCCTGCACAGGTTGTTATGAAATGTTACTGCAATGTGCAGTAATAAGTCTCAAATTAGTAAATGCAAGAACCATTTCTGCTGTACTTTGTCATTTAGTTGACATATTAAAAAAGTAAATGAGGGATGGCAGTACATGACCTATGATGGAACAGCACTCAGGACAGCCCAGCAAGCACTTCCAGGCAGTTAAAAAACCAAACCAATACAAAAACAAACCTATGCCATAACCTGTAAGGTTTTCAGTGAGGCTCAACAAAATACAGAGCCCAGTTTCTAGACAAAATTAGGCAGATTTTCTACTCTGGTTTGTACAATGCAGCTGCACTATTTTTAAGGTAGCCCATGCAATGTAAACACTGCATGGTATGTGAAAACATACCCACAAGAACACATACTTCATTCGACTCTCGGATCAGATCAGTAATGTCCACTTTTGGATGGTCACTCTTTGTATCGCTGAGGCTGGAGCCCTGCTGCACAGCTGGAGGCAAAGGACTGTCTTTGTTAGTGACACTGTCAAAAAATCTGCACAAAGCAAACACACGAGAAATCAGTAGGAACCAGTTTATCACAACAGAACAATAACATTAGCAACTACTGAATAAAAAGTGCGCAGAGAATGGGAAATAGCAAAGAATATCAGCATGAGTAGCACAAATATGCTGTAATAGTAACAAAGATAAACAAATGTGGGAACCACCTATCCAGAGAAGGTTGTAGAGCTTCTAGCCTTGGGATTTTTTTAAGACCCAGCTAGACAATACCATGGTTGATGTGATCTAGTGCTAGCAGTAATCCTCTTTTGAGTGGGAAGTTAGACTAGAGACTTGCCAAGGTCCCTTCCACTCAGCATTTCCCTGGTCCTCTAATCCACCTAGTAAGGTTGTACTACATAACTGGGAGAGAGGAAAAGAGGCTTGTCCTGAACTGTGACTGAGGCAGTCTTAATTCCCTCAGATGCATAAATCAAGACATGCCTGATCTGCACCTATTCATCATACCTACATAACCAACTTAAACAGATCCATTATGGAGGCTGGCCAATTCCTTTGCCAGCATCGAGGAAGACATATCTGCAGACTGATAGCTTCCTTTTTCTTGAGAAGAGGCAAACTACTGTAATCATTTTTTCAATAGACCAGCATGCTGCAGGCTGGATTAACTGTGCAACATAAGTATTACAGCCAGATAAAATGTTGAAAGCAAAAGTTCAAAAGGAGTTCATAATAATAATCAAAATCTTGGGTGTCAAGTAGAAACAGCAGTTTGTTATTAATTATTAAATTAAATCAATTAATGAATTTAAAATTTCATTACACTTCTAGATTTTAAATTTTAATATATTTAAACTGGGTGAATATGCTCTTACTGTTAGGTTTTTTTAAGTGTTAGTATTTAAATGAGTACAGCTAGGTTTTACAATAAATACCAGGCTGCATGGTCTCTTATAATAAAAATTACATTTTCCTCACTAATTCTGTAGCTCCTACCCTATTCAAACATGCAACACTTGAAAGTCTCACTAAAAGGAAATTCTTATTATCAGTTCTTAATAGTCATAACTTGGTACTCCTATAGCACAGTCACTTTGTTGTTTTAGTACCCACAATACACAAACACAGCAACAACAGAATTTAGGTAGGTAGTGAAGCAAAAACCGTGCAAGTTTTGCTTGCAGTACATCAATTTAAGATGCATTTTATGTTGAATATTTGAATTTATTCTTCAAATGCTAATATAGAACAAACATCTCGTCATGATTGTCCTCATCGGTTTTTTTTTTTTTTTGGACTTATTTCAATTTTAAGACCTTAGCAACAGAGGAGCCAGAAGCCTTTTAAACTACAAGAACAAGCTGTAGAATATGTTGTCAGTAAGTTAATGCCCAAACAGTTTGGAACAGTCTTAGTGTGCTCTAGATTACCCCATGATTGAGGAAAGCCACCTCCTATAAGTGATATAAATTCCAGGCAAAAAACACACTGCTTTTACTTTAAAATACAAAAAATGGCAATGCTTTTAGAAGAACTTTATTGGAGGATGGGATTTTCAGAGGATCCAGGCACACTTTACAGCCACCCCTTCCAGAATTTCAGCCTCAGGTGAACACTTGATTCCTCTGAAGCCTTTGGAAGTCTTGACCAAATGTCTTCCCAGCTGCCCCAAAATTACTTATCTACTTGTAATTATAGTAGCTGCTACGCAGCCCCTAAGAATAACAGTTACACTGATACCTGTTGAGAACAGTGACTGCTTCTGCATCATCCTTACAAGTCAGCAACTTCTCCATGTTGTATTCCAGCACTGCGAGACCCAGCTGCAAGATTGCCTTTATTCCATCATAGAAGAAACAGTCCACCACATTGACTGCACTTTCAATAGGCAGCACGCTGATAAAAAGGGTAAGGAACCAGGAGAGAGAGACCGAGGAGAAAAAAGTCATGTCCGACATGTGGTCTGTCAACTGAGGCAGATGAACTCTGATGAGCTCCTCAAACACTGCCTGATCTACCAAGGCACCTGCAGGGAAAGGATAACAAAACCACCACCCAAATCTTAATACAGAGAAGCATACTTTTCTCAGAGCATCGGCCAGAAATAAAGCCCCTGTCCTAATGCAACTTTGTCCTAAAAGCAAACACAGGCCTAGCTGCATGGAACACAGGCTTCGTTCCCTGTGCTGGAAGCTACGTACTCTATGCAATCGTCCAGAGCCTTGCTGCAGGCTGTAAAGTGTGTTAGCACTTTTGGGGGTGTGTGGCTACTTCCAGTGATTCTCCTGTCAGCCAATACACCCTTCTCTGCAATTAGAGAGAAACTTCACATCCAATTTTCCTCTAGCATATACACCTGCAAGTACTGAGTATGAGATCAAAGACTAAATCTGGACCTGGAGTAACTCTTTTTCCTTTATTTAAGCTGGCTAAGTTTCAAATAAGTAGTATGAATTGCAGTTATAATTCCAAAAGAACAATATAATAGTCTAACTGGCTACTTCCTGAGTAGTTATGCCTAGAGTAATGACAATATCTAAAAACATATCCACTCCTGCTCAAGAAGGAGCCTTGGGACACTCTCTGTAACTTCCACTTTCTACTGCAAGTACTGAAACAAATGCAACAGTTTCTCTCCACTGTTCCACCTTCCGCTCACTCCTTACATTTGTTCTTAAAGAATGATCATTTACATTCAATTCTAGATAGATAAAAAGACAGACGGATGTTACCAATGATTCGACGATTAAAATAATCGGGTAGCATCCTTTCACACACAGCAACCAAAAGCCAGAATGCTTCCTCCTCTTTAGCATAGAGCAGAAGTACTGATGTCAAAATATTCATTGCCTGTAACATTTAAACAGGAAAAGAAGCATTTATGAGGAAAGATGGTGAAAACACAACTGTTGTCATTTGTTAAAATTTGTATTCTGAAAGCACTTTACAGCACGTTTTTAGAGTGCTGGGATAACCTACAGCTGTATCCAGTGTAAGACTTTTACCTCTGTATTATTAAATACAGAGCATAGTATTCAAACTACTTAAAATATTTTTAAGTGCTAAAAATATAGTAAGAATGCAAAGGCACATATGAAGTGGACATGACAGCATTTATCAATAAATTCAAGTACAATGTAAAAACTCATGTTACACAGTCGGATGAAATAAAGTAAGTGAACCACTGAGCAAGAAACCATTACATATTTATGTGATTGATTTTATAAGGTGCCACTATACTGCCATCGTGAGCTAATATTTAGACAACCAACACTAAGAGTCTCAAAACTGTTGTACCTGACAATATCCAATTTGGGGATTCCTGTACGCATAAGCTGTAAGAACTCTCCTGAGTGCAGAAATTCCCGTGTCACTTTGAAAAGCAGGATGCTCAGGTAAGGAGCGACGTAAATCTCGTTCAATTTCATCAGTAGCTAAAGTGCAGGTTCCTAAGGACTTTTCCACCAACTCAGTGTAATAACCAGGGTTGGACGCCATGACATTTACAGCACCTGCCAATACATTGTATTGCATAGTATTAGAGGACAACAGTCAAGTATCTACATGATTGTCTGTAATTTGTATAAAAATTTTTGGTGTCTACTGAGGTACCTCATGAATCTCCAGATGTTACTGCAGTAATGTATCAGACTAATTCTACTGAAATTAATGGACTTACTCTGAAATGAAAACAGAAAAGCAAACTAAAATAAGGCTTGGAGGAAATCTAAGTCACTTTCCATTATAAAGTTGATTTTTACTTTTTTGTTGCATTGGGGGCAGGGGAAGCTTCCTTTTACCTACAGTTTTGCCCAAGTTTTCTGGCAAACACAATACCTTTCCACATGTAGAGCTGGGAACAGATTAGAAAAAACTAGGCAAAGGACTGATATTTACCTAATTAATTCCATAACTTTTATGTCAACACCTTCCAAGACAGAGATATCAGTCTGGTATAGCAGAAGCGTAAATGCCCATGTAAAACTCAAAGAACACTAGTAAAGATAAATCCATGTTCACATGTCCTCAAAGGAACTACCATACAGTAGGCTGAATAAAGAGTATAAAATGCATTTGTTACAATAAACAGATCTTCTGGAAGAGCAGAAAGCTCTACCCAGGGGAACACAGTGAGTACAGCCAGTGGAAAAGGTCCTGGGTGGCTCCTCAAAATCTGCAACTCGTTTTCTGAATCTGACACAGGCTTCCTGTTGACCCCACTCAAGTCAGCGGCTGCTGCTTTTCTAAGTGTTTCAGTGAATAGAAATAGAAAGCACAGAGGTGCTGTAAAGCAGTATCTTAAATCCCTGGGCCCCCATTTCCTCAAGTTAAGTCCTCTGATACAGGTGCGTTCTACAGAAGAAAGCCACAAAAGCACACTCGGAGCTTTGGAAAGAGATTCCATGTGTGTAAGAAAATCCACAATTCCTGTACATCTCACTCTTTAAACCAAGCAACAGCACATAGCAAAGAGCTGCCAATAACTGGGGCCAAATTCTCTTTTTTTTGTGTCTGGTAATGCTATCCTCTCAGAAAGCTTAAATCAAAACGACTGAAACACAGGCTCACAAACATACTTTCCTTTTAGCAAGTAAAGAATGGAACAGCATGTATTCATATTGCTATTTTTCAATTAAGCTTGTTGTAAAAGAAGCAGATGCAGGTTTAGTTTGAATCAATGCAAAACAAAATAATAGACAAAGTTATCATTTTAAAGTGTCTTTCCTCAGAAAAATTTACATAAATTGCCAAAGGTAAGAGCATTTTTTGTCAGACTATGTTCAGTCAGTAACTAGAACATCCATACAGTAGAGTTCACAAAATGGATCAATTATACTTGCTACGCAATACCTGAGAAGAGTAGCCAGAGCTCTCCTCTTAATGCCTCTGGGATCCCTCTTACAACGAGGTCTCGAGTCTTCTTTGTTCGAAACATACTGACACCATGTCCTCGCTCGACAAAGAG
Organism: Strix uralensis; assembly: GCF_047716275.1. Lineage (NCBI taxonomy): Eukaryota > Metazoa > Chordata > Aves > Strigiformes > Strigidae > Strix > Strix uralensis. The sequence goes on along the minus strand of NC_133984.1, from coordinate 20,338,296 downwards.
GATGTTCCAGGACTGTTCTTTCATTTTTTCTTTCAACTATGAAAAGCAGAAGACAAGCATTAAGTATACTGGAAGATTTTCCTCAGGTTTCAGAGAACAGAACCAAATTTTGCTCTCAGTTATATTCATATAAATTGTAAATGACAACATTGGCGTCTGTATTGATATGTGAAATGGGTGCTGATGCAAATCAGAGCAAAATCTAACCTGTGCATAGTATCAGTTTGGCATACAATGCAATCTCCTACATGACCTACTATTCTTTAAAGTATATTATTACAAGAATGTCTATACCAGATCAGACAAAAGGTAAAGAAATCTAATCCAGTATCCCATCTGACAGAAACACGTGCCACAGGACAGTAAGGTCAAGCAAACACCTGCAAAATCCTCCTCCATCCTCCAGCAAATAGAAGCGCAGGCACCTCCTCAGCAGAGACAATCTCTGAATTTAACAACAACAGCATATTTTTCCCTGCAAATTGCTTTCTGAACTCAGACAAACCTGCCGCCTTCTAACTTCACTTGAAGCCCCCTTGTTGCTGTATTAAGACAGCCAACAATCACTCCCTTTCACCTTTTTCAAGCCACTTCTAAAATCAACTATTTCTTTACATCCTACTTGAGAATGATTCCAACCCATAAACGGCAATAACTGTATGCAGGGTGGATTTTCATTTTCAGAGAATCATATAATGCTTTGGGTTGGAAGGGACCTTAAAGCTCACCTAGTTCCAACCCCCCTGCCATGGGCAGGGACACCTTCCACTAGCCCAGGTTGCTCAAAGCCCCGTCCAACCTGGCCTTGAACACTGCCAGGGAGGTGGCAGCCACAGCTTCTCTGGGCAACCTGTGCCAGTGTCTCACCACCCTCACAGGGAAGAATTTCTTCCTTATATCTAATCTAGATCTACCCTCTTTCAGTTTAAAACCATTACCCCCCATCCTATCCCTACACCCCCTGATCAAGAGTCCCTCTCCAGCTTTCCTGCAGCCCCCTTTAAGTACAGGAAGGCCGCTATAAGGTCTCCCCAGAGCCTTCTCTTCTCCAGGCTGAACAACCCCAACTCTCTCAGCTTGTTATTATAAAATACATTTTCTTTTCAGCAAGTAAAGAGGCTTTGCTGAAACTGATTGTCCCCTGAAACAGCATGTATTCTATCATTATTTTAAATCAAGTCATCACCATCTATTTATTATGTTTTATTGTTCACTATTCAGCTAAACTTTTTTTTTTTTTTTTTTAAATCAATAGGTAGACAGCCCCATTTTTTACCTCTGGATTGAACCATTTGCAGCTTTGGCATCACATCAACAAAAACTACATAATTATCAAAGGACCACAAAGTACTAGAGATTTAAAGGGAGTGAATGAACAGTGATAAAGCAGCAAGACAGCTAACCAGTGCGAGGTGCAACTGTGCAGACAAATTCTGCCATCATAGTTCTCCTGCGGCATGCCAAAAATGCACTGCCAGCATAATGGATAAGAAAATTCAACATTTTATATAATTCCTATGGCAAAAACTTAGAGGTACATTAAAACTCCCTCTTGGAAATAGCTGAAGAAGAATCTTGCATGTAAACATATATATATATATGTATGACACATACATACAAACAAATCTGCCTGTTGTAACTTGAGCCAATTTTAAAGTGTCCCATTTTTGTTGCTGCTTTGTGATAAACAGCATAATGTTTCCTTGGTAAAGGGTAAATCAATAGAAGGAGGGTGAAGAGAAGGTTCAGATTGCTTATGTATGGTGGCAGGTTTCTCTGTGCTAATTTGAGAGCTCTACCAAACAAACTATGAGAAAAAGTACTTGGCCATGATGGTGAAACGAAACCAAGCAACGATTACTTGCAAAGGCAACTCACTGTCACAGACACATGTTTAATTACTCTGATAAATTAACATATTTCAATCTCAACATGTTCTTTGTAACAGCAATAAAAATGTACTAACTCTGTTACAGATTAAATAATATCCCACAAACTCAACAGGCATAACAGGTTGCTTCCTTTTTTTGATTCATCATGCTTTGTTGCATTATATCAGTTGACAGATTTGGAACAGAATGCCTAAAAACGGTGGAAAGCACACAGAGGGATGGCATGACATCAGTGTCCTTATTCTCCCACAGTTTCCCAATCTTTTCTCAGTTTATTTACATAAGCTCCAAATAGCACTAGGAGAGAATCAATAATCAGGAAAATTTGCAGGAGAATGAAGCTGGATTAAGGAGGGGAACTAATAGCTTAAAACACTTATGCCTATATAAATTTTACATTTAATCAAGTATTTATCAATCAGATAGAACATTTTTACAAACTAGCAATTTCTGTCAACACAGAAGATAAGAGTATATGCATCTGAACTTCAGTAGGACAGCCACATAAGTAAAACCTGCTTCACAAAATGGAAACCGGCAAAAATTTCCTATTCAGACAAAATTGAAGTTACAGGCATTTTGCCTGCAGAGTAGGAGGTGGAGACAATAGAAACAGTGAAATAGATCCTTTGTAAAGTACAAGGTTACTAATAAACTATTGAGTATGAACCTAAAATGCAATTCAATTTCTCTGAAGCAAAGCAACCGATGATCAGGCACTCCAACTCACGAGGCTCCAGGGCTGAGAGAGGGTGAACATTGCTGCTACGTTTTCTGTACACGCAGCAGAAAGATTTAACACTGTTAAAGCAATTAAAGGTGCCTGAAGGAAAAGTAGATTTTGTCCACTTTCGTTCAACATACCATAAAAAGCAGAACTTAAAATCTGGATTCCCTTTTCTCCTGACCAAAGGGTGTTTATTTTCTGATAGTTCTAATATCAGAATTCCGTATCTTAATTTACTTGGTTCTGCTGAAAGACTTAACTTTAAAATAAAACCTTTCTGTCGCCTTGCACACACTATGGAGAAGCAAAAATAGGATGTCCTACTGCAAAAACAATAAAGAAACATTGTCCAGAGCATAACTTTGTTAGACAGAAGTGCAAAAGAATGAAGCAAAGAAGAAATGAAGTCAATTTCTTGATAACATTCTCCTTGCCTCCAAAGAGTTTGTAGTGACTTTGTATCTTGACAATTCAGATAGATATGAAACACTATCACTATCACAAAATAAACAGCCAACTCTTCCCTGAGGAGTGGAAGAGCAGGAGGTATTAGTTCCACGAAGATAAGGCGTATCATTATTAAACAAGATAAGCAGAAAATTGAACGGAGCCACGAAGAAGCACCCTGTGGACTCCAAATACAGAAAATGCAGATGAAAGAAGATTGGCGAAGCCCCAAAGGAAATCAGCAGCCTTGCTGGAATACATTTTGAATACACTTCAGTCCTTTCCAATTAGATTCCAAAAACTGTTAGCCATTCTATCCCTTACCATTTTAGAGTCTAGATTCTCAGCATCCTGAGGATGGTAGACAGTCATTAGGGCTTCTGTACCGACAGTTTTGCTGTTATCTCTCTGACCCATCTTTGACGGTCCCGCATCAAAATCCTTTGGACTGTCAGAGGTAGAACTAGCTGCAACCTTGAAAAAAAATTTAACAGTGCTAGTTATAAATGCCAAACAATCCTTCGAGAAGTAGCACTGATACCAGAAACCGTTTTGCTTCTAGAGCATCATTATTTATTATATTAAGTTACAGGTACCAGATACAGACTTCCAAAATAAATTAAAACCAGCAATCCCTGCTCTTCACAGTTGGGCTTTCAGGAGGCTGCACTTGAAAAAAAAAAAAAAAATCTCTACAGCCAAAAACTTAATTATGAAAGGACAAATATTCATAATGAGAACTGTAATAGATAGGGAGGCCTGACCATCCGTCACCACTGAATTCATAAGAAAAACATTCATTTAAATAGAGCCATATACTGAACTATACAGAAATGCCAAGAGCATTTAAAAACCAGCATTAGAACCTGGATTGTTTTTCAAAACCTGATGGAAAACAAAATAAAAGAACCCAAACCAGAATGCATTCACAGTAACACCATTGTTTAACACATTCTCTTTCATATGGGCACAGTTATTTATTTTTCCACACCTTAAAACCAGAGGGACATGACTTAGCCTGGTATGCCAAAATAATGCAGATATAACCTGAAATAAGGTAATATAAAAGGGAACGAACACCCCTGAGCAGCAGACCATAACACTCAGGTCTCCCACAATTGTACTAGTTTGTACACTGTGCTGTACCTTATCAGCTGAGCATTTCTGCTGATATCAAACTATCTTGCTTTTATTTCTCATTTTTGCTTTTTAAACCTTAAGAATTAAAATTTCAAGATTTTGCTGATATACTAATTATTGTCTACCAAAAGGCATTTATTTGTACACTTCTCCACTCTTACAACTGTCACTTTAGAGGCTACTCCAGCTGATTCTATTTAAATTTTTTTCAGGGGAAAATCTTCACAGAAAAGATACAGCAACTATAATAAGCAATGCTTGTTAGGGCTGTTTTGTCATTGCTTTCTTATTTCTCATGCATGAAACTACACATACAGACTTCTTCACATCTAGAAACAACCTTATAATCATTCTATCAACTTTCCAAGTCAAATCGTCAGCTGGCAAGAAGTGACACAGCTACACATAATTTTACATCACACTGGTGGACTTTTGTTTTAATGTGAAAGGTCTGAAGGCAAGAGATGGGAACTTGATCTTTTTAAAGAGAAAAAACATAGATTTAGACAACTTGAAATCTAGAGGTACAGCAGACATTGTTACCCATCTTGTATCCAGATTCAGGCTCAAATATAAATGTATTGCATTACACAGCAAAACACTGACAACGATACGTAAACTCTTAGTAAGACTACACAAACTTATTCCTAGGAACAGGTAGTAAGAAACTAGAATTAGCAGAGCAGTTACCTCAGTATTTATGTGTTGTGGACTTGAAGTTGCATTGCATTTCATTCTGAGCTTTGCCACAAGCTGTTCGAAATCTCTAACCTCCGTGAAACGAAAAGCTGTTTTGCCTTTGGTACTAATGCTGACTCCTCTGTTGGCTGCATCCCCCTTATCCACCCCTATGACCTACAGAAGCAAGGATACAGAAATTAGGCAACAAATTTTACTAGCTTATTTCTGAAAGAGAAAACCTGTTAAAAATACATGTGTAGGTGAGTAGTATGAAGCACCACATAAGCAGAATCAGTAACACAAGTAACAAACTCATTACTTTTAAAGCTCAGTGGTCTGGAGCTATTTTAGCACAAGGTAATAAGTATTATGCAATAGATTTTCAACAGAGTACCAAAAATCTTTGGAAAGGTTTTCCCAGCTGCAAGCACTGAGCTTATTTGAAAGTCTTGCCACCTCCTACCTGCTGAAGCTGTTACTTTTTTTCTTACCATATGAAAGCAGACACAACATGGCTTTTGCAAGTAATCAAATGAAACAAGTTTCACAAGAATGAATTTCCACTGAGAATACCCTTTCAAAGACAGCTGTCATATCACATGGCAGCTGGAGCTGATTTTAATTGCTGTGATGGAACAGTTACAGATTAGAGAAGTTAATAATGCACTTTAATAATGCACATACAAGTGAGACAATCATGAATAGCTAGACGGACTGCCATTGCTGACGCTTTTACATTGTTACAGGTGAAGAATGAAAGAGCACTTAACTCTGCAGTACTGTAGAACAAATAGTGAGGGCCTGACAACCCACAAGAATATATTTAGAGTCAGCTCCTTTAAACAGCCTCTTCTTGTTTTTCACAGGTTGTGGAAGTCTCTATTGTTTGCAGGACTATTTATAGAGGATCATATAAAATGCTTTACCTGGGTGGGGAACACCGAGTGTATTGCTGAAATTATCTCAGCTCACCCCCCCTCTGTCAGGTGTTTTATGTCAGGCCATAGGTACACAGGATATATAGAGCAATTACAGAACCTGGTTAATTTTGAGGCTGTTGTAAAATATGTCTAGGTGCTGACAAAAAGCTTTTAACACTGGAAGACTAAACTGTGGCAATGTCCCAGATCACGGGAAGTCAAGAGAGGAATGGAGAAGGGTTTGTTTTATCAGAAGTTACTCCACAGTCTAGCTATAGTACTCTATAGATATATGAATGCTGTGTCCCTTGCAATACAGTCCTTATTTGGTGTGTTGAGACTATCAGCTGTAATGGCATCAATACTTGTTCACTGATGACCGTCAATGGAATTTCCTGACTTTTGAACAGACAGCACTGCTCAACTGCTGCAAAAAGAATTGCACTACTTAGCTAAGAAACACTGCAGAGCGATTACTAATCTTCAAGATGCTCTACACTCTCTAATTCTTTACTTTTTATCTTGAGAATCTGTCATGAACTCAACTTCAAGAATTAAGCATTAGCTTTTTCATTTTAAAAAAGTATTAAAAAATCTGTATTCTGCACCCAGCTACAGAAATCAGAGCAAACAGAAAAAGGGAAAGAGGATACAGGGAACAAAGCTGAAACATGAAAGCAGTTCTATAAACCTACAAACAGAATTCCTACATGTGGTATCCACGGTAGGAAAAAATACATAACATTGAGTAAAGTAAGCAGATTCTAATGAAAATTTGCTAAACTGGCATTAAACTACACAAAGGCAAAACTTCTAGTATAACTGGCTCTGTCTTGCAGTTTGCATTACCTCTCTTAACGGAATGATTACACTGCACAGGCTGCCATCCTGGCTAGCAAAGCAGACGTAGTTTTCTGAAATGCACATTTTTCCATGGGTGTTGTAATGACTGAAAGGAACCCATAAGAAGCACTCATGAACTTCCTTCAAGGTCTCTTCTTTGGGTAGCCTGAAGAATGCACTAAACTGTTCACTGTGGGCACGGCTCTCCAGGCCTCTAGGTTAAAAACAAAACAAAAAATGGGGTAGGAGAGAGAAAAGAAAAATAAGTTTAAAATGCCTTTACAAATACCAAAATTAAAAATACCTTGGGAAAAGCCTGTAAATCATCATGCTCTCCCATAATCCATGGGGTCAATCTGGAGGGTTCTATGTTTTGCTTGAAGAGGCCACAAAGGGCAGGACCACACCTATCTATATACACCCACTTAACAAAATTACTTCATTAAACAGGAATAGATTCAAGCATGTTCTTACACAGTGAAAAGCACTTTGCCAAATCAAGGCCTACAGCTAGTGCAGAAAAACATACTAATAGCCTAATCTGTTCTGTTACCCCACCCATCAGAATAGTCTGCTTAAACCTAGAACAAGTTTTTGCTTGACAGAGGGTTAATTAGCTAGAAATGTAGCACATGTTGTAAACATCTGCCGGGGGCTAATTCTTCACAGGTAACTGCAACCAGAAACAATGTTTTGGTTGTAGAGCAACATCCCTCCAGCATTGCTACCAAACTGAGGTATCAATTAGCCAGGAAATAAACCAGGTTTTACTATCAGTGTACTATGAAACTAAATAGATTTTTTTCTTAAATCACAGGTACATGGAGCTTTAAGTAGGAACAATTATTAGAAAAATGCTTTATCATAATTTCTGATTTGCAGACAAAGAATTAGTCCCTTTATGTGAATTCAAATTACCTAACAACAGACTTGCTTTTCGTGGTTACTTTTCGACAGTAAATAGCTGTGGTCCACATATCAAAACCTGAACATTTCAGTAAGGATTTGGACAGTGCCCTGAAGAAAAGGCAACATTTGCTTCAACAGAAACCTGAACTGAAGAGAAACTATAAAATTACAAGAAATAATCACACACATTCCTTGAGAAAGAAGGACTCCAACCATCAGGTTACTTACATACACATCTTTTCTACTGCCTAAAATACTGCCATAAATAAGGAAAGCCATGCACCCATCTGCAACTCATTGATTTTATCACCCATCTCCAGTGGCAGAAAAGCCAGGCAGTTATTATTTACACATTTATTAAATGATTTATTCTCCACCTTCTCCTTCCTCATCAGTCTCTCTGGAGACACTGCAGCTTCATTCTTAATTTTCTAATCCTAAATGCTGCTAGAATGCTGTTTAAAAATTCAAACCGCTACAAAACCTATAGTTGAAGACCTGCTCTGAAGATTTGATCACTTCCTGCCTTCATGTAGACATCTGATACTGCAAAGTAACAACAAATTACAATGCCTCACATTGTTTTGATCCCAAATTTTAATGGGACACTTGTTTAAGGGAACACCAGCTTTGCTGACATCTACTTATCTCCTTCAGACAAGGACTCTCTTCCCCTTTGCCTAAAAAAGTCTATCTCTGGGCCCAGAGCAGATAGACCCTAAGTAATATATTACCTCTTGGTGATCTGCAGGGGGTCATGAAGGACTAGATCATTTTCAAATGTCTCTTTGTCAAAAAGTCTTCTAACAGCATAGTTTGCCAGCTGCTCCATGAGAAGGAACGTTTCACTAATGTGCAAAAACATGGAAAAATAGTGATCTTCCCCACGGGAACACACATGAATGCTCTCTGTCAGAATCACATTGGAAGTCTTCTCAAGTTTTGATATTTCATCCCAGGAGATAATAAGTTTTACTGAAAATACAAATATAAGCAGATGTGAGTAACTTCTTGTTAGCTGCTACCCTCATATTAAAAAAGAAAAGTAGAAGTCAACAGCACCAATAAAAGATAATTAAGTGATATAGTTAAATGATAAACACTTGGAAAGGGCTACAAACTCACAAGCACAAAACCCACTATCTCACAATTCCTATAAAATAATTCCATTAGAAAGAATTTTATAGACAGAAAAACATTAAAGACACACCATGTATGAAAATACAAGCTTACATCACCTTTTCTTCGCTGTCATGTGAAACTGCAAATTGCAAACAAACACCATCATATAAGCTACCCCACCAACGGTTTACCAATAGGGCGTCTTGAAGTAAATTGATCATTTAGAGGAACCATGCCCATTAGGTATGACATTCCCCAATACAAATGAAAATTAGCTCAGAAAAGATCCTACTTTCTTTAAGTTTTCTAGTTTTCACATATATACAGTTACAGCTCACATTCTTAGAAGCATTTGTTTGGACAATTCAAACTAATGTTACACAGAAAAAAAAAAAGACGTGCAATTATCACCAGTGCATAGTGCACCCATGTGAAATATTAAGTCCGTGTGTGAAGAGATAACTGCAATCCTCACAGACTGAATTAATATGCAGCATGAACTAAAGATGACAGACAACTTTTAGTTACAGTCAACTGCAACAGGTCTGCCTTCTCTTTGAAGCTTATGTAGAGGAAGAAAACTAATGGACATTGTGCAGCAAGTTACACAAATGTATTAATTTCCATAAGGTATTTTATGTTTGCAGTTTTTTCTATCCTACGTTGACATCTGTTCACATGGCAAAATAACTTCCTTATGACACAGGAAAAATTCTTCCACGTCTGAAAGATATGTAGTAAAATATGAATGGACTAGGCTTAGTATTGAGGTTTACTTACTTTCTGCTCCCAGCAAAAATGAGTAAAAGCTAAGGAAGTTGGTACTAAGATACAGCCACCCTTGACAGGGCACTCTGCCTTTCCAGTAACTGCACGAGTAATAGGTAACCAACTTCTCCTGCTCTGGTAACCCAAAACACTTTTCAAACTTCATAAGACCTTCACGAAACTTCTCAGGATCTTCTTCTTTTACAAAAGAACCTTTTCCTTCTTCAGCAATCAAACCCTAAAACAAAAGAACCAGTTACTTTACATATGCATCCACGTGGGTGGGTGTCATATATGCACCTGCATACACACAGCGCAGCACTCTCCTAATAGGACAGTAAGTTCTAGAACAGGAATAATAGTCTTGAGGATCAAAACACAGGTCACAAATCAAATGTGCTATTTCAGACTCATCCACCAAGTCTCTCACACAACTCAGGCAAGACCTACATTCCCTGATCTCCTCTTCTGAAATAGATACATTTTCCTCACTTAATTACAAGAATTCCTGGGCTAAATATGTAAATAAAGTGAACTGTAACTGTTGCACCTTCACAAAAATATACTATGTACTTTTCAGGCATTATTAAAATTATTGTGAAATAATTTATCAACAGTTTTAGACCACTATCTAAAGACCACTATCTGGTGTATCATTTACTAAGAAGAGTTTTATGTCAAACAACTTTACTTAATTGTGGGGCAGATAAACAGGAACAATGAAGTGTGTGGAAGTTAACAGCCACATACTACTCAAACAGAAGTATGTAGCATTATGGATCTGTCCTTTGATATTCTAAACAGGACATATTATTTGTGAACGTTTATAAAAAACAAAAATACAAAAATACTTAGCCTTTTCCAATTATGTCCTGTGTCTGTTACTTACTCTTATCTTTCCCTGGACAAAGCTCGTAATATCTTCATTTGAATCAAATACTGATAAAGTCTTCATAACATTGTGTTCTAACCAGTTCCAGTGTTCTGTTATTTCTTCTCTGCTGGATCCTGATTGAAAGAGAAAGTTAATATTATTTAAAATTAGGACAGACTTTAATCATTTCACTAAAAATATCAACCAAGAGAATACCTAGCAAATTCCCAATCCACAGAGTAATTCAGATACACAAGTCCAAATCAAAGTCTCAAATTTATCATCCAACTCTTGTGTACACTAAAAATGCATTTGGTGTACATTAAAAATGTGCCCTGCTATGTTTTTATCTCTCAAGCCCTTTATGCAGCTATATTTCTAGCCTTTTCATCCAGAAGCATCTCAACTTTGTCAACATTGTGTGGCTCAGTGCTGAAGCCCAACTTGGACTGACGGTTCCTTCAGCTCAGCAGTACCTCCCCCAACACGGATGGCAGAGCATTGCAAGAACAATCCCAGTCTAATAGTCCAGAAGATGGGAAATGTGAGATCAAATTGAGACTAAGAAAATGAAATCTGAGCTTCTGATATCCTCAGCTTTGATCAGTGGCTCACAACAGTTTCCAGAGTAGAACTCCAAGACTTAGACCTGCTGTGCAAAACCCCTTCTAACAAGGGTAAGGATGTAAAGAATACATCACTGTAACCAGGAAGGTAGTCAAGATTTCTCTTTGGATACCTGAAACAACCATTTATGCTGCTTGCAACAAACAATCAATTGCTGCTTGTGCTCAGTATAAGTCATGGTTTTATCTCATTCTCTATCAAGTCATATTTTAACTATATTTCTAACCACGCTAAAGTTTAGGCAACCACCATTCAGGAAACAATGTTATCCTACCTACAATAAAGTTCTGCTTATGCTGTAATTCCAAACAACGCTTTTTTTTTTCATGCAGTTGCAGGCTTCTACAAGAGGACAGAAGCATGGCTGCACCCCATATGGAAAACATGTATCAGAACTAACTCCTGATGCAAGAAAAAAGGTTCACTGATTCATACAAGCTGAACAATCCTTGAAACAACATTTGGCACCACCAGAATTAGTAGTTTTTTCTTCTGGACCCTCTGGGACCCAAATACATGGGAATAAGGATATTACATATTCATTACATATGTGCAAGAGGAGGAGTAACTTAAAAAAACTGTTATCAACAAACAAGTAATGCAGAAACCATAGAGCCAACATAAAATTCAATGTTCCAAAAAATATAAATACCGCATTTTCAAACACCTTAGAGAGAAGTCAACACCTTGTTCCTTTACTTACTTTACACTGCTTTTTAATTTAGGTTTCAGAGAGCTATCACCTATAATATGGGGAATGTCATTGCAACTTTATAGCAAAGAAAAACCTATCTCACCTGAACTTTTCAGAAATACATTTAGATTACTGGTTTACCTCAAAGACAAAGGAACACTCTTACCCACTAGCTACTTTTATAACTAGAGAAATGTGGTAGGCCAACTTCAAAATGCTTATAATTCATCTTATTCTTTTCACATACTCAGTTACAAATTATGCAAGTGGTAATAGGTAGTGAGCAGAGATGACAACTAGTGAAACAACAGTAGAGGTCCAGCCAATTCAATACCGAGCCAGTTCTTTAAAGACAGGTGGCTCCCCATCAGATGGTAGGAGACAGGGAAAGAGAGGGAAAGAACTTACATAGGTTTGAATAATGAGATTCTAGAATATAAATTAATTGGCAATTTCATCCTCCACAGGAATGCGCACAAATAAAATCAGTCAGTGTAATCACGTACTATCAATACCCCTAAGCAAGAACACACCTTTAACGATTTCTTTTTTCTCAATTTACTTTGCAAACTCTAATTAAACAACTTTCAACGGACTCCACAGAATTAAAGTTGCCTTGGGAATGAATAGAAATTGTTCTAAATATGGTTAAATAGTTAGACTGCACTACACAGGGTGGATTTGCAGCAACACTTAAAAAAATTATATGAAGAGTAATTAACATAGCAATTAAATTGCAAACTAATTATTTTTCTCAGACTACACATGTAGACCAATTATTTGAGTCACAGTGTGAATCAGAGGCACAGATGTGACACAGTAAAGATTAAACTTTTTAATAAATATTTAAATGATTTAGGAGCACTGTTTCAGATCCTTAATATGTAATAGCAGGAACAAAATGCAGTCTCTTCAATTTCTTCACTTCACAGAAGGAACAATCTGTTTTCTAATACAAAGTACAACTGTATTATGTAGCCTTTTGTTGTAAAGTATACTTTATGTATATAAATGCAGCACAGAACTGATATAAATTCAGTCCTAAGGCAAAGATTATCCTTTCTGTTTTCCCAAGGGCTGACCTGATGGCACTAGAATTCCCCAGACTGTATTTCCAACATACTTATCAAAGTACCTTTTTGATAGCCTGTCACCATCAGTTCTAACTTCTTCAGAAGTAGTCCTAAAATTTTATTTACTACCAATTCACAAACTGTTCAAATTCTATCAACTTTATAAGGCTGCCCTTTCAAACTGGCATGTCAAGAATTACATTAAATCGTTACTAAACAGTTCCAGCACTGACTACTGCCCTTCAGAGAAGTCCTTGCAGAACATGAACAGGAGCAGACTAGCATTACATCATGAAATGTGCAAAACTATTAACTAAACATCTAAAAGAACAAACCTGTATTTTGAAAGTAGCTAACTGTATAGAAAAGACAGCAAGAGACATAATTTTTCATTTAAGGTGAAGCAATGAAGATTCATAATAAAGCAATAACAGCAAAATCCAATGTAACAACAGCAGAGTACTTACCAGTGGAATTACTCATGCATGTAAGTGTCTGCAGAATGGTAGATTTCCTGCAAAGCTCATCTTGTACCACAGAAAACTAAAAAGAAGGCCTAGAGCCCAGAGAAGTCTAGATGGAGTCTTGTTTCTTTAATGAACACTACTAATTAAAAAAAATTAAAGCATGGAAAAATGAACTAAAATATATCGTTCTTTTTCACTGTAATTATAGATGTTTTCAGAGTTTTCAATAAGCCTAAGAAATAGATTAATTCCACAACAGTGACTTTTTAGCATTAGACCACATGACAATATTAATTCATTTCAATATAAAGACAAGACCATGCCTCAAGAAAAAACAATGATAAAAGCATCCTCTCAACTTCTGGAATGCAGGTCTCTTTGGACACCCAGTAGTTAAGCAGCCTGTATAAAGGAATTAGGACTTTATTTTCAGAAGCTGCAAAACTTAAAATTAAAAAAAAAAAAACAAACAAAAAAAACCCAAAAACCACAACACAAAAAAATAAACCCATGCATGCTATCAAAAAGCATGCTCTCAGAAAAATCACATACTCCACTCTCAAGGTCAATTTTCTTTTCCATTTCCTACTGATTAGCAACGTAACATGAGAAAGAGAATGAACTTCTTACAGTACGAGAGCAACAGATATGAGGAAGAATTCAGCTCTGACCATGACTAGGAACCCGGCTCATTCTAACAAGCAAAGATAAAGTAGAAAAAAAAAAATAGGATAAACAGCTCCTGTTATTCCTACCTACAGCACACTTGGTACTGCCACAGGCCAATTTATCCCTGTCATTCTGAACTGTACCAAGTTAGATTTGCAGCTTACCGAAGAAAAGATTTTGCCTCTGGTATTCTAAGAGAGCACTTTAGTACTTAGATGGACTACTGCAGAAAGCAGGTAATCTGAAGTTGTAATATGAAGAGTCCATAGATATATTCTGAAAAACTGGAACCACACACCACTGTCAATCACAGGTTTGCAAATAATTTTAAACCAGTTAGAGGTCACGGGTATGAATAATGATGTGAAAGGATTAACCCAAAAATGGATCTTGTACTTTGTACCCTCATTTTTCGCTTTATAAACGCCGTTAGCTTCTAAATCATAGTACATACCGCAAGCAATGGACCAGTAGACTTGAGAGTCTGGTGTCTGATGCAGGATGCGAAATGGGGCAACTTTTGATGTAGAATCCAACACCGCATCTAACGTTCCCACGAGAAGACCTGTTGCGTTTAAGAAAATGTACACAGCATAGTGAAGCTAAGGTTTTGAAATGTACACTCACTTCTGATTCCTAGAGAATAAGAATGCTACCCAAGTAAGGACTAATGAACTCAGAAGCACAAATAAGTAAAGCAAAAAGTGCTCCCAGAGGAACCCCTTTGGGAGGTGATGATATTTTGATCCAGTAAAAGCCATTATAAACACAAAATGAGGGTAAAGGAGTTTTTTGAGATGACCCCTTGAAAACAACAGCCATGTAGTATGGTAAACCAAAGGACAACCTGAAACATAACATGGTAGTTCCTAGCCTTCAACAAGCACAAGCAGTCACTTACTGTTGTTCCATTTTCCAGTCACAGGAAACAGCTCTTAGGAGACAGTAATTCCATTATGTCTGATTTTTATGAAAATCCCACCATTTTTATATGAGAACACCGTATCACACTTCCTGTACATATAAAAGTTTTGCTGCTCATACCACACTATAGCTAGAAAATGCCTGCTACTCTACATAAACAGTCTATCAGATGACTTCCACATAAAGTGTGTAACACTAATATTTCATCCTACCATTACATGCATAAGTATATTACATAAAGTGCATTATTCCCACACAGATTATACAGCCAAGATACAATGGCCATGTCACCTCCCTGTCACTAGATATTGAATTAGCTCCTATTAAACAGAGTTCAGATCAAAATATACTAATTTAATTAATGAGACATACTTCATCTCTCCATAACTGGGAGCAAAAAGTTTCCTGAGAAAATGCGTACACATTTTATCTTGGCTGCCAAAATCATTCTTTCTGCACAGGAATAAAAATAATTAGCCCACGTATCTTAAAAGTTCCTTTCAAATCTAAGAATCGGGGAATTCTAAAAGAAGAAAAATCCATACAGAAAAAATAAGCTTTTGGATTCTGATGCATGAGGAAAACTTTTTTGTTTTGCTACAACAGAAACAAAGATACTAGCACCAGTATCTCATCCTTCCTTCCTGTATGCTTGCCATCTTTCTAGCGTGGCCACATAAACAGAAAGTTCAACTAAAGCAAAGCTACAAAAGCAATCACACAGAGCTTTTATTCTCCTACTGAAGACCTGTAAAATAAAAGGAAATTACCCCCCAAAAAATATGAAAGATGCAATTAGCCAAAGAGATGTTGTAAAGTCTGCTCCACAAACCCGTTGAGATCATGGCTGCAGGGCATTCCCAAAAATAGCCTATTAGGATAGAGAGCTTGTATGTAAAGTTAATATATCACTTACGGCACCTCTAAGTACCCTTCCATGGGTAACAGAAAATTATCTTTTTATTCAGGCTTTTAATATTCCATGGAAGCATTAGATCTAGGTCATTTCAAACGCATCCCTCAAAAGTTACTTCAGAATTTTTAGGTTGGCTTCTGGTACTTTTTGTTCCACTTTCTTTCCATTAACCCCTCTCCAATTCTGAAAAATAACAGTTGTGAGAGAATACAAGAAAGCAAAGTAAGACAAAATTGAGAAGTTTAGACAATCATCCTCAGAATACAGTTTTCCTAAGGATACACTTTCAGCATAGAGCCTGTGTGACTACCTTACTGTGGCTATCCAAGTTTCAGAATGCTTTTGCTTCTCTTCGTCAAAAAAAGGAAGTGAATAATAGTGAAAAACACAAAAAAACCTCAAAGACCAGTACATTACATCCATCAAAAATACTATATTGTCTTGTCTGTGATTCATAGACTGTAAGTTACTGTTGGAAAGTAGAATTTTTTTGTAGTTTCTAACTGAAGTCAGACATTGAATAGGTAACATTTATGTCTGTTTAAAGAGCTTTGGCTTACTGAGTCATAACACTGAGCTGATCTCAAAGTTGGCTTTGCTTCAGCAAATGTTTTATTTCATTCACAATTCTCCTCATATCATTTTCTGTTATGATATACAGTACAAGGACATTAGTCACCATTTGTAAGGTTGATGCAACTGCTCAGCTTGAGAGGATGATTACAACAGCGCACTAGAAAGCAGCACTCTGCAAAATGCCAGAACAGTTTCCATCTGCTTGGAAGGTCATTAGATTTTAGACACAGTAAACTGCACCAGGTTAGTATCAGTCACTTCAACAGATCCACTAGTCAGTGCTGCTTAGTCCACGAATGTGATACAGACTACAGGTTTGTGCTTAAGCTGATAAATACTCCATATGTTACGAACTAATTTCACGGCTATGGCGACTGGCATAATTGCGAGGAATCAGAGTCTCACCTTCTTACCCTAGTCCTGAAAGCGCTCTATGAGCTGTGAATTTTCTGAGTACTGTATTATCAGTCAGGGTGTCCATAACTAGAAGTTGTTGGGTGCTCCTCAGCAAGAACTCCCTTTTATTGCTATTTCCCAGTGGGAAATCAAGAACCATTTTCAACCAGGCCAGTAAGACCACTGCTGAGCGGTTTGCTGGCACTCTGCTAGCTCCATTCACACAAGCCTGCTGAAGAATGAATCACTTCCAGGGTTGCAAAGATTTAAAATTCATCTGTATAATGACAAGGATAATAACTGTAAAATAAAGGAGTAGGTAATAAAAGAATCAGTAACTGCTCAGCCCAGACACTAGCATTATCTCCATAAGGGAGGCAAGGGGAAAAAGCAGCTCAGGCCATACTTACCAATCCCTCACTGATGAAATGCAGTACATGTTGCTCTCAAACAACCAATTTTAGGGACAACCTACAGAAGGTCATCTACTCTCATCTCTGCTCAAAGCTAGGCCCCACAGTTTCTACTGGGGATTCCACCTAAACCATCCTCTTGCCTCACTCAGGGAATGACTTCAGCTGTAGATACAGAAGGTGATGCACATTTACACAGAGAAAGAGCTCGGCTTTTAGAAAACATTTTCAGCTTCACAGATACTTGAATAAAACTACTGGGAAATACCCCAGATACTTAAATAAATAGGGTTAAATATCCTAGAAAACAAAATAAAGGGCAAGGAATCTAGAATAGCTTTGAAATAAGGATGTATTCTTCCCAAGTCTCTCCCTTTCCCTCCCAAGCAAAAGATCAACATTAGCTGCACTGACATGCACCAATACATATCAGCAATGAATTTTGCTCTCAGTTGTACCTATTTATGGCAATAAAGCCAATATGTTACATGAAAATAACTGCCCAGCATTTTGCCATTTGGGGGCAACACCACTTTGTTCTTCTATATTTATTTCACCAAGTACATCAAAAGAATACTAATATTCGTGCTTTTTTTTTGGTCATTTTCAACCCACAATCTCAAAGATTTTTTTTTTTTTTTCCTGGAATAGCTGTCAGTTACATCTTTTTTATTGCTGAGAATCGTCTTTATTTTAAATATGTATATCATACCCAGCAATCTGACTACTTCCTATCCCTTGTGGGACTAGTGTAATTCCAACAGAGTAACGTGAGTTCCATTTTACCAATGGAGAATTGGAAGCAAAGAAAACATGCTGATGTCTTTTTTTAGAAGAGCACTATTGTTCTGAAGCAAAGTTAGCACAAGCCTGTTCTCTCCTCTAATGCATAACAGTACCTTTGAGGTCAATAATTAATTATATTAAAACTAGATCAGACAGCCTCCTGATTTGCTACATTAGAAGTGTTAAGGGACATAAAATATTTATAAGACTGTAAGAGTTCCTTGCAAACTGAAATGTTCTATTAGCACAACACTGGTCAGCTTCATTACACCAACGATTTTGAAAAGTAGACACTTTGAGGTACAGTTGAGTTCTCCCTCTTAGTTTATTTACCTCATCATAAAAAGAAGCTGTTTGAAAATACTGTAAAAACCCTGAGTGGCAGCTGCAGAAAGTGATATTCTGCAGCTACAGTCAGCTTCATTTTGGCAATAACTGCTCACTTCTACAATCTGAAGGCTAATCATAGCAGAACAAAAGGGGGAAAAAATACTGTAAAACAAGTAAGTTTGTGATAGATAGTTGTGGTGAGTTGACACTGGCTGGATGCCAAGTGACCACCAAAGCCGCTCTATCACTCCCCTGCTCAAGTGGATAGGGGGAGGAAAATAAAACAAAAGGCTTGTGGGTTGAGATAACAACAGGGAGATCACTTAGCAATTACTGTCACGGGCAAAACAGACTCAACTTGGGGAAATTAATTTATTACCAATCAAATCAGAGTATGATAATGAGAAATAAAACCAAATCTTAAAACACCTTCTGCCCACCCCTCCCTTCTTCCTGGGCTCAGCTTTGTTCCCAATTCCTCTCCCTCCTCCCCCCCAGCAGCACAGGGGGATGAGCAATAGGGGCTGTGGTCAGTTCATCACCCGCTGTCTCTGCCGCTCCTTCCTCCTCAGCGGGAGGACTCCTCACACTCCTCCCCTGCCCCAGCGTGGGTCCCTCCCCCAGGCTGCAGCCCTTCAGGCACAGGCTGCTCCAGCGTGGGTCCCCCACGGGGTCACAAGTGCTGCCAGCAAACCTGCTCCAGCGTGGGCTCCTCTCTCCACGGGGCCACAGCTCCTGCCAGGAGCCTGCTCCAGCACAGGCCTCCCAGGGGGTCACAGCCTCCTTCAGGCACATCCCCCTGCTCCGGTGTGGGGTTCCCCCAGGCTGCAGGTGGGTGTCTGCTCCCCCATGGAGCTCCCTGGGTGCAGGGCACAGCTGCCTCACCATGGGCTGCACCACGGGCTGCAGGGGAACCTCTGCTCCGGCGCCTGGAGCACCTCCTCCCCCTCCTTCACTCACCTCAGTGTCTGCAGGGTTGTTTCTCTGACATATTCTCACTCCTCTCTCCTGGCTGCTGTTGCCCAGCAGTTTTTTCTCCTTAAATCTGTTATCCCAGAGTTGCTACCACCATCACTGATGGGCATGGCCTTGGCCAGTGGCAGGTCCGTCTTGGAGAAGAAGTCACCCCTGTAGCCCCCCACTACCAAAACCTTGCCACACAAACCCAATACAATAGCAAACGTCCTTCATTTTGATCAGATGTCTGTCATAGTTCAAGAGTTAAAACCATTTACAGGCATTCTCCTCAGCTTTCAGCATATGATTCTTGGGTACACAAAGAGACTCCATAGAATCCTGCAGAGGACAGGTCACAGCAAGGAAGCCTAGAGCAACCTTAAGAGAGGTTTTTAATAGCTATGTCCTGGTAACTAAAATTTCTAGGTTTGAAGAAGTATAAATGTGAAGAATAAAAATAATGAACTTCAAATGAATTTTTTAGTTGGTTTTTGCACCATAAAGTCAATAAATTGTGAATTAAAGAGAAAAATCTTGAAGGAAATGTAATACCTAGATACAACTGCAAGGAATAAAATCAATGGGAATAATATGTAAAATAGAGATTTACTACAAAATGGAAATCCATTGCATAAGTAAGCAAAGACAAATTTCAGTATCCCAACTACAATTTAAATGGACTGCATTTTTCAGCAATTTTTAAAAACAGCAGAAGATGCAGGTCTGTTAAAAGGCAAACTACCAGAGTAACACAGCAGACACTATGTAACTTCTACAAAGGCTTCTCTGGTGCACGATATAATATCAGGGGAGAAACACATATCCAGAGTGAACCATTGCCAAATTACAATGCAGAAGAGCTAAACTGTAAATCCCTGGTAAATATTTATTTACACAGACAGGATAAAGCTTCATTCCGTAACAGCAAACAGTTTTACACAGCATTTTGGTTCAGTTTTTAAAAAAAAGACTGAAGCCCCAATTTTCACTACGTAACTAGGATACAAATACATACCATATAAACCATGAAAAGCCATCATCTCTGAGTAGATGATGTAAAACACATGAATGACAACTTGTGAATAAGACCCTTTTTTCTACTTCCTCAAATTAAGCACAGAACTCATTTTTTGCTTAATTTTATTTCCCAAGTGAACTTGATCTCATGACTAAGAAACCTCAGCTTAATAGAATACTGAGCATGGGCTGAGACACAAATGTTCTTAGTCAATTGAGATGTAAAAGAGGTTAGTTTAAGCCTTCAATGAAAACAGATTTCATCTCCATTTATAATAACTCAAGTACATTATGGTCAGTGGTTATGACTCAAGTAAGACAACGGTAACTCATTAAACTAAGGTGTGTATCCAAGCCCTTGTGTGGCAATCTGCTCTGTGTGGCCATAAAGCTATCCTTGAAAGAAGGGAAAATCAGAAGCACAACTCTGAAAAAAAGGTAAGTATTAGCCTCCTTAGAAGGTACAGAGAAAATATCACAAATATCACAGCTCCTCCTTACCTTTGTTTCTGTACAGCTAAAAAGCTGTGTAACACAAATGGGGAAGCATGTGCTGGTCATTCTCCCAACTGTCGTCCCAAGTGTAAATATGCTTCTTAACAGAGTGGTGTTATTTGTCTCACAAACATATACACTACAAAATAATCTTTGCTACACCTGCTGAAAAAAGGATGCAGCAGAGATCATTTCAGATCTTTACTAACCAGCAAGTTTTCTTTTTGATTCCCATCACAGTTGAGGACCTGCAAGTGAGCCACACCAAAAGCTCAGTGTGCTAAAATGCCAGGAGGTATATAAATGATTTCCGCCATTTATTCTACTACTGTGTATTTAGTGATGTCACAGCACAGACCTTTACATTTTGAAAAGCAAGCATCTTCTTTGCTGCATACCAAGTCTAGCTAAGGTGTAAGTTTCCTCGCCTGTCCTGCAGTTTCTACCAAAATAAATTTCTTTAAGCTTGTACAAAGATCACAAAGTACTTTTTTTAATTGGTCCACCATGAAATTCTGTTAGAGACAAAGTCCTTGCTATTGACATCCACTACTTTATAATACTTTAACATTATTCCTTTTAACAGATACCAGATAAGGAAAATTTCCCCAGAGCACACATACAAGCCTAGCTGTCTCCCCTTCCTCCAAACTCCTGCAAGCCAGCTATAGCAATGATGCAGACAACAAGCTACATCTTTCAAAAAGCAGGAATACCAGCAGGGGCCTTCTACAGATTATGGATGGCAATAACTGCTGCAGGAAATCCAGGACTTGAAGAGTCAGGGTTTTTCCCTACCTTTCCAAGCACGGCACATACAACAAGCAGGGAAGACTAGTTCCAAACATGTATTTAATCAGCAAGTTCTTCTCCTCTCACAGTTCGTTTGACTTAAATCTCTCAAGCAGAAAGACGCAAATTGAAACAATGGAAGCAGGAAACAAATAATTTGTTTGTTCACATTTCAGTGAAAGATTGGTATTTTATGACACCAAATACTCATTGGTATAACTACTCCAGGAATACCCATCTCCTAATTAAGGTCCTGCCTAAACTATAACCAAAGCAACATCTTTGTGACCAACATGCTTAATATCACTAGACCTTGGTTACTGCACGTGCACTCACAACACAGGTTTTGTGCCATTATAACTGCGATTCACACACAGGTCATTTTGCCTACCCATATTCTTATCAATACACTCAGCAAACCTGAGTACCTCTCCCAGAGACAGAACCACCAGAGGACACAGTCACACAAGTTGCGCTGCCAGACATACAGCAACATACTTTGAGACAGTCTACCACATGCTGAATTATCAGATGTAGAACCAGTCAAACAGGTTACAGTATCTGTATCCTTAGGTGAGGTCTAAAAAAGGAAAGAGAATGAAATGTACAGCTAAGCAGGTGCATATCAGCAGGAAGAGAGCCAAGGCTAAGCAAAACCAGCACGAGATACTTCTGTCCATTTTTATTCACACTAGCCAACTCAGAACTATGCTGTGTGTGGACACAAGCCGTAAGAACTGACTGTATCATTTACAGATTACAAATGCGTCCTGCTGTAACAGTCAGTCCAGAACGGTCATACAAACAAATCCAACTGCAGCCTTCTTTCTAAACCTAGGACAGCACCAGAATTCCCAGCCATCCTTCAGGTAAGCGTCTCTGCTGTCATCTATCTTTTTTCTCCTTGGTCTGTACCTTCTCCAGCTATTGGCTGCTTCCTCAAACCTCACACCTCCCCTCCTTAAAGTCTGTCTCCTGTATTCTCGGGAATCCTTTGCTACTGCCTCCTCAGCTAATCCCCATTACTGCTATTCAAACCCTGCAGTGCTCTCCATCTTTCTTCCCATTCCTGTCTTGAGGCATTGCCCCTCTCTCGCACTGCTGCCTGCTTCTTTCACTCGTAACTCCCCAGTCCCTCAGTGCTGCCAGTCACCTCTAGCCTCGGCTCACCAGCTGAAAAATGCTGCTTAGGAGAAGAAGATTTTACTTGGCACATTTGTGATGACCTCATAAAATAATAGCTATTCATTATTTTTTTCTAAAGTAAGTGCTGAGTTTCTTGAGTGACACATAGCAATATAAAATTAAAATCAGGCATAGCAAATTATGCTAGCTTATACCTAGGAGGTTTGAATATTTTCAAAACCTGTTAACACAAATGTAACTGCATTTTTTCCAATTTTCTTGTTAATCTTTCTTATCCCAATTTTAATTCAATAACATCTCACTTTTTTTTGTTTCTGTCCAGTGAAAAACGTAACTTGCACAGATGAAATCTGTATAAATCCAACATTATGAGAAAAGCTACAGAAATAAAATGTGCAATGCCACGTTAAAAAAAGCATACTACAGGAATTATCCCATTCAAGTGTTTTTCCACGCTGTCAAATGCCGTCAAGGACGGAAGACTAGTGTTGGAAGTCTCACCTTCAACAAAAACTGAAGGGCACTTGGAGGGCCCAGCTGTCTGTCCAGCTGTAAGCCTGCAAAGACATTTTTAAATTAACACCTAATTCTAGTTCTCATGGTTTCACTTTAGTCACAATTCTTAAATGAATTTTATCACACAGAAAGACAACCTTCATACTGGCACAGCTTCCTTGGCTTCCAAAGATACCAGGGCAGAGAATGGCCCATCTAGCCTGATGACCACAAGACTTCCAAGGTTGCAAAATATCACCCTTGGCTCTAGGCTGAAGCCTAATGTTATCTATCTATCTATATTATGATATCCCTAGAAAAGAATCTGGGATCTTATGATGCTTTATTTTTACACTTCCCTTGTGCCCTGCAAGTGGTTCAGATGCCAATGAAGAATGTCCAACCTGCAGCTGGGGGGCTATTTCTACATCTGAAATTCATCAGCCAAAAGTGTGGACTCTGTAATTTTGTCTGGTAGAATGAATGAATGCTTCAGCAAGACAGTTACACCTCATGTTTAATATAGCTTGCTTTCTGATGACACAGTTAGAGAGTCCCTAGAAAATCCAGAGATGCACCTCATGCAAAACACCCAAGAACCAGATCCCACTCGGGAAAAACTTTACTCTGCTTCCCAGTAGCATTTCTCCTTGACAGGGTCAATGACAGACGCCACCAGACTGTGAAGCAGTCAGTTCTAGCCTGAATAGCTACCACCACAGCAGAGGTTTCAGTGGTAGCTGGGATCCCTGCAGTACATAATGATACAAACAGACAAGATTTAAAAATAGCAACTCAGCTCCATACCTTGAAGTTCGCATGAAATAAAGTTTATTATACAGTGGTCAGTGCCCTGTCCCTTTCCTGACCCACCCCTCCTGACATGCTCCATCAGATCATATGCTTGTTTTTAAAATAAGTGCTCTGAAATGCTTAAGGAGGAGCTCATCTCTAGCAGCCTCAGATGCACCTAGGAAAAGGGATTTGGAAACGAGCATCTTGCCAAAGGAAGGCAGAGCTGTCATTTCTTCTGACGTCTCCTCTTCCAACAAGCTGCAAATCGGACTCTGCCAGCGTGGCCGCTGAAGCAATGGGCTGTTAAGGTAGTAGTCAGTGTTGGGCTAGCCTGACCTCAGCTCGACGGGCGACCCCGAGCAGGCAGCTGGCCCCGAGCAGGCAGCTGCCGCCAGCCCTGCCAGGGCGCACACGCCCAGCGGGCCCCTCGCATCCCGGCGCCGGCCACCGCGGCACCAGCAGGCCCCGTCCCGCACGGAGCGCGCCGGAAACTTCACCAAACCTCCCTTTTTCCAGTGGCATGTCTTTGGAAACGCCTCTCATGCAAGGAAAAAGGACGGGAATGGTGGGGAAGGAGGAAAAAGAACCACATGAGAAACCCCACGAAGGTCAAGAGCTCAAACCTCGGGCAGGCCCCCCCCCCCCCTCACTGGCCCTCCGGAGCGGGGGGTCCCAGGACCGGCAAACGGCCACCCCCACCCCCGCCCCCGCCCCTCCAGCCCCTCCTCCGACCCGTCTCCCGCCGGCCGCTGAGGGACCGGGCCTGAGGCGGCCCCTCCCCGCCGCCGAGCCGCGGGGGGACCCTGCCCCGACCCCCGGGGGGGTAGTACCTGCCAGCCCGCCTCCGCCCTCCTCGCCGTAGCCCCGCCGCCTCTGCAGCACGAAGTACTGGTTGGAACGCTCCTGCACCCACAGCTTGAGGGCATTTTTCAGCAGCACCTCCTCAGGCTTCAGCCACATCGCGGCGGCGGCGGCCCCCTCGCTGCCCGGCGGCCCCCTCACTGCCCGCCGCCGCCGCCCATAGCCCCGCTGCCAAGCGCCGCCGCCGGGCGGGGGGGGCGGCCCTGCCCCGAGGCATGCTGGGAGCTGTAGTTCCCGCGCCCACCCGCCCGCGCAGCGTCGCCGCCTGGGGACTGCAGCTCCCGTCGGGCCTTGCGCGGCCGCAGCCCGCCCGGCCCCCGAGGGCCGCCGGAGCGGGGACGGGCAGACACCGCCCGCCGAGGCCCGTCCCCGCGCGGGGAGGCGGCCCGAGAGTGGCGATTCCTTCTGTCCCACAGGCTCGGGAAGAGACTTGTCCTTCCGCTCCCGGCACACGGCACCGCCCCGACCCTGTCCGGGAGCTGCGCGGCCCCGACCTCGCTCCTGTCAGGCCGGGCCGCGGCAGGCTCGGAGCTCTCCGACGGGCCTCCAGCGTGTCCCTAAACCGCCTTCACAAAGCGGGCTGGGTAGTGCTTTGTCCTCTCTGCCACTCAGAGAAGTCCCATCTTCAATTTTGGCCAAACGTTATTCCATTTTCAGCCCAGAAGACGGCCGTCACCGAAGACATTGGCGTTTACAATTGTTCTCCTGTCAGCCCTAAGCCTTAGCTGCAGCAGGAGACTGGGACACAGAAAAAAAAATAAAAACCACCACACAGGAAAAACCTGTCACGCAAGGGAGGGAGCCATGACCACCACCTCCACCGACTGTGGAGTGCATGTCCTCTCCGCAGGCCGCAGCGGGAGTGGAGGAGTGACACCCCGCCCCCCCCAGCTGCAGCAGCAGGCAGATGGTCAGCGTTGTTTATTTACATTTCACATTATAAAAAGGCAATCTCTGCCTCATTGCTTCCATCACCTAACACAATCCATCACTAATTTGGAGTAGATGTTTTCATTGCCTTAACAGGAGCTTGACTCCTCATCTCAGTATTTTCATGATTTGTCTGCAGGACCTTCAGCATTTTTCCTCAATGGCTAGCTCTTCAGATTATTTTCAGACTAACTTTACCAGTTGCTCTGCACTAGAATAAATCAATCTATCCTGTTAAGGAACAAGACAGCGGCTTTCATACTCATAGGGACTGCACTTCAGTATCTGCTCTTACCAGTCTTCTGGTGCTGTCTCCTGAGTTAAAGAGCAGTTCTCTCACATCCAGGTTTCAAAAAAAATCAGGTGCTGGAACCATTCTGCCATACGTCCCTGGCAGCTGAGGATTTCCCAAGGCTGTGGGACAACCTTGGGACTTGCTTTCCATGAGCACTGGTCAGCAGGGTAATTCCCAGCTCCCCATGAAGCCATGATCACAGCCACCCAGCTGCTCAGCCTGTGCATTTTGAGACCCCTCTCTTGCTGGTTCTTCTCCAGTCCCGTCACATCCCAAAGAGCTCCAAATCTCTCCCTGAGGCCTTACACTTGATAGCACTCTGTTTCCTAAATGGTATCTTTTGGTGCTGACCAAAACCACAAAAACTTTCTAGGAGTGGAAGTCCCGCTGCCTCTTCTGCTCCAGATCGCTGGTGCTGGGGACTTCTCAGAGTTACCATCTTTTCCCACCTCTGTGCAAGAGTCACTCCTGGTCCTGACACAATGTCATTTGATACAAATGGAGCAAGTAGGACATTCCCCTTTCCCAGGAACTTCTCTGTAGTTTGCTGTCCTGCTGGATCTTTCCCTTGGCACTCTCTTTTCAGCATAATTGACCTTTCAAGATTTTAAAGAATGATGCTTTATTGATTGTGTATCACATGAAAAATTCAGCACACAGTTGTTTAACCTCAGCCTCTACTTTGAGCTCTTTCTAAAAAAAATTATGCCCATCACGCACTAACTATAGGTTGCAAACCTGGCACTTTTGCTTTATCCTGTCTTCCTCTTGTGAAGAATATGGTGGTGATTCGTGTTAAAAATACAGTAACTTTACCGGTATTTGCCATGTACATAAGTTAAAGGAGATTTATCGTGGTTTTATGGTTAAAAGGATTTGGAGGTTTTTTTTTCTCTTCAGTGACTGTTGTTAGGCAAGTGGAAAATTACTGGAGGGACCCCTGTCAGAAGCCCCCAGAAACACCGGATTGCACAGGTGGAAAATGATTGGAGGAACCCCTGTCAGGAGCCCCAGCAACACGGGAAAGCCCGGGAAAGTTTGAGGGACCCTGCTGCGCATGTGAAGCCCAGGATGGGGCTATAGAAGGGAGTGACACAGCGTGTGGAGCAGAAAGCCCCCCCCTGCCCCCCGGCATGCCGAACCTTTTTTTACTTGTTCTTATTGCAAATAAATTTATAAAAGTTATTTTATGGCTCTGCCTCTGCATTTATAACACTTTCATCCCTTTCAACAGTCCCAAATGTGCTTCACTCCCAAAAATGCTTCTGCCAGCACTGGTCTATTTGCGAGCACAGGCGCAGCAGATTTTGCCAAGTGCTCACAGAAAGAGGTTTGGCAATGCCCGTCCAGTTGCAGCTGCGTAAGGAACTGCCTACCCAGAGGCACCAGTGTGAAAGCAGAATCGAGTGTGCAGTCACATCTAACTCATGGAAGGCTTCAGAACTGGGTGAATTGCACCAGTATGAGGCTTTTTTTTTTCCTCCAATCACTCATTGCACCACAGCAAGGGAAGCTGTAGTATTAAAAGGTTTTACCTTTGGGACTGAATATAGATTTAACTAATACTACTATTCTTTTTACCTGTTTTTATAACAGATTAGGAAGCAACAAATTTCTAGTGCTTTACCTTTACTAGAAAGGAAAAATGAATTAAAAGTCATGAGCCAGCATGTGGTAACTAACACAGATAAAACACTACTGAGACAAGGCAAACAACTCCTAGATATACTCGTGAATCACTCTTCATGAGGCAGTTTCTTCAATCCCCCCAACCTCAAGTGACTGAGAGTAACAGACATTAGCAGGTTCCTGGAGA
This sequence comes from Strix uralensis, assembly GCF_047716275.1. Lineage (NCBI taxonomy): Eukaryota > Metazoa > Chordata > Aves > Strigiformes > Strigidae > Strix > Strix uralensis. The sequence continues at coordinate 20,310,503 of NC_133984.1, read as the reverse complement.
TTTACCAGCTGAACCACAGAGTGATTCCTGCATGGATGCTGCTCCTCTAAGAGCATTTCCAGAGAGAATGTTTACCATTTAATTTTCCCCAATTAGCCAAGCCCTTGGATAGGAAATACCTATTAAGGATCTAACACAGGTCTTCTAATTCCACTGCTAATTCTAAGGAGAGTTGCCCTTGGCATTTCCAACCCAGAGCTTGGCTTTTGGTGTATCACACATGCTGGACGTGTTAGGACAGACATTTCTTTCTTATTTAAGATTCAAACTCTGTTAATTGCATAAAAATTTAACAGTAAAATGCTACTGCTTGGAAAAATGTCTGTTTTGTTTTCCTCTCCCTTGGTTCAAGGTCTTGAATGTCTGTCTTTTTTCAATTCCTTCAGGCACTGGATTCCTAACCAAATACTAATAAGGTGCAAAGAGTGCCCCTTTATCGGCTTGAAGAAATTTATTTATAGGCATTTAAATTCTTTCTTCATCACTGCACAATCATTTTACAGTCTAATCAATGCATTCTGCAGCAATAGAGAGCCATTTAGTGCTGCAGAATTTTTCTTTCACTATATTAAAGACCTCCTAAAAATGGTAAATTACTTCCCTCAAGTAACCATATCCAAGATTATATAAATAGATAACTAGCTATATAAATAAATTTTGGCTTCACTCTGTGTAACCAACAGTTGAACAACCAGTGCAGAGAATTACATAGTTGTTAATTCACAGCAGGTGAACACTCCAGTTTGGTTTCAAGTTTCCCTTAGAGCCAAAATTAAATTGCCAAAGCCAGTTAGATTTTCTTTCATCTATTCCAAAATGCCAGCCATTACACCCCTGCGGGAGTGGAACACTATTCAAACCCACACAGGAAAAACATCTAAACCTGGGTGAAAAGGCAGGGCTACCTTCTGAACCGGTGTATGTTAAACTCATAATGAAATTACATTAAATCACACAGCCAAGGTAGATGCATATATTTATTCTGTCCAACTGTTAGGTCACTTGACAAGTGCAGATCTTTCCATCTAAAGACTGAGGTGGACTAGGTCTCTCCATTTTATGGGAAGAGTCTAACTGCCCTTTTGACTCAAACTGCTTTTATATGTTTGCAGCCCCTCAAGTCCTGCTTTTCCCTTAAGGAAAAATCTTAGCTATAATTACATTTCTATAGGGACACCTGAAAATTTTCCTCAGTATGAGAAAATTGTATTATTTCAGTTTGGGATTTAAAATAAAATCCCGCTGCTGTAAAGACTTGTTTACAAGAACACACAGTAATCCAGCACCGCACCAAGTGACAAGGCTTCCTCTCCTGCAGGGATAAAAAAAAAGTCTTTCCCAGTCCCCCTTTGAGAGCATACAAGTGTTTGAGTGAAGTGTCTAGATCAGAGCTTTCCTGGGGGAGAGATAAATGACAGCAGTGAGTAAACACTTGGAGATGACGCTGGAGCCTGTTCTGCTTTCTCTTTGGGGGCAGAATAATTGACATGTCTGTGTGACTCAATGGGAATATTAACAGAGTCAAGAGGCACACATTTTAGCAACCGTTACCACTCGTGGGCACATCATTTCCAGCATCTTACATGCAAACATTAGTGTATATATAGCAAAATCCCAAAGTATTGCACAATAACAGCAAGCTTCCATTGCACTTCAGGAACAACCCTACCCCCAGGCACATTTCAGCTTGCCTCTTGCTTAGAGGTAAGAGTCTATCACATCATAGTGCACATATATATGTATACATAACACAGAGCCAGTCAAGCCCATAGCATCAACAAAAAACCCCAATACCTGCTGCACAGTGCTCTGAGAGTCAGCTGAAGACAGCCGCTATCCGTGGAAGCTTGAAAATACAGAGTGAGAGTGGAGCTTTGAAATGTCTTTAATGTAAGTAGAACTGTAGCAATGTTCTCAAAGGGGAAAACCTCTGCAGAGCTCAATGAAATAAGACTTTTTTTTTCCAGTCAGACAGCAACAGAGCCAAGTTGAGTATCACAGACTGCGTGCATGGAATTTGTACACTTTCATTTTTAAACAAAAACGCTTGCATAGCTAATATTTACAAATAAATCCGCACACAAAAACCATGGCAGACCTGCAGGCTAAGCTGCAAAACCATAGAAGCATTAAATTCTTCTGCCTAGCAGTAGCTCAAATAGTGTTCAGGTACAAACGCTGCGTTTATTCCTTTAGCAGTACTTCACATATGATACAAGGATCTTAAAAATCTTCCTGAAAATCAGTATAAGTGCGCTGAGCTCCAAGCAAGTCCACACCTTGACAGAACACATACACATCATCTGATCCTACAGTAGTATGAGTTCACTGATGAACTGCTGCATCCCCCAGTACTCCACTAGTACATTCCTTGAGACAATGCTGTGCATCCACCTTACCCTTAGAAATATCAGTACTGGGAAAAAAAGGCAGGTTTATTGCTTTTAAAAGACAGTAAATAGAAAGGCTCAGATCCTATAAATAAAGCAACCCAAATGTATAGATTGACACAAAAAAAAATGCCAAAGCACCTTTCGATGTATTGATCTGAATCCCTCTGGTTTTTTTGAAGGTCAAATCTTGTTCCTATTAAACACAGAAGATTGGCAAATGATTTCCTGAAAGCATAGCATCATGAAATTCTACTATATTACAGCTTACACACCACAGTAAGTTTATAAGTGCTTTTTGAAATGAAATTGAGTGTTCAGGGGTTGTATATTTACTGCTTGGCTGCTCTTTGCTCTGCACCTCAGCTGTAGGAGAGAAAGGTGATCGCAGCAGAATACAGCTTCCAAGTCTGCTTATACTCAGCTTTGCAATTTGAGTCCATAACCAACCAACACTTCCTAGACTAGACTTGGAACTGAGCTAAAAAGAAACACAAGCCTAACTACCACTGAACTGCCCAGGGGAGTGATAAGTTTTTACTAATCTCATAGTACAGAACAAAAGGCATTTGTTTTTAAAATGCTTTGTCTTGCAAAGCAAGCATAAAATTTTGAGTAAGGGAGGGATGCTGAGGAACCTGACAGGAAAGTGAGATGCAACCTGGCTGATCTGAAGAGTTCATATACAACTGCCTTGGGCCCAACGTGCCTAGAACACTTCAGAGGTATATCAAGCAGCTCACTGAACACACCCTAAGCTCCTTGTTTTTTCTTTTATATAGAGTACAGCTACCAGGTTTAAGCCTCTCAACACAATTTCAATCCATGTAACAGTAGCACCCTGCACGTTATTAATACTCCTTATTCCAATTAGTTTGAGCAAGCACTGCTGCTTCTTGGCCTCCCAAAACCAAATGAGTTTTGGGGTTGTGGGACAGAGCAAATTCAGCATCTGTTCCCCTATGAGAGCTGGTAATCAACATTTAATGTCAGTCAGGGTCATCAAAATATAGTTTTATTTACATTTTCATATTCAAATTCAATACAAATCATGAAATATTTACAACAATTTTAATTGTACTATAGCAAAGAAAATGCTTTTCCTCTTCAGATTCAATAGTACCTTATTGCGAGCTTTAAGACAAAGTTCTGTTAACATTAGAAACAAGCCATAGATACAGAGATAAAAAAATAAAGTGCATCTGTAAGATGTCCTTAGTTACCTTCGCTGGGCAAAGCCCTACACACTCACTACTGAGGCACCCAGTGTTCCTCCTCGACCTCAGTTCAACTCCCCGCAGATGGCAGACAACAACTCCAGTCATCTGTTTACAGGACGTCAGCTCTCCCTGCAGCAGCTTTAGCACACAGGCAAGACAATGCACAGCAACAGTCCAGCATTTTTCAGAGGCTGGATCATTTTCTGAACAAAACACAGCAGATCCTTTGGGAAGAATCTATCTTTTAATCTTTAGTTCAGTCTTCCTGAAGTCATTCCAGACTCTCAAAGCCAGGACTCTGGCATATTGCTGGTGCTAGAGATGGTTATAACTCCAAAAATCACGGAGGATCTTTCAGACTGTCTAGTATCAACAGGTTTGAAAAGTTCCTACAATTGTTCCCTTTACAGTATTGTGCAAGTCAGATTTGGCCTGTCAGCTTGAAGCTCTCTTTTCCCTTTAGGAATGTGTGGTTGGCAGGTCGGAGTTGAGAGGTAGAGAATCAGTCGGTTTACTAGAGAACCAAAGACACTATGGGCAAAATCCAGTTTGACAGGCATTAGTTTGTACTTTCTCCTATCAAATTAGTGCACTGAAATATTAAATACAGTGTTGCTTTAAACCAAACTGTCTGGCAAATAAGTATTACACCAGATCAAAATCAATTTGCTTACAGTGAAAATCCACTTGAATTAAAAACAATAAATGACAAAAAACCCCAAGTCAAAACAACTCCCAGAGACAGCTATGACAAAGAAGAATCTCCTTATTTAAATGACTCAAACACTGAAGAGAAGTTTTGCTGAAAATGGAACTTTAGTGTTAAGATCTGATGGTTTTCTTTATATTTAAGACAGCTTTATTTGAAGAGTGCTAAAACTAAATTCCACATGGGAGACGCAGTTTTAAAGAATTGCAAACCATACAATTATGATTTGAACAAGTCTATTTGATCTCAGAATTGCCAAGGCAATGTTTTTCTGCTACTGTCTTGCAATGTTTGGTATGCATGTGATGGCAGTAGGCAGCTCCTTGCAGAAGGCTTACACCATGTTGCTGGGCATGTTCTTAGGACCTGACTTTACAAACTTGTGTTTCATCTGCCTCAAAACTTGGGTTGTCAACGTGCGGAAGGACAGTCACAGCGGAGGGCTGGGATTCATTGTTTACAAGCTGCATGTTGTCATCTGTCCAGAACAAAACCAAGAAAAAGACAAGTTAAGAAGTGTCATAATCAAGCTTTGCTACCTTAAAGCAAACCACGCTTGCTTTATTTCCCACAAGCCCACTGCAGTGGGATCTCTTCCCAGCACTTTTCCCACAGAGTGGGAAATCTGAGGCCATGCTCCAGCTACCACTTCTTCTGCCCCTCATTAGTTGGTGAGCCCATTCTTGACGCTACCTGTCATATCTAGAGGTATCTGCTTAGCACTGGAATTCACTTCTCACTAGTGCTGAACAAGCCTAGGTTGTGTGCTCAAGTGGCAGAAGGCCATGTGAGGCTATGAAATCCAACTCTAAGGAGATTGGCAATTCTCACAATTTTAGGGCTGCTGAAGACAGGCATCAGGAGCAACTTCTAGGGACTAAGCTCAGGATAAACTGTGGGACACAAGCTGATTCAGAGGGGAAGGCCTTCTCCCTACAGAATAACCTTGTTAGGATGATGTTAGTGTGTGTCCTTGTCACTCAAAGTGACAATACACAAGGGCCTGAGCCATATAACATCCAGCATCACTAATTATAGGGATGCAAATTTCAAGTTCTGTTTAGCTCACAGGAAGTGCTCCCTACACTACTGGGATGCCTAAACAATGCACTCCTGTACATGTCACTCACTGGAGCAACCTGTCCCACAGGAGGCAGGCAGCAAATCCCACGTTTTCCTATCAGCTAGGCTTCCTGCAGGAAATCTAAGGAAACACAGCCAGAGCATCCCTTTTCCCTCTGAAAGCTTCCCTCTCAATCCGCTTCCCAAGGCCATTCCACGATCCAGTGGATAGTTACTTTTGTTTGTTTATCTGGAATCTTTCAATTTTTTAAAATCAACAGCAACACTAAGTGTGTTTTGGCAAAGTTGAGCACTAAAAAGACATTTTCAATGAGCTTGCTGCTGTTCAAAAAGATAAGGTATTTGGAAAAGCTGATAGTCTTTTCCAATTAAAATTCTCTGAAAGTGTTCAAGAATGACTCAGCCTTGGCAAAATCTGAAATTCAGTTGAAGTATCTGTCATCTCTATTTCGCATCATTTAAGCTAGAGCAGGACTGACTCCCCACAAGTTTTCTGTAAGTAATTAACTACTTAAAGCAGACAGATCTGGGGGCAAAGCAGCAGTCGCTCATGTGAATGAAATTTCCAAAGAGACAATGATGAGGGACATCTTCACAAAAATCTCTTTGGCCTTTAAGTAGTAAGCCTCTGATTTGCAACTACTCTTTCCATAGACTTCAGTTTTTAATTCACATTTAGGTCGCGTTTCATTTGAAAACAAAGACCAAGTGTCAGCATCAAGTGCTAAGACAAAAGGGAAGATTAAGATTACCCCAAAAGACAAGGTATTCAAGCACTGTGAGATGTTAAGGCAACCCCCCCTAATTCACAGCATACATAAGCAAAGTGCAATGCAATCTAGCAAGACAAATGAAACAGCAGACGCACTTTCCGATGGTGCGTGTTCCCCCGGAGCAGATTCATCAGCTTCTTGGACAGAGGCATATCCAGATGATGCTGTTTCACTCTGATTATCCACTTCATTAACTATGGAGACATTTGATGTCCCACTGGATACTGTGGCTTGCACAGACTCAGCCACTTCTACATCCACCTTCATGAAAAAAGAGAAAAGGGTTAAGTCAGAACTTTGTAGGAGGCTGCGTCTTTCCAGGAGACCAATGCATGCGAGTACTGGAGTCTAGTGAAATTTTACCCAGAAAAAAAGTTTACAATTGAAAAAAAAAAAAACACTCTGCTGTTAACCTCCAGCATCATAGGTGAAAACTAGTTCCTGCCTAATTGAGTGGGAAGTTCTGATGCAGCCTCTGCATTCTTCAGTCAGCTCTTCCCTTTTACTGCCCAGTGCCAGGAAAATAGATTCTTCCTTCCACTCAGTGCAGATCTCCCTCCCCCAGGCAAACTCTGGCATATATTTCAGCTGGTCCAGGCATCGTCAGGGATTGGCAACAGCATCTTCCCCTGACACTTGCCACAATGAGCAGTTATAGAACACATCAGAAACTCCTTATATATCCTTATATCAGAGGCTCTCCCTCTTCCCTGCGCTTCTGCCTTCACGGCTTGCGGTTTTGCCTTGGGTTTTTGATGCTTTTGGGAGGGTCCCCTGCCGCTGTCCTCCTCCTCGGAGCCCCTCTCCTCAGCAACTGAGCTGAAAATGACACATTCACCTTTCAAGGACTCTGGGTACTTAGTAACTGAACAGAGGCTGGTTTCAGGGACAGTACGAATTGTCAAAATCTGCCCGAAGCTTTGAGAAACACCCTTAGCTGCAAGCACAAGAGTTAAGAGCAATTCTTCAGTCATGTGCTACAATCAATTTTGGTTGACGTTCTGCCCAAGGCTTTAGATGACACCAACTCAGACCAGGTCAGCTGCAGGCTTTGCTAAAGGGGACACGGCAATTAGTCCTGTAGTATCTTGCCACTGACATGGCAATGCCTGTGCTTATCACCTGCACTCTAGAGGCAGCATTAAATAGCTCACTATGTGGTTACTACACTAGTGTAATACTGATAATGGCAGCTGCCACTAAGAAAGACTACTGGCTTACCTCAACACCCAAAGCCTTGAGTATGTCACATTTGCACATCGGGCATGTCCTGTGTTCCAGAAGCCAGGGGTCAATACAGTTCTTGTGGAAGAGATGGCTGGTGGAAGAAGGTAACCAACAAGTTCAGTTTCACACCAGGAAAAAGGTTCACATGGCAGCTACGAAGATGTTGAAACACCGAGAATTTACTCATTCTAGAATGCATTACCTTATTTTGCCACAAGTTTCAGCGGAAGGTTATGGCAGTTAATCTCTCAATCTGTAGCCAGTTTATGCTTATTAGTATCTCTACACAACTTGCTAGAATTCAGCATTATCATCTTCACTACATCAGTCTTAAGTTGTTGTTTGGTTGGGGTTTTTTTAAATCTGTGTACAGTACAACCCAGCCAATAATTTAACTAATACAAATACTGACATCTCAGCCTTAGCTTTAAGGTTAACTTCTGTCATGCAGATGCAGATGACTAGATAGCATTTGTTTCTGTTAAAACTACATAGGAAAATCATCTGACAGAGTTATGCCCTCAAGACAAACTACACTCCCACAGATTTACTTTGTCTATGCACTCACTATGTATTCCAAGGGGATATTTGGCAGGCTGTGTACTCAGGAAAATAAATATAGTTTAGCCATTACAGATGCAAATGTGTGCTTCTATGAAGACACTCAATTCCACAATGGGTCTGAATTAGGCCACAGATTTAGGAGGATGACTTGAAATCCTGTAATCTGCCTGTTCCCTCAGCTTGAATAGAAACAGCAAGGCAGATAGGCACTGCTCAGTATTAATCAGAACTCTATTATGAGACAAGTGCAGAGATCACCACAGCCAGTGCTCACTATCCTACGACCCAGCATGATACCAGGACTCTCCAATTCAGCCCACGTAACCAGCACCTCCTTCCAGCTGCACCAACATGATGTCTAGAGTACAACCTGAAACTTCCTTGATGCGCAACTATTTTAAGCACTTGGACTTAATACTGGTCTTGTGTACCTCTGCTACTATAAATGCCTTCAGTTTGACTATCTGGACAAGAATGTTTTCTGCAAATACACACACCCCAGATACTTAGATACCACTGATGTGACTCACAGGAGCATTTGATTGCTTGTTTTTTTCATGGATATACTTAAATGCTTTCAACAATTAGGTTGAAATTGTTGAAATGCGTTGAGGTCAATCACCAACATCAAGTATGTTCTTGCAGTAAATATCAGTTTATAATTCATGTGAAAGGGAATTTAATATGGCCAGAGATTACCACTGGTGAAGATTATCAAGTAAATGCAGTCATCTTAAGCTAGTTCGTTAGAGCTACGTTTGGGCCAAAGAGGAATGAAACATCACAAATGTATGTAAAAGCATTCTCAGAGCAAAGCATAATGCTGTAAATTTGTGTATAAAGAATATACTAAAAAAGTTACTCCCCTCTTAACCCAATAAGTCATTCTTTGTTTGCAAGTTCATATCAAGATTAGCAGGGTTTATATAGAAATAAGGAGAAGTCAGGTCTCCTATCAGCCAAAAGTATCTAGAGCTTGTCTAAATGCTTCTGTACTCATGGGACTTACTTCATTACTAAACAGCTCTACCCACAAGCATAAACCTCATAAGACAACTGAATAATCATTAACACATGTGCCTGACAGCTTATTCAGTTCTGGGTTTTTCTAAGCTATTAAGCATTAGATCAAGGAAGTTTGTTGATAACACCTTAACAGGCCAACTTTGTGATATCGAAACAGCTCAGAAGTTCTACTGCTTGGGAGCAGAGAAAGCTTTTGCAAAACTAACCTGGTACAAAGGTAACCCCAGCTCAGATTTGATAGTGTTTGACAAATAACACTGCTCAGCCCACAACAGCAGCTACAGATTTTTCTATTCTTCAGGACTTGATTTTTCCTATGTCAAAATTTTTCCAAGGGCTTTTTTCTAACCCTCCCCAAGGGCTACATAACCTCTTCCCATACAAGATTTGTGCACTTCACACCGCAGCCCTCTGATTTTTAGAAGCTTTGCCATAGCAATCTCATTCAGCAGGTACAGGGGGAAGTCCCACAGAACAAGTTTCCTTTAGCCCTGAAAATGCTTCATTGCTCATCTTAGGAGCAATCAAATTAAACCCTTAGTGCTATAAAACTGGGCCTCCACAGCAGCACAGCAGGGAGATACAACAGTAGAGAATTCTAGAAAAATAAACTGCTATAGCTCTATTTTGGTCTCTATTTCAGATGATGCATACAAGAATAGAAATGCTTTCTTCTAAACTACAGAAGTTGGCACGGTTTAACAAGTTTAGCGGGAACACAACCCTCTTAGTAACCAGTAAACTAAGTGACAAGAAATGGCACAGTTTTGCCAGTTATCTGCAATTTAGAGGTAACATCCTTAAAGATTTCTTCCTTTGCTGGTGAATAAAAAGCCCTGGCATCCCCTGGAGAGGCACTGTGGTCTGCCAAGTTACACTTGTCAATTCACTCACAGGGGAAGTTATGAACACAGGCCATCAGGGCACACTACAAGTGTCTATTTACACAGTTCCTGTTGTTCAAAACACTGTTTGAGAGAGATTCAAGAATTCTTGCTGTGCAACAGCTTGATTAAAGTTTGATCAGCTTTGTTAACATAGCAGAAGGAACAACCGGTAAGAGGCATGCTTCCAGATTTTGGATTAAGGGGCAGTGTGGAAGACAACTTACTTGCAAGTCAGAATACGCACTACTTCATTCGGCTTGTACAGCTCAATGCACACAACACAGCTATCTCCATCAGGACCAGTTTCCTAAAGCAGTGAAATAAATTTACAGCGTTAACAGATCTTGAAAGCTTCCTTTGAACTACAGTCAGATTTACTGCAGACAAAGTAACCTAAAATAGCTCCCGTATATAATCTTATATAAACACATTGTGTGGATTACTCCTAGTCAAGCTGACGCTTTAACAGAAGCACTGAAAGTTTAATCCCATGGTTTAGAAGTCCATCTGCAAACCATCACTGGATTATTTGAGGCACTACTGCAGAGGTTTAGAAACTGCTACCTCCAGTTTTAGGTACAAAAAGAATAGCCAGGGAAGCTGATTAGATATACTAGTTTACCTTTAAGCATCTATGCCAGCATATTAGGATCTCTCACCTCAGCAAGACTACAAGCAAGCAGCTAAAAAAAGTAATTTGATTTATAAGAATGTGCAAACTGGAAAGTCTTGCACCCCAGAAAAGGATCTGCTCTGAAAGAGGAACCATCTCTGCAAGAGACAGTTGAGGGCTCAGAGAGACTTCTGCAGCCTGCTCCAGTACTAAGGACCACTCTGGGTTCTGTGCAGAGGGTGTGCCATAATGCTTGGGGGATTATGGAATCGGTCATACCTTGTCCCCTTGCTTCAGGGTGCGCAGCTGCAACTGTTCAATGGCCTTTTTAGCCTTGGCCTTTAGTTGTCGCTGTAACAGAAAGCAGTCCTGGTTAAACACAGTCATTTTTCTCTTAAGTGGTGGTTACTAATACTTACAGAGGTGCCTACTGCAAGCAGGCACCAGTTTTATAACCCAGATGTTATCAAAACAAGCCAAGTAAGCATGACTATGTTATTTAGAGACAACATGAAACAGTTTCAGGACATACTGATGTGGTTATTGACTCTGGATGACACAAACATGCATATGCTTTGTTTTTAACCTAACCTTTTCACGAAGCACAGGAACTTCAAGGGTTTCTTCTTTGAGAAGATGCAAGATAATACCTTAATCAGATTAGACCTAGCCAAAACAAACAGAACCCTTCAAACTGACTTGGTACTTAAGACTGAACAAGGAGTCCAACCATCAGTAATTTTAACTACTCACTTTATGACAGCTTCCTGGCACAAACTCACATCCTGATGAAGGGTGAGATTCTTTACCAATCACCTCAGCTACCACCAATGCACCCTGAACTAGCCCCCACAACTGCTCTACAGAGCACGGGAACGGCTCAGGAGCCTCCTAGCACTGGTCAAGTGGAAGAATGCAGTTTTATCTCAATATTGATTCAAAGTAACGTGCACAAAGGAAAAAACAAAACAAAACACCCCCACAAAAGGCTCAGAGCTATTTCTCCCCTTCCCCATGACATAAGGTGTGAAACAAATCAAATTACTAGCCCCAGGTGGATTACAGGGCAGCTTTAATGAAAGCAGAGGCGGAAGCATTCCCCTTCATGCAATAATTTGCTTGCTGCTGTCAGGATAGCAGAGATGAGCAGACAGCAGAAGCCCAGCTTGCCTGGCTACTGTTGCTGTCCAGCTGTCATTGCAAAGCATTTAATTAGCACAGGAGCCAACATCTCTGTTTAAAGGTCACAGGTTGGTGCTTTTCCACCAAGAATATGACTGTCCTCTCCCTCCCCAGTGCACTTACTGCCTCAGGACACGGAGGCGTATCAGGCAGCTCTGGCAAAGCCGTCCCAACACGGGACTTATCCGGGGGAAAGACTAGACTCAAGTTTTGCAGCTAACCAAAAACCCTCTTCCCAATTCAGCTGCTCAGTGCAGGAACCCCACAATGTTAGCTTTCCAGCATTACTTCCCCTTAATGCATTTCAGTTCTGTTACAAGAATCTTTTCTGGGATGATGGTGCAGTGCTAGGGACACAAGCACAGAAGGAACAAGCGGGTGGAGGGCTGCTGCTGACACCTAACAAACTCCGCGAGAACTGGTAATTCAAGTCCGTGTAAGATTCCCTGTGCTGAAGCAGTTAAAGGCAAACAAGCTGATTTATATGGTCCGCTGAGACCCTGTCAAACAGTTTAGGTGAAAAATGATCTATTTGTACACCGGCGTTGTTTTGGGGTCTTAAGATACAGCATCAATGTGCATGCTTTTAGGAATTTAATAGTTGATAGCTATTAACAACTATCAAGGAAGAGAGACATACAATCCAAAGGTGAAAGATGCAAACAAGTTTTCAGGTATATTTTTAGGAATAATAACTAGTCAAGTTTTCTTCGAAGCTTATAAAGTTCTTCTGCTGAAGACATCAATATATCTTTCTGTGTGTCACTTAAGGTTAACTTTAGCATGATGTTCCCCTTGTCAGTGTTTCAGACTGAAGCCAGAGAAGCAGCCACATACTCATCTCAGTAAACAGAGGCCCCCAAAAGTTTCAGCAGCAAACATGGTAACATCCATGAAGCAGGAATGCAGCATTATTAGTGCTTCTCATACACAGCCAGAACTATCCGTCAGTGCTACTTGTTATTAATTGAAAACTAAACTTTCTAGGAATGTACTCCCTCATACAGTATCTAATCTAACACATCTAATGTCAGGCCAAGAATATTAGACAGGACCCAACTGGCTGTATCGTTAATAATTTACTGAAATAATATTTTAAGTTTTGCCTGGGCACAAGTTTAATTGCTCTTCATGAAATGTACCAATGGCAAAGTCACCTTTAACATTGATTTTTATCCCCTCCAGGGGAACGGAGAAAGGTTGCAAGAGGAAGCTTTTTATTCAATAGCTTACCAGGAGATCCAGGATACTCAAGCTTGTAATGTCAAAGCATTTTGTGAAGCCAAGTTTTTAAAGCAAACATTAAATGTTAATGACATTAAAAGTCTAAAAGTCCCAACGCAGCAACTCTAGAAAAAATAGCTAAGTTGAGTCAGGAAAAAAAAGAATCAAGACATTACAAAACAGGTCAGGTCCCAGCTCCCATCCAGGCTCTAGCATGCTGAAGTAGAGATTATTCCTAACTGGGAAAATTAGGTTTGTTGTTGCTTAGTCCTCAGTTTTTCCTAGCCCAATGCTGCCAATTTTATCCCCAACCCTTTCTGCATAAGGTACCTGGCACGGTCACGGCAGTGCAGACTGGCAAGCTCTAAGGAGGTCAGGAACTCCTGCTTTTCTCCTGTAAGCTAAGGAAGTTCTTCCCCACACGTAGCTACCGCCATTGAAACAGGTTTGAACTGTGGAAAGTTGAGCAACTCACCTCCTCCAAAGCCATTAATTGGGTCATTTCTCAGCTGCAACATCTAATCTTTATGAAATCAATGGAAGTGAAGACTCAAGCTTAAATTAGAAACCAGGCCACAGACAACATTGCTGGCCATTTTGCATTATTCAGAAAGGTTAATATACTGAGGAACTGAATTTGCCAATACTCCCCTGACTAGAAAGGTAGCAAGCCACCTACCATGCTTGCCTTGTTTTAACACCTTCTTGCTCACAGACCTCACAATGCAGTAAGAGATCAGAGGTAGGGACTTAAATTTCAAGCCTAGAAGAAAATATGCATTCAGATAAGAACTAGCAGGTTGTAAACAGCTTAGCTAGCTGGCTCATCAGGAAAAAAGCTACTCTCTTTTAATTCAAAGAGCAGATGTACTACTAAACTCATGTTTTTGCTTGGACTGCAAGATTACATGACTGGTTCTTCTCAATAGTCACTCAACTTTTTAAAGAAAACCTTTGCACAGTTTTACATTACTGACTTGTATGCAATTGCTGCTCAAGCTGAGAGACAGCTGCTGCCTTCAAGAAAAGTCTGCAGAGAACATGTTTAAAACCTGGATGATAAGTGATCAAGCCATCCAAGGAAAGTGCCTTCACCAGAAGCAGCGAGTAGTCATACCAAGAAGTACAGAAACTGTATTAGCAAATGGCAAAGTTTAAATGTACTCAACAGCCTATCTATAAAACAAGAGATTGCTTCAGACAGCACTGAGGTCTGAAGATTTTTCTCAAGTCAAAACAAAAAACATATTGCCAATATGGCAATACCTGGAAGCCGTCCAGTTCAAGCAGGGGTTACTGCTAGTCCCATGCATGAATGAAACTTTTATCTAGCCAGGCTCTTGTTTTCAAGAAGCCTTTACAGAAGGGACAAAGGATCTACAAAATGGTCTCCCCTCTTTCTGTTCTACCCCTTAGTAAGCAAATGGGACTCAAACTTCATCGCCCTTTTCAGTCCAGGGCAAGAGATCTCCTGGGGCTTGGCTCAGTCCACAAGAACAAGCCAAATATTCAGGAACCTGAACAAACAAGAGACAAGCTGCAGAGCATCATTATCACATATCACCATCGTGTATCATAGCACTCTGCAGAGCAAGTCAAAAGTGTTCATTCGTTTTGGTTCAAGTGGTAGACTGACACTTTAAAAGACTCCTCACAACAGCAACACAACCCCATAGGGAAGGTCAAAAAAGCAGACAGATACTTTGAAGAGAGGTAACACTGGGTAAAGGGATGCATTCAGAACAGCAGTTCACTTCTGAAAGAGGGAAAATTTGTAATACTTAACTATCACCACACTTGATTGTTTCCTAAAGACACCTCCCAAAAGAACGTATAACCCTTGGACATCTGTGCAATAAAGGAGACAAAACACACTCCTTTACTTCACCAAATAACAGACTGAAGTCCAGGCAATCTGAGTTTCCAAAGGGCTGAACGATGACAGGAAAGCTCCCCATGTAGCATGCAGGTTGATCAGTGGTTTGACTAATATTCAGTATTTCATGGAGCTGAAGTAGTTAAGTCTCAAACTTGGGATATACCTGAAAACCCAATCAGCTGGTTAACAGGGAACGCTGTAGCATCACCTTTTAGTAGTTCACCTTCACTAACAACAACTTTCTTGTTATTCTTTGCTTATCTAATCATTGCGAGGTCAGTTTTTAGATGCCATGGTATAAAAACAATTGAAAACACTTCTGGATTGTCTTGAGTTTCACTTTTACAAAATAGTAAATTTTTACCCCCTGATATCAGAGAAGCTTTCTTCTATTCTTATAGTTTATAAAGCACTTTTTAAGTCTCCTTAATTTCAGTTCAGCTGAAATCATGTGGAACTGGCATGTCATTTATCAATGTTATTTTTCAATCTACAGTAAACTCCTTGTGCACACAGAGCCCAAGACAGAAATAGTTTGTCAAGGTGCTAGCCAAGCAGACTGGATTGTCCCAGTACCCTCCACCACTGAGGTATTAATAAACTTTGTAGCTTGTTGAAAGCCTGATAACTCAGAATAGAGCTGGACTTCCACAACTGCTCCACTAAATACCTTCAGAGCAGGAAAAATTTTCATGTGATTTGATAAACAGCGCCTTTTGAGGACCAGATTCTAGTGCACCCAGTTTTTTCTGCCCAGGTTTGTTTAGCATTAAACAGAGTTCTCATACTAGGGTAGATGGCAGGGAATGCAAGAGGGAGTTGATCAGCAGGATACAGTGTGTGCATCTCTGTCCACAGATGTCAGCAAGAAGAACAGCATCAAGTTACAGAGCTCCATGAAAGGTACTACAGAGACAACTCCGTGTGACATCCAGGAGTGGCAATGCTACATCTCACAGGCAGATGAGAACTTCCAATACTGCTCTTCCAACTATTCCCTATTGTATCCTTATTCCCTTATTAGCCTCACGTCACTTCCAGGTGTGGCATAACACCTGAACATCCAAAAGCACTTAGAGGAGGTCTAGTCCAGATGTTTGAGGCAGAGACAGCTTAGACAAGGCACAAATACAGTTCAGCTCAGTTAGATATTTAGTCTCAGTAAGGATATAGCCAGCTGACCATCAGCCACAAGATTACACTTAAGACTACAGGATTTCAGAACACAAACTCAACGGAGTTAGGTTCTGTGATTACTAGAGAGAACCCAGCATTCAACTCTGGCCAATACTTGAACCCAGCATTCAGCTCTGGGAATATTGCTGTCGTTCACCCTAGCTAGTCTCTCTGCCTGCCAAGAACAATGATGGTTTTGCACACTGACATTTTGAAGAAGCCAGTCCTAAAGTGTTACAGAAGCCTGAAATTGGCTTGAATTTCAACACCTGTGTCCAACTTCTAGCTTTATCAGCTTATTTCAGAAGGATCTTGCTCAAGGGGCCTGAAAGCTCCAGGACACCAGAGAACCTGAGTAGGGCAGGTGTTCTGCAGTGGCAGAGAAGTCTGTCACTTCTTTAACTATTTAACTACCGATCCAGAGATAATTCACATACTCTGAGCTCAGCTAGAGCGAGATGCTCATGCTGTTGCTGTCTGTAGGAGAGGACTCTAACAACTCTTCTTTTAGAATTCAAGTAGCTCCTGCAAGAAGCACTGCAAATACCAATGGTCTCCTCTGCAACACAGCTCTAAGGGCAAGGCTGAAGTACTCACATCTGAGCCACTCAGATCCTGTTCCTGCTGCTGCCCATCACCTCTGACAGATGTCATGCCAGGACTTTGTTGTCACTTTTAAGGCTTTTGCTTAAGCTCTGAAGCAGCAGGTATAAGTCAGGTCCGATAAGACTGAAGACAAAGCTGTAAGCATTAGTCCTATCAGCTGATCAGATTATTGCACAGAAGAGAGTTACTTGGAAACTTAACTCATTAGCAGCTCCCTACCTAGGGTTTAAAAAGAACACAATTTAACAGTGCTTTTTTTCAACTCCTAATTGAGAGTGTCACTGCAATTCTCAGAAAGCTTTCGGTCAGAAAGCAGCTTTCAACAAGCAGCAGCTTCCCAACTTGTGGTCTAAAGGCGGCCCAAAGTCATGCACCATTTTGCAGACACGGTTGCAGTCGTGTCTCACATTACAGCTAGCACATAGGCAGTGCTACGTGGGAAGTGTGAGGGTCAGCTAAAAGGAGTTTAGCGCTCTCACCGCCTCCAATATATCAGCATTACTGCTGCACTGAAGTTCAGGGAGTAAAATTTGTAGGAGACAAAGTTAACTAAACATGATCAGTTGCTTTCTCCAGACAGTTTACTTTTTGTTATTTCTTTGGAAAGTTTGAAGCTGTTTAAAGATATATCTTTTAGCATTTTAAAGCTCACACTCGCCTTCCTATGGAATGAACAAATTCAATAATTTTGGTGCTCAACCGGTATTTTGCCCTCAAGATCCACAGCATGGACGCTCGGGGGTATAAAACAAGCAATGGCACACACAAACTCACCTGAGTCCTGGACTGGGCCCTTGCGATCCTGAGTCTCCGAGCAGAATAAAAAACAAAGTAGCCCATGGTTGCTGCTGTGACGATGAAAAATGACACCGAGATGAAGAAGATGGAGTATTGATTCATCCAAGGACCATGTTTTTTCCCCACTTCAATAACCATCGTCACTTTCATGCCACTCTCAATCCGGTGTAAGATCTCCATGCCTTTCAGGTTGCCAATCATGATTGCAACAATGTTTTCAGCACCTGCAAAGGAGAAGGAGAATCCACACTCAATTCCCAGGTGTTGTATAAAAGTCATCGTCTTAGATGTTCCAGTTCAAGCGCTAAAGAACAGACTGAAAAGTTTCTAACTAGCATTTGCAGATTCAACATGCACGGATGGAATGTCATCTCCATGTGTTTGAAAGGTACGTCTGATTAAACATGGTTCACTTGTGCAGGTCATAGGTAGAATTCATTCCTCTCCATAGCACTCCTCACTCCCATGCAGGACATGCATTGTCATTATTTTAGACTCAAGACTTTGGCAACTTGCATTTTAACATGCCTTTAAACTACATGAAGTTAAAAATAAGCCCTATACAGAGTGAGGTCACTAGGGATTATGGTATCTCCAGGAGCTCAGAGATGCCAGGTCCACAGATGGTGGCTTAGGGACCCTTCCTGTGATGGATCTGACTCCCTCCCTGCTCCACTGCTACTTCTTAACACCTCTTTTCTAAATTTGACAGTACTGTTGAGAACTTCCCCAGACACTGAGCAATCAGAGCCATAGATCAGTCTGTATTTTCAGAAGCAATTGAGAAATGTTTGAGTGAAGTTTGGTTGTGAACTATAAATGTTGTTGTGGGTTTCTAATGCAAATTCAGAGGGAAGCAAATACGGAGGTGTGCTCGGCTTTTAAACAGTTGGTGGCAGATGGCAAACTCCATCCAGATTTTAACAACAGATTTCATTTACTCAGTTGAACGTCATGACAAGCCATCAGAGGAACCAAGGGTTTTATGGTAGGAACAAATTTCAAGCAACTCTGGTCACCAAGTACAGACTAGAACAAAGCTGCTTTCATTTTAGTGACAAGCAAGTGCTTGAAGACACTTGATACTATTTGCAGGAACTTCAGGCAGTCCCAATATAACAGAGAGGCTCTTAAGAGGAAAAAAAGGGAGAAAGGGAGAAGAGTAAATTGTCACTGGGCCAGTGACAATGGCCTAAACTAAATACAAGAAAAGTGGATTCGAAGACTAGCCGGTCAGGAGTCTCACTGCATTAAACCATCAGGTGCACAACATCCATAATAGATATTGCATGGTGAAGGAATAAAGGCTGTTACAGAAGTGCTATTTTTAGCTCACCTCCCAGCCAAACACTTTTTAATGGGGAGACCAATTTTTTTCCCATCCATTAAGAGAAACCTTAGCCAACTTTCAGCTATGAAAAAACCCTAGAATTGGTGTTAAACCACAAAGGCTCTTATTTGAAAGCACTTACTAGTTTTCCAGCTTGTTCACATGCCTTTGATCCAAGATGGCTAAGCATGATGTCTTGCAACTCTCCTCAGTGTGACTAAACTCATCTTTTATTCAGAAAGATCCTTGTAATGAGAAGTACATCATACAGAGAAGAGGGGGGAAAAAAAAAAAAAAACACCAAAAAAACCCCAGCCAGACGGCAACTACTCTCCTTTATGATGAACTAGGGCTTATATGTCAGTTATAAAATGAGCTGGAGTCAGGTGTTAGGAGCAAGTAAAGAATTAAGCATGGGTCAAGTCAGAAGCTGAGACTTTCATAAGCATGGAAGAAAGCGTGGAAGAACAAGCTGTAACAACAAGAAAATAAAAAGCCTGCCAAAAAAGAAAAAAGAACTTGTTCTGCCTTGTTCCCCTTCGCTCCTGCATGTCTCACTAGTCAAATATAGCTTGTGGTTGTGCGCAACACATAATGTAGTGTAGGGACTCCTGTTAATGAAATGTCACCATCAGCCTGCAAAACCACTTCAGCTACTAAGCCATCAGTTATGAACAAGTTTTACCCTTAAAGGAAAAAAAAAAATCTTCCATTTAAGTTTCAGGCTAATCGGTTCACCAGGATGTCATTAGATGACAGTTCTAGGTCTTTTCCTGACAGTTTTTCCCCCAGAGATTTCTCCTGCAATGTCAGCTCTGGTTTAGATAAACACATGCAAGTGGTCAGCTGGTAGCTTTGACACTGGAGCAACAAGGTCAGGAGGGAGGGAGCAGTCATTTCCATCAGCACCTGCACTATGCTCTCCGCCTTGGAGCGAACCCCCACTGGCATATATCAGCATCCATCTCCAATATTTTGTAACGCAAACTCTTAGGACCAACAGTTAATTTCTAAAGGCGATTACAGGTGAGGTAACCTGACATCACATGAAGTTAACCAAATGCCTTATGCCAACAACAGCGGAAAGTTACCCAGAAACTGCATCTAAGTTCTGGCCATCAGTAGCACAGGAGTTTAGTCACTGCAGAAGCTCCTTTTGGAGAGGGACTAAACAAGGCTCTGGCACCATTACACAGGGCCTGTCATGGGGGCAGCACCCTTACCTGGCACAAAACAAGGCCTCCTTGTCTACCAAGAGGAGATTCAATGATGCCCTGTTAGCCTGAAGCTAAGATAGAAGCCCAGAATCCATGTTTAGCACTACTGTTGTGCTTCTAGAATAAAACCAGCTAGGATCATCCCCCCACAACGCTTCCTGAGCCGCCCCATGGGGCCCATCATGACAAACACTGAAACATGTCACTGTGGCCTGGAAACCACCAACCTAGACAGAGGCTCCTGACAGTACTTGGGCATCTTAATGGAAATATTTGAGGGGACATCTGCAGAGGTATCTTAAGCATAGCAGCTGCCCTGAACTGTCAGCTTTTTCCCCCCAGACTCCAGCAAAGCAAGAGGAAAATCAGTTTCTGCCTGGCGAAAACGTCCCAGAAACCCAAGTTCCTTGCCTAGGCATCAGCTTTTGTGATTCAGGTAGAGCTTTCTGTAACAGTTTAAGGGACATTAGAAGGTGAGATTAAGCTGCTGCCTGTTTAGCTAATAATGGGCTCATTGCTAAACAGAAGCAAGACCTGTTTAGTTAAACATTTCCCAGCCTCTCTCCTTTCCCATATCCTGTGAAATTGGAGAGGGAAAGTTATTCAAGACTTTACACAAATATAGTCTGCCTCTGTATATTTGGAGTTTTGCAGAAATCAGAAGGCAGCATGCTGGTCAAAATCTGAAGGATGCTGTTTTGTTGGCAGATTGGCACAGATGAAGCACAAGAATTTAAATGGTTTTTTGTGGTGGAGGAAGAGCTGGGACATAAGCACATTTGGCACACAAGGAGAGTGCATGACTGGGATCAAAGTTTTACCTTCCTGTATCAGATTTACTTAGATGCAGAGTGGAGTTGCATCTATTTATATAAATAAATCTATTTTTATATATAAATATTTATATCTATATTAAACTCTGCCCTGCAAAGACTTCACTTGTTCTGCCATTACACTCCTGCTCCCTGTAAACAAAGCTACAGGTCTGACAATTCAGTAGAGAAATGCAACGTGCAAGAGATGCACAGAACTGGGAGCATTAATTTTGCACAGTAAACGCCTGCTTTTTCATATTCATTACGGGGATTATTGTAATTCAGTGCTACTCATGTATGTGCTACAGATAAATCTATTTTGAACCAAGGAAACTGTAGGTCCTGGAGAACAGTCACCCCACAATATTTAGCAGACTGCAACGTAACCTAATCAGTGCCTTAGCTGCAGCCATTTTTAGCTAAAAATCACAATCTGTTCATGCATTAAAGCACATTGAGGCAAGGATTAGGTCTTGGGGCCAACCAAATCCCCAAACAAGGGATGGTAAATGCTTACCCGATTCAGATTAAGTATACTCAATGTACAGGATAACCAGAACTTTAGTTCTTTGGGCCACTGCACATGACTAAGTCCCAGACAGGTAAGCCTCTATGTGCCATTGCTAAGTATGGTGGGACTCCATGGCATACCTCAAGGCAACACTTGCATTGCCGATGCATGCTAGAGCACAGTGCTGATGCCTCCACGGTCTCCATTCTTGCACAGCTATCGCCACAAACCCTCTCCCCACAGAAGCAGCTCAGAAGAGCTGTCACAGTGTTCTCAGGGTGAACAAACCTGCAAGCTGATTCCCATAGAAGGTGGAATTTCCAGACTTGACTAATTTTTTTCCCTTCCTCCCCCATGCAAGTGAAGATATGAAGCAGCTTAGAGGAACTACCTCCTTCTCAGGCATATTACAAGTACAATAACAACTTCTAGAAACACTACAAGCAGGTTTCCCTAGATGTTACAGTGAAATGTCTTTTTTTTTTTTTTTAATGAAAAGGGAACTGGTTTTCTATAGATACTGATTATTAATATCCTGTAGTGAGCATTCCTTTCTCATTTCTCTGTAGAGAACTGTTGAAGTTGTCTACCCTTCCAGGTAGTTATGGTACAGCTTCCAGGTGGTCTGGGGTTCACAAATTGTCAAGGAGATTCAGAGATTAAGGAATGCACCACGTTTTGCAGTGATTAGAAGCTACATGACTGAAGGTTTTCTGTCCAGCCCCCAAAACTCACTACCGTTAAAGCCCTTCTATAATACAGAAAGAGAAAATAAAACTTCAGAAGGGAGCTACACTAGTACTCTAAGTGGAATAAATACAGTAGAGTAAGACTTAAAAGCCCAGAGACTACAGCCACAGCATGCAGACTTGCAGGAAAGTTCTGCCCACAAGAGGTTCTGCAATGGTGACACTGAGTTTGCTCATGGTCTGGAGATCCGTGCTTGTTGGGGAGCCTGCGGAGGCCCCATCAGCCCTCCAAGAGTACAGCTGCTAGCTGTATGTGTAAACTCAACAGGCAGATTTCTCCACTGGGATGAAAGTTGAACCCTACCTTAACCATAATTAAAATTTATCCCTTGTGTCCTGCATCTCCAGCCTTGCAGTCCAGCCACTCACTGCACGAGAACATCAGAACAAGCACAGGGTACTGCCTAAGCTTCACCCACTGCTGCTTCCACAGCAGCCATCCCTTCTGAGACAGCTTTGGTAAGCAAATCTCCCCCTGAGGAGAGCAGGGTGTTGCTACAGCAGTGTGTTTTTCAGGGTAAAATCCTGCCTCCCGGACACTCCGGTGCAGGCTCCTACAAGTTGAAACCACACCATGCGTGGCAGCCAGCTCAAGAGGAGGAAAACAGGCCTGTTTGTGCATGCTGCTCCTCCTCAAAGCTCCAACCGGTTTGAAGTCAAACTTTGTTGTTTCACTTTCAGATCTTTGCCTTTTCTTCCAGATGTTAGAAAAAAAGAAAACTTTGCCCCTGTGTTAATCTTAATTTAGCTTTTGTGTTGCATGCTTAATAAATCTGAAGCACAACCTGGCAAGGGGAGGAAGGAGTGCACCCTCCAGTAATTTGCATCTCTGCTGTGTTAGCAAAGCCCCCTCAAGTTTATGAAGGCCGTATTTAAGTCCCCCAGCCAATTAAGTGCCAGAAAACAAGTTTCGTTTTAAGAAAACCATTTTCAGCATTTGAATTTAAGGAATCTTTATTGTAATACCACATTTCTTATTCACTGCTTGAGTTTCATAACCAAGAAAACTGAACTGGCTCAGACTGCTAACCACAATGCCAGCTTTACAACTGTATGCTATTTTCTGCTGCAACCCATTTTAAGGTCTAATATACTAGTACCTGACAAGAAACATCATGTGCCTTCAAAACTTAAGCAAAAACTTCAGTTATGAAACTTGCCATCTCCACACACTTTCCCCTCCTCTACCACTGACTTTGAAACCCCATCTAACACCACAGAGAACATTACTTCAATCCAAGGGAAGCATTTAACATTTTCTCTGTGCAATATTCTGAGGTGACGCTGACAAACGCTGCGTATGTTTTTCCAACTCTTGTGAAGCCCTGGCAAAGCTTTTTGCAGTGAATAATTAACTTCCAGCTGTTTGACAGCTTCTCATGTCATGGAAGTCAACTCAAGAGCTCCAGCTCCAAGTCAGCTCCTCTAGCCTCACCTAAAATTGGTTTCTCAGCTGGTTCAGGCATTGGAACTGTTTTGCATTGTTTAAACTTGCTTTAAAGCAACAAAATTCAGCTTCAGGTAAGTCATGAAAGGCCCTTTCATTTCATTTTAAGGGCCTCAGTGTAACCTAGGGCAAATTCTATAGATCTTCATTTTCTCAGATAGCAAAAGCCAAACCTCTCTGTCTCTATCACTGTTTACCAAAGCAGGCTGTAGAACAGCATGATGGGACCCCTTCCCCCTTGGGAGCAGACCTAGCTACAACATAGTGTGGTGAAAACATTTGAGTAAGATAATAGTTTTGTAGGTATTTTTAAGGGGGAAAAAAAAAAAAAAAGATATAAACATGCCAAGTAGGCAAGTTATTTCAGAACAAGGGAAAAGCTAGCATGCCACACACAACCTCCAACACTTCAGATTCCATAATTTTTTTCACCCTTTCTGAAAGTCCACAGTTTCGCATCATCTTTAAGCAGAGTGAAATTCTATCAGTATTATTTCACTTTGTCCAGAGAGCGCCTTGTGCAACCAACACATCTGCCCCGGCACAGCCACCGCTTCCTCTCCCTGGGAACCAGCACAGCTCACCCCACCTAACGCTTCACTCAGGTATACCCACAAACAGTCCTTGGTCTTGGGGGTATCAGCAATCCCTTTCAACAATATTTTAACTTAATATCCAACCAACACTAAATTTTCCTTAGGACTCAACTGGGTTTTTAATATTGAAGAGAAACAGTTTCACAGGATTCACTGGAAGGGAAAGGAAAGGTAACTCTATCTGAAAGTTAAACATTATCTTTCCCTGTGTAGAAAGGGGTTTTCTGACAGGCTAGCCATGGCTGGCTCATTGGAAGTTGTTTAATATTGCAGTGGCAGAGTGAGTCCAGATAAACAAAGAATTTGTTTTCATTGAAAAAAAAGGATCACCATTTTTTGTTTTACAAAGGAATTAAACAGCAATCCAGCAGACAACCAATGAACTGTTTTCTCTGAATGTTTTAAGACAACTGAGAAATGAAGGATGCAAATGTTAACAGATTAAAGGCTGCAGCCATTCTGCTACTCAGCTAAGTTCTGCCAGAGAACTACTACAGGATGAAGGATTTTATTTTTAAAGTGCTTGCATGATCTTGCAGAGAAGCCTTCAGAGAATGCAGTCATACAAGAACTGTTCAAAGTGCCACAGCAATAACCCATCACATCCCCTTTCTGCAGCTATAGAAAGCTCCAGCTGACCACCATGTAAGCCACACGCTCAGAAAAAGCGGAATGGAAGAAATTACTTTTGATTTTGATTGCTTCACATACAAAGGGAGCAGCAAAAGCAGACTTCAGAGTTTGAATTCTAAAGGAAAGGATAGGCTCTCCTTAACCACAGCAGAATCACTACCTGAAGACTCTTTAGGGAGATGAAATACAAACCCTGGCCTTGGTCAGATGGTGGCTGGATCTTTTCTTTTATCTACATGATACAGTGCTTGCAGCACAGAAGATCAGCACTAGCTGTGCCTTCAGCCTTAGCCAAAGGAGAGAGCAGCACTCCCCTGGCATCCCTCCAACATCAGCAAAAAGGCATTAGGAGATCAAGCCATCTCCTGTACTTTAACATGAAAGACACTGTCAGTTGACTCTCCAACAATTTCCTACCAGATTAGCACACCTGGCTCTTCAGGCACGTAAGAAGAATATTTGATATACTGTCTTTCAGGTTTAAAAAAGAAAATGTAAGACATAACACTTTGAGTACTGCTTATCTGATCTTATTGAAATAGAAATAGGGGATTTTTGGTGGTTATCAAACAGGCTGGTGCAAGTTTACTGTTATCTGTTACAGTAGAAGGGAAGATAAAACTAACAGCACACACAGACTGAGCTGATATTACGGACATGATGCAATTCATCTCGACTGAAAGGCCAGCACTGCACACAAAAGCCATTGTGTCTGGGCACCATACCACCCTAGGGACACAAGGGCTGTACACGCAAGGGCTACGCGCGGCCTCGGAGCTGTGCTATGAAACCAGATGCCTGCACGCTAGATCTGCTCTCATCAATGGTACAATGTTGACAAAAACGTAACGATTGCTCTCATCCACATGCACAAGGCCAAGTCTTATCAGGAATGCAGATCTGACCGAGCAGCGCCTATCCTGGCACTCACCCTCCAGCGCAGACACTGTCAGAGGAAACGTCATCCTCATCCTCGTGCCTTTATTGCCCTGCGATAAGCTCTCCCCTTTGCAAGAGGGGAGGGTGGCTGAACTCATAGTTCCAGGAGCAATTTAAGCCTGGATAAACTGACACATAGGTAGGCTTGTCCCTCCCCGTTCTTCTGCTCTGCGTGGTCTCCACCCCAAACATTACCTGGCATCAAGATAAAAGAATCGCTCACTTCCAGGCTACCTTGCAGTTATTTAAAGCAACAGCTCCTTATGACCCCAGCCTTCCCACTGAACTGTCTTGCTCACACTACCACCTAAGCTTAATGAAATCTACTTTCAGCTTGCTTTACTTGGCAGCTGGCACTATGCCAGATCTCTTCCTTTTCAACATACAAGTCTTTCAAGAGTACAAAGGTAAACATTCAACAGCAAGACACTTGAAAAAGTTGCAAAAATTGGCAGGAGTACTCTGGAGAAGGAAGCAACAGCCAGAGCTTTAAAAAGAAAATTAAAAAAAAAAAAAAAAAGGAGGGGGGGAGAAGGACCGTCACAAAGAAATTTAGAGCGCCTTAGAAGATCTTCATCATGGTGAGGACAGAAGAGATGGAAGAAAAGCAGCCCCCTGCTAACTGGTGGTTGTGCTGCACAAAGGAAACGCCTGTTTTGGAGAATTCATGCCCACAGCAGTCTTTGCCTGGAAACACATCCCACCATATGCTCCTCCCCAACACTGCATCTGTTAATGGGACTACACTGCTTGGGAACTACCACCCGTGTTTGTTTAGGGAGACTCTTTGGTGAGGTTGGCCTCCAGACCAGTCACCCAACAGTTACTGTGGATAAGGAAGATTTCCATACTAGGAAGCGTGTGGAAGCTTTTACCAAACAGGCTGGGTGTCTAAGGAGCACATCAAGACCAAACGTAGTTTTACATGACATGAGTTTCCATGGGCCCCCAGGGGATACTGGAGGTGGAAACCAACCTGCATTCTATTTAGTTTAAATAGTGTTAAGAGTTATTATTTGCCAAGTGAATCCAACAATTACCAGCCTTCCCCCCCCCCCCCCCCCCAAGCCTTTAAGACTTACGTAAATGCTGCCAGGCCCTAAATCTTAGAACCTTTAGAACATGAAATCATCCTTTAAAACAGCAGCCAAGACAGTACGCTTAAGGGCACTGAGATGAATGAGCTCTGTAGGACAGCTCTCTTTACATGCTGTATGGTCAATGGCACTTGCAAGAGTAAAGTATCATCTTTCAATCTAGCAAACAGCATCTAAAATCGTCTGGAGAAACAGCAACCAATATTCCCTCATGAAAACTCTTCGGTGAATTTACTCAACAGCTCTCAGCAGCTTTGATTTAGTGAATGCTTTGCTCACCCTCTTCAGACGAGATTGAGCTCACAGCTAATATCCCTTGCTCTCAACATACCGGTAACAGCTAAGTGCCCACTGGAAACAAGTAAGTTTGAAAAAGCTAATGATAAAATAATGCAAGTCAGCACGGTGTAAACCAGAAGGCATCTGTCTGCAGAAAGACGACAGGTCACGTTTGATACAGTGAGGAACAGTGCTGAGTCTGACCGCTGTTTGCTCACTGACACGTTCAAGACTGGAGGCAAACAAGCACCGTCATTGTTTTAGGGCCATATGTCACACAAGGAAGCCTCTGCTACCACAGCTGTCACTCAGGATTTTAATTCATCCTTTCACATTTCAGCAGCGCAGTAAACCCAAAGAGCAAGGGCACTTCACAGACTGTTCCAAGGGCTAGTGCCTACCCTGCAGTTTTCCATGGCCCAGAGGTACCTAAATGAGACCAAAAGGAGCAAGGGCAGGGATCAGAAGCTGTCAGTAGCACTGATCAGCCTGTGCTGCCTCTCAGTGCCTCTCACGCTTGCTCACACACCTCTGTGCTGTGGGCAACCCCAGGTCACTATAGCACCCCCCCATACCCTGCAGGTGGGAAATCAGGGTCATCAGCCAGACTCTGAGTACCACAGTCAGTCACCCAAATGCCACTAGAGCTGTGACATAAATTTACTGTAAACCAGGAAGCCAGGATAACTGAATTGAACACATAAAGACAAAATTGCAGCACATACGCATCAAATAGCTGTTCTCAGATCCAAAGAGCTACCAACTCCAGGCAGTACAGACTGCAAATATGATCCCAGGCACAGCAGGTCCATTCAAGTTCCTTCTCAATAAGGACCTGTTGGTAGGAAGGACTAAATAAAACCTGCAGAGGCTCACCCAGCCAGGGAACACCAGAGAGCCAGTGTCATTAATTAGACCTTGCATCCTGATTCCTCACCTCGATGTGCTCAGCGCAAGTCTTCACTCACTGCAAAGGAGACGTGCACTATTTGTTTACACAACATTTACAAAGCCTCAGCACAGCCCGCCTTGGGATTACTATTCTGTCTCAGTCTCTAACAGGAACAGTTTTACAGGTCACATCAGCCTTTTAATATCATGGGAAAGTTTTAGCTTGTTTCTAAAGATCATGCCCCACACAAAGTTGGAGCAGAGCACAATTATACACTTTTGCCATACACCATTTCCTCTAAGCATATGGAGATTAGCCTTCACCTCAGTGAAATTCCTGCAGAACGAGTTGAGTGGCAGTGCTACATATTTAACCTTTCCTTCCCCTTTCACCCATTGATGCAAGTTTACACTTGAACCCCATCTTCTTAGCCTGAGACACGCTTTAGCCAGAATTATTTAGCCGTGTTCCCACAGAATAAGCCCTCTGCAGATCAGGTGATGTGCTTCTCAAGACTAGAGTTACACACCAAGAGAGAAACCAAAGAAAATTATCACAATGGCTTTCTGACCTGCAAAGAATCCTTCTTTACAAGCTGCAGCGAAATACATAACACCGAAAAACACTTTCCATGGTTACCACCATACCCTGACACCAAAGCCACCTAACAGCCTGGTTCTATCTTAAGTCAAGGTCCACCTTTAAAACAAACCAACTCATCGTGCACTTTTTCCCCACATGCTGCTGTTTTTCTCCAATCAAATGTCTTTTTCAGAAGGTCAATATAGATTACAGAGAGGTGCAATTATAAGCACACAGAACTGTACTTTGAAACCCTGCTCAGCCTGCCACAGAGCGGTACCATCTTCTTAAAATGAGCACAATTAAAACTCAAGTTTGCTAATTGATACGGTTTTGTGCTTATACAAGTACAAAGTAAATATTACTTTGGACTCCATTAAATCCTTGACATTCTATGTGTTAGAAAGGATTAGGCAGGATTTGATCATATCTGATTTGGCTATTTATTGCCTTCTGTTGTTTTCATTGCCAGGGTGGTTTAGTTTTTGGTCTTTTTAAAAAAAAAGTTGGCACACCAAAAAGTTTCCACACAGTACACTGATATAAGCAATAAAGAATTCATCAGACTAAACATGATGATTATAAGAAAAGAACTCTCTGGAAGCTGGATGACTAGGACAAACACTGCTGTCAGATACAGGCACATTTAACTCTCTAAACAAGGAAGTTGCTTCAAAAGCCAAGCTTACCAACCCCCAAAAGGCACACTACTATACTTTTAGAAAAGCTTCTGTTAATTACTTTGTGTTCTGTTGCTAACGAAGTTCTGCAAAGAAAAGAATGTTGTGCCATACATTTTATCAAAGCCCACCCACGAGCATCTTCCTTCTCTGCCAGGCAGATGACAGCTCCCGTGCCCCACCGCAGCGAGGGGAGCCCTGGGCTCGGCTGCAGCCTGGGCAGGAGATGCTAGCCCAGGCATGTCGGGAGATGGGAAAGCCCTGAGGCTTAGCTCGCCCTTGCCCCAGCAAAGCCACCTCCTATTACATCCCCCTGCCTCAGCTTGGAGGAAGTGCTCAGCCTTGTCTGGTTTCACTTGACAGCATATGATGGCCCAGTTAAAGCAGAAATGAAGCCAATTAGGAAACCCCGACTGAGAAGTCACTATTAGCACAGCTACGGCCGTTACAGCAGTGGCAGGGGTCATAGTTGCACAAAAAACGTTCTGTAATGAGCAGGGCTACCTTCACCACTGCCTCCAGAAGAGCTGGAGCATCCAGTGCCACCACTGGAGGCCAGAAGAGGAGACCCATACCAAACCACAGTTCAGCAAGGGCCAATATGACCAGTTCTTAACTCTTAAATTTGAGCTCAGCCTACAGCACTACACCAGCATTATACAAGGAATATCCTGCACTTGGCAAAATGAATGAGGCTGATTACTTGTAGCTTGCTTCCTCTTGGCCGTGCTGTGTTGAAATCCAGCAACGTTTGTGAAGTTTGACTGGCGAGCGTTGGCTCCCAGCAGGGGCACAGGGCAGGGGTGGCCCAAGCGCAGCGTGCCACCAGAGCCCCCTGAGCAGAAGGATGAGCACCGCTGTGGGAAGAGGCGAGAACAGGGACTCGCAGATGACCGCAACAATAGAAAAAGGACACTCGGGTCCAGAGAGGAAGAAAAGGAAGGGTGGAATGGGAGAGAAAGTGAGGGACTAAAACAAGGACATGGAATAAAGCAACAGCGGCAACAAGCTTGGCCCGGTAATTGTGCTACAACATGGCAAGGAGTCATCACGCAGCTGAAATAAGCCGTTTGACAGAAACCGTCTTCTCCAAGAAGCCTTGTCCTGTTTGTCTACAGTTCAGCTGGGAAGTTTCAACATGCCCTCGAGCCCATAACCCATCATGCAGGATAATCAGGACAGCTAGAGCCACTCTGACATAAACCCCTTAGCAGGAAGCTTAAGGACAGCATGGGAAAGGGGGGAGCTCCTCTTGGGGCAGGCCCTGCAGAGAGCAGACGGCTCATTTCAAGAGACGGCTGCTAGCAAGATTAAGATGGTGTAGGTCTCCCAGTAACCAGGATGGAGGAGGGGGCACATACACCTTCCCCTCAAGAACAGGTTCAGCAGTGCCAAAGGAGCTCCTCGGAGAGCTGCAGGATGAGGCAGGCACACAGTGAGCAGGGCTGCGGGCAGGGATGTTACTGCCAGTTCAGCAGGAGGAACTCACCCAGCGATAGCCAGATCTCAGTAGCCTCTGCCAGCAGATGAGTTGATTACATAAGAAAGCTCTGCCTCAGAAAGGCCAGAGCCCATCCAGATGGTACATTTTAAATTCTTAAAGCAGAGTACAGGCAGTCATACAGCTCATTAAGATTGCACACAACAAACCTCCAGAGGCAGCTACTGTTCCCTTGTCTCACCAGAACGCTTACCTCCACCGCTAACAGACAGAAATCCTCTCCACCCCTTTTAAGAGAGGTGCTACAAGGATATAATTATTTTTCAACCCTGTCAAAGCTTTAAGACTTACTATTCATTTTCACTGTACTATTTCTCTCCAGAAGATGTGGCTCCCCAAAGCAGGGCCACTTTGCAGAATACCAGCACACCCGTGAGGTGTGTGTGCATCAGGACAGAGCCCCCCGAGCCAGCTCGCCCTGCCCCTCCACAGACTCGTGCTGTCACCAGAAGGCAGTTACACAGCTCTCAGCCCAGGGCGGTTTCTCAGGAAACACTAGCCTGAAATACAGCCAAATCTCATTCTTCATTTGAAAGATGGGCAGTTCAGAAAAAAAACCCCAACAACGCTGCTGGCAAGTAAGAGGCTTTCTATAGCGAGAGAAGAGAGGCTCTGTCATCAGCCTCCGCAAAATAGAAATAACCTTTAAAGGGCTTTAGCTACTCACATTGGAAGTGGCATTTTGCTGGTGAAAAGTTACCTGTGGAAGAGTCTCACGCTCTGCCTATTTCTGAGCTGGTTAGCGTGCAGGAGATGGGGATAAACTGTGTCTGAGTGTGGAAACCCAGCCTAATTCAGGGCCCAAATCTACTCCACAGACTTTAAAAACAGCCAGCATCCATCAACTCATGCCAGAAACCCACGGAAACCGGAGGCACCGTTCCCACCTTGGCCCCACGCACACCTGCGGCCAGTGCCCAGCCCACCCGGGCCAGCAAGCTCAGGCAGCCACCCGCTCGCCCTCAGCCCGCAAGAGCGGCCTCAGCTACCAGACATCGTTACTCATTAATCAGAGAATTCAACAACAGCAGCGCCTTGAACAGGACCGGCTAGTCCAGGCAGAAACTCTTCTTCTGCAGGAGACAGAACTGAATTCCGGTCTCTCACCGAGCATCCACGTTCAAGCGGAATCCGCGGGGGGTTAAACCCCCGACGCGCCCTGTCCCCGGCCCCGAGGGGAGGGCAGGGGCAGCTCCCGGCGCAGGGACCCCCCTCCCCTCCCCGCGGCCGCTCACCGTGGTGGGACATGGGCAGCACCTCGTTGCCGGTCCCGCGGTAGTTGTAGATGACGGCGGCGGCGGCGCCGCGCTCGGCGGCCAGACGGATCTTGTCGGCGAAGGAGCAGCCGCCGCCGCGCTGGATGAGGGCGAGCCAGCCCGGGGAGCCGCCGCCGGGCGGGGGGGCCCCGCTGAAGTTAGTGCGGGCGCTGCAGGCGTTGAAGGAGTCGCGGCCGTCGGGCAGCACCAGCACCCCCGCGGCCGCCTGCAGCGGCGAGTCCAGCCCGTACAGGCCGCTCTCGCTCGCCTCCCAGCCGCTCCGGTTGCGGTCCCCGCCGTCCTCCCACGACACGTTCACCCAGGCGGGCCACACCGCCGCCGCCACCCCCCCACCCCCGCGGGGACCCGGCGGCGGGGCGGCGCAGAGCAGCGCGGCCAGCGCCAGCACCGCGGCCCCCGACGACATCCCCGCACCGCACGGCCCGGCCCCGCCGCCGCCGCCGCCTAAAATCGCCGCGGCCCCGCCGCCGCCCACGGGGGGGAGGAGCGGGGCCGCCCCCGCCGCGGCACGCCCCCCCCCCCGCGGGAACCCCGCCGGGAGTCCCCGGCCCCGCCGCACCCCCGGCAGCCGGCGGCGGAACGGGGACCCCGCGGGGGGTGCCGAGCCTGCAGCCACGGGGGAAGGGCGGGGTGGGGTTCACCGGGGGGGTCCCCTTCGCCGGGTCGCCTCCCAGGGCGGTGGGTCGCCGCCCCAGGTCGCTCCCCGGGGGGGATGCGGTGGGTCGCCCACCCGGATCACCGCTCAGAAGCGATGGTTCCTCCTGACATCACCTCTCAGGGGCGGTGGGTGACCCCCCCCCCATCCCCCCCCGGATTGCTCCCAGGAGGGGTGGGTCACCCCTCTCCATTTTCTCCCTGCACAGTGGGTGACCCCCCCCCAGTCTGCCTCCCCCCCCAGTCTGTCCCTGTGCCCGCAGCCGACAAAGCACCAGGGGGCCTGTGGGGACCCCCGGAGGGGCCACCCCGCGAAGGGGCCGACCCCCCAGCAGCCCCAAGCCCAGCAGCACCAGCACCCGGTGCCCAGCTGTGACCCAGCTCGCTTCACGCCGTTGAGTTAATATTTGCCGAACACTCAGCAACACGCGGTACCAGTCCCACCTGGACTCGGTTTATAGAGTACTGGGTTAGCTGTGTTAACTCACCGGCCGTTGTTCTCCAAGTCATTAGACATACACTATAAACCTGCCACTTCAACCAAAACCGCCCTTTTCTATTTATGTATCAGTCATGTTTGCACAGTTAATTATTATTTGATCTATGTAACTTGCAATGAAAAGTCACATTTCTTCAGGGCTCTGCAGTTCCTTCTTGGACAGCCAGTCTGCACTCACAAGTCCCTTGCTCCGGCTCACACACATTTTTGCCAGGTTGCCCCGCGTCAGGCAGGGCGGTCAGAGTGCTTGCAGAATCGCTGCAAACATGAGTGTGACATGCTGTAGAGCCCCGCCGGGGAATTGGAGGCAAGAAAGCAAGATAACGGGAGAAACAAGAACATTTCGAGCTCCTCTCCTCCACAGAGCCACTCTTCTGACTGAGAGGCCCCGCTCCTCCCAGCTGCTCTGCGGGGATTGCCCCCGGCACCAGGAGCCCCTCAAACACATCCCCAAACGGCCGCATGTCACTGTGCGCAGGCCGGGTCTCTGGATGGGAGCCCATCATTTAGAAAGGATTATTCCTGTGCAGTGTTTACATGGCACAAGATCAACTGCTGCCGATGCAGTCGCCAGCAAAATTAGCGTAAACACAGAGTTAAACCCTTTCTGATATGAGTCGGCACCGCTTAGTTTTTAACGCAGGCTTTTGGCTGATTCTGAATCCATGTGGCTGATAACTTAGCGTCAATCTCTGGTGCACGTTTTCCTCCGCTTCCACCCGTGCTACACAAGGAGTGTTGCGCAGTCAAACCCGACTCGGGTTTGAATGTCTACCTGAGAGTGGGGGCTTCGAAACCAACCCACTCCGCCGGCATCCACCCCTGCCAGCCCAGCATCTGCGGGCTGTGTAGCTCATAGCACAGGGAGATCAGCATTTGGGTTTGCTGCTGAAATAGCAGCGTGCAAAGCAGGTAATGAAGAGCAGATGAAGTGATTTGCTAAAGATCAATATTGCTAAACACACAAAGCTTACTAAGCGAGCCCTTTTGTCCTGACCTAAACAAACCTCTCGCTTTCTCATTCCACATCTAAGTAGGCAACTTCTTTCAGCAGTAACATCTCTAGCTGCAGTAAGAAGTGTATCTGTAGGCAATGAGAGAGACGTGGTTTTGTTTTGAAACCTGTTCCATGTAGGTGCAGGGAACAACTTAACAACACTGAAAATATAGTCAAGCTTTATGCAGCAGCCAGACTGCTCATCTTCAAATGCCTCCAAAACTTTGGGGTTGTTTTGCTCTGGCATCTTCACCAAGACAAAATTGCACCAAAGACCAAGATTGGAACCTCCTCGGGATACAAAACTTCATATAGCTCTGGGGTTTTGAGTATAAGGCTCAGCCTCAGTCTCTTACACTTCCACACATTCCAGTCTGTAACACGACCACAAGGAAGCGGCAGCCCGGGTGCAGATGCCGTGGCTGCGGGCGGGCGTTGCTGCCGGGGGGCAGACCCGCGGGGCACCGGCGGCTCTGCGCTGGGGCACCGCTGCTCCTCAGCTCCAGCCTGGCTCTGGGTGGTCGGAACCAACGGCACTGCTCTTCAGCAACTGCTGGGAAACACGCACACGTGGCAAAACATCCACAACAAGTCTGGTAATCTTGCCAAAATGAACACAGAGCCTAAACCGAGCCTAAACTTGAACTTCTCACCATGCAGTTCGGAGAGAGATAACAAGAAACAAAACTGCTCTACATGTGATTGCGGACGTTTTGCTGCCATGGCATTATTTTGGTATCAAGTTTCTGACTCCTTGCTCAGCCAATGTTTCCACTTGCTTGAAAATAAGTAAGCAAACGGTGGGCACAAACAGAAAGCTTGTTCACTGGGGTTGAGGAATTCCTCATATCAAAGGAAATCAACTGTTTGTATTGAGGCAAAAAAGCAGATGTTTGTGCTGACAGCGGTCAGTCCCTCCGAGTAAACACTGGGAGACACCAGCCTTGCGTGGCTTGGCAGGGAAGCCACTCGCAGGAGGCCAATGGTCCCTGTGCCTCCCGGCAGGGTTAGCGGCTCCTCCGGGCCAGCACAACTGAGAGGAGCCAGATGAGGTGCCTGGGACAGTGTCAGGGTGCAGAGGGACACCCCAGCAGTGTTAAAAATCATATGTTTTAAAACCAGCATGCCAATTATACCTATTTTAAGCCGCATCTCTCACATTGAGAACTTTCTGGGCTCTCATTCATTATATCTTCTTCCAGAATGATAATCAAACAGATCTGCAGCCTTACTGAAGTGTATCCTTTACTCATGTTTGAAAAATAAGGTTTGTCTGATGGCTTTCAGCTCAGTTACTTATAATTCACAACAGAAAACGTGCATATCACGTAGCAATTGAAAATAGTCACCGATACCGGAAAGCTGGGAGGGACCAGGCAAGAGGAGGGCTGGTAAGGGGTTTTTGTGCTGGTTGGGTTTTTTTTCTTCCTTTACATAAAAAGCTGAGATTTTGTAGCTTGGACAAAGCACATTTTGGTTTGGAGAAAGAGGCCAGACATCATACGGACTGTGACATGTAGTACAATGTATTAACAAGCAGAGCAACTTACTTCTGCTACATTTGTTTGTGAGAGCTTTCTAAAAGTTCCTGAAATTAAAAGCACTATAGCCCACGATGACTACGGATGTGAGAATGGTAGGGTAAGCAGCATTAATGGGCTCCCACAAAATCAGAAGCAGAATTACATCTAAAATAGGTACAGCATGAAGGAATTTCTGGCACAGATCTGATTTTTTTAACCATAAAATATTATTATTTAAAAACCTATGCTGTATAATTTTGCTTTTCATTTTTTCCCCATGGCTACTGGTGGAGGCTCTGAGAAGCTCAGAAAGTAGGGCATGACTTTCAGATAAACAAAGTGAAATCCTGGGAACACTGTCACTGCCTTGTACAGGGATGGACCCTATCATTATCTGGTGCTTTATCTTATTTGAATAAATATTTAAACATCTCTTTTCAAGATTAAAAAAAAGTGTATGCTAAATATTGCTTTTTAATGTCAAGCCAGATCACTCAGAGCATCTTGCTGATGAGAGACCTGTATGTTCATGTCCTTCAAAACTGCATTTGCTTCTTGTTCAAGTACCCAGCTCTGGATCTCCGTCTCTGGTGGAAAGCTCACATGGACACAAGAAATCTCTGTTAGGGCAGAGCATTACAGGGGCCAGCACTGAGGCCTCCAAGCGCTGCATTTAGATCTGAACTGAGTCTCTGGGTCTCCTCCACTGCACAATGAAGTGGAAAGGAGAAGCACTTATAAAAATGGAAAAAGCAATCTAAAGGAGTGCCCTGAAATCAAACCCAGGACTGAATGTCATGGGACAAAAAAATCCATGAACAAACGTAACCCTAAATCACAAGTTAAAGAGAACAGATGTTGCATTTCCTTAGCCAAAACCAGCTCATGTCCATGACCAGCAAAGGAAGGGCCTTGGGCAGGTGGCTTGCTCCAGAGCAGGCAGCAGTGTGGGCTAAAGCATCCTAAGTTTTTAAGCTAGCTGAAAAAAAAATTAAGGTATGAGAATGGAGCTCGTGGTCCTTTGCTGCTTTACAAAGAGGACAGGCTCAGGCTGGAGGAGGTGTAGAGGCCAGAAACCTCCCCACCTCCTAAGCCTGCGGGGCTTAAGACCTTCCAGAAGCGTCTGAGGTGATCCTTCTGACTAGATGCAGAAGACACATGGAGGTTGCCAGTTCCAGCTAAGTTTTGTTATGAATCTGGGAGCTTGTCTGGCTCTAAAACAACTCGGAAACTCCAGCCTAAAACTCTCTGTTTGCTGGTCACGGAAACAAAAGTGCGTCAGATTGCCCTGTGTGCTGGCACCAAACGATTTCCCTTGACTAGCCAGATGTGCGCAAGAGTCCCTGGTGCCAGGAAAGCAAACATTGTTCCTCCGTATTCTGGCACAGTGGGAGCAATTGTTGCGGCAGCGCTACATGTGCCCTCTACCACCCCAGAAAACGTGGGTGAAACACTGTCAGCGGAGGCAGAAGGTACAAAAGGGATGGATGCTCATACACTGACCAAAGTTCACATGCACTCTTCCTCCCATCAAAGACACTTGCAATTTCATGAAACTATGTTTTCCATCTTCCATTTCAAATGAAGCTGGTTGATAAATAGAATAAGCAGTATCTAGGAGATGCAAGCATATTAAAGTGAAGATGAAAGCATTCTCCACAGGTGACTACAGGGAGCCTTGAGCAAAAGAAGCATCTGCAATTCCTCTGAAAAACTAAAACAAACAAAAAACCCCATACAAGGCCAGAACTTGCCAGACAACACGTACTTTTGGTCTCTTTTGGTTTCACATGTTGCTGAAGCATGATGCTACTTAGGCCTGTTGATTCAGTGGTGGTCTTTATTCAGTGACAATGGAGTTTCCAAGCAGGGGACTGAATCAGTGGTTTCCTTCCCCTGCAGTGCATTGGGCAATCTCCATTTCAGCCTGGGGAATGAGATTTTCCATATAATGCATGTAATGCAGTTGATCAACTGAGGAGCATCAGGTGACTGGAAGTCTGAACACACCCTCAAGAGCAGAACATATTGACACTCGGCCCTTTGAGGAAGAAATGAGTTCAAGTCAAAACGTTTGCCCTTTCTGGGTTGGTTTGTGCATACGCACAAACTATGGGGCCACAGGTCGCAGTTACTTGCAGAAATCAGTAGCACATCCCTGAGGAGCTTTGTCATCCAAGATACAAGTATGCTTAGTTTCCGTTCTATCTCCATCAAATCTGCACATCAAATCTGCGAGAAGCCCTCACTACATTCAACAGGGAAAGCTTAGCAGTGACTCCAGCTGTTAAAAGGGTTTCCATGACCACAAGCTGAAGGCAGGAATGATCTGAATAGGGACTTTTAAGATCACACAAATGTAAAAGTTCAGCTTTTACAGCATAATTAGGACATCAGCATGAGGACGTAAGTTGTGACAAACTTCAGTGGCCCCAGTAATATCAGGTAACTTTGCCAATGACCTCAACAGGCCACAGACTTGCCAGGCTCTGTCCATCTTTCCTTCCACCCCCAAGAGCTGCTGACAAGCTGCAGGAGGCACCTGCCACCCCAGTGGGGACAGAACCCCAGGAAGGGGCCTGGCAGGAGGAAACAAGCATTAGAGCAAAGCATCCAAATGGAAAAACCAGGAGGGAGAAAATCCTCTCTGGGAAGGTGTGTGAGATTTAGGGTTTCAGCGCTTGGACCCAGCTGGCAGCTGAGGGGGTTACAGGATTGCCCGAGCTCCCCGAGGGCCACCCAGCGCCGGGCAGCCGTCAGGGCTCACAGCCAGGAGCAGTCAGCACTCACTCCCTCTCCGAGAGGGCTGTGAAACTGTCAAAACCAACGATCAGCTCTAGACTAAACGATTTGTTTTAGGACATACTTTTTTTCTAAGATTTATTTTTGGCACATGACTTCAGAGCATGACAGCCCTGCACTGCAAAGCCTGGAGCTAGAGGCGGTGCTCGTCCCTACCCAAGAGGACAGAGACCTGGCACGGTGGCTTAGGCTCAGCAGTGCTTTCCAGTGTATGCTTCTTTCAACATCTCCCCCTCCCTGAGACAGAAGAAATTGTAAACCACAGATGGTATTTCCTCTGCGCCTTTTGCATCTTTGCTCAATTGATGCAAAGATGCTCACGGCCACAGCTTGGGAGAGCACTGGGGAGAGGGCAGCCCACTGCCCGCAAGCACTTCTCCAAGCGTGAAATGGACTCCATTCATAGCAAATAATTATATTTATAGATCCCATCGATTTACGTACAAATAAGATTTGTATTTCAGGTTTTGTTCATCAACATTTTCGCTCTTCAGGGGGATGCACATGGTAATGCACTTTGATGCAGGTGATCCTTTTATGGCTCCCCAACCCATCTGGAAAACTGCATAGAAAGCAGCAGTAGATTTTTACTGAAAACAGCGACTACTGCAAGCAAATTGGTGGCCCATGTTAAAATATCTTCTAAATAACTTCTAAAATAACTACTTTACAATATTTAGGATTAATTTCTGAGTTAATAATAAATGCATCTCTAAAAAGGGTGGCATAGCTGATTGCACACTTGCTGACCCAACATTTCCATGTGCAACTGGCACACTCTAGAGTCCGCTGAAATCAAAGGAAACACTTCCACTATTTTTTTTTTTTTCTGTTAAAGACCCTGTATAAATCCTTAGTTAGAAAGCCAGCTGGACTAGGAGGTAAGTAGACAGGACAGTAAATTACAGTAAGAATTTTAAAAGAAACAAAAGGCTGATCCTGAAAGAGACTTAGTGAAATTTGGGTCCAGAAAGTATTCTGAAAACCTCTGATCAGTTGCTGCTTAGATCACCTCCAAAATCTGAAGTTGGCTCATTTTTGGTTTGGTTTTCAAAGGAAACAAGTTATGCAATCATATAGTTTTCCTTTCTGTCCTCATCCCTCCTCCTTCCTCATCCCGTCCCCGCAGATAACTTTCCTCTTGCCTACACTAATGATCAAACTCATCTGAAAGCTTGGAAAATTCAAAGAGAAGTTTCCCACAAGTTTTTTAATATCAGCAGCTGGTTAGAGGACAGAAACCCCTGTCAGTTCCTGCAGGTCCCTCAGGAGAGGCAGAAACCTGAGGTTCAGCAGCCATGTGCTGTCTTTGGGCTGCTGGCTCCTGATGGCCTCTGCCCAGGGAGGGGCCCACCTGCAAGAAACTGGGATTTATTAGTTCAAGGAACAAGGAAGCAAAAGGCCTCTTGAGCTTGTGGTGGGAACAGAGGTGAAATCATAGGGACAGGAAGGGGGGAAAGAGGAAAACGTTAACCATGTGGAGTCACAACTTCATGCGGTCACAACTTCACTTCCAACACAACTTCAACTGCAGTGGCATGACTGGTAAAAGAGGTTACATTGATAAGCTGTGCATGTTCTATAATGTATTACATGCTTGTAATTAGAAGCCAGATTGATTGACTTGATTAGATGCAAATATTTCTTTTGCTTTTTGTTTCCAGCAGGTTAAACAGAGGATGCCACCTTTCTCTTTTTGGGGAAAATGGAAAATTAGCCAGCAGGTTGGCTGCTTTTTCCAATTCTGGCAGTTAAAGTTTTGCAAAGCCTCTCCTGAGCTTTGCTAACCGAGGAAGCTCATGAGAGCGCCATGCTGCGATCTCAGGACAAACCTTCTGCTGGTTTTCCACAGAAGCAGAATCTGGGCTCCCTGTATATGTTCACCACCAAGTTTATGGATGAACAAGTGGGCCACAGTATGCAGTCACCTGAAAGAAACCCAGCGCTCATCACATTGATTACCTTGGAAGCTAGAGAAACAGTACTAAATGTCAGTGTGGTGAGGCTTTGCTGGCTCCATGTTCTGGGGGCTCTGGAAAATCCCAGACCTGAACGCAGGTCTGGCAGCCTGCACTCTGGAGAGCTCAGCACAGCCCACAGGGATTTTTATAGCTGCTCGGGAGCCTTTCTGGAAGGCAAAGGCTGTCTGCTCTGGAGATTGGACAGTCCAACCCATCTCTGAGCCGTGTTTGGTCGCGTTTTGAGTATCTCCAAGGATGGAGACTGCACAGCCTCTCTGGGCAACCTGCCACACTGTTCACCCACCCTCACAGTGAAGTTTTTTCTTATGTAATTTCTTGTTTGTACCCATTGACTCTATTTCTTTCACTGGGCACCACTGAGAGGAGTCTGGCTCCATCATATTTACTCTCCCTGGCCCCATCAGGAATTTGTACACATGGATGAGAACCCCTCAAGCCTTCTCCAGACGG
The DNA here is from genome assembly GCF_047716275.1 of Strix uralensis. Classification (NCBI taxonomy): domain Eukaryota; kingdom Metazoa; phylum Chordata; class Aves; order Strigiformes; family Strigidae; genus Strix; species Strix uralensis. The sequence continues at coordinate 20,269,694 of NC_133984.1, read as the reverse complement.
ACCCGCCCCAGCTCTCCCAGCCTCTCCTTGCAGTGACAAGGGCTGTGGGCTTTGCCTCTCCTGCCGCTGCCCTCCCCACCTCCACACCTCTCACTGCATCACAGGCGTGAAGCCTCTGAGACAATTTTCTCGGACAATAAGTGGAGGAATTTAGTCTACGCTATCAGAACACTGACTTCACGCGGGCATCAGGACTGCTGTTAGCAGAGCCACTTACTTCACAAGGAATAAACAAAAAGGGAAGTTCATGGCATCTGCTTTGCATCAACATTCTTGGAAGTTCATTTGTTTTCAAGTGCAGGTCCTACAGGCTGTTCAAAGCTAGGACAGAGAGCCTGGCTTTTACTACAGTAAACAGAGGAGATGACTCAAAATGTGCTGTAAAACAAATTACTCTGAAGATCAAATAAGCAACGATATTTTAGAGATTTCAGATGGGGAATCTGAGCAAGTTTTTATACCAGCTTTCAAAACAAAAGATAAAACCAAACTCCATTGTCAGGCATTTGTCCCATAGGTTTATAATAGGTATTGCACCAACAGCTGATAAGATTCTATCTCAAAATACTTCAGAGATAACAAAAGTTAGACTTTGAGGCTACAGAATATCCTGGAAACAAGTTGGAAGGAAATGCAGATCCACAACAATTTTTTTCAGTTATTGTCAGGATTGCCAATTATTTCTATTGTACAGATAAACTAAGATAGCTGCTTGCTCCTGTTGTGCAACAGTTCTGCCAGGATACTGTTCTTCATGAGTCTTGGAAGGTTTCACCAGGAAGAGAGTTCCCTTTCACTTAGTAAATCCCTTGGAGAAAACCTTTCAGAACACACTTACTATTTTAACTTAGCTGCTATATTGGACTCATATCTAAATGGCAGCATTAATGGTGGTTTATTTTTTTTAAATGCTCCTATCTCCAGTCTCCTATTTTCTCTTGTAAACGAACTGGAAATAAGGAAAAAAAAAAAAATCACAGTGACCACAGGATAGAGCCCTCCGCCGGCCCGTGCCAGCCCTGCTCACAAAGCATGGGCCCAAACTAGCTACTTCGTGACTTTGCAGACCACCATTACTCTGCTACCATCTGTGGTCTAGTATTTGTTACTTAAAAAGGAGCCCCAAAATACCTTGTTTAAATCTGGCTATGTTTCAAAAACTTGATAATTCCTGAAATTTCCATTTAAGTTTCGAGGAGAGGTGCTGGAAAAATGTTATTACAGATGCATATTCCATTTCCTTTCTGGAGAAAATCAAGTGCTGGAACTACTAAAAAGAGACATTTTTCTTCTAGCAAAAGCTTAGTCTCTGTGCCATTGGATCAATCTAACCACGCAAATAAGACACAAACACCTACAGAAAATCTTTCAGATTAAAGTAGAGCATTTTCCCACCAGTGATTTGTGTAATTGGAGAGGAATGGGAAAGTTGTTACTAGTACATCTTGACCTCCAAAATTTTCCACAGTAAAAGCTATTAATGTATCAGTTTTATCTTGTGTGTGTGTGTAACAAAAAACCAATACCCAATAACAGGTAAAACTGACGACAGGTAAAAGGAACTGTGGTAGAGGATGAGGGAGGAGTCACCAAGAGGGGAGTTTTTTATCTTTGTTCCTTCCCAGCAACTTTAAACTACCAAGATTTCCTGCAGACCTGGACTTTGCCCAGAACAAACTATTTCATTGCCATAAGACTGAGCAGGTGCTTTACAATGTGAAACACACACATGACATTATGCTGTTGTAACAGAAATAAGGTTGGCTAGAAAGTTCTATTGATTTTATGTTAAAGTCAGCAGGAACAGAGGAGGACTGCAGGAAACAACAGCAGTTTTCCCCAACATTGGACACTTGTCTAGACTGTACTTTTGCCAAGAAAGGTTGGACCAGATGATCCTTGAGGTCCTTTCCAGCCTGGTATTCAATGATTCTATGAAACTGTGGCCAAGGCCCCAAGGCCTAATAAATAACCAAGGTGATGGGATTCCTATAGCCTGGCACGGTAGCAGAGCCATGCGGACGATGACTGAAGGTGTCAAGGCTGGCCCCAGCCGAGAGCCAGCCGATAACCCTGGAGACTGCTGCTCCTTGTGTAATCAGGAGCTCACAGATCGCTGGCAGCAGCAGGAGGGCAGATTTTCCTCTTGCTGCTTCGCCAACAGGGCATCTCATCTCCAAAGGTCCCCTACCCAAAGGGCAGAGAGTATTAATCCCCAAGTCTCCTCACACCTCTCCAGGCGATGCCACCATTGGCAGATTCCAGCCCAAATAGCAGAGCTCTTTCCCCAGCCCTGTGAACAACTCTACTGTAAAAAAATAATCTCCAAGCACTCTTCTGCTCTAAGCGCTGTGCTGCAGTGACTGCCCCTCTCCCAGGCTTCTTCCGTTTTACCTAAAGAGTGTACAGCTCCATGCTTTGCACTGAGGAAAAGAAATACAGAGGGAAGATGCTTCTTTTATACTGATTAGACGAAGAGCTCATCTCATTGAAGTATTTTGCCCTCACTGTGTTTAACACATATGACTACTGGACTGTTTTATAAATTCTCTTTGCCACCAAATAGATCATAATATCCACTTCAGTCCTAGAGGATGACTCTAGAAAACAGTCCTATAAAAAAAAAAAAATCACAATTTGTCTTTGAGAAAACTGAATTAAATTAAGAAAGATGGAACTTCATGTTTCATGAAATACACTCTTGGGTGATACGTGTGTTGCTTTCAAGATTTAAAAAATCTCTTTAGTTTTAGAAAATAAATCTGAAAAATTAGGGTCTGCTTTCAGAGCTCATCCTAAATACTATTTCTGGAGTCTAGTCTAACTGTTGTGTTTCTGACATCCTAGTTACCCAGTGTGTCTAAACAAGGTTCCATCCCATTCTCCTCCCCTGATCTCCAGGGAAATGGGCAGCCCTGCTCCAGCTGCGCTCACACCTTGGGCCAGCTGGGGCCACCACCACTCACAAGAAACGCAGCTGGCACCGATTTCACAGCTACATAAAGCCAATTCTTTCTTTATCCATCTAGTGTTAGCATGAGCTGGCACACTCCAAAACCAAAATAAAAAAGCAAGTTAATCTGAATTTTGACGTGCTGGCCATGAAGTCTAAGTTACTTTCTCCAGAGGTAGAACAAAAGCTTTGGTTTATTGGCTACACATTTCCAGTAAAACATTTAAGCTCTGTTTGCAAACACTGGCTCTGTCATGGTATGTGGAGAGTCAAAGCTGGCTGTGTTGTACAAGTCACTACACTTTCAGTGCTGCACAGCACATTTTTTATTATGTTGTGCAATACCTTGTCTTTGGTTTTTTCTTTTGAGCTGAGCCTCACACAACAGTTAGGTTCGTAAAGCACCTGTGATGCTGCTACAGGTCGGTAAGGGCGGTCCTGAGCCAGTCTGCTCCACAGCTGGTGGTGGCTGACGCCTGGGAACTGCCCAGGTGCGGGCTCCAAAGCTAGCAACTTCCTGAAGGGGCAACCCGAACCAGCACCGGGATGGGATCAGTAAAATGCTGGCTCACCTCCAGATTAAAAATCGCTCAGTTTGCTCACAAAATCAAACAAGCCAAAGGATTCCTAGTGCAGCTCCACCAAAGTATATTTCAAGACATTAGCTACAAACATGTATGCTTTGTACTAAAGTGCTTATTAGACAGGTTGACCTAGAGGAACACACACACAAATGAAAGCCACACGCTGCAGTATCACAAGTAGCTTCTCAGTTCTTCCCTAATGACAGATTCACAGCTCTTAGTGCCAGAATGGGCGATTACATTCATTTTGCCTAACCTTTCATTAAGGAATTTGGGAATCCTAGAAGAGGCTGAGACCAGCCACCATTCAGAAAGGATTATAACAATTCAGGAAAAAGAAAAAAAAAAAAAGAAGCAGCAAGATCTGGCTTGCAATCTGCAAAGCATATACCTACGCTGCAGACACTTGGAGGTTCATTTGTGTCCTCTAACCTCAAAAAATAAACTAGTGCTTTCAAAGCAGACAGTATGGGTTTCTCTATATCGCTGTCTAAAATAATTTGCATGCTGTACAAGTGAAAAATGATACTAACTTCAGAGATTCACCAGTCTGGCCACACTGTACCAAGCTTAGAACATAACAGCAGAGTATTTCTCACTAAGCACTGAAGTCAAGACTCAAATTGCAGAATACTCTTTTTTTTTTCCCCCCATTAAATTTCTTGATTAAAGCAACAATCATCCCAAACACAACTTCTACCTTATAGGCCAGCTGTGCTGTCCTGGACCAAACCCCAGAGAAAGGGTCAGGTTCGAGCGCTTCACGCTGTGATACTCACCGAGATGCGACATCAGGACAGTGCTGCTGCCTTTGCCGTGCGCGTTGTAGATCACAGCTGCTGCTGCACCTCTTCTGGCTGCCACGTTGATTTTTTTAGCAAAACTGCAATTGCCTCTTTCAATCAGCGCTATCCACGGAGCTTCTGTGATGGTGAACTGAGTATCTGCGTCACAGGCTTGAAGATCAGCAGCTTTAGGAATGGCCAGAAGCCCCCGAGCACTAAGCAGAGGCGAATGTGCTCCATAGAGGCCACACTCACACTGCTCGGACACAGACCTGTTGCTAGTGCTGTTGAAATAGAATAAACTTACAGAGGCCCTCACAGAAAATGCCTCTGTAGTCTTAAACAAAGTACTGACGTCCACCAGGAGGCAGAAAAAAATGAACTTAACCGCTTGCTTCATTGCTTATTCGGCTAAGCACAAAATGTAGACGTCTACAGATATTTTCAGCTGGCGGAGGTTGCTGTTAGCCCACAGCCTGCTGAAGAGTCTGAAATTTCAGTTCCACCAGGAACCTGACACCACCCAGGTAAGTCCTCGAGGCGTCTGAGCTTATCTGGAGTGGGGGCCGGGATGGGAGCCCAGGGACACGCCCACCTATTGTGAAGTAGAGGTGTAACCAGGGACACGCCCTCCAGTTGTGAAGTAGAGGTTCCGACTCAAGGACCTGCCAGTAACCCACGGCCCTAACCTGCTGCTCCTTTTTCACAAAGCTCCCTTCTCTCCCTCCTCCCCCATCACTGCACAAATTCGAGCTTTGATGATGCTTCCCATGAGATTGCTCAAGCCCCCTGCTCCTATTTCAACCTGCCCGTCACTTCAGAGGACCAGGTCATCTTTCACCCAGTGATGTAGCTCAGGGTTCTCACTTCACAACGCAACGTGATGCACATGACCTTGTTAAAAAGGTCAAAAGGGGAGGGGATTATTTTAAAAAATTTCCATCTTACAGACTAAGATAACCAAGTTATTCCCTGCATTTCTCCTTTCAGATTGAGTCATCTCCTCCGTCAGGTCCAGCCTGTTCAGGTGTTTATAATGGACTGATTTTAACATTGATTTATACCAATGCAAGAGACAGAATCACCTGAACTGATCACAGAAGGAAACTACCTCCTTCAGCCCATTTTCACACTCTAGCTCACGTTCAAGATTTACATTGAGACATTTGGTTATCACACAACTCTCCCTTTCTGGATGTCAGTTCTATAGATTCTGTCTCTGAATTCAGTCAGCGTTGTATTTCATAACAACTACTAGTACCAAGTCCTGTTTTCTTAGAACAGAAAAATGAAAACCTTTCTAATGTCAGAACTCTGTAGTCCATAATGAAAATAAAGGGCAAATTGTAAAGTTAAAGACCTTTTTCCCATTTTTCTGCAGAAGTCATGCCGCACACAGTGTTGAAAGCCAAGAGAAGCTCCAACTGGTGGCATATATTTCGATGGAAGCTCTACCTACTTCTTCCATAAACATTCTTTAAAAAAAGTAAACATGACTGTGGAGAAGATCCTTGGAAAACTGAAACAGCTTTCAGAAGTGAAAAGAAAATGGAAAGAAACTGAAAGAAATAATCCAAGACATTTACAAATATTAATTCATTTATTTATATTTTTCAGTTTTCAGTGTTGCACTAAGTTCTACATCACATTAATTCAAAAGTGATCTTACCTCTAAGATCTATGAATTAGCAAGTTTTATACACTTGAAAGTACCATTAGCTACATACAGTTTACCTTCTTCTGTTTTTCTTTGAAATTAATGATGGAAACATAAGAAACATGCAAATGTAAGATTTTAGAGCACAGTTCTTCAGTTGGGTATGAACTCTACAGTTAGAGAATGTGCTCTGATAGTACTTTACCCTCAGCAGTGGCAATATACAGCAGCAAAAAAGATTATTCCTATGACATTTTGCAGGAGTAAAGATTCTGTATCTTGGTTTAACATGGCAAAATTAACATGTTTTGACAGACTCAGGATCAAAAATACTTTGGTTTTATACTTGTGTCAATAAACACCAAGTGAAATAAAACAGCAAGTAGTTTCTTTGCAGAGAGGACCTTCGCCCCAGTGCTACAGCGCTGGTTTGGCAGGGAGAGGGGAGACAGAGTGGTGGAACCATCTATTAACACTGCAACACTTCAGAAATGGAAGTCAGCATATTAAGTTCAGTGTAACTCACAGGGATGGGGTAAGCGCCTCTACAGAATGAGAGTATTGAAATTCCAAGTCTGCTACGGGCATTGAATATTCTCTAGCTACAGAGAGCCTGTGCTTCTAACACTGGCATTTCACTCTGCAAGACTAAGCATCTCTCCTTCCCAGCTTCTGCTATGAAAAATTTCAGACGTCACCTCTGTAAAATAAAATTACATACTTTAAAGTCCCAAGCGCATAGTATACATATTCCACACCATTCTGGTATTTCTTTTAGAGTTAGGAAGTCCTAACATGGAGGATGAAATGATTAATGCTATGTGTTTAAAGTGTACTAAGCAGTGCAATGCGGCAAAGAGCATTGGCTGTGTTTCTGTTGGGTGGGATGGGTGGGATGGCTAGAGCAGCTGAACAGAGTGGCCCCACGACAGGGTGAGCCACATCAGTCCTTTCATACAAAGATAATTACTTTAAAAATTGCTTCTAGAAATAATGGTTTCATTAAAATCAGACTTCGGCCTGAATTATATCTACATAAAAAATACTGGCTGACACAGTCAGCATGGCTCAGTTTAGTACACGAAGTGCTGGTGCTAATCTCTCTCGCTCTAGAGCAATGGCCTCTAATCTTCACATACCCATAAGCAACAAATTACACAATAACATATTGCGAGCAGCACCACGCTCTTCTTGGGTTGGTATGTTTTCATTTTGCCTTCTGTGGCAAGGTTACAAGGTACTCTGATAGGCATGGGTTGACAAACATTGCTCTAGAACTAATACTGTATGATCCATACAAAATATAAACATACAATACATAGTCACATTTAACTTTTAGTCCCTGTGCAATTTAAGTTAAAACTTTTCTCAGTAATACATTTTAAAACTGTAAACCACACTAGAGAGACAGAATAATGTTATCAATTTCTTTAGAATGTTAAGGCTTTTACTTTTTATCTTGAAGTTGCCTATGAACTTGTACTATAATAAAGACACTTACGTTTCTCCTTCAATTACCATTAGCTGAAGTTAGGGTACAGAATTTAAGTGCTTGAAGACAAAGTCCACTGTCCCCAGGGCAGAGGAGTGAGCTACTAGTTGAAAGAGATACTCCTTAATTACCAACAGGCTGCTAAAACGTGCCTAGAAGTTTTCCACAAAAGAATAAAAATCTGTGTTTATAAATTAACTCTTTGGTCAATAATGGTACAATTTAATTGGCAAGCGTCCATAATGCAATCATTTCTTCTCAAAGAACTGAACTGAGACTAGTTGTCAAATAGCAATGTATTTTAGCTCCTGCTCAAGAATAATTTCCTAAGGACCCAGCTGTATAAATGATTTGAGGCTGTTTGACATGGGGAGAAAAAGTGGGACTTGGTTCTGAACTCAGCAGGAGCCAGCTGCTACTTACAGGCAAAAAGCTGACAGAATTTTAGTCTCCTGCTCTTGTGGAAGCAGCAGCTTCTCGCAGCTGCTGAGCTCCTTCATGTACTCAGAATACAGCTATTAGTTAAAAGAAAGAGGATAGTGGTGATCAACAGGAAAAATACGAATTTTTCTATGGTGTGACAATCCTGCCATGCTAAGCACTCCTTGAAGAAAGTTCTTCCTCTTGCAAAACTAGAAGCAAGTTCCATAACAAAGTTTTTTTTTAAATATTTCATTATTTTTTTATTAATAAATAAAATATGTTAAAAACCTTTGGGTGCTATACTCACTACCCTACGCTGTATATACAAAAGCAGACATATAAAGACACAGCAATTGATGTGGCTAAGGCATAAAGAACTAAAAGTGGCTTCTTGGATCACTGAGTCCAGACCCCAATACTAAAGGCACTGTGGTATTTAATCACTTTCACAAACACAGTAAGCTTCAACCCTAAAAAGCAGTTAGGCTGCCCCTAATACCTCCCACTAAAAGATCACTATAGATCATAACAGCTCTAATGCTCAAAATTATTCTAATTTCCAGCCTAAATTGATATCACAGCCAGTTAATTCTTTTGCAAACACTGCCTTTAATATTGGGAAAGCCTGTCTCTCTTCTCAGTTCTCACCCTGATATAAACATTTCCTGTGCACGTATGTGCACAGGCAGAGAAAGAGAGGTAACAATCATATTTATACTCCTCGGTATCCTATCAAAAAATAAGCTCACTGTATTGCCTATTGATCCTTTTTGAACATAAATGACCAAGACATTATCTGTTTCAAGACTGCCAAAAAATAAAGGCAACAATCATCCTTCTCAGTTACACGGATGACTATGGCAATTGCTCTAAGAATCGTAATTTTACGTTTGTGTCTGCTAGTTCTAGAAAAGTGCAATGTGTAGAGGGTGTATTCAAGTTACAGCAATTTTATTTCCCTCCTTTTGAACAATATAAATCTGAAAAATAAGTTATTAAATTACATTGATTCCAGCACACCAGGTTCCACTGTCTTGTAGATTTTGCTCAGGAAGACTTCTACCTTATCATCACCCAAGTGACAGATGTCCAAGATGCAGACAACATGTTTGCCGTCTAGATCCATTGCTGCTTTTACAATTTCATCTAGAAGTTAAGAAAAGGTGTTTTAATATACATACAGTAAAAACGTATACTGAATTGATATTGTTTTCCATGCAGTAATGTGTATATGTTCAAGCTTCTTGCAGTGAAAAACTCTATTAAATGCCCGCCTAGTGGGATTTTTCTTTTTTCTGGTAGAATTTTGTTCGTAAATTCAATGACTAGAAATTATAGCATCAGAACTTAGATATGCAAAAGCTGAAATATGCACTACTTAACCATTAGTGATTCTCAGATTTCACAGTATTATTCAAGGAAAAGTAAAGATGTATGTAAATAAAATCAGGTCTGTCTACATAAGCATGCAGAAAACCACGATGCTTCTATTGCATTTTGCAGTATGATACATGTTAATAGTATTCACCATATTTGCTGGAAGGTGATAGTAATTAGAAGCATATTCTGAAAGAAAATAATTCAATAGCAGGCAAATACTTCAGTTTATAGGCACTGTAGGTTGCGTTAAAGGAGCTGTTCAAAGTGACATCAGTGAAATGGATTGACAGATTGACAATTATTCCACTCTATTTCAAAGCAGATCAAGCCAAGAGTCACATGCTCAGCTACACGTACTGACTTCTATGTCAGTATGATTTTGCCTCAACAAATAACTGCAAATACTATGTAGGTCACTTAGGAGTTTGTGGTTTGGATATTAAAATACTATCTGCAGAGTATGAGAACAGCTCCAGCAAAAACTGCCTTGAAAGTTCAGTATTACATCTATTTACTAAAGGTAGTCACACAGAATTTATGGATCTTTCACTGAAGACATAAACAATGTCTGACCTACAACAGAGATTTCTATAGAGGATTAACTCCTGAAAAATAAAACAAGAAATGATAAATGAGTAATGTCAGTGAAAGCCAGTCTCACTTGAAAGTGGAAACATGTCATGACGCCTTCCATTGCTAGTGGCCTTCTGCTGACATCCAGAGATGCAACTCATATGAGACAGTAACGTATCATGTTGAATGTCTTCCAGTTGAAATAAATGGGGATCTTCAGGACAAAACAGTGGAAGAAATGCAACATCTATTGCTACATCATGGTTTATACCTGTTGAAAAAAAATATTTAAGTTAGCAGAAAAATTAATCTCCAGCCCATTAGCAACTTCACGCACCATTTCTTTTTTTTACTATTACAGGCCAAACACTGATTTTCATTTACTTGTTCTTTGTCCATTAATTAATAACTAATGTCTAAAAATACATTTTAATATATACATATATATGCATTTATACACGAGCACATTCAAATTGATATGATGTTGTAACACGCTATGATTTAAGGCTAACAATGCTGTTAGCTCAGAAAATATTAAGCCAACATTGAAAGCCATCTCACACTCCTTTTTAACTTTATCACTGCTACAAGGGCAAAGAAATTCATTTTACAACCAGTATATCTATGCAATATGAGGTGCAATACTTGCGCTACTGTCATCTTGACTATTATATTGTAAGTCCCAGGATTCTAATGACTGTAAATATTCAAACACCTTCTCTGAAAACCTCCCTTAGCAAATAATGGAAACTTTCAAATTATGGAAACTTTAACATCAGCATCATTAAGCTAGACAATTTCCTTCTCCTTTTAATAGGAAAACAAAATCAAACAGATTAATAGCCCACAGTAATGCTAACAAACAGATAGACATCAACTTGCATATATATATTTTAACAAATAAAGATCAATCAGCTGACACTTTGTGCTAACCAGAAGCAGCAGAGAGCAGTTGATGAGTATGGCTAAAATACAGCCCTCAAATTTTCTATCATGGAAGAAAGGGACTTTAGGAGCAACTCTGCTCAAAAAACAACTCAATGAGAATAAAGCTCAAAAGAAGTATTTTGAGTATTCTTAAAGGGAAAAGGACAACTAACTTGTTTCTGATAAATACCTCTCCAGCAGGAAAGTCAGCTGTCAAGTGCAATTGAATAATTTACCCGATTACGTCAGACTGGTTGAACTAGTAAACAGGACCTCTAATTGTAATAATCAATAGCTTAGGGACTACACACATTCTTCAAATGATACACATAAGGCTATCAAAAAAATTGCAATTATATAAAAAGTAATACTAGAAATTGATCATTTCATTTCAAGGTATTTTTAATAAGAATTACAGCTTTCAGGTAGAAAAATATCCTAAATCGTGACTTCAACAAAAATCTAAAACATCAATAATTTTTTTAAACTTCAAGAAATACTCAGAATCAAGTGATAGAGAAATCCATTCAGTTTCAACAAACCTTCAAGTCATTCATAAGTTAATGCAGCAAAAAGCAACGATCTTATACTGCTCCTGCTTAAGCTTTTTTAGAAGCCAAGCTACCAAATACTTACCCAGAACTGTCACTTCGTAATACCCAAGGCCACTAGCACTTTTAAACTCATTGATATTTTTATCTGTCCTGGTTTCTTTTGGCTGGTGCACTGCTGCATAAAGGTTGTACTGTTGCATAAGTAAGTCTTTGTGCACATAATCAAATTTACGTGGGATGCTTTCTGGGAAAATTGTGCTGTGGTGCAGGTATTTCATTAACTTGTCCTTCACTTGTGCCCACAGGTCACTCTGCCATGAATCACGAGTTCTTCCCGTCTCTTCAGTTTCAGGTATAGCACTCATTCCTTCTCGGTCTATTATAAACACAGAAAATATTTAGCTGTTTATATGCTCATGGAATCATATCACTTCTCTGCTAGATAAGAAATATTTTCGTTAGAACATTTCAATTATGAAGACATGGCAGAATGTTCAAAACGTACAACACAATGAATTAAATTGGGGTTGGAACATGAGTAAACTGGTAACCTTAGAAGCTAGACTTGTAGTAAAAAGACTTATTTCACCACACAAAGAGCATCATCATGGCTTATTTTTGGAGGGCACGTAACTTGTTTAATGAACAGCCAGAAACTACGAAAACAAGTTTAAAATGGGTACAAGTGAAGGTAAACTTTTTCATCCCTTGCACAATTAACTATATGCTTACATTGAGGACTATGCTACATTTAAAATTTCTTGCTATACACTCAATGATAGCTCCATTCTTCTTTCCTATTACATGTAACTTGAGGATTGTTAATGGTAAAAGCTTATACAGCCATCACCTCCCATTTTGAAGGGAAGTGTTAAATCCCACCTTTTGAGCTTATCAGAAAGCTCATTTCAAAATATTCCCATTATAGCCTTGTAGAGCTCCTCCATCTCCTGTGAAACAACTTCTCATCAAGTAGCCTTCTGAACAGGGTATATTATTCACCCCAATATTTCTCTACAAACATGCTTTTTGACTTCTTTTTAGGCATCATAATTGCTACGATGGGAGTACCAGGATGTTAAAAAACGAAGAAACCAGAATGTACACAGACAAACTTCATACAACACGTGCAAGAACATTCAACATGGGAAATGAGAGTCTTGCTGCATTGAGTTAGACAACAAAGGACAGTGAATTTAAAGAAAATTGACACTAATACTGAAATTAAAAGTGTGCTCCAGATTGCATAAAGCAGCCTGCAGTATTTTTCTCACAGAACTGGAATTAATCATAAAAGGTAAAGGGGCACATGACAGCTGCTACACGAAGAAATGTTTTTTCTCACCATTTTACTTGGAGAATTACAGTATTCTCTACAAGTGTGAAGACTTAATACTATACCTTAGGCAAATAAAGTACAAAGAAGTTTCCTAATCTAACCCCCCTTTCTCTTTCTAAAACTTTCATCATTACTTTACTTTTCTCCCTCAATATATGATCGGTGCTGTAACTGTAATTTTTGTATGTCCTACTTGTACAATCCTTATTAACTCAGCATAAACAGATGTGTAATCAGGACGGCACAGTGGGAACAGCCACCACTGGTTATTTAAATAATAAGATGCTGAAATCTTTAACAATCTGACCGTGTTTTAGAAGAAAAATAAAGCGTTTGAACTCCTCTAGGTACCAGAGACCCTCTTGGCAGCAAAGACTACTTTCTTCTTTAAACCAATCAAAAATATAAAAATGGCTATGGTGAACATTTAAACACATGATTTCCCACAAAAAGCAATTGAGATGAACCCTATTTTGAGTTCAGCTAGCAGAAGAATTTTTTTTAAATCCACTGTATAATTCCAGTATACAGCAGATGTTTTTTTCTTGTAAAATTTTAGAATTTAATTTGATCATCAGCTTACACTGTTACTATAAAGTTCGTTTCTTGCAAACACTTTTGTTAGTAAATCTGAGTCAGTGCATTTCTGCTTTACAGTCACATTTCATTATCTTGCAGCACTGGCTGCAATCTTTTACTCCTCCTTTGTACCTCTTGCAAAAAACAGTATCTGGAGTAAATGAAATTCCAGTGAGTGAACCTTGTCCCAGCACCCCCCCCCCCCCCCCCCAGCCAATACCTCAAAAAAGATATTTCAACATTTAAAAAAGGCACTTAAAGATATCCAAACCACAATAAATAATTAATCAGCTCTTTTTGTACATCTACCCAATGACTACTACAAAGTGTTACTTTGATGCAGGCTGCTATGATATGGAGCTGCTAAGAGACAGAAGGGTCAGCACCACTAACACATAGTTACAAAGGGAGAGGGGAAAAAATTTCATGTTCCCATAAATAGCTTCTAAAGGCAGCTAAGGGCAGTTTCCCTTGCTGTCATTTAAAAAAAACCAAAAGCTCTACCTGGGACCATGGTAACATCACTATGAAGCTTAGAGTAACACTTTTCCATTTTATATGGTACCTATGACCTGCATATCAGTAAATGGAAAAATAAGTATATGATACATAAGTAATTGATATATAATCTCAGAATACTGAAAAAAAAGGTATCTTCAAAATCTGAAGAAAGACAGCATAGAATAGTGTTCACTTTGATACATACACCACCATTAGTAGGCTTGTTAAGCAAAATATAGACATGCTGTTATTTAGATAAAACTAGCATCAGCTAAACAATTAGTATTTTATATAAGACTAATAATATTGCCGGTAGGACTGATGTTATGTGAGAAAAATATGTGCATATGTTCAGTAGCTACATTTACTAACATATTCATATAATTATTGTATACTTACATTAGATGAGAGACTGATTTGTTTATTTTGGACTACACTCAAAATATCAGCCAACTGAAGTTAAATAGGGTTTCACATGCAGTGAGGAAATACTAGTGTGAATTATATTTTAATTTAAGAATAAAAGTATCTAAATAGATCTGTATTACAGCTATAAATATCTAAATATAAGTATCTAATGCAAGATTTTTTTACTACAGTTAAGAAATGAGACATCTATTTCATTGTACATCTTCACATCCTTTTTTTTTTTTTTTTTGAAAACCAACCTTTTAAACCAACCCATTGAAACTGCATACATGCATTCATTTTATGAGATCTACCCAACAGCCCACCAATTCTAGAGAGAGTAACAGCATAGCACAAACTCTACAGCTACCAGAAATGCCTCTAAAAATAATTTCAGGTGAGAACACTCAATCTGATTTCTCATTTTAAAAAGCAACAATAAACTTGATCAAAGACTAACAACCAATAAAGTAATTCATTATCAAACTGGCTTACTTTTCTTACTTTTGAACAACAGATCTCTACACAGTACCTGAGGCTGCTCTTTCTCTGGAATAAAGCTTCACTTTAAACAACTATCTGTACAAATTTTTCTCCAATTTGAAAGTTTCCTCATCATTTCAGTCTCTTTAATATATTAAACATTCGGGAAAATTCACTGTAATTTCTATTGCTTTAAAGCAGCACAATGGAGTAGATCATCATCAACAGGCTACAAAGATAACCTATTGTGGTCATTACTAAATTAAGATGAACTGCTGCCTTGCAAAAATGAAAGGATGGACAACATTATACATAATATAGCTATACATAGGAGTAAATTGGCAGATGTTAATGTTGGGACAGATGCTAGTAGTAGATGAACTTTTAGAGAAAATTACATGACTCAGAGTATATTCAGTCAGCTTTAAAAACAGGAAAACATGTCATGAAATTAAAAGCAGACCAAGTTGCACATAAGGCAAATTAAGCTTCTTTCTTCATCCAAAACCAGATATCAAGAACTGCATGGAACACGAGTTTATTTTTCAATCACAAAGGAAGAAAGAAAAAATTAGTAATATTAACTTAGAAAAATCCCTAAACCAAACATCATTCTTATTACTGGCTTATACGTTTCATCTATTTCCTCCCCACATCTTGTATTTGTCTTTTTAATTAAATACTCACATAGCTTTGGGGCTACCTTCCCAGAGAGGAACAATTTTATCACATGCAGATCACTATAGCAAGAAAACTGCCAACAGAAAATATGCAGTCTTATGCTAGTAAGCACTTCTGGGGTACAAAACTAACTTAAAACTTGCATAAAGCAACACAGAATTTATTCCCCCATACTGGAAAACAGCCCCACGCTGTCCTTCCAGCCATCCTTTAGAACACATCAGGGACACGATGGAGCAGAATGACATTAACAATACCTTGCTACAGTGGCCCCTAGAGGTTGATGCAGCCAGATGTAGGGAACAGCTGTCTTGACAAACAAGGGTTATAAGGCTTTGTTGCCTATTTTGGACCTGAAGAGAAGAAGCAGACTTAAACCTCCTAAGGTTATGTAGCAACTATTTGCAACGTACCTGTGCAGCACTGTAAACTGTCTGATACAGCTTGTCCGTTTTTATCTTGCATGGAACCTTCATGTTGAAATTCATCCAAGCTATAAAAAGAAAGTTATAGCATATATATATTTAAAACCTATTTAACCTCAAACACTGAGCAGCAAAAGTTCAAAGCTTGACAGATTTCTAGAGATAAATGATACGAGCTCAAATGAGTGGGCACTAGTACCTGGTTTCATACCACAAGACTTGTAACATAGCAGCTTGACATAACAAGACCTGCTACGCTCAGTAAATCGGTTTTGAAGAGCTTAGGACAAGAACTACTGTAGTTCTTTGCTTTATGAAGTAGACAGGAAAGCATTTTACACTCAAAACCCAGTGTTTGTTGCCCTCTACTGGGCACCTGCTGGAAATAGCATGTGTGACACTAAAAGCTGAACATCACAGATGGCCAACAGGTTTACGACTCGATTCTGAAAAACGGTTGCGCAGCATGCTGCTGCACTTTCATATCGGCACCCTGCAGCAGTCAAAAACAACGCACGAATGGAGCCTTATATTCCAGAATCCAAAATGATAGAGAAATTACAAACATATATTTTCCTTTGGATATACTACCCTGTTTTAACAATCGGTTCAATCAGGTAAAATAGATTTTTGTTATACTTTCATTTTTAACCATGAAAGTTTGAATTAACAGAAAGCAACTATTCTCTAACAACCTCTAATGAATTACCTAGGATATTATGCAGGATAAAAATGTAACAGATACTCTGCATCCACAACATGGTAAAAATAAGCTCTAGGCCCATTTATTCCTTTCTTCTTTGCTCTGTTCCTTATTATAAACTCACCATAATGTCTGAATAGACTTAGGAAAAAAACCTATCTTGATTATCTTGCATTACAAATAACTGAGACATAGGCAAGACTTTATTAAGGTACCATCAAAACTCCAGACTACCAAAGCAGTTACTAATAAAAGTTTGTAACTGCAAATACATAGATAGTGAAAAGGGAATCAAAGACGAACATGCTGTTTAGTGGGACATTCTGTTTTTCAGTTATAAGGATTTACAGGGTTTTTTTTTCAATTTTTCCCATGTCAGATATGAAATTTTCAAGACAGATCCTATCAATGTTTCATAAAAAACAGAAAATATCTAAAATCTAGTGAAAAGATAAAAGGAAATACATTGTGGTTTTTTGAGTATGAAATGCACTATCATCATGGTGTGGGCTAAGTAATGGAGTGACCTTCTTGTAATCTCCAACACTAGGCACAAAGGAGTCCTCACTTAAGCAGCACAAACTGCAATTGAGGTTTCAGCCACCTAATTTTGTAAACAAAAAAAGCTGCCACTTGGAGAACTTTAAAACAGCATGACCTTACTTGTCTCCAACCAGCCACCCAAGCTTCTCAGCAGACTTGTGTTGAAAATGTTAGTAAATGAAAATTTGTATCTGTTTCTATGTGACTTTGTAGTCCAAAGCATTTTTCAAATTTTGAAGTCCAGGGCAACCTCAGAAAAATGCATGCAAGATGTCAGATCTACACTGATCCAGTGGTATTTTTATGTTTTCTGTGAAAGGTAGCAGGAAAGTGTCTCTTTCTAAAATGATAATTCAGTAATTACACTGTGCTTCCTATGGTATTATTTCTAAATAAAAGAATGTTTCCATGAAAATAATATCTTGTGAAGAATTAATTCCTTTTACAAGAACCATCATGGAAAATAATTATTGTGTATGCATAACAATAAATTAAACATTGACATACCAGCTATATTAGCATGTTTTCAAGCCATTAGAAGACATTTTCAAAAGTACTAACAAAAGTAGTCTAATTAGAAATTAATGCCCACAAAACTAATTCTCACTTTTGAGACTCAGACTTCTCAACAAGAGACATGAAAATCTAGCACTATGTTGAGAAAGGCTTGCTCAGAAATCACCGTGTCAAGTTAGATATATGCCAACTTCCCCCTTCATTAAAGCAGAGGATTAAACCAAATCACACTGCTGACAAGTTGATATTATGGAGTTGGTTTCTTTCCTTTTAAAATTCTCTAGTTTTAGAGGTGAATAGGCTCTCATTAAGACCTAATAGAGCCTCTGAAAAATATGAAAATAACTTGCCACAATTTTTCCCCACTTCTTTCACAGATCTGTAGCTGGGGTGGTTTCTCCTACCTGCCCGACGTGTTATTCCTACAGGACTGCTTTGTGCTGGATGTGCATACACTGTAACTTGAGCTACATTCGTAAGGGAAACCTACTTGTCTATACACACAGTTGATATGTTTCTTTGCCAGCCAGCATGCCTGCAACCCACCTGATCTAACCCAAACCCTTCCATTTCCTGCAATATGCTGTGGCTGTTGTACACCAGAACAGCCACATTCCTGTTTTGCCCATGCCAGCTTTATAAGAACTTGTGCCATGCTGAATTTGCTATTCCCAGCCTGCATTCTGCAGACTCCCCTTTCCACAGATGCCCACTTGCAAAAAAGCCTTTATTCAGTATTTCTGGATGCACTGGTATTCAGCTTTTCAGTCATTTTACTTTGAAGTATTGTCAACAAAAAAAATATTAATCAAAATAGACGGCAGATGAATACTTTTAGAAAATATTGGAAAAATAAGCATGTCTTGTGCTTCACACCTGTTTCCTAAGCACTGGGACTAAATGTGATGAATAAAATTAAGAAAAAATAGTTACAACTTGTAGCTATGCCCAAATGATGTGAGGAATTAAAGTGCCTCAAAACAACAAAACAAAACACCCCACTCACTGACATATAACTGGTAAAAGCCTTATTTTATAGACTGGTTTGAAATCAACTTAACTGTCATGACACTATGATGGTATATGCACCTACCACAGCAGTAACAGAGAAACCAAACAGTCTTCTACAACAATTTGACAAGTCTACAGAAATTGAATGTTGGTATCTACCAATTTCTCCCTGAAAAATTCCGATTGATGTGAAAAAGGGGTCTGAAGGAAGTGTCAAATCCTGGGAAACTTTCAGTCATGCAAACCTCAGGCTGTATTTCCCCGTATAATGGAATCCCCATCCCTTAGCTCTCATCGTAGGGGAGGGAAAAAGGAGAAAAGGGTTTAAGTTACATGAACATTTAGAAGTGAAACTGCAAGGATAGAAGCATACAAACAAGTTACTTTGAGGCAGTGTAGAGTGTGAGCAGGCAGTGCACCAGCAACTCCGTGGTAACTGCAGTGCTAAACTTACAAATACTAAAATGCTAAGAAAACTACTGGGTTTTTTCACTTCCACATAAAAATAAGCCTTTCTAAAATTCCTGATCTTTTCCCATACACAATAAACTATCAATTAAACTACCTAGGGGTACGTTGAATGCTTAAAAGTACATTTATGTCAAATGTCTCTACTAGTAAGGATATAAATATCAACAATAATATTAAATTAACCAGTTTCTTCTTACCTTGTTCTTTCTGAAACCCTTAATAATCAGATAAATAAGTCACCTCAAATGGAGGAACTGAGGTTGTCAATAAAGAGCCTTAAAATAAGCTTTTACTGTTTAAAAACAAGAAAACTTAAAAATGCAACCACATGCTGAAAAACTGCACAAAATACTTGGTGCAAAATAATCTAAGCTAGAATATGTACTTCAAAATATATTTCTACTGTTGTTATTTCATCAACGTATTAAATATTTCAGTGAGAGCCAACATTCTGCTACTTCTAAGAAACAGGACAGAAAACAATGCAATTTTAAGGTATGTCAGGCTATTTTTCTTCATATGTTTCTTTTGCAATTTGGAGAATTCAGCACAACTTCATAGTTAATTACAGAAACACACAAGTTACCTTTTAATTATATAGAGTGAACCAGCTTTCCATAATCCAACACACACTTTCTCCTCCTTTAGTTGGGGTTCTAGCACTAATGGCATAGAGTGGACACACAGGTAGCGAGGAGAGTAGCAGATTGAGAAAAGCAGAGAACAAGGTAAACATGCCTTAACTTTTTGCTTCACTTTCAAGAAATGGGGAGAAAAACATTCTTCCCACCCTCCACCCCCAAGAAAAAAAAAAAGGAACATTTCTCAGCAAGTAAAAGAAAATAGGATTCCTCACATTCAAAAAAAAATCCTGATCTCCCTATGGATTTGTGCCACAAGTCCCTGCAAACTCCTGCACCACCTGCAGAGATGTGACCTTAAAGCCAGGCGTCAAGTTTTTAATGAACAGGCTGCAGAGCCAGGCAACTGTTTCCCCTAGAAAATGCAGTATCTGCCAAGAGGACCAGAGGAAACAACAGACATGAAGGCTTAAAAGAGACTCGTTTATCCCACAGAAAAAGCTTTGGCAAATGTTTTTCAAGAAAACAGGCACGCTTATAGGGCAGTAATACTTGCAGAATGGTCAACAACTTATGACCAACTGCATCATTACTATTGTTGCTATATCCCTAGCACCATGATTCTTTTTTTAGGGGGGAAGGAAGAGGTGCTAAAAGTAAACGAAGGTGGCAACTGAGGGGTATACGTACTGGTGACACAAGCCCAAAGCACCGCTGCCAAATACCCAAACATCTGAAGTTACTGACACCAAAGAGTTCAGACACTCAAGCTATCCTAGCTGTGTTTGGAAGAAATGACAAGAATTTATGGCCCTTAAACACAACGTATGAAGGAAAGTAGCTTTTTACCCCAGACTAACAAATAACAACACTCATTCAGTTTTCTTAATAATTTCCCATTTGTAGTTATTTCATTAAGTTCCAGATTTTTCAGGGCTCTGGATTTGAAATTCCTATCTGGATTTTAAAAAAACCATCCTTCTCTGGATCCAAACAGAGCTCAATAAGGACTGAGTGTTGGGTAGCGGAAGGAGCCAAGTGGCTTCTCAGGGGCAACTATACTTACACCTCTGTAGCATCAAGGATGATGTACAGCTCAGTCACTGCTAGCAAATCCATTAATGCTATTACAATGTTCACTCTGCTGGCTAATTAAGCATCCCTCCCTCCTACCTTTGATTTTCCTAGTTAAGCTGTAATCTCTCTGAAACAAAAACTACATATATTACTCTGCTTACCATGATGGATCCCTGTTACTACACACTCCCTAAGTAGCACTAGCAGCAATATAAAAATATGTTTAATAACACACTCAAAATGATGTTTCAGAATAAAATAATCCAATATATCTGAACTAGAATCAGTCCAGAGGAAGTGAATACAAAATATTAAACTCTACCCTAATCTGTTCTTTCATTTCACTTCCAATCCTGATCTGTAAAAGTTTCACTTCAAATGTCTTTGTCTCATCATTGCAATTCTTTAACATAATCAACTTCACATGACTTACCCAAATTTTCTTCTTGCAGACCGTGTGTAATAGAAGCAAGGTGTTACAGGAGTAACAGATGCACTTCCCCTTAAAGTAGGAAATTCACCATTATTTTACAGTATTTATTTAAATGGAAATACACAAAGCGAAGAACATGCATGTTTTTCTTTCAGGCAGAACTGACTTAAGACACTCAAATGATGGAATTTTTCTTATGGAACTGAAATCCACTAACAAGTTCACGGTAACACTGCCAAGACAGAAGTTCTATTCACCACGGTTTTCTTGGTCTTAAGTTTTCATTCAATCCTAATTATATTTCATCTCATTTTCCCTCAAAATATTCCAAATACCCACCCCTCTTCCCACACTATGACTTTTGGATGTGAAAAGTTGAGAAGAAAAACAAACCCTTTACAGCACGGAAAATCCACTACAAAAAAAAAAAAAGATGTGCCTGGCTAGGTTTTTGTGACATTAAATCTGTCAAAGTATACGCCAGGCTTTTAATACTCAGTATGGGTACATGAGATTTTGCACAAACATTGCAACAAAGGAAAGTCTTATACAAGCAGGTATTTTACTCTTGAATCTAATACAGCTTTATCAGACAAATTACTCTGTCTTACTCCATTTCCTTATATCAGATTGATACCCTTTGTCTATGTCTGACTAGATGCAATACAATTTCATGAAATCCCATCACAAGCAGAGCCATAGTACAAGTTATTTCGAGCCTTTAGGTTAGCGCATGACCACCATCTCCTTGCCTTTCTGACAGCAAGTTACAGCTACATGCAGTACGTTCGATTAATCAGAAAGAAAAAAATAAAGTGTGTTTGAAATTAAGGAACAGGTATACCAGATCCCAATTGTGCAATTTCAGTGAACAAATCTTATTTCCTCACACCACTGTAAGTGTTGCTGGTTCCACTGCTATGTCACTGAACTATATATGGTTCCAGTATCAACTACTTTTATTTCAAATCTGTGAGATTAACAACAAAGTAGAATAAATATTAATCAGAAGAGAGCATTGCAAAGCTGCTTTAATCAGTCCTTCATTAGCCTGAACAGTATAATTGTTATCACCTGATGATAGGAAAAGTACCTAACTACTTTTTAAAGATCAAACTATACAGGCTTTTTAAAGCTTTCTTATATATTTCTATGGCCTTGTCTCTGAACTAATTTCTGCAAACACTTTTTAGAAGATCCAGTACATATTTATGAAGAGAGCTTACTGTTCTGCATCTGTATTTAATCTGCGTGGTATCTTTCTCTTGACTGAACTCTTTTTTGATTGTAGAGCTTGGTGCTGATGTTGTTCCCCAGGAGTGCAGTGTGGCCCCAGAGTAGACTTAACTTCTTTTTTTTGAAGGTTGGTGTTTTTCCCCTTGTGAACACAGTCTTCTTTGGACATAGCAGCACTTTCAAGAGACTGAGAAGTATCTTTCTGCAACAGTTAATGGTTTAAGAGTTTCAAAGCACTTAAAGCTATCGGTTCCAAGTCAAAAATCTGCAAGCTTTAAAGAAACAATTTACCCCACCTTCTGAAAGTCATGTTGTATCTAGAAGAAATTAGCTTCTAATCACATTAATAAGATAAATTCCATCTAGAAAGTGACAGTGAATATGTTGCAGTAGCTGTCTCTCCTGCATTCTAATTTACATTAGGTTATCCAGTCAAACTCATAACTTCTCAACAGTTACCTAGTTTTACGGAGGACTGCCACAACACTTTCTGAAAAGCACGGAATCATTGCTTTTTAAAAAGTTCTAGATTATGATTTTCAAAAATTTTGCTCTCAAAATAGCAAATGAAATTAATCAAAAGACAGCGTAACTAGGTTCTGAACTCAAATGCAAAATTCTCCATTCTAATTACAATCATAGCTGCTTAAGTGCTATAGCATTAATTCTCAAACACTGTACCTGAACAAGTTCTGCTCCTGAGGCTTCTTCAGCTGCATTGCTAGAGCTGATGTATCTTATGGCACTAATTATTCCCTGGACAGCAATGCGCTTGTGTTCTCTGTAGTGCAAGTCTTCAATTTCTTTCTCCATTTCACCTATGGCTTTCAAAACCGATTCAACTGCAAAAAGAAATTTCCAGAAACAAGTTTTAAAGAAATACAACTTCAAAATGTCTGAATGCAAGGCTCAAAGGTAAGAATTTGTTACTAAATGTTAAATTGATTTAAAATTATATTTTTGAAGAATTTTAAATCTTTTTGCTGTTCACATCACACGGAAAAAATTTAAACAATAAATCTTTTTAGCTCACAAGCACCTTTTAGCATGTGTTATCAGACACCACAATTTCTGTTTCAGGTGAAATTTCTAATTCCCTGTATTCTTCAGTATAACCGTCTCAACTCTGATTTAGCAGAATACTCAGAGTAAAACTTCTGGGCAGATCTGTAGCTCATGTAAGCTGCTGCAGTTCTCCTGCAGCTAATGGTGCCATGATACTTTCTGTAAGATGAGCATCGTCATGAAAGGGAGTTTTTCTTAGATGACATTCAAATTTGTGTAATCACTAATAGTAACTGTGTTGCTTGTTAACTGATGCTTTAAATGCCTCGAGTAAGACTGAACTGAAAAAGGCTACAAATCTTAAAGATACTGGATGGTATGATACCTTTATTGTTTTTACAATATTTCAAAAAGTTATTTGGAGGTCGTGGAAAAGGATAATAGCCACCAATGACAGTTTTCTTCATTCGATCAGCTTCACTTTGTGTTTTAGTCCACTGAATGAAGTTTTTCACTTTGGTATCCTTGGTGTACGGCTGGCCCTTGTGCCACCCTTTTAAAACAGAAATAAACAGGTATTAACACCAAAGCAGGTTATTATTATTCATTCTCATCTTGAAACTATCTGAACAGTATGTCAAAAAAACTGGACTACAGAATCCAAAAGACATCTTTCCACTAGTCAACAGTGTTTTATGAAATGAGTCTCTTGAATTCCTTGACTAACACTTGCATTTGAAACTGAAAGTTAGACAAATGTAAAGTAACAAAAAGAAATAAAACAACTAGCAAAAATGCTACTAGAATACTTTCTCGCAGGAGCATACAAAACAGTAAAATGATCAGAAATTGGTTTATTAGCAGGAAAAAGCAGATAAATCATCTTCATAGGGTTCAGCAAAGATTGTTACTGACAGGTAATTTGCAAGGTATGTATTCATTGTTGGCTGCTTTAAAACCAAGATATGGACTAAAGACCAGTTTTATCAAATAAATTGTAATCTGACCAGGTCTATGTCTAACCTGTGAACTGAAATAGATCTTATCCAATGGTTTGCAATCTCCAGCTATAGTTCTCATTTAGGACCCAAAAAGACATAAAATGAACTAAACCTAGGGTGGGGGAAAGCTTAAGTATTTAATTAGAAAATGAAGCACAAAATACGCTGTAGGAAACTAAAGGAAAAAACCAACCTCTCAAACCCTTCATTCAGGAGTAAATTAAATCATCAGAAATCTATTACGAAAAAGACCAGCTTGCTTTGCTAGTCCAGTTAAGCACAAAACACCCTACCCAGCTGGTCAGGAAAGACCACGTGTATAGAACTGACCATGTTCAGGTACTTTTTTAGCACATACTTTTTGTCTATTTCTACTTGTTGGCAGAAAGATTCAGACTGGGTGACTGATACATTAGGAACACTGAATAAATGAGCTGGATAAACAAACGCAGGAAAGATACACCTACTGCATCTTACACTCCCTTGCAATTAGGCCCGTACATCACTCGCCTGCAACACTACTGTAATCTGCTTCCTGATTCAAGAGCAAAGATACTATAAAGAGCTGTGCCCAGTCCTGCCTGTGACATGCTGACAGGTGGTATCTAGTGTACAGTACCACAGCAGAGCACTGTAACTGCAGACCAGAGTATTCAGACTATCTAGAAGGGCTGTTCCTTCAGTGCAGTCCAGCACCACATCCCTTCCTAGACCACGTGGGCTCCATAAGGCCCTGCACATTGGGAAAGATGAAACGTAACAGCTCTCCAGATACTTGGTGAAAAAGAGTAGCTAAGATAAATATAGGACAACTATACCTTTTTTTTTTTTTTTTTTTGGTAATAAGGAAATTCCTCAGCCAGAAAAGCTGGAAGTGATTTTTAACACTTAAGGAAGTGGTAATTTGCATTGTTACACTATCAAAGGATTAAAACAGCCTGAAAGAAATAGTGAATTAGTAAACATGTAACTTAACCTAATAATACTTACATACTTTTCATGAGATACACCCATTAATGCCTCGCAAGAACGCAATTTGCCTTTTTCTTTTTGCAATGGTATTTCATTATTAACTCAAAGACACTTCTGACAGGGAAACTAATACTATTGTGGTGGTTTGACCTTGGCTAAATGCCAGGTACCCACCAAGTCGCTCTATCACTTCCCACCCTTTCCCCTTTTTTTCTCAATAGGGCAAAGAAGGGAAAGAAAATAAGATAGGAAAACAAAACAACCCTTGTGGGTAAAACAACAGCAGTTTTAATATAAGCAAAGCGAAGCAAAGGTCGGCGCGCGGAAGCAAAAAAAGAAAACAGATTTATTCTCTACTTCCCATGAACAGGCGATGTCGGGCCTTCTCAGGAAGCAGAGCTCCAATACACGTAGTGGTTGCCTCGGAGGACCAAGGGTGACCCCACCCCCTTCCTCCTTTCTCCCAGCTTTATACTGAGCAGATGTCATATGGTCTGGAATATCCCTTTGGTCAGTTCGGGTCAGCTGTCCTGGTTGTGTCCCCTCCCAAGATCTTGCCCACCCCGTCCCACTGTGGGGGGGGGGGAAATGTCAGAAAGAGCCTTGGTGCTGTGTAAGCACCACTCAGCAGTAGCCACAACACCAGTGTGCTATCAACACCCTGCCAGCTCCCAACATAAAACACAGCACCATGAGGGCTGCTACAGGGGAAAACCAATTCTGGCTCAGCCAGACCCGATACAACTATGCACTGATTACTTTGTTGTAAAATGAAAATACTCTTTCCATAGAAATAAGATGAGAACTACATAAAACTAAAATTAGTTTAAGTTACCTGTAATGAATATTTGACTTTCATTTGAAGTTGTAAGGTAAATTGTGCTGGAAGGATTCTCAGTGAGGTCCCGTACCACTCTCATCTGTGTACACACCAAGTATGTCACTGGAGAAAAAGAAAAACAAACCTTCAGTTTTTTTCCTGCTATGTCATTGATTTTAAAATGTCAAGACTGACACATAAGGGATTAATTTTATTAAGTGCTCTAAACAAGACATTTTAGTTCTTGACCCTACAAATGTTTCAGCGTGTATCGAGCCTCTGTTATAAATTACAATGCGGAGATATAATTAAATTTTCATTTTAATAACTGTGCAAGGAACTTTCAGCATACATATTAGGACTAAAACATGAGATACTTTATCAAGTAGGATATCAGTGAAACAAACAGTAAAAATATGGATATTAGATGGCTGTTTCTTCAGGATAATCACAGAATCACAGCATATCAGGTTGGAAGGGACCTCAAGGATCATCTGGTCCAACCTTAATAAGCATAAAATCATGAAAAGGACAAGAAATCATGACATGCCACTGCAAAGCTTCTAAATAGAGTACAAACGCACTCTTCCGTTAATATCTCAGTTAAACACTGGAATGTCATTCTTTGCCATTTCCCCAGAACACTCAAGAACAATGCAGTCACAATCTTAACAGGGTTGTGCAGCTGGTCCTGCATCATATAATATAAAAAATGCACATGACCCCAACCAGTATTAATGGAAGGATGAGTGCTTGGAGGCACAGAGAAAGAAGGCAAGAAGAAATGTTTAAAATCCTTAATTAAGGATTCCCCAGTTTGAAATTTATCATTCTTAGCTCACATGCAATAACTAACACAGTAATAAATTTGACCAGCTGTCTTCTTTATTTGACTCTGATGCAAGAGATGTTGCCCCAGGTGCTTTACTTAAGTTTCGGTTTGAAATTAATGAGATCAGATGATCAGGCCCAGCTGCCCATATATTTGTTCAGACTAACTGGCAGGTTGAAATATGATAAGGGTTTCAAATACTTAAACTAATTTTTTTATTTTTAAACTTTAGTTTCTGATCAGCTATTTTCTGTCTCAGGAGATAAACCATGTCAATTTTTTATTCAGTGGCAATTATACTCAGAATTTAAAATTAGAAACCAACTAGAAAAAACACTATAATAAGTATTATAGAGAGATGAATACTTGGGTGAATATGCTCAAACACATCTGGCTGAGAAGTTGCAAATAATTCCAGTATGAATGGTTGGTCTGAGGTCCCATCAATGGCATGTGCCCAACGATAGAGCCAGAAGTCCTCACCATGTTCTATATAAACAAATAGTAAGAAAAATGTATAAGCATTTATTCAGAAAGTTTAAAATTGTTTGATAAATTCTGAAAGTCATATTTATAGAAAGACCTCTCTTTCTTGCTCGTTCAGCCCTTCCTACAAATGTCACAAGACCAATAACATCACAGGAATGATTGTTTGGCAAGTTATCCAGTTCTGACCTAAAATCAAAACACAACAAAAATATGGGTATTTGTTAATAACAACACATAAAGCTTTCTCAGAAATTTTTCACAAAACATTTCCACTTAACATTCAGTGTAATGTAGCGAAATTTAAGTTGCAGCTTGACAACCAACAGAATTCTATTTTACCTTGTGATAAACCGATATTTAACTTCAGGTAATCCCCACTCTGGCTTAACCATTTCTTCTGGAATAATACTTATTTTAGTAGGAGGGTCTCGAACATTAAGGCTGATTTCTGACAAAGAAAAAATAGACTCAGTAACATTTAAGGCATGAATACAAATTAAAAAAAAAAAAACTTTAAAAAACACAAAAAAACCCCAGGGTAAAGTTTCTTAAATGAAGTATTCCAATTTTATCTCACTGCTTGTGAAATTATTAATCAATTCTTCTGACTTCATGTTTTCATCCTAATAAAGTAAGGAATTCAGGTACAGCATTCAACAATGCAATTTTATTACCTGAGCAATGTTATACTTTCCAGTTCCCTACATGAATCAATTAGACCCATCCAGCAAGATATTTTAAAAACCAGCAACAGAAACTAATGCCACAATACTGATTAGCTACAGAGTACTTTTTACAATAGCTTCATTCTCAAATGTCCCTAAGATCTAAACTGACTTGCAGACAATGAAGTAAAACAGAAGACAGTCTAGCAGATGAGAACTTCCACATCTGATACCAGTTCAGGTAGTTATTAATATGATAGAAATACACCACGGCAGGAAACAAAAGGTCTTCTCATATCTATTCTATAGCACCTGAAAAATTTAATTTATTAAGCAAACTGTTTAGATGCTAACAAACACAGTAAAGCACTGGGGGAAGTGAGGGGTTCTGCAACCAGATAAAAAATACAGGAGGAATGGCTTCAGCATCTAGAATACACAAGGTGGAACTCTATTGTCTCTCTCATAACGAGACAAATCTTGCCGGTATGAAAAACACAGATTCTGATGAAGTTTCTACAAGATGTTTGGGTAAGGAATTATTCAAATAATGCACCCAGAGAAGTAATTAATTAGGTATAAATAAGGTATACAATTGTTTATATAATTCTGTCCAGCCCCTAGCAGTGCAACATTAGGAAGGTGTTATGCAATCAGACCCTCTACTTCAGACTTTTCTTTTGGCTGCTGCTTTCAAGAAATGTATTTGGATGACAACTGTGGTTTTACATATGGTGTTTTAGGACAGTACCTCAGAGAAAATCCCTGAAAACAAAACTTTCCAATGCATCAAAACTATTTATCAATGGTTTCGTCATTTTGAGATTAGATGAGAGTCACATACTCAACTCAGGACTATACCCCGTGATGATTCAGAAGTTAAGGTCAAGTCCAGGCTATTTGGAACAGCAGTTTTCGTCAGTACCACGTAAATTCAGTGATCTGTGAAATGCACACAGTGCCTAGCAGTGCAAGTCCAGGTGTTGCTACTAACTATTTAAGCTTCAAAGGTTTTACGTTCTGAAACAAGCACCTCTCAGCAGGTCATACAACGCTGCAGCTGCAAACAGAGGCAAGCAACGCAGACCTCGCTTCTCAGCAACCCAGGAATAGGCCAGAAGCATACTGTCTTGCAAGAACTCTTAATTTGGAAAGACCTTCCCCTTGCTGCCTTGTTAACCCTCCAGATATATTTTACAACATTTACAGGTGAACAGTTGTAAGGAAACACTGGAAAGTTGGGATCTCATGAAATTACAAATTGGAAATAGATGATGAAAAAAGTAATTGTAACTTAAGCAATTCACTGTAACTGATTCCTTTAACTAGCTGAAGAACTTTTGGTGCACTCAATGTGCATGCTTAAAAAAAGCTGGAATATTACGCCATATTGGCCATATTAACAGAGTAGTTAGGGAGGCATTAAATTTCACTCCATCTGAACAACAAAAAAAAAGCATGAGGAGTTGCACAAAATCGATTTTATAACTGCTCTAGAAATTTTTATGGATATTCTGTTCTCTTTACACTATCTTCTTAGAGGATATATGGACATAAGATCCACCAATGCATGGAATTATGTGCTTTGTAAGCTCATACTAAGACAAAATTCTGAGCTTTGTGCTGAGAAAAGAAATAAGATACTATACATACATTGATATGAACCAAAAATTAGTAATTTCTACAGGTAATCCATGGTCTGAAAATACACCATGGCACTTCACTATAGACTGACTTTTAATTCTTCCATTACACATCTATTACCATTTACAGCCCATTAGCCTAATTTCCATTTTGATCTCTCTGTTAACATTTCTACCCCAATAACGCTTGCAGAAATTGGTAGTGTAGTGTGAATGAAGCCATTAAAATGAAGTGATATTTGCCCATAGAGAAAGTCACCTCAAAAGGCATATTTTATTCTGTCCTTTTCCTGGAGAAAGGTTTTGTGGCAATATAACTGTTTTCAGAGCTGGCCTGTAATCATCGTTAGCTTCCCTCACAAACTTCCGCTTCTGGCTAAACATTTTGCTCTCCTGCCAACTCATCACAAACACTTCAGACATTAAGATCCGGTTTTAAGGCAAAGATACATTAGGCAGAGAATACCCTGATTCTGGCAGCGAAAATATTATTTTCGTGCACTGTTTCAACCGCATTAGGAGGCTGCCATCGTTAATAACTTATACATACATCATCCTTCACTAGCACACGTATTTTGCTTGTTTCAAGGAAGTTATCTGGATTTTCTGCATGTTGGCTGTCGCTTTGTTCTGAGTATAAAAGTGCAAAAGGGGAAAGAGTTCATGTTCAGCAAAGTAGAAGAAAAAAAAAAAGTTGACCAAATCCAGTTTGAAAGGCTATTAATGTTACATTGCAGCACTTCTGTAGCACAGCTCCTTCGAGTATCTGTCACACCAAACAACTGCAAGGAAGAAAATACTTTCTCATAGGCAAGGAATATTCTCCATGCCCACGGTGCTGCTGTTTCAGCACAGACAGCAGTCATCAATGCAACTTTTTATTCAGTGGAGCTTTGCAGATAGTCTGGGCCTTAACCACAGACACTAAAATCTAGTCAGATGAGGTGACAATGTGCTTCAGTGACCTGGAACAAGGTGTGAGCAGTGCACAAACAATATCTGCATTATTACTCAGGAAGTAGATTCAGATTAAAATTCAGTACCAAGGGCCTGTCTTTATGACCCCAATACCTGAAATCAGATTTTTATTTATTTATTTTTTAAATAAAGGTTTTAACTAATTGTGGCAATAAACTTTGTAGACATGATCCGAATACAAACAGGGAACAATAAGAACCTGGATGCTAAGACACCTGTCAGAGCTAATATTTAAGGATATATAACTTATCAATTAGTCTCATCAACGGCTCACTTTCTATTTTCTTTCAGTGAAGAGCTACCTTTTCACAGCTATATTTCATTGAATCAAAACAGGTTTCTGCAATACTTAACCAATTGTAGCAAATCTCTTCATCTGTGAATCCCCTGGAGTTGGCTGTGTTTTAAATGGGTAACTGGTTTTGATCGCATACTGTTCAAGAAGAAGTACCGTGCCAACCTTCATACTGTTATACCATTCAGGACATAGTGAATTCCACAAAACCATTGACATCATGCCTGAACTATCAGCAACTTCAAAGTAAGCCTAAAGGAAAAAAAGAGACAAAATACATTCACCTTTTATTTATCATCATTCTGGTATGTATCTATTTCGGATAATGCATCAGCTACTCAACTCATGAACAATTTCGCTGATGATTACAAACAGATACAGAGTATGTTCCAAAATTTGTACTGAATACTAGAAGAAATCCCTGATTTCCACAAAAGAATTCTTCCACAACTACCCCAGCCCAAACTCTTATCTTTCCAGTGCTCAGCAATGGTAGGTGATGCCAGTTTCACTCTAAGGTTTAAGACAGTTTAGTAAGTCTTTATCTTAACCCATGGGTTTTTCCTCGCCTTTGCTCTTCCAATTCTCTTCCCCACTACCTGGGGGTAGGGGAGACCAACAACCAGCAGGTGAGTGCTTAGTTGCTGGCTGGGACCAACCCACCACACCTCCTATCTCCATTTCCAAGAGGCTCTACACAAAAAAATCACAAGTAAAACATATTAGGAAAATCATCAAGAATTTTACAATCAAACAATCTGGAAGTCACTGGGTGAGAGAATTAGGGGATACAAATTGTTAAAATCTGTTTGCCCCCTTTTTTTTTTTTTTTTTTTGACAAGACAATTTCCATCTTTCACAGCATAGAGACCAGAAACATTTAGGCTGTTAAGCTACTAAAAACTCCAAATATTTTTTTCTTCACAAAAAGCTCAACTATAGTAACTGAAACACATCCACCAAAGTCTGTACATACGATCGCTAAATTCACCATTTTCCACTTTTAGAGTGCTCCCACTTTTAGGGCTCAGCATTTTTGTAAAGGTAGCATTTTTAATATATAGTAGCTACAACATAAAACTTAACTTCATGTGCTTACTATATGGGAATAATGATTTCCAAGTACCCTACAGCTATTCGAGCGTTAACCTACATATTTATCCTTCTTTACCTGATAAGGCATATCCAGCTTTTTCTCTGGTTTCCCATAGTACCTTAGTCTAGATTTGTACAGGACTCTCACAAGAAGTGGATGGAAGTGAACTCTGCTTCTCCAGGTCATTTCCAGCTGACCAAGAGAAGTCAGCTTGGAGACTAAGGAAAAAAAAATAAAAAATAAAAAAGACCAAAGGCAAGGACAAAAAAAGGAAGTAAAAAGACCAAAAAAGAGCATTCATGTCTGAACATTTAAGTTTTCAGGAGTTAAGTGCACAGAACAGGATGTCACGTGTGTTTTCTTAATGTTTCTAGCATCTAAAGAGGTTCATTTGCTGATGCTATTCACCACGAAATCCTGTTCTGAGCTATCTGCACACATCACAGCTTTGCTTTTTGTTTTGGGTTTTTTTTTTTTTTTGATTGAAAGCGCGATGACCCATTTAAAATGGCACAGAAGTGCTGTCAGATGAGCAGAAGAGCTACCACAAACGACACTGTCATGAGCCTACCAGGGCATCGCACTTGTGCCGAAGTTCCGCTTACACCTCCCTCCTCACCAGGCTTCGTGGACCGGCCCGCGCCCCCCAACACTGACCACATTTTGGGAGGCAGCTTCCAGGGGCGACCCCCCAGTCCCACAGACTAGCCAAGAGGCTACCGCTGTTTTTGACACCTCCGAAGGCTGGGTGCAAGCACCACGGCCACGCATTTTCAGTCAACCTTTCGTGAGGTTTAAAAAACCCTCTCCAAGTAACGAGAACAGGAAAACTGCGATACACACGGCGCCTTCGTATCGGTGCCTACGGCAGCCGGAGGGTCGCTCCGGAGCGGGGAGCTCGGCCCAGCTACACAAGCGACACGCGGGCGCCTCCGGGCCAGGCCTCCCCCCTGCATCCCCCTCCTCTCCACTTACCGTCGACGTCCACCTGCGCCTGGGTCTTGTCCGCCACCCACATGTCCCCGTAGGGATCCTCGTTGTTCCACAGCGGCAGGTAGCGCTTCTTCTCGCCGCGGAGGGGCGGCGGGCGGCGGCGGGGCGGGGGGGGTGCGTCGGCCCCATCGCCGCCGACCCTCTCCAGCTCCTCCAGGCAGAGGAACCCGTAGTTGAGGCGTTTCTCGTCGTACAGGTAGGAGCAGCGCGTGAGGCGCAGGCGCGCGCCGGCCCGCAGGTGCGCGCGCTGCACCAGGCCGTTGAGGCGCGGCGCCAGGTAACAGCGCTCCAGGCGCGCGCCGTCCGCCAGCGTCACGTCGTACCAGTACTGCGCCGCGGCGGCGGGCGGCGGCGGCGGCCCCTCCGCCAGGTACCGCTCCACCGCCACCACCGTCACCGGCGGCGGCTCCGCGGGGGCCACGCTCAGCCGCGAGGAGCCCCGCACTTCCTCAAAGACCCTCTGCAGCCAGCAGGCCCCGCCGCTCGCCGCCGCCGCCCCCCCAGCCGCCGCCGCCCCCCGCCACCGCCGCTCCTCGGCGGGGTGAGCGCTCCCGCCGCGTTCCGGGGTAGGGTCCTGCATGACAGCTTCCTCACGGCCCCTCCCCCGGGGGCGCGGGAAGCCGGGGCCCAGGGCCGCCGCTGGGGAGGGGGAGGGCGGCGGGAGACGGCGGCCGCGGCCTCCTGCTGTCACGGGCTGAGCCAGGGCGCCGCCATGGCGCGCGGGGGGGGGCGGGGAGGCGGGGCTGGCGCGCGCGCGCCGCGGCCCATTCAAAGCTGCCAACGGTCGCGGAGGGGGCGGGGAGACGGTGACAGGAAGGCGGCGGCTGAGGGGAGGGGGGAAGCGGGGGCTCGGCCGTGCCGGGCGGGGCGCGGCAGCGGGGAAAGCAGTGTCCCGGGGAACGGTGGGAGGAGCAGCCGCGGGGCCGGCGACAGTAAATACCCGGGTGGCGGTGGCGCTTGTTCCGCCCGCAGGCTGGCGCTGCCCCGGCCTCAGAAACCGAGCCTGGGGGCCGCCTGGCCGCCTGTTCCGGTGCTGGCCTGCTGCCCGCCCTCGCCTTCTCCTCCTTCTTGCGGCGGGGTGCCTCCCGGACAGCGGGCCGGCTCTGTGTTCCCTCCGACCCGCTGGGGGCTTTGTGCTGCACCTGCTCCTCATCCCGTGTTAAGTGGATAATGCTCGTTATTGTGTAAGGGCGTAACACTCCTTATTGCTTCTGCCTCCAGATGGAGGCGTTCCCACTTGCAATAGAAAGTGTTTCGTGCTAACTCCTAAAAATCGCATTTACCTTTTCCACAGTTGCAGTGTGTTGGTAATCACAATCATCCTGCTATTGAAAACGTCTCCTGGGTCTTTCTTCTCTGCTGTTCCCAACAGCAATGGTTGAGTTTCCATCAATTAGGAGAAATTCTTACTAGTGGTCCCTAAGTGCATGACCTTACTTTATTTTGTTATTGATTCTCATCCCACTGCTACTATCCAGATCATCCTATTCTTTATGATACCATGATCACTTATGATATTAATGAAACTTCTGGGGATTAAGAACTTTGTATTTAATACTTTACTAGCACTTGCTAATGTATGCTAATATATTTTCTATCTCAGAGGAAACATTAGGCTATAAAGCAGCAGGCCAGAGAGGAGGGAGGGGTAAAGATAAAGGAGCAGGAAGAGGAGCAGTTTCCAGGATTTAGTGTCACTGGTCCAGATAGGCTTTGGAAATCCAGAAGACTGAAGTGGGGTTGCAGCTTAGGCAGAGCTGCTTCACGTGCTGTGCCAGAAGCAGTTCTGTTCTCTGAGCTCACAGCTTGAGAATGATCGTATTCTTAGTGTACTGCCTTTGCCACTGTGGAGCGTTTGCCTTAGGGAAATTGGAACACCTGTACCTGAACCATTTAAAACAGACTGAAAAACTAGATAAGGGGGTATAAAACCCAAGCCTTTTCTGGCCTTTAGACTGCCCTAGGGATGGTATGAGTTTTATGGATTTTATGTAACAGTGCACTCCTTAAAAGATTCAGAACAAATCAGTCATTCTTGATGGTCATGTTGAAGCCAAGGTAGTGAGTAAAACGGTATCTTTTTTTTCCTGGTAAACACATGATCTGTTGTGTGGACTGATAAAATGTCCTTTATGATTTGAAAAAATGAACACGACCCAAGCACCTTTTTACTGAGGTTGCACAGGCTGTGATTTCACAACACATACAAGCCTTACCTGGAGAGCTGAGGTGTAGACTTTTCTTCAGCTATTAAATGAATCTGTAGGTTTAATGATGAAATCTACAGCCTGTTCGCAGCTTGTCTCCACTTTTATCTGTGCTTGTGATATGACTTGCAGAAGTTTTATTTATAGCAGAGGTAATTGTTACATGTATATCTGCTGTCAGGATTTTTTATTATTGTAAGTCATCATGGTTTCAGCCATGAAAACTCTGAAGCTGTAGCTTTTGTGGAGGGATAATGGACTGGTATGGCCTGATAGTAGAGTTAATACTTTATAATTTTGGAAAAATCTGTATGTGTTGTAGTTTCAGATACAAGATAGTTCCCTCTCTCAGGAACTTGCTGCTGTTACCTTCTTTCTCGCCAGCAGAGGTCTAGCTAAGATACCAATTTCAAAGCTGGAACAGGGTAAATCTCTTGCTGATGGCACGTCAACAGCATGTTTTAATGATTGGTTGTGTCTGTGAGTTCCTCTAGATGTGATTTCCCTGCCATACCTGACCAGTGGGACGGATGTGATTGTATTAGAAACTGGAAGTTCAGAAACACTCAGCGAGTCGGTAATGAATGGTGAGGAGCCATTGGCAGATGGCTGTCTCAGAATCACGAAAGCTGAGAGCTCAGTGTGTTATGTTGAGCCTGTTCCATCGGGGCATGTAAGAAGCTTATTGAAGACAATATGATTTTTCATATACCTACAACTAAGTGTGCTGAACCGTACCAGCATTGACCTCTGGTGAATCAATACATAGTCTCAAATTCTCAGACATAATTAGCAGCGAAGTATCTCAGTTTTTATGTACAACAACCTCAAGAAAAACAGCAGTTAGCCTCTCTAGTAATGCCAGTGAGAAATTGGCTATGTTTAACAGAATGTATAACGTCCTCCTATTCAACATTACATTGACTATATGTTGGAGAAATGAGAGGCACAAAAGAATAAAAAGTGATGCTGTAGATTAAGAAGAAGAATTAGCTATTGTGCAAGTTTACTGTAAAGCACAGTTATTTGCCACAGTGTTTTGAGGACAAAAATGAAAAAGCCTTTCTAATACATTTCACCATTATCTCCTAGGTGCTTTTGTTAAATCAACCTAGAAAAATAACAGGAAGCGATTAAATAATGCTAAAATAACATTTGAGGTGATTACCCAGCAGACATCCTTTTGCCCTTTAATCAGCTCTATGCACTTTGAAGAGCGGTTTAAGAAAGTGGTGGGCTATCAGCAGGAAGATCTCTTCCACTTTTATGTGGAACCTTGATTTATTGTGCAGGTTTTAGAATCTATAGAAGTCTTTTATATGGATTGCAGGTTTGCTCATGTTTCATTTAACTTAAATCCAGCTGTCTAAACATGGAACTGAACTCGTAAGCTAGCTTTTATGATGGTCTTTGGAGAAACAATTTCATTCCAGAGCAATTTGGTACTGCGAAACAAACTACTTTCAAATGTAAAACAAAGCTAAAATTAAAATGCCATTTTGTTTGAGCTCCAATAGCAATAGATAATAAAAAGCTATTTACAGTTTGTTTGATATATTATGTAACTTGCACTCTGTGTGTGTATGTTTAGCTGTGTCTTAATGCCTAGCTCTACTGTTTGGCAAATAGCTGTAAATTAAAAAAGATATTGTAGTTTTTCCTGTTATGAGACTGTGAAGAATATGGTGGTGATTCGTGTTGTAAAATATAGTGACTTCAATGTGAAGGGCAGGTATGCTGCAGGTACTTTGCAATGTATATAAGTTAAAGGGGATTTATCGTGGTTTTGTTGTTAAAATGGTTCGGAGTTCTTTTTCTGTAAGCACAGACTCCTATGGACTGTTGTTGCGCAAGTGGAAAAGTACTGGAGGGACCCTGTCAGAAGCCCCCAGCAACACCAGAAAGACCCGGGAAAGTTCGAGAGACAGTACTGCGCATGTGCGGACTGGGGAAGGTTCGAGAAACTCTATTGCGCTTGCGCAGCCAGGAGGTGGAAACTTTTTGGGGAGAATTACACCCATTTTGGGAATATGCATGAGGGTAGACTATAAGGGGGGGGTGGCACAGCTGCACCTGGTGTCCGTCGGTGCGGAGCAGAAACCCCCCCTGCTCCCCGGCGTACCGAGCCTTTTTGTTTTACTTGTTCTTATTGCAATAAATTTATAAAAGTTATTTTCTGGCTCTGCCTCTGCATTTATAGCAAGACAAACCCCCCAAATGCTTTCACTTTGGACTGGCACTGTTTTGTTTGCAAAAGTGTGTTTTGTGGTGGTGAGCTATAAACTGGCTTATCTATGCCTTTAGGTGCAACATGGATAATATAACTTTATCAGGGCAATTCTACTGCCAAGTCCTAGTAAGTTTGAAGGGTCCTTAAGGTGGTGAAGTTTCTGCCCAGAAGAGAGAAATTCTGCATGTTCCCTATTAGCGCCTGGTAATTCATGCCTCCCCTGCCTGGCTTTTTTTGGCTACCTTGCAGATTCTGAAGAAAGGGTTGCTTGCTTATGTTGAGGAAAATCTAACGGCCATCTCGCTATTGCCTTTTGGCACGGATATGCTGATTTTGTGCAGCACCTTACAGAATACACAACACAAAAAAGATGCAGACGTAGAACTATATAGGGCTGGAATGAAGCGTGTGTGTGTGGAGGAGGAGACGACTAAGTAAATTACGTATTAACTTGATCCTGGCTGCTACCTCTAGAAAGGGCAAGTTGAGGCCTGGTCATATCTGTTGACGTCAGAAAGTTGGAGTCCAATATGCACCTCTTCCATGATTTACTTGTATGCTGGAAGCTAGATCAGGCAAATAGGTGTATGGGTGGATGCTCCTCTGTCTCCAAGGGGGTTCAGTTTCTAGCAATTTGCAACCTTCTGTTTTCTTAATAGTATTTTAATTGAACAACTCAGGATGGGGAGCAGGAGATCGTGAGCAAGGATGATCAGAGAAAGACTAATTTTATTTTGTTGTAAAGTTGAATTTTACTTAGTAGTCACACTAATAAGTACCATAGTTGCGCCCAGTTTTGTTTAGTCAGTGTTTGCTGCAGAATATTTCAGGGTAGGATGAGATGATTACTTGATTACTGGCACACCACTGATTAAATGGGTGTGCTGCCTACCTGCATGTCAGCCACTGTCAATGAGTGAGGGGTGCGGGAGGAGATTTTAGTTACTAGCCCATGAAACACTTCCTCTGACTTTCCTTATAGCACCTGCCACAGCTTAGCATACGTACTGGACAAAACCACAAATAATGTTTTAGTACTAGTCTAGACAGGGTAGATCAACCCCCAAACCTAGTAATTGCAGGTTAGATTTGAAATTGCCTTTATTTGCTCTCATCTCTGGGCAGCAAAAGATGAAAACTGTAGCCTGCTCTGAAAAATCTGACAATATGAGAAGCAAGGGGAAAAACAGGGTCTTAAGAAGATCAGCACTTCTCGCTGTACATGTTACTAACCTTTGGCAAGGTAACACAGATCTACAGTCAGAAAACAATAAAGGATCACCTCAAAAGAGTAAACCCTTGGGTCCTCACCTGCAGTTCTTTTCACATATATGGGGCTGGAGACAAGATTTCTCATGCTGGTTCTAGAAAAAAATACTTAGTATTTCCTGATAAGAAACATTAATGACATCTCCCAGTCCACTAATAATGCATTTATGAATCACTGTACTTTTTTTCTATAGGAAAGTCATAGCTGCAGAACTGAATCACCCGTGAAGCAGGAAGCCAGAATTCTTGCTCTTCTCTACTTATTACAATTAGTCCTGATTTTAAAGGAGAAAAGCTCCTGTCCCAACAGACAGAATTGTCCTGGAACTCAAGCCTGCTCTATTTCTTCTTGTGTTGAGGAGTGAAATTCATTTGAAGTAACTAGTGTGGAATAATCCAGGTGTACTTGTATTACTGAAGCTTAGAAATAACTTTGGGTGGAACGAATAATAATGACTGGCAAATCTAAAAAAAAATTAAAACCCAGTCAACCAACCATGGTACCTTTAAACTTCTAATACAGATCCTACTCCATACATCAAATGCTGGAAACAACGTGCTCTGCTAGCTTATAAGAGATACAACATTGATGAAAGATATTCTTCATTTTAAAAAATGAAGAGAAATTTTGCCTCATGCCCTCACCCTTTCCAACTCCCAACGCTGGCATAAATGGCAAATTTCCTAATTCTTACTCTTAAGTGGTACAGCTACACTGTGCTATCACACCTATGTATAGCAATAACTTTTATATGTGGCAACAAAGACTGCATGAGCATACCTGAGAAAGTGAATTGGGCTAACGTGGCATTCAGGCTGATACATGTGCACAAAGGCCGGTTCTTGTAGCGTCAGTGACTGCAAGCTGTCATTTTGCTCTAGTTCTGCTGCCCTCGTCCCACTGGGTATTTGTGTAAAGAGAAAGGTGGAAGCACAGAAATTCACTTGTGAAGCTCATTAGCAGCACACACAGCACAGCACTGGCTGTCACCCTTACTAGCACTCTGTCTAGGCTGAACTCTCCCACTGTCACCTCAACATCTTTATCCATGGCAAGGAAATATATTCATTTTGTCTCTATAGGCAGATGTAGATGTTTCCTTAGGGATACCGACTGGATTTAGAAAAAATAACAAAGCTTTCTATGATTTTTACAATAGGTTATGCCAATATAACAGAATTTTACAATCACACTATTAGTTTCAGAGTATTTTTTATTACTGTTTCAGTTGTACAATTTCAACATTAGAGAACAATACATAATGTACAGTACATAGCTTGCGTTGTTCCCAGGTTTTAAAGTCATGTGTCAAGGTTCAGGCTGCAGAATAGAGTTCACCATTCCTAAAATGAAAGCAGGCACATACCATACTATCTTGCTGCAGTGTTAGCACAATCTTGTTTGGCAAATGTAACGTTAGAAGCACCACCTGCCATTAGGCTACTGCATGTACCAGAGGATCACTAACATGGATTCTTAATGTTCTGCCCTTCTGTCCCTATAGCATTTGTTCACATCAAAGTGACATCACTAGAAAAACACATTTGTTAAGCAGTTTTCTCCTTGGTTTCGAAAGTCAGTGAAAGAGTACAGCTAGAGACACACCTCACAAAATGAAACTACAAATCTGATACACATCTTGCATAGTTAAATTTATGTCAGGATAAACATAGGTCTCTGGATTTTTTTTTTTTTCTTCCAGCCTTTCAGCTTTTGCTTTGAGCTGAAACAGTTATTCAGAACACTCATTCACTGTTCAGACCACGTGGTCACTCCAGATACTTTTCCATTTCTTTGGTTACCTTCTTTTCCTTAACATCTCTTAACCTTTTTTTATTCCTCCTACAGCAATACACAGTTCTAGACATCCACTCCCTCCCCTTTGGCTACTCCTATTTATTCAGCTTTTTCCTCCTCTTCAGTCACTTCCACTCTCTCCTGTTACTCTTGCCAACGTCTCTGGGCTCTTTCTCATCTGCAACCATTCTGATTTTCTCTTCATAAAGAGAAAATGTCACAGTTGTCTTGTTGCATCCAGTTGCTATTGCTATTTGCAATACCACTTCTAAATCCTTTAAAAACATTCACCTCTAAGGGCCTGATTCTTTCTATATTTACACATGGATGTAACCCCAATGATTCCAATGGTTTTACATGCAAAGTGACAGATAAAAATCCAACCCACTGCCTTGAATCATAGCTGCAAAGAAAAGAGAGCTAATAGGAAACAGAATGAAAAATTAAAATCTCAGTGTAGTAGTACACATTCCCTCTCTTGAAGTTGTGCTTTTTTCTCCCTCTTGGTATGAAGCTGAACATCTTCACAGTGTGTCAACTTACTGGCACACTTTTCTGTTACAATAATATTAAACAAGTCTGATCACATTTGCTTCTTTAATCTGTTGATGCAGGTTGTTCTAAATTCCCACTGTTCTCTGATGAATTCTTTTTAACTAGTGCCTAGCATCAGGAAAAAATCTGCCTCCTACCTGTTGACGCCAGAATGGGAGAGAAAAAATTCACATGCATCCCATGTAATGCAGAGGCTGCTGAGATAAGCACACTTTAAAGAACATCACAGGGCAGCCTGGATCACTGCCTACAGCATGAGCAGTTTTGCAAGCAAGTTTTGCACACCTACTGGGTACAAAATGAAAGCTGTTCTTTCTTCACAGTCAAAAGCAAGTAAGTTGTATTTCTGATGGTCTGCAAATTATTTTTTGCCTGTAATTGTAACTTTCATTTCTGTTTCTGTTACAGGTTTGGGTTTTGTTTTCTTGTTTTGGTGAAAGTTGAACAAAACAAGCCCAGCGTTCAGTAGCATAGGGAGCCAAGCCATGTTTTGTTCATTTGCCCCAGTCCTGGGCATTGGCAACAGGTAGGAACATGACTACAAATAGACAGAGACCTCCTGTTTTCACACAGCTCTGCCCGAGCACAGTACACCATTCAGATTTTAAGCCTGCACACAAGCTGATTACTTGCATGCATTAAGAACCACTTTGAGTATTTAACTGCACATATTTTTTAGTATGGCCTTAGGCTAATTTTTCTGTAAGTTAAAACATTTAAAAGGAAAATACTTCATAAAAAACACTATACATTTTGAGATAAGCTAGTGCTTGTGAAAAGTGCTAGGTTAATAACTTTGGAAAGTGCAGTCCTCCATATAGCCAAAGAACATAGACAGCAACAGTGCAGGCATCCCTGCTCTGCCTGCAGCAGATGAGGTGCCAACACGGGGAAGGCGGGGAGGGTGATTAGCCCCTAGGTTGATTCTCTGCTGACATACACAAGGATACCAGTTCTGGAGCTGATGGTTGCAGTCTGAGCACCTGTCAGTCACAGCATGACTGCTAACACTAACCTAACCTGACATACTGTACAAAACAGCTACCAGTTTTAACAACTTTATTACTCCCCTTCTTAGTCAACTTTGAATCATCATCCTTGAGGTAGACTACCAGATATTCCAACATACTTTCCCTGCACCTTTCAGTATCGCCTATTTCAAGTAAAAAATAGCTATTTTCAAACACTGTAGCTAGCGATTTCGCTTTTGCCTACTGCATCATCCATACTGTATCATGTCTGGAATGAGCTCTTCTGTATTACATTTGATGCTTTACATTTTCAAAGCACATCCAAAAATCAGCTAAATGAGGATTGCATTAAACTCTACAATTTAATCATAGTATATGATTATATATAGTATATATATATTATATCTGTATAGTTTTATGGCCAAGTTACAAGCCCCTGAGAACAGAGTTTATGCAGAAACACTGGCACCAATAACACTAGTGGATGCAGCTTTATTTAGATGTAATTAGCATAGAAAGCACCTGAAATTATTTATATTTTCTATTTATAATAGATTAACTCTTTGGATATTTTCATAACTATATTAAGAATACATTTGTTAATCTTAACATCCATTGTGGGAAGATTATATTTACACACAAATACATGAAGACTTGATGCCGAAAGAGCAAGAAGGGAAGAAAAGAAGGTGCCTGATTCCTGTGCCCTTATATACATGGGTAGTGCCTTTAAATCAACTCATATGAGTATGGGTCTTGTGTCTGAATAGGTGTTACAGGTTCAGGTCCATAATGCTTTATGCATATATGATTTTGAAAAACTACTATTTAAACTATTTTTACAAATACAGTCTACAGTAACTGTGTCTACGGGCTCAGGCATCCAGCCCTGAGAGAAACATGAAGTCTGTCCCCTGCGTTTTGTAAAATCTACCAGATGGGGCACATGTCTAGAAGTAGCTGCTTTTACAACTCCGCAGTGAAATGCTCCTGTCTGCCTCGCACAGGATACTATGGTCCCTCAAGCCTCCCAGTCTGCGCTGGGCCCCATCAGGAACAGTTGCTCTTTCACTGATTGTAAGACTTGGACAAGTGAGTCTTGGCGAAACAGTAACAGCTTGCTTAAAATGCAAAACAAGCCAAAACCCAATTCAAAATAAAGTAGATTCCAACTTGTCACCCACCTTGTTTGTGTTTTTATATCTACCTACAGATGTTGCTGTCCAAAAAAGAAGGAGACTTCAGTTCAAGGTAACAACATTACATCATTTGTGAAAATGAAACCGTACACTTTTCAGAGTACAGGAGCTTCTTATATTGGCTACATTCTTCATTAAAGTTCTTCTCTCCTAACACTGTGAATACAACTTGGTTTGCAACATATTTCAGAAGACAAACTAAACATGTTTGCAATACTTTGACAAGAAAATGGAATTCTTTCCAAACTTGACAAAATTTTTGTAGGTAAAAAGTGCAAATTTGTGTATATTACCTCTAAGCATTTTACACTGCTACCTACAGGGACTTTCAAAGCATCCTTCATTTTGATGTGATTTACCAGTTGAATAATACATTTTGACCAAGAGTCATAAAGTATATTTGACTGCTGCCTCCTGACTGTACAGATGCAAAGAACACCTTGAAAGGGAAAAAAAAAGAAAAGAAGCTACTGTCAGTTTACATTTATGAGAAGATTTTTATCTATACAGGAAATCTGAGAGAATGCCACAGTCCCAAATACAAACATATA
The DNA here is from genome assembly GCF_047716275.1 of Strix uralensis. Classification (NCBI taxonomy): domain Eukaryota; kingdom Metazoa; phylum Chordata; class Aves; order Strigiformes; family Strigidae; genus Strix; species Strix uralensis. The sequence continues at coordinate 20,225,810 of NC_133984.1, read as the reverse complement.
TATATATCACAATTTAATTTTAATCCCATGAGAAACTTTTTAAAGTGAAATGGTGCTTGTGGTACAACTGGGATATGTTTTTTTTGTATATTTTTTTTCCTATTTGGAAAGGCACAAGAGAATATTTTAAAATAATTAATTAATCCAAACAGTTTTGGGGCCCCAGTTTTCTAAATATGTCAGTGGGACTAAGGAGATTTCACAGAACATCTATCAAGAACTGCTATATGCAGGAAATCATACTTGATTATCCATACTCTAGTGCCTGCAATATCTCAAATATTAGAATGTTGGGTTTTTTTCCCCATGATGGCTGCTCTGAATTGCCTGTAATTTCAGAAGCCCAGGAGAGGCAGTCCTGTAGTTGGGCATTATCAGGGCTGGCTCACTAGCCCTCCCCACTCGACCTGTGGTGCTGGAGTCTGGCCAGTTAGCAATGTCTGTACTTGTTATCACCTCTGAAATCAGTTAAGGCTGGGTGGAATAGGAGTTACAACAGAGCTGGCTGAAGTAGGGTGGTGTGAAAGTGTGGAATATCCGTAGGGAGTGCTTTGTGGGGTCAGTGACTACATTTGCTTTGAATGGGGAAGTTATACTAAGGTAAGAAATAATCAATATAAACCCAAAGTTATAAAGATTAAATGGTGTCACAGTCAACTATTACTCATTTTTGCTAAATCACCACACTGTAATCATCTCTGTACCTTGTCATTTCTTTCACATAGAAATTTTAGCTTCTGTGCTTTCTTGTGCATAAATACTCCTTCCAGATTTCCTGTTTCCACTGAGCGTAGTTCAATCGCCTTCTCTCCCCAGCCCATGACCTGATTAGACTGAAGATAAGCTTAAAGGAAAAAAAAAAGATTTGATGCCATTTAACAGCTGAAAGACTGATTCTTGCCTCATTTATGTTAATATGAATCTGAAACATTTGTCTATGATAACAATATATTCTGAGTTATTTATATTTTAAGTTTACACAAAAAGCCTTGTGAACAGTAACTAAATTTCAGTTTTTCCTCTCAGACTTATTTTGGACTCTAGACATAAATCTTAAGTATGCTACTATTCTTATATTTTAGAATTACAGAAGGCGGGAGGAAACCTCTGAAGGGCATCTTGTTTAACCCCCGCCCCCAAAGCAGGGCCAAATGAGCCAAGGTTACCCGGGACCTTGTCCAGACATGTTTTGATGGATATTTCACAAACTCTCTGAGCCCTGCTGCAACGCATCATTACTTTCAAGGTTAAAAATTTCTTCCTAATACCTAGTTGGAATTTCTGTTGATGCAACTTGTGCCCATTTTTGCCTCTCATCCTTTCACCATATATGTCCAAGAAAAGTCTTGACTCTGTCTTCTCTATACCCTCCCATTAGGAAGTCGGGTTTGTATTTACTACCAAGTTCAGCTGAGTCTGAAACCTAAATACTTTTGAGTCTGAGACTATGGCATGATTTATTTGGTGTCCTTATCTATTGTCTTCCCATCACTGGTTAAATGCAGTATCTCCAAAACCGAAAGAAGATTCCAGCACTGTGGAAGCTTACTATGTTACTCTCTTTAAATCTGGTGATTCGACAAGAAATCAGAATAGTGATGAAGGAGTTAACACCACAGATGGCAAATTAGGCACAGTTTCAATGAAAGCCCTCTGATTAGCACGTGTATAGGCTTGCAAGGTAAAAACACATTATTTATGCTCTAATGATAGTCAATGCTCAGAAAATGTTCTTCTTGCTTGACTATGAACTGTTACTTCATTAGTCCAAGAATTCTGGTGCTCTGAAATGATGTAGAGGGAATGTGTGCATTTGACTGGTTTTTAGCTTCAGTGGACAGTGCTTGCCTGCCCTACATTATTAGAGCAAACAATGTCTGGTCCTTAAAACCTTCCATGTTGATTTAGGTTTCTGTCTAAAAACTAAGCTTCCAGTACACACTGATACAGGAAGCAAGAGTCTGCGATCCTACTTTAGAAGGACAGCAGAAAACAAAGGCAGTACGCCTGAGTGACTGTACATCCTTCTTCTAGCAGCTGTTGATTTAATATTAACTTGGAATCCTTGCTTTATAATTCTGGTCAGAACAAGTGTATGAAAATTATGCCTCCTTGGAAATGTGTGTGGTTTGGCTACAATGTGATTTTAGTTCCCTCAAAGTCTACAAATTTCCCCTAAATCTGTTTAGTATACTTTCAGTTATTCTTTGTTCACACTGAAGGCTTCCCTGCCACTAGAGCTGAGAGCAAGAAAATTCTTTCCCAGTATTCCAGCCATGTGGAAAGAGGAAGAAACCATCCTGTTTGAAAAGCAAACCAGCAGTGAGCAACTGAGTGGGAGGAGTGGGGGGAAGGGTATTTTCTAAAAATCAAACACCTGAAATCAATACATTCTAAAATTTTCCCTTATGCTTCAGTTCCTAGGCTGCACAACAGGGCACCCCTGCTACAGGCTGTGAAGAAGACTGTCATTAACATTTCTGAATCACGGCAGAAGTAGCACGATCAGCACCAGGGCAGCACCCACGCACTGCGCAGTTAGTATCTAAAAAGGTAGGCCCAGACCACACTTAGAGTGAAGAAGATAAAAATGATACAATACTCAAACATTTGCTATTTTTCATAACAGCCAACACCACATCATTAACCTTCTCAAACTTCGCTTTTGAACACAGCAGAGACAAAGGCACGCTATGGTTCTGGGGGGTGGGACAGCGAGGCAGGTGCCTATACACAGACAACATGAAAGCATTCTATGGCTACATTGTTTACTATAGGTCATGTATATTGGGCATAAGCAATCCAGGAGGGTGCTGAGACACAGGCACAGGTTGCCCAGAGAAGCTGTGGCTGGCCCCTCCCTGGAAGGGTTCAAGGCCAGGCTGGACGGGGCTTTGAGCAACCTGGGCTAGTGGAAGGTGTCCCTGCCCATGGCAGGGGGGTTGGAACTAGATGAGCTTTAAGGTCCCTTCCAACCCAAAGCATTCTAGGATTCTGTGATAAAGGTCCAGCAACAAAGACCTAATCCACTCATAAGTCTCCTTATCTTTTCCACCACATGAAATCTGTGCTCGAGCTGGCAGTATGCTCTGTCTGTATCAGCTATATCTGCCTTTGGCAGGTTTCAATTTGATAGCATCCTTGCAGCTCTCAGTGACAGCCCAATTAGGCTCTGTTGCAGCCTCTAGATCATGCAGGATAGAAAGCCCTAGATTTCTGGACCACTACTGCTACGTTCAGAAGAGACCTGCTCTCCAAGCAGTATTACAGTAGGAACATAATAAAACAGATAGACCAAGTTCAGCCACTGATGCTCTGCTGGCCAGCCAATATACTAAGAACTTGTCAACTGACAATGGCAAATTTCAGTTCAAGTAGCACAAAAACTCATTCTTGTAGCAGAATCAAAAAGTTCTTTTTCAAATTGCATCTGTGGAATAACATGCCAAAAAAAAGGCTCCATTATACCATTTGTGGGCTTGTCCAATTATAAGGATTTATCTATACATGGAAATCAATTTGGAGGATAGCAGGCTGTGAATTCAAAGGTCAGTACTGAGTCTTGATAATCTTCCCATGTGGGAGCACTTACACAGTTTCATGTGAAACAAATTGAGAACAGATTAGATACTCAGCATAAAGTTGTCTTATTCTGAAACAAAAGCTCCTGTACATGAGCAACTTAGGATATAGTTAAATTTTGAGTCCACCTTCCACCTCAACAAGCTTTAGATAAGAATATCCTATGCTTCCCGCTGGCAACATATAAGGGTGTTTATATTGCACACAATGCAAGACTGTACTGGTTTCTAGCAACCCTAGACCTGGACAGCCACTCTGGTCCTTTGGACAGTAGCTCAGCAGAAAAGGCACATACTGACTCAGACTGATGTGCCAATATTGCTTAATGTGCTGGAACAAAGTTATTCAGAGTTCCCTGAAGCCACCCTGCTTCACCGAGATTACTGCCTATCTTACAAGGCCTACATTTGTGCAGGAGCTGTGGTTTTTGTTACACCGTTTACACCAGCGTTACTCCCTCGGCATCAAAGGATATATGGTGTAAAGTTAGTATAGCAAAGTGAGCTGAAAATCAGTTTTTTATCATCGAGTAGAGCCCCCATTCAGGGAAGCGACTGCTTCAGGGGGAAATGGTTGAGAGAGATGGGAAAGGTGAAAGAAATTACTGAGCCATATTGGATCCATTACTTTCTTCGAAGTGTCACTGACAGGAGCTAATGATCTCAGTCTCACCACAGTAGCATACTCAGTCTGAATGAGACAAGTGCACTTGGTACCACACAACCCAGGTACTGCTACAATCTCACTTCTCAACTTTCCTTTTTTAAACTCTTTCCCTTCAAAAATCCCTTTTCTGATCTCATGTACTGAATTTGGCTCACTGCCATAAGCAGTTATTCCCAACTGAGCTCTGCATGAGAGCAGAATCAGGCCAGCTTTTAGCAAAATATCATAAAATTGGGCTTTTCTGATTAGTGTTACAGAAATAGGGCAGGAAAGGGCCTTAATGCACCTTTTCTTCCATCCGTATCTCTGTACATCAGTATCACTTCTGACAGTTGTTTGTCTAACCTGACCTTGAAGACCTCTAGTGATGGAGACTCCAAAAATTCCCCAGGCAACTGATTCCAAATGATCCAAAAAGTTTGAAATGAACAAACTGAACATGAATTTAAAAAGTCTGACCCACTTTTGCATGCCCGAGTCATGATATCAAACTCCATTTCACAGGGTAAAAGAGAGTGTACGCTGCTTTACTGAATCCCTTTTCAGAGACAATCAATATGTATGTAGGTGAAATTCAATGCAAAAAAGCTACTGATTTTTGCTTTTGTATACATGTTTGAGAAAATAGCTTCAGGCAAGCATGCAGCTGGGCACAAACATTGAAAGGAGACTGTCCAGTGATGATGTTGCTGACAGTAAAAGATAAAGACAGTAAAAGATACCAGCTATTAGACTATACAGCTCTTTCTACAGAAGCCTTCTTTGGCCCTTCAGTCAAACCCAGTATGCTTCAGGAAATTGCGACTTTTATTGGTTCCCCACTCTTTAAGCAAAGTATGTTTATTTATTTATTTGCAGACAAATGGAAGGGAGACACACATGTTGAGGATTGGGAATGGCAATAACCCACAGACACACCAACAGTGTCCTGTAATGTAGCAAAGCTCATTCCCTCTGAAACCCAGCCTCAAGCTCTCCAGCGATGCTGCTGATCACTGATTAGGGACTGATTAGCTACTTGCTTGTACTTCTGTCTGCTGCCCATGCAACTTACTGTCCCCAAAGCTAAGCAATTTTGGGTAGGAAAAATGAGGGAGGAGTCAGTAACTTCTCTTGTGCAGTTTTGTTAAATAGTTTTACTGCCATTATTTATGTTACCTGGATAGAAGTGGGTATTTTTCTTCCTCCAGTCACAGCTGTGGAGAACTTTTACTAAATGAGAGAGGCTAGAGAGCCAAAATCAAGGAGAAAAACCTAAGGCAATGGACAAATTAAGGAATTGGCCATGGAAGGCAGGTGTTTTTCTGCTGTATGTTTTGGTTAGATTGTACTGGACAAAGGGCTAACACGTACACTTCCCTAACCACCCTTAAGCAAGCTAAGAATAAATTTATGTCTAAATCTTTTTTTTTTTTTTCCCTAAACATGTATGTTTCTATGCATCTCTGTTCCAAAGCTTCTCTGCCCCTCTTTGTTGCTCACTCCTCTGTAATTATTCCAGTAGAACTGATAACCTAACCCAGAAATGTATCTGGGGTGACAGTTTGCTTGTTCGAATGCTTTTTGCTGTTTCCTGGGGAAAAAGTCTGCAGGAGATCTGACCAACAAGAATCATGCAGATATGAGCAGGCATTTTCTGTGCATGAGCTGGACAGCAGCTGTTTCAAGAACTGGTGAGTATGCTGATAGAGCACTGAGGCAGTAATTCAGCCAGCTTTTGGTAATGCTGTTTCTCTACATAACATCCTTTTTGCTTCTAATATGTACACAGCAAAGGAAATAAGGACTTTTATTGGTTTCCTACTCTTGGAATATCCAGTTTTGTGCCAACCCTCTAAGACTACATACTGTAAATAATTCATTACTCACACAAAAGGGCAAAAGTGTTTCCAAATCTTATTAACTTGATGTTTCTTAATCCCTTTTTTAATCCTGTTTTATAGAAAGAAAATATTACAGCTATATTTGTATTTAGCCCTACATATGTGAAATATCTTTCAGATTAAATATAACATAGTACTTCTACAATTTTAATTTCCCATGGGATTTGGGTTTCTTCTCCCCATTTTCTTATTTACAGAATGGTCACAGAGGTCCCAACTTAAAGACTATGACAGTAAGCTATATTTAGATTCCCTGCCCTAAATCCATCAATTATAATACAAACTATTCTTTATTTTTTGTAGTCCAGGTATTCTCACCAACTAAAAAAAGTTTTCTTTCAAAATAATTGTTTAAAGAAATCAAGAATTGAACAAAGGATGACTAGAGAGAACCCTGAGGTTAACATAAGATCCTTCTGTCTCTGAAACACAGAGTGAAAATTTTGAGATAATCTCACATAGACTTTAGGAGTTCTGAAATAGGTCTGCAAATTTCATGAAAATGAGATCTCTTATGAAACACTTAAGTTCCCCCTAAATTTGGCCATGCAAATACCACAGTTATTCATACTTCCCTTGTAATAGTTAATGTTTTTGTCTGGAGCTAAGAATTTCAAAGGAACAAGAAAATGAATAGGAGCTAGTGGGAAACAGTCATTAAAATAATAGTTAACAGAGCTCTTTGTTTAAAGTTTGAGTTGTGTGCTGAGTTATAGGTTGGGTTCATTTGCTTTTAGTGGAAATATGATTCCAGTCAGAAGTCAAATTAATTTTGTACCACATCACAAAGATTGACAATTTCTGTTCTAAAGAAATCCATTTCTGAGATACCAGAAGAGCTGCAGCAGCAGCAGAAACACAAGCGTTCTCAAGATAACGTATTGGGAAATCTTAAAATGACAACTGAGAGGGGCTGTTTGGAGACTTCCCTCCTTCAGCTGTGGAATCTGCAGAAGTATAAACAATGAAAGAGGTAGATGGAGACAGACACCTTTCCTTCCAGAGAAAGCCTACAGTCTTGCTTTCTGAACACTGGGAGAAGTTCTAAAAAGAGCTAGCTGTTTACACAGCTCTGCTAAGCTTACCATCCAAAACATTTCATCTAACTCACCCTCTGCTTCCTCAGCAGGATGTTTGATATACCTGTCCTATCTCCCTGTCCCTGGATGGGCACCACCTTCCCATCTGGTGGTGCCCATTTCTCTAGACTGGCTACAGAGAAAATCTAAACTATTCACATAGACGAGACTCCTATAATATAGGAGTCCTATAACTTCTATATAATAAAATTCAGCAGCCAGGATGCCACCCTCAGAAGCATTTTCTCCATCCTCTTCCTATTTAACCGCCCTAAAATACTGTAACAAAAATGCTTAGGCAATTTCATACTGATAGCTTTCCATGCAAATTATTATCATTAGCAGTGTGCTGAAGAACAGGAGAAATAGCTGCATAAGCACGTGGAAAGGCGAATGTCCAAATGGCATTCCTTCTATTAAGATGTAACCAACCTTGAGAAATTGAGAATATCATGCCTAGCCAGATGCATAGTGAAGGATGTTTTAAATCAGAGTAATTAACTGGCAAAAAAGATCACATTCAGCTGGTCCAAGGTGGTGAAGCTTTATTCACTTTAATGCCAGCTGGGTACACGCATGGAAATTTTTACTGAGCTTAAGGCAGTGTGATTTCTGGGCTACAAGAATGCTTTACAAACCTCTCTCCCATATCTGTGGGTTTGATGATTCAGTACTTTCAGCAACATTAGGAAGAAAGACTTAAGGTCTCTGGTCCACTTCTGAGGCATTTCTGCAAACTCGATCTAGATTAAGCGAAAAAGCTTTGAGAGCAATCAATGCCCAGTGACACAAACTGCAAATTTTCAAGCAGGAGTCATAGATCTGTGCGACTCTTCTTGCAATATGCCCCTTTCTGAAGCAGGATGTAAGAAAGCCCTTTTTTCCTTATGTATCATCTGTCTTTGAAACACATTAACTCTCTCGTAACAGTGACTCTTTAGGACACAGCATATAGTAAGAATAATACAACTAGAAAAGCCTGTAATAGTTGCAAATAACATTCACGGTTTAAAAAGTATTAAACATGAGATCAGGGTTAATCTCTGGCAGGACACTTATATAAATGCAGCTGATTTTGAAATTGTTTCTTCCCAAGACAGGAAAAAGGAGTTCTAACCAATGAAGTACATGTGCAAAAACAAAGGAAGGTTTAAATATTTCTGAAAATCATATATGCACACCATAAGGTGGATAAGACTTTACAGTTTGAAGAAAATGTTCATGTTAAGTAAGCTTGCTACTTTTAGTAAGGCCTAAGGAAGCACGTCCCGTAACGACATGCTTCTTGAAAGCTTCTGTCTCCTGCAGATAGCATTCGTCAGTGCAGGTTCCAATTATGTTCAGTATTTCTCATTAGAACTCGTCTTACCCTGGCTGAGTAATTGGTTTTTGATTATTGATTATTTCTTATGGTGTTTCTAACATTAATTCAGAGGGGATGTAAAACTTCAACATCAAAGACCATTAGATGTTCCTATGAAAAATGGAGAATTCATACATTTTAATTACGCCCTGTAGCTCTGAATAAGGACTGAAAATTGGAGATGGGGCTATTCAGTGAAGGGAAGGAAACACTATATAGTTAGCTCATTACCTTATACCTGGTTTTGAAACTGAAGCAGTTTTGTTGCTGAATTTTATTGAAACAGTTCCAAAAATAATTGTCTTGTAGCAATTTGTGTTCCAGAGGTGGGCTTCTTGCCGTCAGTACTGTTGAAAACCCTCTACAACGTCAAACCTGGAATTTACTCAAGAGTTATTCCACTAATTTTAATGGACTTCTCCTAAAACTACCCAGCTAGAAGTGAAAGGAGAAAGGTAAACATCCTCAATTTTTCACTGTGGCATCCAGTTTCTGCCAAGTTAATAATACGCTTTTGTACAATCTAAGTGTCTTGGGCTTTTTTTGTTTGTTGTTTGTTGGTATGTTTGTTTTAAGATGCAGGAGTAAGCCAGAAAAGAAATTAAAAGCAACAAATAATAAAAACAGAAATCTGCCTGTGTTGTTCTTGGTTTTCCCCACACTGTTAACTTGAAGCCCTTTAGGGAAGGTGAAACAAACAGCTGTCCTGGCTACAATGCAATCAGAATCTCCTCCTGCAAAGCCAACTGCAAGCACGGAGAGAACGAGAATCTATTAGAAATACTGTGTGCTGGCAGCACTGTGAATTTAAAGTGATAAAATTAAGGGGCCATTTGACAGCAGTTACAGACCTCTTCGGTAACTGACCTCTCTATTGTCGTGAATTTTTACATAAAACGCTATGGGCTGTGAACAATCAAAGCAGGAAACAAGAGCACCTTTCTTCCCCTCTGTAATTCACGGAATTCTCCCTGTGAAAACTGGTGGTACGCTGCATCCTCAGTCAAGGTATGATGCAAGAAACAGTGAGACAAGAACCCAAACTCTGTGATCCAAATGTGAAGACCCTATTGCAATCACTGGCTGTCTCAACACAAACATACATAAATCTGTTTACTCTTTACACATCTGGATCGTTCAGAAGTTGCTTTATGTGCCACACAACCACTTTCATATGGATACAAACCTCATAAAGAAGTCAGGCTTCATGCAGCAGAATCCTGTATTTAATAAAGTGCTATTTTTCATACGTACCTACAGATGCTGGCATTTCTCCCCACTGTAAAACAGTCTCCTTTGTGAAATGCCCATATATATCAATGTAGATGCCTTCATCTTCATAGGTGAGTAAAAGCTCCATTCCGCTGGTGTTCGGGAGGATGATAATGGCATGTGGGCGAATAGTCCCCTGGATCTAGAATCATATTTTACTAAGATTTAGATCAGAAAACGGACTGCAATTTTAGTGACTACATCAATCTAACTAGCTTGGCAGAGCAATAAAAGGAACTAGCTCATGGCTCATGGAAAGTGAAAGAAACGCCTGTTTTCAGAAAGGCAGTTTGCTAGTTTGCTGGCCTCTGAAACAGGCTTTCTCCCCTCCTCCCCCCCCCGCTTTGAATATGACAGCAGGTTTGCAAACAAATCAACGTTCAATATTTCACTTTATATTTACCAGTATTAATTGGTTTCAAGAAGCCATGGAGCCACTGAGACACAATAATATTTACTTACTCACTCACAAAACACTTGCATTATATAAATAGAAGAAAGGTGAAATAAATTGGAATTCACAGTTATTTCAGGAGATGAAGGACAAAAGCTTCCACATTCCAGGAACTCAGTGCTTTCACTTTCCATGATATTTCCCTATCCCCCCTCACAAGCTAAACCCTGTAAATTCAACAATATTTACAGCAAGTTGAAAAGTTAACCTGGACCTTTCAAATATAAGCTACTCTGTGTCCTTCCCTTCCCACAGCCTTCATTAACAATAGTTCCCCATTTAACGCTGTTCAGCACACATTTTTTCTGCATGCTACAGGAACAGTGCATTTCACTGACACAAATTATTTTAACAGCTGTTCAACGCACTAGAATCTCTCCCAGAAGCCAACATGTCCCAAGTGAAAAAGTCTAAGTATACAACCATGAAGGTGGGGTTTTATGAAAGCGTTTTTGAAAGAAAGAGGACAGCCTTAAAAAACAACAAAGCATTTCCTTGTTTAAAAGCAGTACTCAGGACGTTAAACAGTAAATTAAACCACTACAATTAATATTTTTATAGGAAGGATGACTGGAGTTTCTACATCATTTTCACAAGCCAGCAACACACAGATCTTTTTTTTCTTCAAGCACATACATTTATGCACACCGCAAGGGCACAATGAACAGTAAAAGAAGCACTGAAGCTGTACTTGCCAAACTGAATACACTCAGGCCAACCACTTGACTCCGTGCCTCCGCAACAACTATCCGTAACACTAGAACGGGTATCCAGAGCCGCAGAGCAATTTTAATGCGTTGCCTTGGTACTCGCATGAGCGATCGAAGCAGGTAAGAGATGAAGAAAGAGGTGGGGAACCAGGAAAAGAGGCTACCAGAAAGCAAGAGTATCTAAAGTCAGCCTGTTAAAAGTCTGGTCTGTTGCCACCACAAAGCTCCTTGAGAGAATTATCCGATTCTAGCAGATGCTCTTTAAAATAATAAAATACCAAAAAAAAGATAGAGCCACCGCAGCAGCAGATTTATTTCAGGTCTAAGACTCTAAGGGAAAAAATATTTTTAGTACACGCTAACTTTTGGTTAAAGAACACACTCAAATGGAGTCAGCCTTAAAGGTGCCCCAAATATTCAGGACAGTCACCTGGGAAATCTCTCTCATCAGGTACATAATTATATTTGCAGCCTGTTGAAAAAATAAAGCCTCTAAGAAGGTTCACTTTTTTCTTTGCCTGTCTTATCTTGGGCAATTATGCTAATGATCTTTTTGACAAGTCATTATTCACCTTGCTTAGCAACCAGCTTCCAGGGATGGTATGCAGGCATCACACTTAGATTTATAAACTGATGTGAATTTTTCATAGTTGCATAGTTAACAAAGCTATTAATTGTCAGATTAAATAAACCCTCTAACAGAACAAACATTAAGTCCCTTAAAAAACCCCGACACAGAAATAAACAGTACAAGCTTTTAGCAGGTGATTTGTTTGTTCTGGACAGCTAGAAAAGTTACTTTCTAATTAAGAGAAGTTTAGAAACTTGACAGCCATCCTCAAACATTGTGTCCATCAGAAACACAGGTTTGACAGAATTTGAAGGCAGAATTTCCATGAGCCACTTGTCAGGGCAGCAGAGCGATCAAGTGGCTTGCACGGGAGGCATGGGTTTTCATTTGGTTTGAAAACATGGGGCTGAGAGTGGAGAAAAAGAAGTTTAAAAAAATAAAAAAATAAAAGGGTTCAAGGCACAGGCTGCAACATGCAGATCTGGGATGAGATTTCTTCAGACCTCCTGAGCGTAACTTTGGGACACTGCCTTGGGATACAAGGCGGCCATGGCACCCGATGAGCTAACCCTCTGCCCCTGTGGAGCTCTGTTGACTTCAGGGAGGTTTTCAAGTGTGCACAGAAGTTTCCTTGCCAGAAGCCTCCCATTAGACTGGAACCATGGCAACCTGCTAGTTTTCTGGACCTAAGCCCCCAAGTTTCTCTGGCTTTTGGGACTCACAGCTTTGAAAAGAACTATCTAGAATAGCTAAAAAATAAGCAAACAAACAAAAAGATTAAAACCATAGCACAGACTTCATATTGGACAGCCCCATGCCAGTCATTCACTTCTGCAGGGCAATTACTTTGCTGTTATCTGAGTTTAAGCAGGAATTTAGTGACCACCATCACCTCAATGAACAGATGCACAATGCAGTATGTACACATCAACCTGCAATCAACATCCTCATGCCAACTTCTTGACAATCTAATGAGAAAATCCTGAGGAAAATTCTTTTGAATTTAAGGACTGATTTCACAGGCAACTGAATGGTAAGAAGGCCAGCAAATTTATTTAGACTGGAAGTCGGGTTTCTGCAAAGTCATGACTGAAAGGCAAAACACATTTTGCACACAGAGCCTGGACCTGTAATCACGTGAAACAAATGCAACTTTGCTTCATGTTGAAGAAATCTGGATTATGCACGGGTTCACATGTATACCTGGATCCTCTAGCTACAGGTACTCATTCGTGCAAAGGTAGCATGCTTGCAGTGGATCAAGATTAATATATGTTTCAATGGTCTTTGCAATCCAGGCCAAATTTCAGCTCAATTCAATGATAATTTAATCAGCTTGTCAGCAAGATTGAAAAGCACAGTGGCAGATTGTAAAAGTCACCTAATTCATGTAGATATTATTGTGTCTTTGATTGCTTAAGAAGTCCTAAATTTCCAGGATAAATCAATTAAAAATAGTACTGTCCATATAACAGGCTTTCTGACATTAAACCATTAAAACTGATATTCTAAATATGATAAAAGCCTTTTAACAGAACTTTAGTGTTATAAAAGTATGTGAAAAGTGGTTTTCTATTAGCTGCCATACAGTAATTATTCTCTTACCCTGACTTTTGAAATACAGCACAACTCTTAACCTGATCATCATCAATATACAACTCAAAGAACAGAGGCATTTACGTAATTTTTTGGAGTATCTTACGTGTGTTGGAAGGTACAGGTCATACACGGATCCAGAGTCCACATCAATAGCGTGAAAACCTACTAGTGAACCATATATGACTTTTAATCTTTGTCCATTTTCAACGGTCAGGTCAACTGACAGTGGTTTGTGATGAAGTGAGGTAAAGGACTGGAAAAAGAAAAATACACTATGTAACACAAACAAGCTGTTGGTTTACAGATCTACATATATGGTCTTAAGAATTTTCAAAACTCAAAAGTTAGACTGCTGTTTTTGTTAAATAGTTTGTTACATTTAAGGAGCTAAGTATCCACCACCCACTGAGTTGCAAGGAGTGCTGGATAATTCGCTTGTGTTTTCAAAAAAATCCACATTCTAGAAACCGACTAGGCAAAAATTAGGCTGAGTACCATTCATGTTCGATTTCCTCCTCTTTTGAGGGAAATCAGCATCAACTTTGTTAACTCAAATGTACGTTCTGGCACAGCACTGAAACATGTTATTCACATCTAACAGAATGTGCCAGTTTTATGCCGGTCATCTCCAATGTATGTCAAAAGAGCTACATTTTCTTTAAAAAGAATACTCATTTTATCTTTAACTAGAAATAGATGTTATACAAAGCAACAAAAGCAAAAGCGAAGAGTAGATGAGAGACACTGATACATCTGAACCAAAGTGAAGTTTCACTTACCTTAAAAGCCATGAATTTGTGATAAGGCTTTGGAGCCCAAGCATAAACCTCCACTGAGTTTTTCAAAGCAATTACAAGGAATTTGATTCTCTCATATTTTACTGTAATACAAGAAGAACAATTCCTTAGGTATCAGACAGACACTTAAATCAAAGACCTTCTCATCACATGAAATAATTTCAATGGACTACTTGTAGAAGTAGACATTATCCAGCAAGGGAAACTAATGGGTTCTGGACATCAATGATACTAAACATTGATGTCAATGACAATACCTTGACTGAAAACCTGTAGTTCATTTATTTTCAGTAAAGCCAGATGACTGTTAACAATATTTATATATTGCTTTTCATACATCGATGGGGGGGAAAAAAAAAAACAAAACACACCCTTAAAAAAAATCTTACTTGTCACAAAAAAAGGTCTTGACCCTGCAGCTAAGCCAACCTACTTTATTTTTTAAGTGTGAACACACACCAACATTGCTGGTTGTGAAAAGCTACTTTTGGAGGAATGGTGGTTGTTGGCTGAATAATTCTGTTACACTCTGTAGGATGACTTTTCATTTCACTGTTCATGTGTGGAGTTAAATCTCCATGTGCTAGTGTGGGTGAAGGACTCCCATGTTTCTGAGATGAGTAAGCATTTAAGAGAGGAGCAACTTCTCTAAGTCAATTAAGGTCATGTTGGACTCATCAAGAATAAATGAAGAATCATGCATTGAAAACTAAGGCTTCTCTGTACATTGTGTTTTCACTCTGCCAGAGACAAGCATTTGCTTTGGAAACGGAACGCTAGGGTATTGCATCCCAACACATTCACCCTTCATTTCATATTCAGTGTCTGCTTGGCAGGGATTTTTAAAAGATGCAGGTGTTACGCTACTGAAGTAAGGTTTGTTTTCTCTGGGAGGAGGGCTTGATCAGCCCTTGCTGCTTACAAAAGCAGCAGTTCACACTGGCCAAACATACAGCAGAGGCACAGAGTGGATAAGGGTGACACTGGAAAATCTCACGTAGTCAGAGAAAGAAGAAAAAACCAAACTCCACCAAAATGCAGAACAGTACATCCTTTTCCTCTTCCACCTGGACAAGTGGCTGTAAAACCAAAGGTCAAGATACAAGAAGATTCAGCAAGAGAAAAACAACAGCAGCTGTTCTGTCCAAGTAAGAGTGGCTTGTCGTAAGTAAACACAGAAGCTCCTACAAAATGTTTGCCTATTTTTTTTAAAAAAAAAAAAACAACCCACACCAAACCCAAAGAGGAGCAACTGAAGTGGAACATGTGGGTACTTAGCTGTAATCACAAGTAAAGTAACAACACACATCTGTTTCACATTCTTTCTTGGATTTAACCCTTGCCAGTTTTAAAGCAGTGAGATAAAAGCAAAACAACCATCAAACAAGATACTTATGAGAGCCAGCCACCTTTCTGTCTTCTGCACTCCTCTACATCATTTCTCCATTTGACTTTGAAAAAAGTGCCACTTTCATATACCATCTTTCACCAAAGCAAAACTTGCACTATACATCACACCCCCTCACGAAGTTAAATGATAGAAACTATCACAATACTGATGTTCATCTTCAAGAATGAACTGCCTGAAAGCCAAATAAAAGAAAGATGGTTTTTCTACTGCTATGGTACCATTTCCAGTGTGTAAGTTTAAACAAAGATACATCTAGGTCTTTTCTGATATAGAGACAGGGATGAGCTGCAGCACATCCAATCTGATCTACCTATGGATGTCTTACAAACATGACTTACTAGCACTTTACTAGACCAGTTTCTTAGCAGTTACTCAGAGCCAGGAGGGAAGCTGAATAGCATGGAGGTGGAAAACATCAGTCAATTAAAACCTTAAGTAACTACAGAACTTCTACACCACTGACTGAGCAAAAGACCAGGGTTGGCACTCCCTCCTTCCAGCTGTCACAGGGAATACCCATAACATCATCCGTAACTGCTGCAAAAAGAGATGCTATCTGGAATGACAGGGAGCAAAGCGTCTGCCATGTAAAACAAGGAGGCTTGAAAGAACTCAGAGATATTCAGCCCAATACAATCTTGAAACAGAGCTGAAGAAAAATGCTGGCGTCACAAGATGCAAAAGGATGATTAAGCAGCTCTTCAAGGAAAAGACAAAAAGTCCTTACCAACTTTGTAGTGTACACAGCCTTCCAGGTCACCCACAGACACCCAACCTTGACGCTTCTCCACCTCTGGATCATTGCGCAAAATTTTATTTCTCAGCCATGACAAGTAATACACCCTCAACTTATTCTTCTTCCCTAGGATTTGAAAAAAGAAGACAGACATAATGCTTTAACTCACTGAAGTACAAACTCTCCCACACTTAGAAAAAGCCAGAGTTTTGTGACCTTGAATACAGTGGGTCTCTGACTCTTCAAGGTACAAGAAGAGTGCAGCAGCACAAAAGAAAAGCCCTGTATGACAGCGACATGCAGGAGGGAACTGGAACATGTGCAGTCCTATGGCATTTGGCACACGTGCACTTACCTCGTGACCCAAACTGCATGCAAGATTTTCACACCTGACTAAAATTCCTCCCTCAGGCCAAAGAACAGGTCTCTACAGACACACGCATTATCAGAAATAATCACACTATCTGGCACTTACTCTTTGATGTGAAGGAACACAGGTATGGCCTGCAATGGCCATTTTGAATAAGTAACTCAGTTCTAATTAACTGACAATCTTCATTAAAAGTAGCTATTTTCTTTTGGATGCTTTTCCAGGTGAGAATTACTTTGTCATCTTTCATCTCAGTCAATCTTTCTGTTGCTTTAGTTCATAAGCACATATGGTCAAACAGTAGTCTGGGATCACAGGTTAGTCTAAGGAGAAGGACTGTGTCACATAAGCAACTGGACCTGGCAATATGGGACAAACAGCTCTCACTGTCACCTACCACAGCAAGTCTGCATTGGTCCTTGCTGGACCAATGATATTTTAATAAAATTGCACTTAGATAGAGGCTCACCCATCACAGAAACAAGCAGACTGACAAACTACAAGTTACTGAGAACAAGTTCATTTTAAGGATATGAAACACTTCATACTTCCCACAAACCATTTTACACATTAACCAGGTAATGAAATATCCCAAAGCCTCTCTGAAATGAGAATGTAAATGTTAAAAATTCAAGAGAATTTTTCTATTAACAAGAATAACTGTCCTATGATTTTCTGTAAGAGGAAATTCCTCAACCTAGTTTATAGCCTAATTCTTTTTAATTGCTTCCAACCGCAGTGCAGGTCAGATACTTTTAGACACTGAACTAACCTGATATAGTAATTAGCACATTGAGTCCTTCCAGAACATCCATTTGCTGGAATCGTCTCCTTGTAATCAGTGAATAAACTCTTCCTTGCCCACTTCGGTCCAGCAGCCACAATCCATTCTCTGTTCCCACCAGTAAATTTACTCCTGTTAATACATGAAAAAAAAAATACTGCATAAATCACCTAATGATTCAGAGGCCACTGAGAGTTCATTGTTTTGAGAACTGATTCTTATTTAGTCTAACTTAATGATACCTGATAATTTCTCTGTTGCTCTGTGGATGATTTCCCAGAAAAATGAATAGAAGAAAAGGATCTCACCATTACAGTTTTTACCCAGCAGAACACTTATACACCCATGTAACTTGAAGGATGAGTAGTTCCACTGAGGTCAATGTTGATTTAAACAAAAAGGAAAATGCTTTCCGAACTCGATTTCTCAGGTGACCTTGGAAAATGCCTGTGAGCACTGCAAAACTCCCAGTCCAGCACCACTCCACACAGGAGATCCAACTAAATGATCTAAGGGTCTCTACCAATTAAAAAAAAAAATTTAAAAACCCCTCTTTCCCCAGATACAACACTCAAATCACAGGAGGACCAAACCTGTGGGAAGAAGGGCTGCTGTTACGAGGACGCAGAGTGTTTGAAAATGGTCTGTGTTTTGCAAGAATGCTTTCACATGTCAAATTAAAGGAGTGGATCCATCTGAAATCCAACTGCTCCAAGGAAGCAAAGGCTCCAGTGGGTTGCTGACATCAGAGGATGTCAAAAATTGTGTTCAGCTGGCACGACAGCTATGCTTCCTAATCAGCAGGTTCTTAGAAGTGACATGAGGTATCCTGCTGTAACAAGCAACCTCCTCTATTGGCAATGCTCTGATGAGTACCTGGTGCTCTTCAGCCTCAACACACATTTAATTACAGACCTTGCCACACAGCTCTGTTCTTAATTTAAAATCTTGGAGTCCTAACATACATAACACAAAATCTGTGAAGCTGTAAACTGGAAATCTACATTTCCTTTGGATAATGTTTCAACTACTTCATTCATTTTCCATTCCAGACTCAAAAAGTGAGGAGAAGTAAAAGGCTGGGAGAGTCCCATAGAATACATCCGTTCTTCAGAACTAGAAAGACAGTTAAAACAACTCAAAAGCTTAGCTACTGTGAGACTGGGACAAGGTCTGTAGCTGCTGAAAACTAGTCTGACTACACTCATCTTGGTTTTACACCATGTGAAGCTGATCCTGTAAAAAGGGTGATCCAGCGAGGTTCTGTGGAACAGCAGGAACTAAGGAAGCCAAGCTTTTGGAAAGACTGACACCTGACATGCTTCAGATTCTTGGAATACATAATACACATGACAGCAAAAGGCTTCAGGTTTGTATTATTTCCACTGGGTCAGGACTTAAGAGTGATCAGCTCTACTTGTATGCAGCTAGGACATCATGAGTCGCCTAAGTTATTAAACATTTGCAACTTCTGGCTCTTCAAACAAGCAGTTTCAGTTTGGTGCCCAACCAAAATATTTTCTCATTCTGATGCACAAAATCCTTTGCAACTGTAAATCATCTGTATCTTCTACGAGGAAGGCAGTGCCATGCGAGTGACACAGGTATCTACTTGGTGATCTGCCCCAGGATTTTGACGGAAGAGGTGCAATACAACTGTGAAATCTGCCTGGCATATACTGCCAGCCTCTCCTGCTGCTGCCTTCCCTCCATACACATGTCCAAGTACTTCTGAGCTTACCCCACAAAGCAGCACAAAGGACCTCTGAGTTGAATTTCTTCTTGTATTTACGAATTTCTGGACTGTCACTCTGCGGGCGGATATTCGTTGGGTTGACGTTGACAACGGAGCCCTTCCTTGCATTTTCTCTCCTGACAGGCTCAGGTTTTGCACTAGATGCTAGAATGAAAGACATACGCAATCATGAAAAATGCCAGTGTTTGGCTACATCTCACATTTGACCTGTTCATGGCAGAATGAAAAAATCCCCGGAGGGGTGAGAAGACACCTCAGGAGCACTACATAGCCATAGAATAAAAAAAAAAAAACCACCCCAAAAACATCTGGAAAATTTCTCAGGCATTCCTGAGTAAGCACAGTGGTAACCCAGCAGCAGAGTAGAGCAAGTCACATCTGGAAGAAGGGCAGAAGCAGTACAATGAAAATTCATAGCGATGTGGAGTTTCAGTTTCTGAAGATGTTACCATCAGTTTCCATTTCCAAGCAATAGGCCCTCCCCACTCCCCCCAGGAGAAACCAGGAGTGACATTTTATGAGAAGGGTAAAGCATACTCACGAGAACTACAGGAAGGTCCTACTGGACTGGTGGGAGGGGTGATTGGCAGAAGCCTAGGATCTATGAATGAAGTAAACGATGTGGTAGATGATGTACTGCTCTTTGAAGGTGTGCTTTCAGTGCACAGGGTCTACAATGAAAAATAACAGCTGCTTCAGGAAGATGATGCCAGGAGAGCACACAGCAATGCTGTGCCTTGGAGGTTCAGCAGAAACGGCACGTGGTGTACTTGGACACGATGAGTCTTAAAGCACTATATGCATGGTACAAATTCAGTGACAGAAGAGGAGGCCTGAGCAGGCAGTTGTGTGGGGTTCCTTAGCCAGGCACCGCACTGCCATAACTAGTCCCCAGAAGAAAGGCACGTTGATCACTCCCTGCTGTCACATCTGCAACAGGGCACTGCTCGAATCTCCGCAGCAAGGAGGACGCTGTTGCCTCAAGTAAGGCCGTTTAGGACATGACCACTGACAGAGCTGTTACCTGCCTCCAGTGACACACTCCTCCCCAAGAGAGCCCTGTGCTCACAGTGGTTAGAGGCCCTTTGGGGCTGCTGAGACACGCTGCCCCGGCCCTGTGCACTCCCACCTGACGCTCGGATGGAAGCAAGCCAGGGACAATGAGCAGGGGCAGCCGAGAGTGCTGCGTTGCTGACACGACAGGTAAAGGAGCAGAGGGTACAAGCCCTTCTAGCTTGTGTAAAAGGGGAGGAAAAAAAGGAAGGAAAGAAAAGGGAGCAGATGGGGACAAACAAGTGGAACAATAAAATCTGTTAGGGAGCTCAAGATTATATGTCCCCTAGACATAATTTATAAAGAAAAGGAGTGATGTGGTGAAAAATCTCATCATAAAAAGAGGCAGGATAGATGAAGTTAAAAGACTCAATCTCAGGCTCCTAAGGGCTGGAGGAAAATGATGGTACAATTCATTCAATCTGTAATTTATCTCTTACCTTATTCAGAGGTTTGTTCTGAGGTTCCTGGCTAGTCAGTGGCACTTTTGGTGGGTTCACAGAGGAGTCTGAAATTTGACTTTGCTGGAGGAGATCTGGCAGGAGATAGTTCTGGTTGTTTATGCTCCAGAGGCCTTCTTGGGTGCTAGAAATTTGTTTCCCCAAAATCTGATCCTGCACATGAGAACATACATGTGTATGTATGTTAAAGTCCACATTTAGCATACTTCCATTGCACTATGCAACTCCTGTTAATTAGGACAATAAATAATGACGATATGGGGAGGGGTGTTCTGTGTGATACATCATGTAAAGACAAACCTCATGGAAAGATTAAAATAAAAAAAATCAAATAGAAAAGTGTGTGGCAAACACCAAGACATCAGCACTGGCTTCCACTCCTGAAGTGCTCTGCAAATGTTCCTCATGTACATTACCTCAAGCACAGGTGAAGAAGCAACTTCATTATCAGAGACACTTGAGACAGAATCAAATGACTTGTCCTAACGTTACAGATCTGACCTCTACCTACCACAGTCAGAAGCAGGTACTTCTCAGTTCTGGACCTGCATTTAGTTCAAAGCCCCTTACGGATGCTACTTTCCATTTACCGAATTAGGATACCTTATTCTAGAATGAATGATAACATTCAGTAGGATCCAGTATCATCATTTCCAGTACAATGACGTTTGGTACTGCTGACCTCCTTACAGGATCCCATCAGCTTCAAGGAAATACTTGTAAACTGTGTAAGGTGTGAGGCACCACGCAAGCTCTCTCCCTGACAGCACAAAATACGGAGTCAGAGGTCGGTTTCTGGGAATACATGGCTGGAAGCTTTGAGAGGAAAAAAGATGAGATGTGTAAAGCAAGTGGTGTCCCACATGTGGAGGGAAGTGCAGAGGGACCTACTCCTGGTCACGATCGGTCAAGGGTACCTGAACACCATTGGCACTGGAATGTAGAGAGTGACAGAAGCCAAGTGCTACATTAGAAAATTCCTCCTGAATTACACAGAAGCAGAAAGCACCACCAAACTCGAGCAACTTCTGGCTGGCTGAATTCAAGGCAAGTCTGTACATTGTACTGACTGTGAAAAACAACCTACTGAAATCGGATCAGCCTTTTTGAATGCTGGCCAAAATATGAAAAAAAAAAAGTGTAGATAATTTTAAATAGACAATTGCCTTTTAAAAGCCAAGTAATTAACTAGAAATCAAATTGATGCTCTAAGTATTTTACATTTTGAGTTAGATATAAAAAACCAAACCAAAATGTACACGTCAGTATTTGAGATTAGGGATCAAGCCAGTATGGGGCTTTTTTGTTCAGTTTTGAGTCAGATTCAGCTGAACTAAACCAAACCCCCACCTGAATCATCTGGGCGGTTTGGTACACTCTAATCACTTCATAACAGTTCATGTTGATGGGCCGTGGAAAGGGATGTTGGAAGAAGTTGTGGAGACTCATGATGGCTGTGGGTGGTGAAACGAGGTGGGAGGAACAGATAGGAGTCTCCATGAGGAGGAGGTAGAAGACTAGAAGGCATCAGAGAGATCCATGAGGAGAGCTGGCAGTCATCTGTTTGTTCTCCCTTCTGCATTGTCCTCTCCAAACCCACCAGAATATGTGACCCCCACTCTCTTCCATCCTCCCTCATCCTCAGTTGGGGCCTCAAAGACCCCATCCTTCCCCTGTTCCTCAAGCAGCCTATTTCCAATGCCCAGGTTATCAGGGGAAAGGGAAAGCACCGGGTTGGTTTTGCCACAAGAGAAATACTGAGTTGGCCCTGTTTATAATTCTTTCTCCGAAGCAGGGTCTTTTCTCCTTGAGCATGGTGGGACAAAGGCAAAGTGGGACTCCTTCCCCCGTCAGGAAGGATGCCACCCTGGTGTGAAGCTTAGAAATCACAGCAGAGGTTAAGAAAATTCTTTTTTTTTCCTTAGCCCTGCCACAGCTCACACAAGCAGCTCTGGGGAAAACACCAGTTTCACAGCAATTTATTTTCCCTATCTGTGAAACAAGAGTACACTCAGTAATATCTGAGACGCGCTCTGATGCTGAGTGCAAGTCTTATTACTGTAATTTTTTTTTTGTTTTCGACCACAAAGAACATTGTTCTGCTTTGTCTGTCTTCATCTTTTCTGCACTAATATTTATCACAGGGGAAAATCCACATGACTTGAAGTCTCTACTAGAAACTACAGCTGGGAAGGAACCACAACATGACATATGAGAAGACATGCGTTTTTGCTAAGCCAGTAGGGAGAGATGAAGTGGTTTTCCCCTCTTCTGGTAATATTTTAAGTAGTAAGAGGTACTTCTCTTTAAACTGGAATAAAAAAGGTCAAGATTTTTAAAAATAGCAACAATGCACACCAATAATAATCAACAGCATTGCTTTTTGCAACCTGCCCAGTGCTTTCAAGAAATATGTTGACATCAGAAACAACTACCAGGTCAATAACAAGGACAAATAAAGAAGCACAATTTTGTACCTAAATGTAAGCATTTTTATAGGAAGCACAAAACCTGAAACTGCACATTTTTTCAAGGCTTATAGCTATAATTTGCAATGACAGAGCAGGACTTCAGAGTGAAAACGCTGCCGAGAAGAAATGGATACAGCGTTTATCGTGCACATTAACGATCTGACTCCCCCCCCCACTGTACCCACCCCCTTACAAACGGCCAAATTACCTTCTGTTCTGTGACAGTGCTTTGGGGTTTCAGTTCAATTCCATCTGGTACTCTTGTCCTTGAGAAATCTGCCACTCTGCTGCTTAGCAGTTGCCTGGTAACAAACTCCAATTAATGAACAGAACTACTTCAAGGAAGAAAAAAGAGCCCAAAAACCAAAAAGCAAAACACCCCACATATACACATTCAAAAGTGAGCATCATTAACA
The DNA here is from genome assembly GCF_047716275.1 of Strix uralensis. Lineage (NCBI taxonomy): Eukaryota > Metazoa > Chordata > Aves > Strigiformes > Strigidae > Strix > Strix uralensis. Next base: position 20,202,376 of record NC_133984.1, on the reverse strand, counting down.
TTCACTAGTTACACTTAAAGGTTCTTGTACAAAAGCAAGTCGATTAGTCTGTGGATGTGCCTGAACAGACTCAAGCCTGAGGACCACTCGCGGCAGGAAGCTCTCCCCACCTCAGTGGAGAGCATCCCTTCATCTCCCTGCATTTCATCCATCATTTTTCAGACACTGCATAGCTCACGAAAGTGAGAGCTGGTCCCTCAAGCTGTCATTTGAAAAGTGTCTACTTCAAAACTTCCCCTGTCTCCCCTCATACACTACCCTGCGCGGTGCAATTATGAGCCACCCTGCTCTCCAGAGAAAGAGCACCAGCTGCACTAGCAAGGGGGACAGCCGCTGCTCCACATCAGGGACCTCTCTGCCAGTGCCTGCTGGGACAGGCTACACTGGAATTTCATACTGTGAATCGGTCCCTGAAACATGGACATCCTCACCTTACATACAAAGAAACAAAGGAAAAGTTGCCCAGCGCACAGAGACGGAAGAACATAAGAGCTGCTGGACTGGCTGGAGTCAAAGCCCACCCAGCCCAGTATCCTGGCTTCAACAGTGACCAAAAGCAGATACGTAAAGAAGGAGTAAGAACAAGGCAGGCATCTGCTGGGATATACCCCAGCATACCAGTGCTTCCTACACAACCAGCAGTAGCTTTGTGCTTTAAACTTTTTCACCCAAGTGGAACTGCCTCAAACTTCTGTCAGCAAGGCTCTGGCCTCATTTCTCTGCATTTCCACCCCACGTTATTTATTCATTCCATTTACTTATTTATTACTGCAATCCATTTAAGCCTATTACATTTCTGCCTCCTTTCCAGTAATTATAAAACTGGATTCAGGATGCTGGTGTGAAGGGCTCTACAGTGCCACACCACAACTGGTAGGAGAGTGTAAGGTTTGGGGTTTTTTAAATGTTGTCCAATGCGATAACAAAGAAGGTTTGGTGAGAGAGCTACTGAGTTAAGATTGCTGTGAAGGATTTGAAGTTTCTGTGGCTTTTTTTGTTGTTTGTAGTTTGGTTTTGGGTCCTCCTCCGCTTCTATGGGAGGGGCAAATATTTGCATACTAAACTTAGAAGGAATGGCAAGATATGGAGTAGAATCAATGGTGAGGGCAGGGACCTGTTCTTATCAGGAAAGAAACCAGCAGCTGATCTTAAATGATGTCAACCTTCCGCTTATTAGGGGGAGAAAGTAATTCCTAGCCAAGCACACATCTGCACCCACCTTGTTCAAATTTTGGTAGGGAACAGCACGTGAAGAGCAGAGAGAGGAAACTGAATATACAAAATGAGCCCCAGGAAACTCAGTGTTCTAGGGGGACTGCGAATGCTGCAGGCATCGGAAGAGGAAGCATTCTCAATAGGAGAAATTAGCATCAATGGAATAGATATGTTATACAAGCAGGTAAGATGCTGAATCACATACACTGACATCCTTTCCTTAAAACAAAAACCTGGTGGGAGGAAGAATTCTGGCTCATCTCACTGAAAAGAAAAACAAGACCAAAAGTTGTTTTACTGGTCAAAGACTGCTGTCCTTAGTCCTGGCTTGCTCAGAAATGAGCCTTCTCAGGGTGGTTAACAGGATCTGCCCAAGAGAATACGAAGCTCTTTCTCTTGCATATGTGCATGCCCCAAGTCTAGTCCTACTGGGCACCTCCATGAAAGCTGGAGTGTGGAGATCAAAAGCTGTTCTACAGCCCAGGCAAGAACAAGAAAACACAGATTATTTTCAATAGCCAACTACAACTTGGCCCAAGGTGTCTCAGCCAAAGCCCACACAAAAACACTCCTACAGACTGCAAGGGACTTCAGATCCTGCATTCACATGCTTTAGATAGCAAGAAAAACAAAAGCCTTCACTTTAACGAGGATATGCAAAGTTTCAATGCTGGCTGCTGCTTTCACTTTGATCGCTATCCTTTTTGCTATTTACTTGGTAGTAATCAGGATATATTTCCCAAAGTATCTATCTTTCAATATAAATGACATTCAGCTGAGGTGAAGGGACTTTGGTAATAGACAAAATTATACTTTTGATTTTACAGGCGTTTTTGCAGTGGCTGTGTGCACAGGAAGGCAAACCTGGCAGGGATCATCCTGCTAATTCCACTTCTCCAGAGGACTGGTGGACCTCACACACAGAGGAGATGCAAACAACACATGCAGATTTCCAAAGGCAGTGATACCACTCCTTCAAATCATTACAGCATGCAAGGATCACAGCAATCTAACACTTACACAGCAAAGTCATTGCTACAGGGCAAATCCATATTTTTTATGTAGAGTCTTTCTGAGGTCTAGGATGAATTCTATGACCTAGAGTGAATAAAACTTTTTACGGATCAGAGTAAGGTGGTTTGGAAGAGGAGCAGTAAGAAAATAAAGGCATTACGGTAAAAAGCTCTTTCAGGTGCACTGCATTATCTACAAGTTTTTTAACATTCTCCCTCCTCATCCCTCAGCTTTGAAAATGAACTTCAGACATGCAAATTAGAAGCATATGCAGGCACAAAAACTCCACCTTCTTCAGAGCAGCACAGGGGAAAGGACTGGTACCAGGCCAACACAATAGCTTGCCAACAGTGCTACGAATCTGTGCATCTCTTCCTGAAGACTGACAAAACTGCATGTGCAATTATGTCAGAAGAGCAAGAGCCCCATCCCACAGAGCTCTGTGGTCCTATGATGCACTTCAAAGTAAATCCTAGAACTTGAATTAAACTGAAGTCTCTTTGCAAGAAAATTAGAAGTTTCATTCATCAACACTAAAAAATAATTGCTGTTCCAAACAGCAAGGCTGGCCAGCTGTGATCCCCCAACTCTCTCGCTTGGACTATCAAGCTATTCACGCTCCGTTATTTCTCAGTAGAATACACATTTTGCACGACAGGTAAAACACCACAAGATGTCAGTCACAAAATCAACAAGAGAAACTGGAAAGCTACAGAGAAAGAGTTCAGGTGAGATCAGCTTGGTACAAGCCACAGCATCATCTGGCAGCCACAGCAATTGTGTAAAACAACAGTGTTAAAAATACAGCACATTTTATAAAAACAAATCCTGCTTACACTATCCCCTCTTTGTAAACAGCCTTGGTGAAGGAATCAGCTCTTCAGTGGTAATTATTTATCCCGGAGTACACTGTCTGAATACAAGGGTCATGTTTGCCTTGCTTTTTTCACTGTAACCTGTATTTAGCACAAAGGCATACAGTTTTCTTTCCCTCTCCTTTTTTCTTTCAAAAACTCCATTTAAACATAGATCAATGTGAAGTAATCTCTCTAAAAGCACTACCTATTGATATTCAGTTAAAATGAGACATTTCCTCATTGTCCCAGGGCAGCAAGTCATCAAAGCTTATTACACTGCATACATCTGATGGAGCAGAGATTTACCCCCGGGACTTCATTATAGTGCGATTAAACTGCTTAATTACAACTGACATAAATGACTGATAGTAACTTCAGAGGGGAGGTAGTATTCATGTATGCCAACTCTTTCCAGATATTTAAAAGTGTGTAATCAAAATGAAGAAAATAATAGTAATTTAAAAAAATAATCAAGCCAACCTTGTGTGGTTCATGTCATCTTCATCGCTGCTGCCGACTTCGTCACTTGATGAGGAATAGTCTGCTGCTTTTAAGAATGAGCTGGCACTGTCCTTCCCCTTGGCAAAGGAGACTGGACTCTGAGTAAAGAAAACGCAGTTGTTTTTTTTTCTCATAGAAAAACCCATTACTAAACAGTATGTGCAGTATTTTACTGTCCCAGCAAATATACTTATTGTCACTTCTATGCCAAAAAAGCTTTATTAGGAAGCTTTTGTTGGTCCATCACAAGTGGGTATTTCACACAGGAAAGCAACCTAAGCCAAACCACCTGACTTTCTTAAAAGTTGAAAGGTGACTAACTTTAGTCAGTATGTGATTTTGAATCTCAAACATCTATGATTCAATTTTCACACTTTGCAGGAGCACAGAAGTACTTCCTTTTTCACACAAGAAAAGGAATGCTCTGCACCAGGGCTAAAGAATTACACCGGCTTGAGTTCCATTCCAGCCCTGGATTACCTTGAGGCTTGCAGGGCCATGCCTGAGCACAGGCTGTGCCAGTGTGGACCGGGCACGAAGCATCTTTGGGCTGGAAAGGCAATACCACAGAGCCATGGCTCACACCCACTGGGCAGTTAGCCATCCCAGTCCTATGAAAACTCATATATAGGCCTCCCATATTATTGGCAATGGCCTAAACACAGAGTCTTCTTCAAACCTCTGGTCCCTGACAAGCCAGGAGGGGCTGGGGACCCCAGTAAGCTGCAGCTGTCCCCTGCTGCCCCACTCTTCAACCCCCAGAGCCACCCAGGTCTGCTTGCAAAGTTTTAAAATGCCAAGCATCCCACATATGAGCTTTTGCACAAGGTACCGTGAGCTCCAGGTGCCTGACAGACATCCCCCCCAGCTCAACACCACTAAAGAAAAGAAATTCCTCAGTAAATAAGACAGAGAAGTAGCAATCATCCTTTCCATCAGTGGCACATCAGCTAACGGAGAGCCAAGACAGTCTTGAGTGTGTCACAGCCTGGTGGCACGTATTCCAGGCAGCTACACACTGGATATTTGCACAAGCCACCGGCATGGTCTTGACTTCTGGATTTCATTACAACTGATCAATGACTTCCTGAAATATTAAAGGCATACCCTTCCTTTCGAAAAAGTTATTATCAGACAGGTTCAGGAAAACTGAACTCTCTACCAACAACCTGAGCTGATCACAAGTCAGACCTGGACTAAAAGCTGATGAGACGTTAACACAGCAGTAAGCTCAAGCCAGCCCCACGCGGCCTCTCAGGTGGACTCATTAGCTAGTAAACTCAAGAGGAGCTGTCTGCATAGACATACCCGCAGTGAAAACTATGAACAAATCAAAAATATCAGTGGATTTAAAAGAACCTACTGCAATCTGGCCTGGATAAGAAACTTTTTCAGACTTCTTATGCAGCTGCAAGTGGTTCTGGGACAAAGCATTCTCTGCCTTGGCCGGTCCTGGATTCCCTGGGGGGGTGAAAAACAACAAACAGTTTCTTATTTTAAATGCATCTGCAGCAGAGTGACAGAAGGGACCAGTAAGACAAGCACATATAGTTGTCACCCACACCAGACACCAGCTTCTGCTGACAAACTTTTTTTCCTCTTTGTTGCAAAGGGAAATCTTTTTGCTTGTTTCCCAGTAGTTCTGGATGCCACAATATACATATATAAATTGATACTCTGCACTTTAATGCTGCAAGAGTAAGACAAGCAGACCAAAACCTTGGCAACATACTCCCACTATGCACCAGCAACAGTTCCATGGATTGGAAGGCAGCTTGCAAGGGAAAAGGGTGAGGGCATGTTAATCCCTTCCTCTGATCCTCTTCCTGAGGGAAGACTCATCATATCAACAACTGCTGGTCATATTCCAGCACTAAAGGTGCCACCTAGTTATATACCACATATATACCACAGACAGGGGGGTCAGAGAGAGGGTACAGGAGCCCAGGCCCCCAATGCACATTTTCATGAGCAAACAGACTTGGTGCCAAGATTTGGCCTTCATAAAACTGTTGCACAAAAACAGTCTAAAGGGTCTGATTATCTAAACCCAACTGGGCTGAGGGCAAACAGCTGCACTGAACTCCACTCATGAGAATGGGGTCAAGCTAAAAGCAGAAGAGGATTCATCGCTTCCCATGGCAGCACAGGGAGAAGCATGTTCCAGTCCCTGCTTGCCTTGGGGCACGTGGAATGTCACTTCTCAGCTCCCACTTCCACTCTGCACTCTCATTTTTGCAGAGAGCTGGCCCTTGATGCAGGCCAACTCAGCACGAAGTGGCACCTCATGACACTCTACCCAAGGTCAGGTACGGGTAGGAAGGAAGCTGTGGCATGATGCTTTCCTCTCCCAGGTGGCACGGGGATCTACACTTGCCACCATGCTTGCACAGCTACTGAATACCCAAGCAAACAAGACCAGAGGAGCTGGAGTCCATCTGCATATGCTGATGCTACGTTAGAAGGGATGCTTGCAAGTAATTAAGCAAACCTTCCCTTTCAATGCCCCCACTGCCCACAAGACTACCTGGGAAGAGCAAAAGGAGCCTTAGAGAGATGCTGTCTTCCACACAGAATTCCTGATACAAGTGAAGGGAGGGAAAGCACATGTGCCCTCACCCTGCCATTGGGACACACTAGCCAGCTCAACATCTACCTCATTCAGCAATTTTTCCCATGACTATCCCACGGCTACCAACAGGACTCCTTGCAAGTTAAGAGGGGAGAATTCAAGCTCACACAAATTAGGACTTGTATTTGGTAATTTAGATAGTTTTACCACAATGGCTTCGCACATTTTGCAAAGCTTTTAAGATTCAGAATTCCTTATTGGTCAATGAGTACCTAAGCAACTCAGCAGAATTATTAGCTTTAAAGTATTTATAGCCCTTTCCTGCCCAATTCATTATCCCTGTGGGTTTGGGAAAGCAACAAACTCTTTCTGGAACACCATATGCCAGAAACAAGCTGTAATTTAATGACACTTAAGAACCCAAGGAGACAGTTTAAACCACAAGGGAGGTTTTCTATTCTTTCCATTGCTGGTGAGATTTTCACTTCCCCATGCCAAAATAGCACAGGAGTTACACATCACACAGACATTGCAAAGTTGAGCTGGACTGTTGCACATTGTTCATCTCTCTGCTGTTATTCAAACATAAAATGACATAAGAGCAAAAAGAAATAAAACTCAAGCAGTTTAAAGTGTGCTTTGGATTTCTCTTAAAGCCAAGCTTCCTATTCTGTGTAGTTAGTGAAAACAAAACTGGCTTCATTGTGTAATAAATAAGCAATTTGTTCTTCATTTATCAAGGGCTTACAAATTATGTGACCCTCAGTTTAAAAATAAATTACCTCAGCAGCTCACTGGTGTGGTTTCAGAACATTTTTAGCATCCACCCTTCTTCAAACTGGGTGTGATTCCCTATGTCCCCCATCTTTAGTAGTCAGCCTCGATGCAGAGCATTGTAACACACCACTGCTTTGCAAGGAGCTACACAAGAAATTGCCCTACAACTGACCCACAGAAAACAGCCTTAGGAATAACTATAGAGTAACAAAGCTGTCTACTTCTGCTTCATGTCCCCATCTGCCAGAATCTCAGGTCATGTCTCAGGAACCAGAGTCTGTACTGCAAAAAAAATCTGCACAACCATCAGCAAGCCCACAGTGTTCCTACACCGCTACCAGTGATACCAACATAGCTTACAAAGCTGCATTTTACTAAAATTTGGATGAGGCTATCTCTAACTTTTAACTACTTCTGTTTGGTTTTTGTTTTGGTTTGGTTTTTTGTTTTTGTTTTTTTTTTTTTTTCCCCAGTTCCACTATCGTTCTGCAAATAAAATAATATTGGAGGAATGTCTCAAGGTGCTGTACAGAAAATCTTATGCTTCATTCAGCCAGTACGTTATTAGAGTCCAGAAACATTAGTGTACAGCAACTGCTCATCTGTATCATCAATGGGAAATGTAAAAAAGCAGCATACAGTTATGCAGAAAATGCCAATGGGTGAACATTAGTACTGAATTATGTCTGTATGTCTGTAATGTTGGCTCTGTTGAGTTTCATTGGTCTCAGTAAGTGCAACAGAACTGATGTTTTTCAATTCTTAATTGAGGCAATTCAAGTTTTCTGTATGGAAATATATTCACAGTCACTTTTTGACTCAAAAGAGGAAGTATTTATATTTAGGAACATGGAACCATAAAATCCAGAGATCTTTCAAAAGTCTATCATCAGAAGACATTTTTAAAAACAAAATCCCATTTGCAATGCAGCACTTGACACCCTGCAGAAGCCCATTTCACGTGATAGGAATTTTGCACATTTTGACTGATGAATCTTTGACTTAGGAATCACCTGAGGTTGACCAGCTGCTCTGGTGAGATCCCATCTCCCACTGCTTGTTGCCAGGAGTGCTGCTGCCACTGTTTAGCTTCAGAGCATGTCCCCCGGGGGATGACTGATGAGTGTTACTAAACAGAAAGACAAAAAGCAGATCAGATTATCTTGCGTGCAGGAACACAGACTGGAATGGACCTCCTAGTCCACTGAATCCAGTTCCCTCCTGTTACTGTAAGATATCATACTCCTGATAAACAAATATTTTACATTTATTGCTGCTCCAAGCAGGGCCACCCAATAGTGAGATAAGATGGAGAGGACAGCTTCCTCTGGGCAGTCATTCTGGGAGATTATAAAGATTCCCAAGTCATTACAAAATATCCTACCACATGGACTCCTCCCTTGGCCTCCTCAGATCTGTGTCACTCCTGATTCCAAAATCTCATGAATTTTGCAAACAATGAAACCTGCTCCAGCACCCTCCTAGAAGATCACTTATCATCACCCACTTATCAGTGGAGAAAGGAACGCATCAGACAGTAAAACAAGCTGCCAAGCTTGTGAAGTAAAAGAGTGGCTCACCCAGAAACCCAGGCTCAGAAGCCACTCACTTTTAACAGTGTGGTTTACTCACATGTTTCTTTTTTGCTCTGCCTCATATAATTTCTAAGTAGAGAGCGTTTAGGGCTTGACTACACTTGAAAGTTATGTCAGATGATGTTTCTGACTCTGGCTCATCACAAGTGCTGCACACTATTTTGTTATGTCAGCTAAATCCACTTCCCTTTCAAATCTCTCCAACCCTAGTTTCTCACAGCATTATGTTCCCTGATTAGACATCCAGTGGGGGCTACCCATTACCACTGAGCTCTCTGCATCCTTGGTCTTTTCTCCTGGGATATGAAAAAAGTGTACCAGTCTTAAGGGCAGACTGCCAAAATAGTCAAGATACATCTACACTCAGGCTGTTCAAGCTACTACCAAGCAAAACAAAGCTACAGGCACAAGCTTCACAAGCTATAATTGTAAGTGTCTATACAAGGAGTTGGGGCTAGACCCCCACTCGCCAAAGTATCCAGGCAGCCAACTCTCCTTTGAAACCAATGGTGCCAGCGCTGATGTAGAGCATCTACAAGAGTATCCAGGCAGCCCTGCCCATCAGCACTCCCACCAGCCACCATCAGTGTCGATAGGCTAGGACCTCAAATAACCTGCACCTTCAGCATCCACTTACTCTAACGTGAAGGGAAAGTAAAGCGTCGCCAAATCAAAGGAAGTTAAATGACTGCACAACATGCTGCCTGTTAACTGGGAAACGGATGCACAACTTGCGTGCAACCCACTCGGGCATGCCAAACAGGCTGAAGCCAATGAAACAACTCAATGCAGGAATTATTACAGACAGAACAGCCCTTACATATTAAAAATACTGCTTTCCAGCACAAAACAGGACTAACTCACATGAAAAGAAGGAAGAGATCTAAAAGAGGCTTGTTTCTCTTTAAATCAGTTATGTCAATCATTAAAAGGAAGCTGTCTTAGACACTTCCTTCAGGTTTAAGATCAGGAAGCATGATTAGCTATTTTTGTGGACCAACTGACTCAGAAGACAAAATTGTAACAGGTATTAAATGAGGTATGAACCCATACCAGTTTTGGTGTTACTGAGGTTATGGGTTTATTTTTAATAAATTTGCTTTAGTTTTCCTATTGACAATAAATCAGTGTTAGTATAAGCATAAAACACTTAAGAGCTTACCTTGAAAGGCATCTCTGTTGGCCAGGCTGATCCCTGCTGTAAAATTTAGAGGTTGTCCTTTCTGGAACCTTAAGGATTTAATCAAACATTTTAAGGTTGCTACTGATATTTTAGACTCAGTTAATAAACATAATGCTTACCCTGTATCAACGCAAAAATAAGGCTAACCAACATAAATGAATAATGCCTCAGTAGGACCTGTGGAGACGTATTCCATGATACCAACACTGGAAGCTGCAAGTCAGCAGCAGGTGCTTCCAATTTGCTCCAAGGCTGTGCAATCTATCAGGGTGCAGACTGCAAGTGGTTTGCACCTTTCCTTTGAGTCAGCATTATTCTTGGTCAATATTTAAAGCAGACATGGAAACACATCTGCAGTCACTTAACTCAGCTTTCCCTAGGTGGTGGATTACCTTATGTTGCTACCAAAGGGTTGGGGGGAAGAGACACACACACACACCCAACTGCAAAGTCATAAAATGACTACACGCACGCATGCACATACACATCCCTGCACAAATATTATTAGAAATTCTGTTAAAAAGATAAACACACCATCACCTGACTCACACAAACTAATGAGCTTTTCTGCAACAAGCCAGATTTTTCACAGAAAGTGCAGCTACAAATACTTGGTCTAACAAAAGAAGTGTACCTGCATTCTCAGATCTCACAGATATTATACACATACGCATAAACGCTCAACGGTGACCTGCTTATAAATCCGTATCTTCGTTCTAGATTACTGAGACTGGACAAGCAATGAGATTTGCACTGAGTTTCATGAAGTCCAGGGGATGGATGCTACACATCACAGGGGAACTGAGTGGAGTGCTATTAACCACCAACAGTGCCAAACACCCTGCGTTTCACCTACCTTTGGGGGTGGTTCTTCGTTTTGACTCATGCTCCAGAATACGTCATCCTGCACAGGGCTGAGTGGTGTCGTCACCATATCTGACAGTGAACTGCTGTGGTACACATCCTTACTAGCCCGGAAATTTTCACACTTGAAACAAATGAAATACACGTTGAATTGTACTTCCCTGCCTACGTAACAGGTCACAGTCTCAACAGATATCAATGGCTCTGTTTCTGAGATCAGTTTTTTAGTAAACATACAAGGAGTATTGTGTTTGGATATAGCCCTACTCACCTTGTTACTGTGAAGTAAGTTATTCATTTCCAGCATGTTAGGCACAAATATTTCAAGGTGAAGGGCACAATAAAAAGAAATAGCAAAAACATCTATGCTGTACATATATTTCCCCTTCTTAAATCTGTGGAGAAGCTAATGGGTCATTGGCAACACACAGCCAACTAGTTAACTCGATGATGCAAAAATGACTGTTGAGTAAGTATATTTCATTTAAACCTGACTAATGCTTCCATTTCAGAATTTAGATAGTATAATCACTAAGTTAGATGTTGACTTCTAAACTACTCTTCACAAGCCCACCATCAGCCTCGAGTCAATGGAGACAAACTGTCAGCTGGAAGCTCTTTCAACTCTCCAGTGGTTATGAGGGTGCCCTGGCCCTCCTCTGCAGTAACTTGAGAATGCACTAAGAAAGAAATAAGAAACATGCCCAGACTACACCTCATGGGCGCCATGTCCAGGTGCTCCCAACTGAGACCACCTGTGTTTATAAAAGACACCTTCAAACTATTAAATTAAAGCATTAGGATAGTAAATGCCCTAATCATGGTGGGGGCGGGGGAGAAATCAAATCACTTTCTTACAAAGTCTTCATTCCAAGGGAACAAGTAAAGTACTCAAGAGTTGGTCCTTTGATTCTTTCTATATTAAAAGAAAAGGGGGGGGAAAAAAAAGATAAACAGAGGAAAGGGCCCTTAAATTCTACACACTAATGATCTCTTACACTGGCATCTTCCAAAGGGGAAGAAAGGCAGAGAGCTAAAAATGTCAACTGAATGTACTGATCCTCCCTGAAATGAGAAATCCTCTTGGACACAAGACTGAGACAGAACACATGGAAATGCTGCATGAGCTGGGCCCGTCTTGAGAGACTGCTATGCTAGAACCAATTTGATGTTACAGAAATAGAAAAAAATATTAGAGAAATGCCTGAAGCTATACCACTTCATGCTTTATCTTGTCAGACCTCCCATGCAAAGCAGGACTGGGGCTCCCCAGAGACACCGCAGCCGGCAGGAACACCACGGGCTGACATCCTTCCCGCGGCAGAAGGAAGCCCATGCCCCGGCGTGCTAACACACCTCTGTTGGGAGGCGCTTCTGCCTCAAAGGTACGGCAAGACCAACATCCCCACCACTTGCAGGTCTAAGAAAGAGGCTAGCCATTTTTGTCCAAGTCGAAGTTCAAATTCCTGTGTCCCGATTGAGTTACTGCAACTCGGATCAGAGGCAGATGCAGTTCAGTTTTGCCAAAGAATGATTCACATGAATGTTTTATTGATTTATCAGCCCAAGTCTACAAAACTCTCCAGTTCCCCACTCTTAAAAAGTAAAATACAGTAACAGAACTGCGCACAGCTTTTCAATAATATAATATGATTATGAACTCCCAACAACTCTACGATACTAATTATTTCATGAGAATAATGTTCAAAATCACTTAAATATTGACAGGTAGTAGTTCTAAAAACTAGTTAAAGATGCCAAACATCCATTCAAACATCCCATCACAACCTCCCTGACCAGCATGGCAAAGTCAGCTGCTGAAAAACAGTCCTGCGAATTTCACCTAGTTAATATTCAGGTGTTTTTCCTGGCTTTTTGGGACAATATGTTCTGTTGACTCCCTTTACAGAAAATAGCTTTTTCAGCAGTTATAACATCTCATAATCCATGTCCTTTCATTTTGTCAAAACTACATTTTTGTCCAACATGATGGTCACTAATAATAGTTTTCAGTTAACCAGAATTATTTCAACAGCAAAATGCTCCCCTGAAACAATTCATCGTGCGTATAGGAATAGGTTTTATAGCAAGTGTATTATTTTCAGAATATAGGAAGATTTTTTTTCCTTGCCACTTTTTCAACAAGATACTTACATTTCTTCCTAAATTCCAGCTTTTCAGTCCTGCAGACTACCAGAAAACTATTTGTGCTTAAAAGCATGGATAAGCTTTGCTGAATCATGATGTAAGTGACTTGGTGAATCCAAACTCTGCAGATGGTACCCACATACCTTCTTTGGGCAGAGAGAGATCAGTACACTGGTTCCATGTAAAGCCAAGAAGTTATGCCTGCTTTTGGGATGATCTCTGCAGGACCGGCAAGACCTTGCAATTCCACAGCAAGCCAGAAATGTCTCAGATAACCCCCAAAATCATAGAGTTTGATATTCCCCTTAAGTTTTACAGATAAAATAATTTGTATGGGGGAAATTTTTTTTTTAAAAAAAACCTAACAATGATTCTAAACTACTGAGACTTGAGCCTTAAATTGTTTTTATAATAAGTAATACTGAAAGAACAGCAGCTCCTCTGATGCACAGAAAGCACTGGTAGACAGTGTTACCTACTATGTGTCTTCAAACCATAAAGGCACACCTAACAGAGCCAAGGAAAAGGACCCTTTGCTCCCTGAAATTATAATAAGGTGATATAGTACAAAAGACTGATTACTAGAGTTAGTTTAAAAAGATTTAGAAGCAAGAAGCTTTAAAAAGATAGACTGCATTGCTCTTCAGAGGGTGCCTAAGTTACTAATTTGAACTGATCTAGACATAGGGGGTAGATAAGTGCAACTGTTGTTACAAAACAGCATAAGGAAGAGGCTTTTCTTAAACTTCTGAGCAGAACTTCTTTGGGATACTGGGTCAATCCATGACCTAATGCACAGTTAGCTCTTCTAATATTGTTAGCTTTCTTGTTCTGTTTCAGCCACGTTACTCCAGGCAATAGAGGAGATCTAGCTAGCAAATCCTACAGGAAAACCACAGTCAATTAAAAAATGGAGCTCATTTCAGATGTGAGCTAAATTCCTCCACTAGTCGGGCGGCAGGAGACGCTGGGCAGAGAAACAGACTCAGTGACTTTGCTCAAGAAGTCTTTGTGAAATTCTGCAGGTAGCCCAGAACAGCTCATCCCACACCACCACAATCAGAGCGCCAGATCTGCTACTGCGCTGCAAACACAAAACAGGTGGAAGTGGTACACCCTGATCTGGTAATATCTCACATTTTCCTTATCAGACAGATAGGCTATAAGACACTGAGAAATCATGCTCCCTGCACTTCAGGGGCTGTGTTAAGATTTCCAGTGAAATAATTTTGAGAGAGATTTGGGCAACCAGGACGTGCCACAAAATCTCAACAGAATATGATTGTGTAAAATGAGAAGTCATTTTTGTCTGAGCAGAGCAGTGATGACAGATGATCCCTCTCTGACAAACCTGGCTGGAAGTTCTTCAGCAGACATCTGTGATGAATTCAGCTTGCATTTTAACTCTGCAGTTCACTTTTACTTTAAATCAACAAGGCACCCACGTATTGAACTTCACAAGTATATTGCTGTGAGTCTTTTAATCTCCAGGTGACTAACTGGTCCATCACTCATATCGCTTTAACACTTCATACAGTTAATGCAGGCAGCATATCCAAACATGTCACTATTAGCATCAACAACTGCTGCCAACCAGCAAAAGGAAACACAACCCTTCAGAGGATTTATAAATTACCCATTGAAGTTCACCCGGTCTCCATGCTAACACAGCGGGTAGGAGTACAGATTGGCTTCTCCCTGTCCACACAGTCTCTATCAGCTGGAGCACTGACTTGTGAGTGGGTAACAGGGCAGCTACCAGCAGGGAGTAAAATCACATGGTAACAACTGTATATCACTCACTGCTATTATCCTTAAGTAACACCACCACTTTAAACAGCATAAAATTTTTATAGCGTAGTTTCCATCAAGGAATGTGAAGGCGGTTGGTAAACACTGCTTCATCCCTCACCACTACCCTCGGCAGCTGGGAGAGCTACTATCAAACAGGGAAGCAGCGACAAAGTGCAGAGGAATGAAGTGACTTGTCCCAGGTGACGCAGTCAGCCTAGAATGTAGCTCCTTTCATCCCAGGAGTGGCATTTTAACAGGGCAGGGCTATCCTCTGTACAGCCACTGTGCTCCTACAGAATCCCAAATGCCCTGCAATAAACTATGGACTCTCACACTTCTATTGCAGGGCTGAAATATTCACCTCAAGGAAGCTGACAGCCTTTACCCAAGGCTAAGATACAAATGTCCTTCTTGTAGACCTTGCAAGAGTTCTCCAGTGATTTGATGCTACAAGCCAGGCCATCAACTCAAGCCCAGTTATGATACTCGTGACTTGAAATGACAAAGAGGGCCTGGAAAAAAGGATGTGAGAAGATACACAAATATTTCCCCAGGTAAAATCTATCCCAGGTGAAACAGGGCCTTTCCTCTCCCAACAACTGTATATGGTGATTGTTCCACCATCACCAAAGAGCAACCTGAACAGGAAAGGCACAGGGAGGCTTTGACTTAAAGACGCCAACATCCAGCTATTATCTGCCTCCCACAGACTCGCTCCAGAGCATAAACAGAAGCAGAACGACAGGGGAGAGCTAAGTCGGGGAGCCTGATCTTCGAGAAACCTGGCTCCTGGGGAAGGAGGAGCTGTGGAATGCTTTGAGAAGCACAACCTGAGAAAAATGGCAAACATGAGAATGGTGCTACAAGGAGGGCTGGCTCAGGACATGCTGAGCTTGACATGGCCAGTATACAGAGCCACTAACAAGGGCATGATTTTTAAGGCACTTCCTTATCTTGCTTTTTAAGGCACTATCCATATCCTGCTGGGGGACTTCAACCACCCTGACATCTGCTGAAAAAGTAGCAGGGCAAGCTGCAGGCAATGCAGGAGGCTCCTGGAGCGCATTGAGAGTAACTTCTTAAGTCAGGTAACAGACAGCTCTACCAGAGGGGATGCGACACTGGACCACCAACACAAGTGAGCTAATCTCTGACATCAAGACTGAGGGCAGCGCGGGCTGCAGTAATCATGCACTGGGGTGCAATTCAGAGTCCTGTGGCATATGGGTCAGCTGAAGAGTAAAGTCAGGACCATGAATTTTAGGAAAGCAAAATTCCAGTTGTTCAAGGAGTTAGTCAATGGGACCCCCTTGCAAACTGCCCTCAGGAACAAGGGAGCAGAACAGAGCTGGCAGATCTTTAAGGATGCTTTCCATAGAGCACAAGAGCTCTCAGTCTCCAGGTGTAAGAAATCAGGAAAGGAAGGCAAGAGACCAGCATGGCTGAGTCGAGACCTGCTGGTCAAAATAAAAGGCAAGAAGGAAATGCAGCAGCAGTGGAAGAAGGGACATATATCCTGGAAACAGTATAGGGATGTTGCCCGGTTGTGTAGGAATGGGGTCAGGAAGGCCAAGGCACAGTGGGAGCTGAACTTGGCAAGGGATTCAAAGGGCTTCTACGGGCATGTCAGCCAGAAAAGGAAGGTCAGAGAAAGTATACCCCACAAAGGAGCATGACTGGCAAACTGGTAACAATGGACAAGGAGAAGGGTGAGGTACTCAACAACTGTTTTGCCTCAGTCTTCACTGTCAAGCTCTCTTTCCACACCTCCCGAGTGGATGGACCACAAGAGCTGGAGGGAGCAAAGTCCCTCCAAATGTAAGAGGAGATCAGGTTTGAGACTACCTGAGGAACCCAAACATACATAAGTCTATGGGACCTGACAAGATGCATCCCAGAGTCCCGAAGGAACTGGCTGATGTAGTTGCCAAGCCACTCTCATGATATTTGAAGAGTCATGGCAGTCAGGTGAAATCCCCAGCAACTGGAAAAAGGGAAACATTGCACCCATTTTAAAAAAGGGTAGAAAGGAGGACCCTGGGAACAACCAACCTGTCAGTCTCACCTCTGTGCTTGGGAAGATCATGGAACAGATCCTCCTAGAAGCTATGTTAAGGCACATGGAGGACAAGGAGGCGATTCCAGACAGCCGGCATGGCTTCACCAAGGATGAGTCTTGCCTTACCAACCCAGTGGCCTTCTATGATGGAGTGACTACATCACTGGACAAGGGAAGAGATACAGATGTCATCTATCTGGACTTCTGTAAGGCCTTTGACAGGGTCCCCCCACAACATCCTTCTCTCCAAATCAGAGAGATATGGATTTGATGGATGGAATGTTTGGTGGACAAGGAATTGGTTGGATGGTCGCATCCAGAGAGTAGTGGTCAACAGCTCAACATCTGGATGGAGATCAGTGACAAGAGGTGTCCCTCAGAGGTCTGTACTGGGACCAATACTGTTTAATATCTTCATCAACGACATAGTGGGATTGAGTGCATCCTCAGCAAATTTGCAGACAATACCAAGCTGAGTGGTGCAGTTGACATGGCTAAGAGACAGGATGCCATCCAGAGGGACCTGGACAAACTTGAGAAGTGAGCTGTGCTCACACCAGTAGTTTATTTCATTTCTACTTGCTGTCTTGTTTTACTTTTGCTCACACATGCTTATAGTCCTTTCACAAGAGACTGTAGAACAAGGTAACTGCAGTCTAAGCTACTTCTTTCATAGACTGTGAAAGAGTAGGATGTTGAATGGGAGAAGAATTTTTGGGCAGACTGGGAAAATCCTGAATCACTCTCCCAGAACTGGTAGAAATAGCAGGAGCTAAAATGTTTTCAAGAGAAGGATTCCAATACAGATCTTTATCAGAGTGTTTTCACTGTATAGTTACTGTTTAGGTACCACTCCTACCTCTAATATTGAAATTTTTCAAGTCACAGACCTTCTGGGCTCTATACACAAGCAAAATCTGACTGAATTAGTCCTTATTGCATCTCCATATACTCCTAGATTATTTCATAAAATCACTAACAATGTTGCTTGTTTATATGGTCTTCAGCGATAAAAATTCTAGCTTTGGACTTGTTTTGTAAAATGCCGTATGTATCTACGGTGCCATATAAATTATACATCATCCAGGGACTGAAACAGCACGGTCATTCAGGCTTTCTGTGAAACATCTAAGAGTAATATCATGGAATCAGCAATCATGCATCAAGTATATAGAAATAACTAACTCTGATCTGCAGTGCCTAAGCATAATTCCACGTAGAACTTAGCAGCACATGGTGGCACTAAAAACTTCTGAGCTGGTTTGCACAGGCCTCAGTCATTTGTGCCAGGAGCAAAGGAAATCAGGTTTCTGATGTGCTGCTCTGCTTAGGAGCCACCCATACTTTCTCCTCCCCATCTGGGGCGGCAGTACCGTACCTGTACTAACATGGCTCTCTGCGGCGCGGGGGTGCAAGGGCTGGAGCTGCTGCCAGATCCCATCCTGGCGTGTGGCATGGCTTCGTGCCCCAGCACCGCTGGCCACTGGAGGGAAGGCTGGATGCTGTCATTTTTCTTTTTTTGATCCTCGGCCTGAGAAGGAGAAAAGCAGCAGCATGTTGTACACTGAGCCTCAGGCTTTGCAGCCTGGATGTTCTCCAACAGCAGCACAGAGTGCATCGACTCTGATAGACCTCCCCGTCGGGGAGAGGTCAGCCCTGGCACAGTACGAACCATTATTGTCTCTTCATTTGCAAACCTTCCTTTTCCATCAAGTTTCCAAACTGCAGCAAGGAAAAGGGCCTGAGCTGCCATCTGCTGTATTCTAGGCCACCCCATTTGCTGCAGGCTGGGATTTTAGCTGGGAGGAATCATCTGTCTGTATTTACTTACCTTTGACAACATGCAGCCTGGTTTGCTGTGCATTTATTACCCCCTTCTACAACGTTGACTCCATGTTGCTTTCTACTTTAAAACATTTTTGACATTCTATCTTTTGGTATGTTACTTACACTACAGAGAAGACTGAGGAACATGATCTAGAAGGAATAAAGGTCCTTTTATTTCCTGAAGGCATTGCTCATTACAAAAATCTTTCATCCTATGGTTTTGACCCCACTACTCTTTCCAGTTTCATTCAACATGACTAATTCCCATTCTCTAGTGTAAACCTTTAGCATATCCTTTGATTCAGCAGCCTAGAAACAGCTCTACACAGTAAACTAGAGATTAATGCCATAAAAAGACCCAGTTATTTGTGTCTGGGTGGGAATTCTTAACAGTATCTCTCACTGTATCTGGATGTTTGTGCCTGTGTCAGGAAGGTAAGCATATTCATAACACGGCCTAGAAAACTGCTGAGGAGACGGAAAATGATTCCACTTAGACTCACAGATCTCGATTAGGGAAAAAGAGAACGCCAAAAAAAACCCCACAAAAAAAACCTTATTAAAACAGTCAACCACAGCCAAATACCATAAAATTCTAGCCCCAGTGAGCTTGATAGTTATACTACTCTTGGGGCCAGATTTTCATTACTTACAACTCCTAATAATGAAAGGCAAATTTTACCATAAACAAGAAAGAAAATGTAAAAGCTAGACATGATAATTTACCTACCACCTCTGTGCCCAAAGGATGCTTGCATGCTATATATTATGATCCAGATGCAAACTCATGCACCAACACTTTGGGCTCCCAGAAGTGACGCCAGCCCCTGTCCAGGCACTGCACTAGTGCAGCATCAAGCCCGAGCTAGGAGCCTGTCCTCTCAGGTCATTAGCTCTGGTGCGGGTGGGACCAGACACAGCGCAGAGCGAGCTCACATCTGCACGTCCTGGGGGAAACCCACCCCGACCCGCCTGCGCCAGGATGAGCGCAATGGCAAAGACAAGGAACTCCCAAGAAAGGATTTCTGTGGCTCCAAACGTTAAACTTGAGGTTTTAGAGGGCTTTAGAGTTTTTTGTTTGGTTTTAATGCCTCAATGCAACAATAATTCTGGAGGGTTTTTGTATATCAATAATTGGCCCTGCAAATACCACTGAGCCCTAAAAAGTATGCAAACAAACTCACTCTTGAGTAGGCTATCTCCATCCCTGTGTAGATCTCTCCCAACAGAGAAACTAGCATCTCTTTGGCTAATAAACTGCGAAAGATCAATATCAACAAGAACAAATTAACTGAGTTATTGCTGTTAAAATCAGTCAAAACTCTAAAGCATTTTTAAATTGTTGTGGACAATTACGACTGCTGACATAATTACAAAGTCTCAATCTTCAACTGAAAAATGTAACCCTGTACCACTCATTGTGATTGTAGCGGATGGATCTGTGACTTCCAAGTTCTGAGATTAAGTAATATTGTAAAATAATTTTTCCGTAAAACTAAAGTATATTACAGTAGCCATAATGACAAGACCTTTGTGCTGTGAACCTAAAAGGCAGGCAGCACTTTCTCTGCAACTAGTGATATTTTATTTCACCGCTAAATTAAATTAGCAGTGACCGCACACTAAATTCCAATAATACATTTCATTCTGCTACAAAGGGGCCATTTACAAAACACATGCCAAAACCAGAGATGAGTATTTAAGCTGACATTTTGCAGTTGACTTCTAACTACAAGGAATGAGAAAACAAAAGTTAAATTAACTCAACTGAGTCGCATTTTCTCCCCACCCACTGAAAGCCTAGCAAAGGCAGAGCATTTCTATTGACTTTGATGTTGTATATTTAGCAAAAGCAACTTACTTTTCTGTCCACACCCATTTATGCAGCTGGAATAAGACCCAGCCCTCCACCATCAAACAAATACTGATTTCAAGAGTTCATTCAAATTTCAGTAACAATTTGTTTAATCAGTCAGTGCAATAAAGCCTTTGGAGCTAGGGCATTTGAGTTTTCGACAGTGAAGTTGTACTTCAAACAAAAGTACAACTTAAGTAAGTTAAGAAGTACTCTTGTTTTCACAAACTGCTACTCTAACAAGGAGCCTAGTATCTTTTGTTTTCCTGATTTCATATTGCTGCTTAGCTGTTTGAAGACTCTACTCACGTTATTAAAATTCATCATTGCAACAATTCTAGCAGTTTCATTTAACTGTTTATCAATATAGAAGATTTCAGCTCACATGCACACACACAAAGAGATGACAAAGAGGGCACTTGCTTAATAACTGCAGCAAGATGTTAAGAAGCAGCGCTCTAGCATTCCTCCTACATATATGTACACGAGTTCTCCTCATGCATTTGCTTGGGTATTTTGAGAAGATGCTTTGCCATGAATGCAGAGACCATCACATCCACTATTCTACTTAGACACGGCCACCTGAGGAGGCACCTGTGAGCTGCTGAGTTTTTGACACTGACTCAGACTTTAGTAACACAACAAACAGTACCAGCTGTAGAACTGCACTCAAGTCGGGATTATAACAAAAAGAAAAGTAAATGTGCTAGGAATGATAACATATGTGAAATGGACATGTAGCTTTTCACAATGTGACAACAGTAAGCAGAACAAGTTGGTGGGCAAAAATACTTTCAGAGTTAGCAGAAGAATGAAATGGATTACAACTCTAAATCAAGGACTATATGTGGTTACCCTTGATCCATCAAATCTTATCTACCTAAAATCCTGGCAGACAAAGAACAACGAAAGGCATCACAGCCTGACACTGGGGCACAGAGATCTGTACTTGGGAGGCATGACATCAATCTGTGTCTGGGTCACTTTTGTGAACCCTAAAATCAGGCAAAGACATCTGTTAAACCTCAGATGATACTGCCTTAGTTCGTTCCTCTTTGGAAGACAAGGGAATGACACCTAGTTGACCAGAAGGACCTTGTTTCCCCATTCACCAGTCAAACCCTTCTCTGATCTCGACCAGAAGTGACCTTTACCTTATCCTCTACAGTAACGGAAACCACAGGCTTTACTGTAGCATAAGTGTGTAGTACGACTCAGGTCAAGCTCCAGATTTAGGTTTAAAGATCAATCTGTTCTCTGCTCCAGCATTATCACAGCATCATAAAATGCAAAGCACCAAAATGCTACACTGGCCAAGACAGTACCTCTTTGCTTGTGCTGCTTGACAGAGGATGCACTGCTGAATTTGAACTCTTGGAAGGCTCCTTCTTCTTCTGCTTGTGGTCATGCTGGAGAGACAGCAGCTGTGTCTGATCTTTGGGGAGAGTTCGATGCACCTTCCTGTTGTGCTGCACATCTTCCACCTTCTGAAAGCACAGAGTGATGAACGTCAGAGAGAACAATGTCTTGGAGGACAACCAAGCTGACCGCTGGAAATACTGGCTTTTCAAAGAACAAAGCAAGCACAATTCCAGCAGGGCTGACAGAAGAGCCACAACCCCGAGCAATAGGAAGCATAAAGTGACCCCAAACACTCTGTGGTTGGCTTTTGAGACAGCACGTCAGAAAATCATATTTTTTCTTTTTACTTTTCCTAAAACCAGAGGGCTTTAATAAAACACTCCCTGCTTCTGTCTGATTACAAATCAGTTTGCTGCTGAAACATTAGAAAACCATCATGGCCAAGGTGCCAGACTTGACAATAAGACTTCAGCATTAAACTTAACCTCTGCTCCATTTTCATTTGTGAAAAAGAAACGGTTCTGGTTACACAACCCAAACAGAAACTGGAGACTGGAGATTTAAGCTTAGGTTGAGCTGATGCTGGAAGCTTCCAGGGTAAAGATATTTTAAATCAGATCGAAGCGACTGAAGACCGTTTCAGCACACAGAAACGGCAGGGACAGAAGTGGGAGGCAGTGTCATTACTGTAGATAAGGAGGATGACTCAGTAACACATAAATTAACTCACAAGAAGGTTGAATCTGAGAACAAGAGGCAGTAAATGTATTAAAAAGTCCCTCTCTGGTCTGTGACTCAGAAGCTGGGAACACCCTCAGGGAACAGAGAAAGACATCAGCTACAGGAACAGGGAGCTGCGAATTGCTGTCAGTAAACACTCTTTTCATACCTGCTTCTTTTCTGATTTCCTCTGTCCATCTACTATGAACCGTTCATCTTCCACAGCCCTTTTGTCTTCTTTACACCTCTCTTCTTTCCTCTGAACAGCTTTAGCCTCTGGCCACCTCTGCTCGCACTCCTGCTGCCTTCGTAGCTCCTGCTCTCGCCTCTGATGCTGGAAGGGAGCCAGGGAATAACATCGCTTATTTTACTTTACTTTTGTACCCACCAATTACTTGTGCCAGTGTTCATTAATCACAAGGCCCATTTCCTGCCATGCAGTCACTAATAGGGGATACCCGATACACTGAGCAGCAGAAGCAGACAGCCACAAGCTGCCACCACAATGACTGCCCAATTTGAAGTGAAACCTTTGCCCTTTTGGCAGCCAAGGGCAGATTTGCCATTCATTTAAGCAGGCATGCAAGATCTCTGTGACGGCTGGCAGCTAATCTAATGACAGATGTCTTCTCATCATTTTGAGAAGAAACGGTTTTTCCAGAGTCCCTCCGTTTTGCCGAAGCAGCGCTAAGCTTCACAAATGCCAGCTCCGGAGTGTTTCACAATGCTTGAATTTCATTGGATACTCATGAGAAGAGACACGTTGGTGATTTAGTAATGCCTCCAACACCACAGTGTGTCAGACAGCTGAAAAGGCAGCAGCTATCTTGTAACATCTTAAACAGAAGCAGGGCCAGGACTCTGGATCAGACAGACTCCAAACTGGGCAATGCACATGTGAAAGGAATCAAGATCTCTCATCCCATCTTCCTGGGCTTCCACCACCAAACAAACTCAAGCAAAATGCCCTTCCTCTTCTGCTCCCAAAGCTCGGGGCAGGTTCGCAGCAGGAAAAGGACAGAGCCCATTTAAAATCATTGTGTTCAAAAGTGACACAGTTCTCCCAAGGTTAAAGACTACAATCCAGGTTGTACTGACAATTTAACACTGCAGTCTTGCCTTTCAAAGCCTACTCTCTACAGGCATGATTTTTGTTTGTGATGAGACATGGAACAACAATACAAGACAATCCCTACATCCTCCAGCCTCCTCCTCTGCTCTTTCTGCTGCTCAATCCGTTTCTGCCGTTCTGTCAGAAGCTGCTTCTTGTATTTCTCCTGGTCCTTCAGCTGCTGCTGCTGACGATGAGGGTCAGAACGGTTTTTGTTCTCCTGCTGCAGCCTCAGAAATTCACGGCGGAGAGTTGACTCCCCTGGGAGATTAACTATGGAGCTGAAACAAAGAGATTTCTACATGACTAAACATGACATTAAAGAGACAATACAAGATGCACTTGGAATTGCTTGTTGTCCTGTGTTAGAAAATTAAGATGTTCTGATAAATCTCCAGCATGTTGACCACGCAACGGTACTTTCTGTGCTACAAAACAGCCTGAAGCCGATTATTGGGTCCTTCATTTGAGTTTTCTCCCTATTGCTGAGTAACTAAGAAGCAGCTTATTACAGACATCTTATACTCAGCAATTATATTTGATAGCCACAAAACAGTTAAAGCTACCAGAGGGGATACAGGAGATAAGGGATTCAGAGCAAGTTAAAAGCGCTATTCTGGCTGAGCAGGGCTGCCTTCAATGAGAACAGTTTGGGCAGTCAAATTTTCTATTCCAGTAATAAAATTAACCTTGGTTCTCCTTCATCTTCATTCAGTTCATCATCTTCCTCCTCACTTCCACTGTAATCATAGTCCGTTTCTTCTAAAAAAGAGAACAATAAACAAACCCCAGTGGAGGATGCTGTTATTTAAGATATGATCTTGAACTTTGTTTTTGAGCACTCAGCCTGAACTACATGTAGCTCAGCAGGAATGTAAAAGCCACAGGTTGCACTGGGAGGCTGAGGGGAGGTAAGATATCCACGTACATAATTCAAAATCTAGTTCACATAATGTTTCAGGGCAGCCCCTTTACACACTCCCACCTTTTCCCTTGACTGACTGTATTGGTTTTGCAAAACTAACCTATTTCCATAGTCTGAAATAAATTAGGCTAAACCCACAGAGAAATCCAACCCCCACAACATCACCAGCAGAGGGGTTCTTCAGAAAGAAATTTAGATAGGACATAAAAGACTTGTACTGCCATACTCTGTGCACCTGTTGTATGGCTAAGCTGAGGCCTCCAGTAAATCCAGGTTTCCTTTTGTTTTAAAGCAAATAATTAAAAAAAGGAACAGGGATAATAAATTAATGCTAGTTTTAGCACAGAGGTTCAGAAGAAGCTGACTCACACTTTTAAAGTTCTCTTCAAGACTAACATGAAGGCAGATTTTAAGGGATAATTTTAAACTGGTCCTACTCTGTGTTGCTGGCATGATAAAGTGGGACTTAATTTTTTTTTAAGTCACTATTTTAAAGTGTATAGTCTGGCAAATTCACACTGTTCTCCCTTTCAGGGGAGCTTTGATTAAAAATAGCACTTTTCAGGTCAAAATATAACTATCTATCAAAAAATGGTTGTTATCATTGCACTCCCCGCCCCCTCAAGGGCATTTGTGAGAAACTCTAACTCGCTATCTTTCCATTCGAAAGTGCTTTGAGATTCATAGCTGAAAGAGGTGGTGGAATTTGCAACTACTATTGGAGTCAGTAAATCTACATTGCAACAGCAATTTCATTTTAGGCACAAATATTCCTGTTGTCAAATCAATACTTGGAGTTTAAAAGTCACTTTCCAACTGTATAGTGCTTTCCAAGTTTGTCCTCATAGTCACTGATCTTCACAGTGCTCCTGCCAGTACAAAATACACAGAGGAGGAAGAGAGGAGAAAGGGCAGGGAAAAATTGGTGGTCAACAGGCTACAGGCTCTCTCTCCACTGTGCACAGCCCTTAGTCTGCTATGCACAGGCATTTACACAAGTATCATCCCCACTCCAGCACTGCTTCTTCCAGGTTTTGCTCTGAAGAGCAAGGCTAGCATTTGGAACAAACTCAGATTCTCTCTCTTCCTTCAGCCACCCTCTGAAGTAGATGATTCATTATACTCATCTGTGTTTTGCTGGAGCTTGGAGGCCTTCTCAAGGTCTCTTTTGTGTACGCCACCGCAAAACACTTAAAGAGCACTTCTGCCCCCAAAGAACTCACAAGCTAAAACTATGTGGAGATGCAACAGATAAATTAAATGGATTGGGGACGGACAGATGAACTGAGAGACTAGAAAACACTCAATGTACTATTTAAGATACTCAACAAAGCAGGGACCCAGACTTTACTTGGAGTCCTCGCTCACGTTACCATTAGGGCTGCTCAGTGAATCGGGGTAAGTCAGGCTCCAAAGATATTAGCACTTAAACACCATTAAGGACATGGGCTTTGGCAAAGAGATCTTCAAAATGGCCCTACCACTACCAAGGATAACACTCTCTCGCAGTTTCCCAGGTTCTAGTACTTTAGTTGCATCTGCCTTGTACTCTGCTGCCAAAACTGGAAGTGGACCTACTCTCTGCAGTGCCTTTTATTTTGTTTTTGCCACGTTACCCTTTTCTCCTTTTTTCTTCCTGGTCCTGTCCAGGTGGTCTTTCAGCATGATGCGCACTTGCCGTTCATTCTGCATGTCTCGGATGAAAGAATGCTTCAACAAGGTTTCAGTGGATGGACGATGCAAATAATTTTTTACAAGGCAGCTTTCAACAAAGTTTAGGAACTTCTTTGACCTGAAAAAGATAGAAAAATGGAGGAAGACAATAATCCTTTTCAACTTGTGTGCCAAGCACTATCCCCAAGTGATGGAAAGCACTAATTTTTCCAGGTTTCCTTTTGCACTGGCACTGCGTGAGACAATTTGAGTTTTGCCACCGGTGTGTCTCCTGAGGCCAGCTCAGAGCTGAGGGCGAATGATGGGGAACTCCACCCTGACTGCCCTCTCAGTGGAGTTACCCTGAGTTTACATTCAGATCAACAAAAACCACAATCTGGCCAATGCAACTCTTTCAAAAATGCCCCTACCCTTTTGATATGGTGAGGATTTTCTTTATACACTTCATTTAAAAGACCAACTAATTCTCTGTAGGCCAGAGTGACTGCCATTAGCCCCACAAGGTCCATGCAGTCTTCTGACAAAGCCCTGACCCCAAGCAGCCCATCCAAGCCTTGCCTATACTGCAACTTCAGCCACCCATGCCAAACTTTAGCAACTGCAATGACTGGCACAGTTTAGGCAGAGTTCAAAACAAAGGTGTTGCTTCCCAAAGGTAAACTACATCTGCACCTGTGGCTTAACCCAGCACTAGAAACAGCCTAGGAAAGACCTCATAGATTACTCAAGGATGTAACAAGATCATTGTCTCTGGACAAGAGAGCTCAAAATCCTCCTAAGCTCAATGAGGCAAAAATACATTTTTTACACATCTCTTTACCATTTTCTGGATTTCAACTTTGGGGGCGGGTTCCGTGGGATGAGGAAGAGCGCTCTCATGGGGTGCATGTCACACAGGGCTGAAAAGGAAACCACAAGCTATTGAAGGGTGCATGGTCTCTCTGTGTCCTTCCCACAGCCCGACCACGCTGACCCAGCCAGGCCAGGAGCCTGGTTCACCCGACAGAGAGGAGTTTTTCCTCCATAAACACTCCCACTTCCAACAGCACAGCATCCGCCGCAGAACCATACCATTAGTCAACGAAATTCATGCTACAGCCAAGAAATAAAGTCTCTGAGTACGCAGAAATCTTTCACAACAATATGCTGTTGTTGCCAGTTAAAAGAGATTTGAAAGAAAGGCTGCACGGCAGAAGCAACTACAACTTTCTTCATATTTTTTATATATAAGGGTTCAGAAGGACATAAAAAAAGCCCACCTTTCTAATACACCAAAGGGGGTTTTCACATAAATATAAGTTAAAGTTTATTATTGTCTAGCTTATGGTTCAGATAAATGAGCTTTAACCAAACTCTTAGTTACATCGTTCATGGCATAAGAGAAAATGCAGAATGAATAAAATCTGACGCAAAGTGGAGAGCTCATAAACTGCGTCACTGGCACAGAGCGGAATGACTAAGCACACATTTCATCTATTCTGTGTTTTGGGAGTGTGAGCACCATTATTAGGCAATCTGCAACAGATTCTACTCCTGCATTCAGATGCTGGTTTCTCTCCAGCCCAATGTACTTCTCTTCAGTGTTACTGTTGTGGAAAGTTGAAGCTACAAAGAACTCTGCAGAAAGTAAATACCATCACATCTCATCTACCCCAGGCATCTTGTATGGAGTTATGAGTGTGCTCCATCTGCCACGGAGAAATATCGAGGGTCAGAGGTATTCCTTCACAAAACAGAGCTACTGAATGACCACTGATAGGAACTATATGGAGGCTGATTTCTTATGATATACGGGCGTTCAGCAGTGATTCTCTTACCAGGAATGGACTTAAGTATTACAGAACTAGTAAAAGTGAGAAGACTGTGGTCTGGTAAAGCCCACTGCCTTCTATTAACTTCTCCATCTGCAACCACCTGCCGTTGTTTCTCACATCTCGGTTGTGTTTTTTGACTTTTTCCTTCGTATTTTCAATAGCTCATGATACAGTGGGGATGGGGGGCAGAAGAAGTCTGGTTTCTAGCTATGGGTCCCAGACACTGCTGTACTACAGCAAACAAAACACAACACAACAGAATATAATCCATAGCATTTTCCTGCCAAAACTAATGCAAAAATCAAATACAAGTGCCATGAGGAAATGTAAGCCAAAATGTAAGCCAACACAGTATGCAAAGCTACAAAGTCTGTCTCAAAGAAAACTCCCCACAGACTCATGTCTTAGGACTAAGCTTCAGCTAGGCTGAAGCACAGGGTCTGAAAGTGCTCCTGAACTACAGCTGGCTCCAAAGCACTGTTAAAAACCAAGTCTAATGGGAGAACAGCCAAGTGTGTTTTTTAAAAACACAGCCTACGTGCTCTCAAGCTCAGGCCAGAGTATAATTTATTTCATCCTCTGTGCTCTCAGCAGTGACTGGACACCCCGTCACATCTGCTTCGTGGGCACTGGAGCAAAGCAACCAGTCCTCCATGGAAACAGAAACGCACAAGGTCTTTGCATCCACACTGCAGCCACCGATCTCTGCCCAACGGCTGCAAGAGGCTAACTGGAGGAGCAAGGGGGGCGGCTGGCAGGCGGGGGCAGGCTGTAAAACTATGGCAATCCGCTGTCAAGTTGAGAATGTGGTGGTGGACTGAAGCCATTACATAAGAAAATTCAGTATTCATCCCAAAACCTGTGAGAATCAAGGCAGTTCCAGAGTAAAAATATAACCTCTAGGCCTAGCTTCTCTGACTGCCATATTTTTTTTAGTGACCTAAACCCAAAGCCACTCCTGTCAATTTTTTTCTGCTAACGTGTCAATCACTTCTGCTTAGCTGTACCTACAGGCAGTGATGAACAAAGTGATGCTAACTAGAGCTCTAAGAAAACTTTTTTTGTTTCCCAAGGAAATGAAGGCAAAGAATCAGAATATAGACTTAAAGGGTCTAAAAGGAAGAGGAAAGCACAAGAGCCCAAATGAGAAAAAGTCATAGATTATTTTTAAAGATACAGCCAGAATCAGAATTTTGTACATCTGTGCATTATCCAAGCATGAGTTATTTTAACACAGAACATGTTCATAAAGCAGACACCCCCACCTTTATACCAAATCACTTACGAGGAGCTCCTTCGGCCATTTCAATAGCAGTGATTCCCAGAGACCATAGGTCACTCTGCAGGAGAAGAAACATTGCATATCGCAGCGTTCAAGCTTTTTTTGTTTGTTTGTTTCATTTTGCATTTTTGTTTTGTTTTTACAGTTTCCCTAGATTTCTCCCAAATCAAGTCATTTCAGTTGGAGTGACATACATTCTGCTCCCTCCCATTCCCTACTGAGCTTTTAGGAAACATGCTAATAGCCAGAAACTTCCCATTTCCCATGCAACTCCGAACAGCTGATTCATCATTTAAGCAGCCAGCCCCAAAATGCAGACCTTCTGCATTCAAAAAACAAGAGCCAGAATATAGCAGGCACCATTTAAATATATGTCTTAAATTTTTTTAACTGTTTTCATGAGGCAGGGAGACACAGCAGTGCCTCACCCCACCCTGCTCCTGGCCAAAGAAGTTCTTGGTCTTAATACTTATTTCAGAACAGTCATTGCTGAGTTTCTACAAGGCCTGACTCTCATTTCTTTCCATCAATGGAGTCTGACTTTTTCTGTCTACAGAGCCTCCAGTCACAAGCTTTTGGGCACATGAATGGAGAGCACATCATGCAGTCAGATTTATGCCACAGTATATGTCCAGCTCAGTTAACTTCGAGTGGAGTTTCCTTTATGAGCTTGTCTGGATGCTAAGGGCCAGGTTTTAATCATGGAAGGTAAATTGGAAACACTATCAGGGAATGTAAAAACTTCACCGGTTTCCACTTGATTAATCATGTGCATTATTTTACTATTTTTTTGTGTCTAAACATAGCCAAATGAGAGGCATGTGACCAAACCAACTTGCAGGGCTTCTCTAAAATTATCTTTTAAAAGGGGAGTGACAGAAGACAAACATTCAAAAATTAGAAGCAATATACCATTACGTGAATAGGAGGTCATACCCAGCCTGACACTGTGACTAAATTTGACTTTATCAACAGAGTCTTCTCAGTCCAGCTGCTCTGAACTGCTTTACACAAGCTGAAAACCAGTTTGCATCATAGTTTGTGGAGGGATTTGACAAGAAAACTGGTGGGAATTTAGTAGAGTCACAATCTTGACTTGTTATTAAGTAAATGACTAAAAATTAGAAGAGTCTTCTAGGGGTAGTGATGCAGGTTTTTGGGACAATGGGAGAAACAACCAGGCTACAAAGAATTTTGCTTTGGAGTTTCAAATTGCAAGAGGCAGACAGGTGAAAGGGAGGAAAGGGAGGATGACAGCAGTGTTTGTAAAGGTTAGTGTGTATATATACATCTTTATGAGTATATATTTTTACTCAATTGTTATTTTATTTTTTTTGGAACAACAAGAAGTTACAGAGTGGCTTCCTGATACTTTGCTTATCATATCAGCTATAAATCTCTGTAGAAAAGGCCAGCCCCATGCCACCTTCTGACCCGTAGCACTGCCTGCGTAAGTGCTTCCAAAATCCTTCAGTGATCAGTTTTAAACTACCATCTGCAGAATCTACTCGGAAGCATACATATATGCACACAGATGAACTGTGATTACTACTGAAAGCAAAGAAACCTCAAGAATTAGGGGTACACATTCCTAATGCTTATATTTTCTGAAAAGCACACATTCTGAAAAGGAAATCAGCTGGGGAGAGGGAATGAAGACAAGAGATTAATTTCTTGAGGTTTCAGTAGAAGATTTACATGGTATGAAAAATAAAATCCAAGAACATTCTTTGGTCATGACTGACACTTACACAACATGACCTCACTCTGCCAGTGCAGCACAGAAGGTGTCAACAAGGGAGAATCACAGCATCTGAATCACTAGAAAATGGAAGCAATAACATGTTCTTCTAATATTTCCGAAGCCACAACTAGAATGAGAGCTGCAAAGTGGTAACCACAAGAGCACCTGATCCCAGAGAGCGACTGGAGGATCACTCAGAAGATGGCTGCACAGAAAGCCAGCCCTGGAAAACATCCTGCATAATAAGTGTAGGCAGACAAATGACAACACTGCTGGAAACAGGCCAGAGGACAAAGAATAAGCTTTGTAAGTCTCTTTGGAATAGCATCAGTGTATTATAAGAGTTAGGAGAACCAGAAAAAGTGCTTGAGAGCTGTTCTTGGGCTCCCCAGTACAAGGAAGTCATGGACACACTGGAGTGTGCACAGCAAAGGGTCACAAAGATGTTTAAGGGACTGGAGCTGGGAGTCTCTGGGCTGAGACAGAACTGTTCAGCCTGGAGAAGGGAAGGCTCTGGGGGATCTCATAATTCATACAAATTTCTGACCACCAAGCCAGACTTCTCTGAGTGGTGCCCTGTGACAGGACAGGAGGCAATGGGCACAAACTGAAATACAAGAAGTTCTGTGCCTTCTCACCTCAGTCACCCTGCGAATGACCAGAAACCATTCTGGGATGGGAAACCTCTTGCAGTCACATGCCATAAATGAGTACAGTGATACTAATTATTGCCAATTAACTCAGGATTCACAGCTGAGTACAAAGTAAAACAGCTCTATCAGAGGAGAGCAGTAACTTGTCATATTAGTACTACACTACTTAAAGTACTCCTTCCAAATTTATCTCTTCCTTTCTTTTCTATCCTGACCTGCAACCTCCATATATCAGTATTTTTTTTGCACAGACGCTCATGAAAGTGTTTCACGTATTAACAATTCACAAAAAAAAATTCATAATGAAACTCTACTCTTAAAAGAGCCACCACCCACATATTACAAATACTTCTATTTGTACAGTTAAAATATTATTGCAGTTTGAAAGGAGGGAAGTTTGAACTTTTCAAATGCAGAACTTGAGCAGGATTTCAGCAATAACCTGCACATTTTTCTACCTTATGCAGAGTTGTGACACCTACTCTGTAATCATACGTAGAGTCTGGGTTCTCCTCACAAGCAATGACCTCAGGTGCCATCCAATACGGTGTGCCAATAAATGTGTTTCTTCTCCCAATAGTTCTATCCAGTTGAGCGCTTACACCAAAATCCACTGAAAAGCCAAGCACAGGTAAAGAATAATAAAGAGCTGTATCCATGTGGCAGAGTGTTTGCTTGGTTACTTTCATACTGTTTAGAATACCAAACCTTTGGGCTACAATGCATATAAAATCTGAGTTCCTCCAGTACATCTTGTCCAATAGTTGAAATTTAACTGCCTTTTTTTTTTTTCCCTTTTTGACAGAAGACCAAATAAACAGCATGCTAAATCTGCCAGGCAGGTTACAGCAGACATGAATTGCTCTAGGAAGACATTATAGAATAATTTATGCTTAATCTAAACGCTACGTTGAGTAGGACTCAAGATCTTTTAACTAGTATCTGAAAGGAAAAATAGTATCTATGGACAAAGCAAATTTTGACGTGTCTAATACTGCCATTTGTGAAAGCTGGAAAGAACTATCATATCACTTCATTTTGAGGTGTTTGGAATAACTCCTTCCCTACATTCATACACTATCTTAGAACAAGCTGGGGAGCATGCTAGTTTATTCTGATTTTAGATTCGTTATAATGAGAGAATTATGTGGTGCTCTTTGTGCTGAAAAGGGTGTTAGTTTCATCAGGATTACATAGCAAAATGTTTTGTTCAGATATGAAGAAGGGTCCATACAACCAATAACTATGTGATTGCATTTTTCTTTGAACAAACCGCTAAGATACCCTAATTGGATCCGCTGGGCATAGTGCTCCAGTGCTATTCACAGAGAAGATGAAATGACAGCGAAAAGAAAGGACTGAAAGGAGGCAGCCCTATGGTTACCATCAAGGAGAAGATTTTCTCACTTATGTTACCTCACTGCAGATCACCTGCAAATAATGTGGCTGTTTAGCAAACGTTCTCCAGCAGTAAGCTGGACCTGACCTTTGGGATCATCACGCGCTTTGTGTTTCTGATGGGAAGTGTGCCCACTTGCACTGAAGTGGAATGGAACTGGACTGAGGACCTCTTGGGTTTCTAGCTTCTTTAAGACACACAAGCTAAAACTCTCTGGAAACAACTTTTCTGTTGTGGGTTTCTTTTTAGTTGTTGTACTTAGTAAATCTGTTTCATCTTTACCCAGAGTTAGAAAGGTTTAACTTTCTTGTCAACCACGTGAAGAATGGTGGGACCAGTAACTATACAAGACTGTAAACACACACAAACCTCCCATCTTGCCAGTTTTAAGAGGAACAATTGAAAAACAGTACCTATCTTTTAGAGACTACAAGCAAAATCCTGCTTTCATTTAATACAACAGCAAAACTCCCTTTGACTTCAGTGAAGTCAGGATTTCACCATAAGGTTAAACCATAATGACATTTAAAGTACTTATTTTTACTTGCTCCAGCCAAACATCCTACCCCACATCCACAGGCCATGTTTATTATTTTTGTTCTCCAACTCTACAGTGAATTCTTTCAATTAAAGAAAGAGGGAGTGTAAAGATCATCCCAAATAAGAGAAGTGCTCTCATTGAGACTGCTCCTTTAAATCATTGCCATGTGTTCTCTGTGATGTCTTCCCAAAACATGAAAGACATCCCCTCCTCAAGAGAGATATGTACTTAGGAAGTCAGAAGTTGTCAACACTGATGTGTCACAGCTAGAAAAGGAAATAAGTACACTCTCCAACATTTTTGAGAGATGACAATTAATAAGAGCTGCTCTTCAGTGGTAGCCCTTACACATGAGTAATTTCACCTATTGTCAGATTTATGAAAGTGTCTAAGACTACTTCTCTTAGAGAAGTGGATTAGCATAATTTATTCCCCCAACTTTTTTATTTGGAAGTCTTTGCATGCTG
This sequence comes from Strix uralensis, assembly GCF_047716275.1. Taxonomy (NCBI): domain Eukaryota; kingdom Metazoa; phylum Chordata; class Aves; order Strigiformes; family Strigidae; genus Strix; species Strix uralensis. The sequence continues at coordinate 20,168,423 of NC_133984.1, read as the reverse complement.
GGATCTGCTGTGAAGGCCTGATGGTGCTGTGACTTACTAGACAGGTTCTGTGTTTGACTGCCCAGAAGTAGCTGCATTCCCCACAGGCTGTGAGTGACATCCTTGCAGAACATGTCACATTTTCAGCTCTATCTATATGACAGACACCTTATAAACACAAGCATTAATGCTACTTGACATATTTGTGGCTCTTAGGTTGCTGAAGGTTCTTTCCAAGACAAGATGGAAATCTTAAATTTTTACTAACAGGTTTCTAGCACACATTTAAGGAAACTTACCCAGTTTTACTTCTGCATTTTCTGTGAGAAGAACATTCTGTCCTTTAATATCTCGATGGATGACATGGTGAGCATGAAGATGTGCCAAGCCCTAAAACAAAACCAGACTTTCTTTATTCTTTCTGCCTATCATTATAATGAGCATTGCCTTTTTACACTTTTACCCTTCTCAGACTTATTCATAGGGCAAGTCATTTAGACATTATAAGCAATGTGAAGACCACAGTTTCAGGGAGGAGAGAGGACAGCCACCATGAGTTTGATTGTCATCTTTACCCACAGGCCTGACAGTAGTGGAGCATCTCTGAAGTCAAGTGTGAAGAGAACAAGGTAGCAATATTTTAAACGTCTCTCTCAGAACCAAGGGATGCCTCCTTATACTATGTGTTGAAACCAAACAAAAGAGGGAAAAAGCAATGCATCATTCTCTGTATAAAGACCAGAGACAGCAGCTGGCTGGCCACAGCGTCTTAAATTCTGCATTCAGCAAAACCATGTTCAATGGTAAATGGACCATAGAAAGTTCAAAATACTGTGTTAGACCTCTTTTGAATGCAGTGAATATTGTTTTCATTCAGCTAATACTTGCAATATTCTGTCTCCTCCTTTGTTCCGAAGTTGTCCATGGTTAAACTAGCATAGATATAAAGGTACACTGTGCAATAATACACTGTACTGAACCAGGGGATACTTCACTCAAAATGCTTAGCCACTGTAATACTAATGACTTCAGAGCTTCCACCCAGCTTCTAAATTTTTCAGAAGGAAACTGTCAATCCACATGCAACTGAGTCCTTCTGTTTTGAAACAAGCATGATTAAATCCAATCTCTTGTCTGACACCAGCATGCTGCTACGGTTTTCAGTTGCATGAACGTAAAACAAATGTTTTAACATCAATTGCTTTAATTGAGATATTCTAGCCACACAAATGAAGAGCAATTTGACCACACCATTAAGACTTTTTTTCAGAAGAGCTCTCCCCACACTCTCCAGCTCTTACAATCTAATGCCAAATCCTTGTAAGATGGCCAATGTTCTCTACTGAGCATGCTCATCAACTCTTCTGCTCCAGAAGCAAAGATTTACCCCTATTCAAGCATTACTTTAGCACGCCATTTGAATTCCAGCTCCCAGAATACACATTTATCTTACCATTATTTAGAAAAGAAGTAAAACTCCATTACAAGGAAGACGGATCAGTAACTCTGTAATGGGTTTCGAATTTAGAATGACAGGTTCTAACATATTTTTTTTTCCAGGCTAGTTCACTAGATTACACTTGTGAATTGTTTTATCCTCTGTACTTTCCAGGAACAAAACAAAACAAAAAGCCCTAAGCCTGCATAGAATGAAACATAGCCCCAAGAATTGTCTTGAGGAATATTGCCCCTGCAGGGCCACCTTTAAGGTTTTGGAATGCTGTTTAGTGAACATTCCTTCTCACAGTGCAGAAAAGAGGCCCCTGAGTGTGTGCAGGTAAAGGAATTATGAAGAGAAAGATCTTACACAGCATGAACAGCTGAAGCAATGAGCAGTAAGATCTCCTGATGTGGAGGACAGACTTACTGAAAACAGAAAATTTATTTACTTTTCTAAATGCCCAGAATCTGGAAGCTTTCAGAAGATGGCTATTTGCCACAGGGAACAGAAAATGGGATTAACTACAATAATATGGGATGTCAAGCAGCCATCATGCTGGCTCTTTGGGCTCTTCTGAACTCAACGACCACAGCCCATGGGCCCCACAGATCAAAACCTTTAAACAATAACGCTCGTTAGTGACCTACGTTAGAGACCAAAGGCTTGGAAAGGCCTTTCTGTTGCGAATGAGCAACAAAGCTCTGTTGGCACAACTCACCCTGAGAACCTCTCTGCAGATGTATGCAATCCAGTCTTCCTTGAAACAGTTGCCTTTTGTCTTCTTTACCAGGTCAGTGACAGAGCCCGCACCACAGTACTCCATCACCAACTGCAGGAAGACACATGCAAAACACCTTTACCACAGCACTGACAGGGTGCCAGCAAAGACACCACACGCAAACACCCACTCCACCACAATCAAGGTGTGGCAAACTACACGCAACCTTCCCGGATGCCAAGTGACACAAAATCTCATTTCCTGAATCATGCACATTACCGAATAAATAAAAAACCTCAGTAGTGCTCCTCTCCTATTGCAGGTTATGGGTACTTTTTTTTTTTTTTTAAAGAAACTACAAAATCAGAAAAACAAGAGCTAATAGCACTGAAAAACATGGCAATTTTTTCAAAATTTGAAATTTCTCATTTTGCTGCAGAGCTTCAAAAATCTTGCAGCCAAAAACATTGGAGGATTCATTTTTCTTCTTTGCTTTATTGCCAATTCCCCCGTTCCCTTTTTAATTTCCCAACAGAAGAAAGGAGAGGAGGGGAAAAGGACAAGCTCTCTTTCACTTCCGTTAAAAAAAAAAATAATAAAATTATAGAAATGTTTAATTTGGAAACAAAAAGCTTGAACAACAAATCAGAATGACAGCACAAGTCACATCCTCAAAGGAAATCAGGGGATTGAAGACATTTAGGGAGGAGCGATTTTTCTGTTTTATGTTATTCTTCAGAATAATGACTTCAGAGTTTCACTGAGACAGAGTCCAAGACAAGCATACTGGAGCTCCAAAGAAAGGAGCTGTAAATCTGATGAACAGAAATGACACTAAACACTTACCCAGAGCTGATCATCTTGGCCTGCAGGACTTTTCTTTACAAATGCACCATAATACGTAGCAATATTCCGGTGATGGGAGTACTTTTTTAGCATATTTATCTCTAGCTTGATTTCCTCCTCTTCATTCTGTAACAAAAGAGAGCAGAAGGCTCCTTAGCCCAGAGCTGCAGGGCAACCTCTGTCTTTGGAGGCTTTCAACATGCAGCTGGAACCAGCCCTGAGCAACCTGGTGTGATCCCATGGCTGGCCCTTCTTTGAGGGCCTTTTGAGGAGGTCGGACCAAAGACCTTCTGAGGCTCCCTCCAACCTGAATTATGCCATGTTTAGAAGACTGCAACTGAAGGGCAGGCTCTTAAACCTACAACTGAATCACCCTGATCCATCAGACTAAAACAATGAACTGCTAGGGCTTAACCTAAAGAAAAAAAATGTCCCTATTTGGGCGTAACAATTGCATATTGTCTCCTCAGAGGGCTTGGACAGGACCTGTTACTCCCCCAGCTGCAGTCTCTGTATGCAGTAATTGAATCTTGGAGAAATTAACCAGATTCAAACAAAAATAAAACTATTCCTAACACTCCATTACTTAAATACTTGGAAAAGCATTTAGTGCACACATCAGCCAATTTGTCTTCCCAGTGCTGTGGAGGGTCTTGCTGGGAGGAAATCAAAGCCAAGAAGGAGGTGACTTGCCACAAATCAAACTCCAGAGCCAGCACAGGGTTAGGATCTGTTCCTTTGTTACAGTTGTGAGGCTACCCCACCTGGACCATGGAGTTTTTTCCCCCCTCCTAACATCACGTTATCTGGTGTGCTGGGGGCTAGCACACCCCTAGACATCTCCTGCCAGGCACTAGCCAGCTCTGCTTTCCCACTGTCTTTGTTTCAGTCTCTTCAGAGCAGACATTCTCTTCTGCCCAGTACAGCACCGTGCACAATAGGACAACTAACGGAAACACGAGTTTTAATAATTACATGAGAAGGAAATGCTGTTTTCCAGAGCGAACTGCCTGATCTGAAGATGTCCTCTCAGAGCTAGCCTGTTTGCTATGTTGCCACCAAGAGAAATGGTGTACAATACCCGGTGAAATGCACATAGATTTTGCTGTCCCATTTGCTTTAATAAGAAATGAGTGGTGCTGCAAGGTATTCTTGTATTGGTTAAAATGAATATGACAAAGTTGAAAATTAGTTTACCTTGCTGCAAAGCATCCCAGTCAGCACTTAGGAGCTCAAGGGGGAAAAAAAAAAAAAAAAAAAAAAAGAGGCAGCAAGAACAGCTCAGACCCACAGGACATTTTTCTGCACTTTTCGACTGTTTTCCAGTAGCTTTGCCATTGAAGCATTCCTTTAACCATCACAACAGACTGCTTACAAAACCAGCTGCATTGTCCTTCCTACCTGTAGCAAAACATTAAAGTCTGAGAGGCTGAAGCCAAATTCCCTCAAGCATATGCATATGACCAACCACACAAAAATAATTCGCAACAGAAGGGATCAATAAGTTTTCCCCAGTAACACCAATCCACAGGAGACATGTTACTAGACCAAAGCCTAATTGTCTTAAGCTTTAGGAAATGGGAAATGTAAAATAACTCCACTTGAAGGAAAATGAGCTATTTCAGGTTTCAGAACAGCCCCTTTGTCGAACACAGGCTCTCAAGCTGCGCATGTTACACTGGATAATTCATTTATCTTTTGGCTGCAATTAAGGAGAAAGGACAACCCTTAATCCTTGGCTTGATACAGTCCTGGATGTTGTACAACTTAATTAACAAGGGTAAGGAGGAGCCCGGTGCAGCACCTGGAGTCTCTAAGAGAAATCAGAGCTGACTCCCAGCAAGGTCCTATTTCTCTCTGCACATGGTCAGGGCACATTCAAAGGGAGCTGAGAACTTGTGCTGATGCTTGGAGGGGAACCAAGGTTCTACTCCCTTTGGGACTCCAAATAGTGCAAGTGAAAGGGTGGAAACAGGCAGGTGAGGAGAAGGAGGCAGAGAATGACATAGGAACCGCCATCCTGGAGCTGACCACAAGGGTCCTGTCACTGATAGGAGTTTCTGGTAACTGATCTCTAGGCAAGGAGGGCAGAAAGTGGGACAAACAGGGAGGACTCCTTTCCTCCCTCTGCTGTCCCTCCTGCCCACTCCTTCTGCTAGGACAACCAAACCGTGGAGGAGCAACATTAACTTTTGGTAAAGGCCTTCCCCAAATTACTTAATATCTCTTCAAATCTTAAGGTTTTGGGGTATTTTAACCCTGCCCATCTGCATGAACTTTGCACTGGTGGAGCCTGACTGAAAAGCTTCCTTGCTATGCCCTTAGCACCAGCCTGAAGCTTCCACAAAGTTCCCCTGGGGGAGCTGGCAGATCTCAACAACTTCCTCAGAGCTGTTGCCTCTTCAGCTCTTCTTCCTTTGCCCAAGTCATTTGCTGGATGTTGGAACTGTGCTGGCACAGCTCTTATCGGAGTACTTTCTATTCCTCTGCAATCTTGACTCCATGTTTTTAAAACAAAGATAAGCATATGCCTGTTTGTGAACACAGCTGGAATACCAGGTAGGCTCTTCCACATCCACTGGCAGAAGCAAAGAGTAAAGCACACATGTAATGCTCTTTTCCTGTTACCAGCAAGATGATCCAACCCCTGCGTTATCTTATGTCCTTATCTATATACCCAGAAGGCTGTAACCTGCTCCCTCCCTGCACCTGCCTCTTCTTCCCTCGCCCATAGAGGCAGTTACCTGTTCTCACACACTGCTGTACGCTGCTCAGGTGCAGGATGAGTGCCTTGGGAAGACACTGATTAGACTAGACAGTGGGATTCCCTGCTGAGCCCTACCACTGCTGAGCAGAAACCCTCTGAGCCAAACCCCTGCATCCTCCAAAGACACAAATGTGACTTCAAATACCAGGCAGTGGGTAAGGTAAAGGGCTATACAGGACAGCAGGTGGGCATTTCACAGACAAAAAGTACTCTGGCTTCCCAGTGCTTGAGTGTGTTCTGGAAAAATGACTCTGTTTCACATGGAGAAACCAAGGCAGAAGGGTAAACGTGAGTGATTCTGTCCCATGGGCCACATCTGAGGCTCTGCCAGGAACTGAACCTGGACTTGCTAAGTCTCAGTTCTACGTACATCCTTCAAACAAGGTGACTGGGGACAAAAGCACCCTCAACTTTTCAGTGCATGCACATGCTCAGGATTTCCACTTTCCACCACTCCTCTTGCCAGTGTTACCTTCAGATGACAATCTCCCAGGGCTCTAGAAACCTGCTCATAAACCATGCTGCTTAAGAAAAGGAAACATGCTAACAGACGCGCAGGTGCAAAAAGCTGTTTGCTTTCACAAACCAATGCGTTTCTGGGCACAGATGGCTGCATGCACAAAGATGACAGGTTCACGATCAAAGGCTACTTTTGAAGATGTGGGCCTATCTGCAATGACATTAGGAAGCAAAGAACTCGAAAGCACATGCCTCTGACCTCAAATGGAAACAAGATCAGCGGCTGATAAATACTCTACCAAGAGACCCCTTAGTACTGGGGCAGTTCCAATGACAAGTTTCTTGTTAAATATTATTTTGCAATATGGAAAGACTGAAAGCAAGGACAGACAGAGAATGACCTGCTGCAGAAATGCTCTTTGATCACCTGCACCGACAGCTGAAGAGAAAAGCAACAAGAATCCAATCTCTTTGCAAGCACTCTCTTGCTTGGCACTGTCAGATAACAGGAAGCAGAGCCTGCGTGGAGAAGCACATGAGTGCACATTGCCCTCAGCTCCCCTTCAACCATTTCAAAGGGCTCCCCCCGTAACACAACACAGCAGCACTTCCTGACAGATGTCCAGAGGATCCCGCAATGACCACAGCATCCTGCTGCCGCTCCTAAGAAACTGGCCCAGGGCTGCTCATGACAGCAAAAGGCAGATTTGCTCAGCTCTTGGTGTGCCCCAGATCTTAGAGCTGAACAATCACAGTTGGAGCTAGTCAGGGACTTTCTGATTAAATGATTTCTTGCTGGAAAAAAACCCCATAGATTTGGTGAAACAGAATCTTTTGGCAGAAATGTACTGGTTATGATGAAATGTTAGCTGAAAGACTTCTCAGGTTGGATTTTCTAGTGATGAAAACATGATGCTGGGGGAGAGAAACCCACTGCAAAATATCCCAGTAGAAAGGAAGTAGCTCAGACCCCTAGGATACGAGACACTGTTGTCAATCCTATCCTCTCCCAAGACAGACAACACTGACCTGTTACTGAGCAGGTTAGTGACCAAACCACCACCAACCTACACTGGCACGGGCTCTGTCAAACTCAGTCACTGGAACTGCCCCACTGTGAATGAGAGAGATCTACTGGAGGCTTGAACTGGGGAGTTCTCTAAGCAGGTACACAAATCCCAAAGCCAATCCAGGCATTCAGCTTTTCTCCACTTATTTTGGAAATGGATGAAGGGAAAAAGACTGCATTTGTTTTGATTTTATTTTTTTATCTTCCTGTTTTCTACCACATGAAATTTTCACTCCCTAAGAAAACTGTTCCCTATGCAGCACTAATCAGATCATGCAACCACCCAAAGATGAAAATGGCCACGGGGGCTAGGAGCCTCCTGTCTCACTGAAGCAGTTTTACTATGACAGCTTTCATTTCTCACAAGCCAAACTCCATGTGAGATGTTGCTCTCAGGTGCCATTTATAGGCAGGACATTGGAGATGAGGATTTCAATATATTAAAGACTTTATTTAATGCCTCAAGCTAGCTTTTCAGGACCAAAGGATCAGAAAATAACTTACACCTGAGCAGACTAACAATGCCAGAGAAATACTGAATCCTTGACAGGCTCTGAATTTATGACACTGAAATTCTAGAGATTAAAAGGATTTCTATGTTACAGTTAGGACCCACTACTGCTGTGAGAGGCTTCAGTAACCAAATGCTATGAAGCAGAGAAAAGCTATTGCTATTTTACAGGAGAACTGAGCTTCAGAGATGCCCTAGACATGTACAGCATCAGCCTCAGCTGCACCCAAGCTCCTGCCTACTGCAGCTGCAGAGCAGGAACGCATTGGCTTCAACCATCCCATCCACTCTGCGCTACAAGAGACCAGCAGCACAGTCCCTGGCCAGACAGATCAGCTCAGGAGACCAGCAATAACCCCGTTTTCTTGCAGCCACGTGTCCCACCCCGAGTGCTCTGGGAATTTGCACCGAGGTGTCTGAAGGGCTCAGGACCGCAGCTGCCAGCCCCACCCTGCCGCTGCACACAGCCACCCACAGCCCGCTGCGCTCCGGGTTTACCATAACACACCGAGCTGTGAGATGTGGTGGCTGAGGAGAGGACAACCCCAGGGCAGAGCAGACAGCTGCTAATCACTCCCGCACTGGTCTCCCAACATCTCACAGAGGCACTGTCAAGGGCCTAGAGGGAACCAGTGACAAAGCAGAGAACTGCATCCAGGTCTGCCAGCCTCTGCCCTAGCAGTGGGAACACAGCCAACCCCGCATTAAGAAAGTGGAAGTAACAGCAGAAAGCCTTGCACTCACCCTGCACCAAGGTCAGAAAGCAGAAACACTCAAGTACAGCTGAACTGGATTTGTTCAGGGTTTAGTGGGGAAAGAGCACCAGGGAAAACCCCTCCAGGTGGCTGCATCACTCAACTCTCAAACCGTCACAACTGCTTTCGCGTTAAGTGACTCAACATGAAAACATCATGACCTTTTATCATTGCCCCTCAAGCAATGGGACAAGTTCCCCAGTATGATGCCAGCTCTCTAGCCTGCAAGGAAGCAGTAAGTCAGACCTAAAGGACTGGTTTTTGTTCCTAGAATCATGCAAGTCTATCAACTTGAATTCCTGAAGCTGGACCACAAGGTTGTCCTCCATTTAAATTTTGTTTCCAAGCATGCAGGCATTACTGGATGCTACAGTTTGTTGCTTACATAAAGGAGACTGTGTTATGTATAGCAAAGGGAAGGAAATCTTTCCAAGGTTCCCTTCCTGCAGTTTTTGCTTCAATTGTTTCATCAAGGAAGGGACTGTCACTGGTGTTAACATGACAGCACACAAGTGACATCTTTGGCCAGCCCTCACGCACTGTTGACTGACCCAGCAAAGCATGAAAGCAGCCCGTACAGAAGCTCCGGATCACTACTGAGTCCCTGTCAGGATCTGTCCCGTCAGCTCCTCTGTCAAAGGACAGAAGTACTCTGATCTTAGGAATGTGTCTGCAACCCAAACCTATCCCCTCTCCCTTCCAAAATCCAGCAGCCTCATGTTTGGTGACTACCATTTTTTAAGGCCAAAGCACCTGATGATATATGTACCTATAGAGCTAAAAGCAAAAATCCCACCAATCTAATGTAGTGCTCATTTAAAAAATGCACCCTCTGTGCACAGAGAACAGCACAACTGGCAATTCAACTACGTGTGCATACAAGGTAACAGCCATAGCCAAACCAGCCCTTAGACATGCTTTGTAAAAGCATTACAGTAGCATCTAAGTTCAAAAAACCCCTGTGCAATTCAGACCACTTGCTGCTTAGGGCTGGATCCCTACACCATCAGCAGACAGAACTGTCCTGGCCCTGCTCTATGTGACAGGGCCCACGCAGACACCAACTTGTTCTGCTGTCTTCCAAGACAATCAAACGACATATGAAAATGCAGGCAGGACTTGCTTGTGCTTGCCCAAAACACCACGCGTAGATGTACCACTGGCAGATTTGGCCTAGAGGACTTGGCCCTGTTTTCTATTTCAGGCAATAACCCTTCCACAAGATCGCAAGAGGACTCAAACATTATCTTGGCGTTTGTACTCCATATCTACACTGCCAGAGTGACAGAATGGGGAGCTGGTCTTTAGCTTTGACTAGGTGCATCCCACCAAACCACAGACTTCCAGTAAACTCAAGAAGAGGAAGCAGGGAGTCTCCTCAATCTTTCTGGGGCTCAGACCAATATGGTCTCAGGGAGGCAAGCTGCTTCGCTTCTGGCTGCACTCTTAAAACAAGAAACAAAAATCAATACTTTTCAACACTTTTTCGACACCCTGTTCCAGCACTGACACCACTTTATAAATGTGAGCAGGGACAGTGTCAAATAAACTGTCTCCTCCTCTCATCTGTCAAATAACAATAAAGAAGTGCTACATTTGCATTTCTAACATGTTCCTGCTTGCTAGCTGTCAGGGTAGCTACTCTGAGGAATGGCCGGCACGCGAGGGGAGAGGATGTGATGAAACACAGCAGGGGCAGCGCAGAGCTACAGGAAATCTTTTACTTGCTATCTCTGGAAACAGATAATCAACTAGAAATAAGCAGGAAGAGAGTTCTCTTCTTTGTTATTACAGACCATCAAAATATATGGCAATGCATTCCCTTACTGCTTTGTCACCATTGGTCAGGTACAATTGAAAAATCTGGGTGTATTAACACCTCTCAGCACTTTGTAAAACACAAACCGGTGCTCAGCAATCATAATTTATACCACTAGATCATGTTTTATAAGCTATCTACCTTCTTGTGATCTGATTATTTATTTTTCCTTGCACCTTGATAACAACTTTTTTATTTTTGGTTTTGCACTCACCTCCGTAACATTCATCACTTTGATGGCTGCTAGCTGCCCAGTCTTAACATGGCGACCCTGTTAAAATAACAGAAGACTGTAAGTAAAACATGTATGCAAACTATGTATACAGTACCAACCAGGCTTGAGTACTTGCTTTTAATCATGTATCAACAACCTTTCAGTGATACAAAACTACCAAGATGAACTTTGGTGATACGGTATCAGACCCATACCCTTGCCATGCTCTAAAGCTGAGTTACTTTAGCAGGACTGAATTTCCCCCTTTAGCAGAAAGCAAGCGGCAATGCTGGGAGACCTCTGCTGTCAGAGCACAACACGGCATGAGCTTACGGGTCTCCATCCAACTGTTCAGCAGGCGTTGCTGCCTCCTCTTCTAGGAAATCTCAGCACAGGCCCAGGATGACCTAACCAGAGCAACCTTCTCGCCCTGCAGTCGTGGGCTGATGCGTGCTGGGGAAGCAAGGCGTTGGGCAGCTGGCGCTGTCCCCACCTTCCCACCCCACATGTTCTGGCTCACCTCAGGGTAAAGAGAAAACTCTGGGTTTCAGTACCTCAATCTAACAACTGGTATGTGACTGTCAAGAAACTAAAGCTGTGTGTACTTTCTTGCCCCCCCCCTTTTTTTTTTCCCCAAAGGCTTTTCTGGTGAAATACATAGTTTTTAAAATTCTTACTGCAGCTGAGTTAATCGTATCTCAGCTACCTCCCAAAAAGCATGCAGAGGCTTTTTATTTAAAATGTAGTCTTCTATGGTGGTGGGGAGGAACTCTCCTGCAGCTCTGACTACACGTGTGCCTACATACATACACACACTTCACTAGTGACATACCCACACACCACAATCATTATTAAGCAACAGATAACTGGTAATTTTGGACTAGGTAAGTGGCTAGTTTTTGAAAACAAAGCTAGGAAAAGGGAGGTAATAGGCAATTAAGCTATTAAAAGAGCAAACTTGATACTGAGACTGACAAAATGTGGTTCACAAGAATGTATATTAGAAATGCAACCAGGAATCTTGCAGTAAATTGCACAGTTTCTTGGCCTGGTTAGATTAAGTTGCTCAACAGATGCCGTAGACACCGTGTTTTGCCATGATAACCAACACTAATCTCATACTGGAGGATAGTATCAAAAGATTTGTATGAACAGTGGATTGGCTACACGTCCTAACCCCTCACTTCCATCAAGTGCTCAGAAATGGGTTTGAAGCTCTGAGACTGCAATTTTGTTACTGAAATACTAGTGCCGGCAAAGCTGTACATCTAAATAACTAACTGACATCAGTTAAGTAAGCTATAAGAATTCAGGAAATCAAATATGAAATGTTGCAGTTTGGAGACAAAATGATTTGCAGGTGCAATTTACACCTGCAAAATTAAAAGCTAGGTTGATGTCATTTTAAAACGTAGGCCCTATCTGCACAAAATTGCATACGAGTGTTATTCCTAAGACTAAGCAATTTTGCATCAAAGAAAAATGATTCCTCGTTCACAGGCGATATGTCACAGTCATGTTTTCTTTTACAGAAAAATAAATCCTGCTGAGTTTTTGTATATTTATAAGTGTCCTCTTTCCGTGGAAGCGCTCCTGGGATTGCAAAGCTTTTTCTCATAAGCTAGGATGATAGGATTTATATATTATCACAGACCTCAGGAGGAAGACAAATGGGACACACCCTCACCAGGCCCATGATACACACACGCACTGTGGCCAAGAGCAGTCTGGCAATGACAAGTACTAGCCCAACAGATGCCGGTGTTTGGTCAGCATCCACTCCAGCTGACGTCAATTCCAGTTAGCAAGCTTCCTCTACACAGCCACAGCTCCTTTGTTGGAGGCCATTGTTTGCAAATGTTTCCAGGCATTGAATGTGTTGGCAATATAGCGAGAGAGGGCCTTCCACAAAATACAGTCATGCTAGACACGCTGGCACCCTGACTTAACTCCAAAGTTTGTCTGGAGTCAAGTACAGTGATAATTCCGTGTCTCAGGCCACTACACATAGCAGGCGACCAATCCATGGAAATGGTGAGTCTCTCCTGGGCTGCTGTACCTTCTGCAAAGGATGATGTCAAGAATCAACACTGATTTTCATGATTACAGTGAAGCATGGAGATGTGCTTCTTTACTGAAAAAATAAATCAATACTAGGTTAGCGTTGCACTTGATATTGAATGTTCATCAGAAGGGGGAAAGGTTTGGCATTCAGTTTTGATTTCAAAGCACCATATCTGGTCAGATTTTCCCTCTGTATAACAGACATCTATTATTTTGCAGCCACCGTTACTTCTGCTGCATGCAAACCTGCTGCTCTCACTCCCTTTTACCATTATAAATGAGAATGCCAAATCCCCCCCAAAAAGGTTTGAAAAATTAGCATTTATGGGAAAGAGAACAGCGAGCCCTTTTGTTTTGTGGGTCGTGATTCACCTCTGCACAACAAATGTGTCCCCGTTAACTGAGATGCACAACTCAATCCTGCTCCCGCATTCCTAAACACTCCCATGTCTGCAACTAGGCTGATTCCTGGACAAGAGGAGCTTAGTCTGTGCAGAGGGCAGGATCATGCCCTGTGCCTTGTCTCAGTGCCCTATCTTACTCACACCGAGCAGAATTACTACTAGCCCGAGGGAAATACATAAGGTCGCATCCAACCATCCCTCCTCAAAGGCTCACCTGCAGTAAATACTCTGTGACTGGGTGAAGCAGCCTGTACGTGGAAGTAAATTCTATTAACTACAAGCACTTCACACCCCTATGTTCTTTTAGAACCCTTTATCCTGGAACAAAACAGAGAGCGGTTCAAACCACCAGAGAATTCAAGCCCTTCTCAAGAGGTGAAAGGAAAGGAGCAGTAAAAACTTATTCCTGTTGGTTTGCTCTAATTCTCAACTCACAATAATTAATTTTCAACAAATGTTATCACACCTTTTGAAAAGAGTCTTCCATGTTTCTTGGTTGCGTTAAGCTGAAGAACTTAATCTTCCCCCACCAGCAAAAGTTTGTGCAGGGTAATGCAGAGGGCTGCAGGTTAACCTCATGAAAAGGTGTAAACATATCTATATACTTACATCTGCCTTTCATCAATTATCTAAAAGGGATGAATTAGTTTAGAAGTGTATATAAAAAAAAAAGAGTATCTTGGAGATTGTAGCTAAATATGTATCTACAGCTATATATCTATATAAAACCATTTTTATCATGAGATACTAATTTTACTGCCATCTTGGCAGATTTATTTTTGATTACAGTTGTACATTTTCCCAAATAGAATTCATCCTTATTGTAGAGCAACACATCTCAAAAGTCTCTGCACCTGCTAATGTATGCAACAAACAATGTGGCAGAATTACACAGCACACTCCATCATTTCTCCTTAGTTCTGACATCATCCCAACATACACAAATAAAACCTTTCCCTTTAAATATTGACAAAGGAAAAGGTTCAGTCAGCGGAGAAAAAGTAATCACAGAACCCTGGAGACATCCTAAGTTTTATTCCTTCTCCCCAAAACTTCACTGTCTATTCAGTTAGTTGTGAAAAAGAGGGGCTGAAGCAAAGCCACCCAACAGCTCACCCAAACACCAGCAGTCCCTGTAAGCAGTGGTTGCACACTGGCACCCTACTGAACTCAGCATCACCCCCCAAAAAGTGAGAAAGACTCCGTGTGAAGAGGGATGAAGCTTTCAGAGAACATGTGTGTTCATGGGGAGAAGAACCATTAATGCCCGTGCAGCTTATCTGAGCAGGGTAACATGCTCTACATTAAACTTGCTTTAATGCACAGACTACAACTGTGCTGGCAGTTCAGAACAAAAATCACAGGTTTCTCTCCTTTACGTTGCTTTTGCAAACTGTTTCGAGTTCATTTTCCTTGACATCTCCAAAAGCAGTAAACATCCTGAACCCAGCCCTGGGCTTCTTGTTAAACACACTGAGACTAGTGCCTAAGTAAGAAAAGGTTTCAGGGCCTGGCCCCTTATTTTTTCCATTTATCAATAAATCTCAGAGGTTAGCCAGAGTTCATGGGAACTCACACATTGCTACTTCTGCTGAAGTCACAAGGTTGAGCATGTCTGAATTGTTTTGAGAAAGGTGGTGTTTTGATTTTTGTTTAAGGCTCCCAGGAGCAACGGGCTGTTTTAACTGTTTCCCAAGCAAAAGAGAGCAACAGACTCACTTACTTTCAGTGATGAGACATGCAGAAGTTTGTCCTTTTTGATTTAATCCAAAATGAGAGGAAGAATAGGGGCATTGCCCTCCCAGCCCTCTGTGCAATCTGCTGCTGTCCACCCTCTCCAGATCATTAAAGGGAATCAGCCTGTTGCGATTCAAGATCCTCCACTGCACATTTCCCCAGAAACTGGGCAGAGGACTGGAATGGTCTGTGGGCCCGTTGCCCTAATAAAAGGTTTCATCTTTCACTCAAATTCTCAGTTTGAGAGCAGGTTTCAACTCTGGAGAATGCAGCCAAAACATCCAACAGCCATCTGCAAGTCACCCATATTCCTACCCAAGAATGCAGCATTAAACGCTATCAAGCTCATACAGAGCTGAGAGATGAACAATTCTGAAGCTCAATGACTTTCTAAAACTGAAATTCCTGCCTACATTTTGATGAGGTATCGAAGCTGGAAGAAATTCTCCCATTAGCTTTGAGTCCAGCTAAATTCCTTGTCTCCTCCAGAAAATATTTCTGCATAAAGTCTGCTGCAGTTGCCAGTCAGTCACTACAGTAACATTCAGCAATCCTGGAGCCAGCATACACATTTTTCAAATCTGCATACTGCTCATTGCAGCCACATTTGTGGAAGATGCTTTATGCCAAAGATCTGGTTCTGATGAGGTCCAACCACGCATTATCTCTGCAGGGAGATATACATGGAATAGGACAGATCGCTCAGTGTTATTTCTATTGGATTTGTATTTACTTTTTTAGCTCAATTACATAAAGGAACCGCTTATCTATGCCCTCTATTGAGGGTCAAGACATGCATTTTTCTATTTGCATCAAACAAGAGTATCAGTAGTAGTGGTCAAGCTATTAGCTGATAAAGGGGCTTTACACAAATTAAGTATATTTACAAAATGATGCATTCAGTCACGTACAACACCTTTTCCTGTTAGGTTCAAACAAAAATTTGGGGCAGTCCATGGCTTGGGCCATGATTACAACCAGAGACCCAAGGTCCCAGTGACACACACCTGAGACCTTGAGGCTGCGGGTCACATGCAGAGCACTTGGTTTGACAGCCTCCCTCCCAGATCCTGCGCAGACCTCTCTTCCTAGGGGTGGCAAACCGCTCCCATCAGCTTCTCTCCCCCCACTTATAATCTGACAGATTTGAAGTAGACAGTTGCAAATCCAGGCAACACAACCCAGCTGTCCTGTTCCGGTGCTGTGCACCATGCCAAGGCAGCCCACGGCAGTCCAATCACACGCTTCCTTTTTGGCAACAGGCTCTCCTTAATATCCGCGTGCTTCTGGGTCTGTCTGATGTAGCTGTCCCCATTTAACTGCAGCAGGAAAAAGTGCACGTGAAGGACAGGGACTGCCTGCTGCTGGATACCAAGGCGGCACAAAGCTGGTGGTTTTGACTGTGCAGAAGTCCTCGTCTGTGTCCATGTCCTGTCTGCACCCACAAGCACGACCTCACTTTTCTCTCCTTTAAAAAGCAGCATTTTTGGTGAGGCTGTGAGATGGCTATGTGCAGGGATGCCTCCCAGGTGCTAGAAGCCTTGGACACTTGCCAGTTTGCACCTTTGTACCCATGTGGAGGGCAATTTCACATCAAACACACTCTGCCATCACAGGCACACACACGTGCAGTGCACTTAGGCTGTGCACAGACACAAAGAGCTCACAACATCTGCACAAAGCTGCGGGACTCCCGGGTGACCCTTCACCACACTGCCTGCCTGTGTCATCCACAAAGCTGTAGATACACAAACTTCACTCTTGGGATCTTCTCTGGATATAGAAGGTTTCCATCTGAAAGCAAGATCTGGCTGTTGGAGGTGGATGACCTTCAAGGCCAGAGGACTTTTTCACCCAGAAACATTTATTACGGGATAACCGATGCAGGCTGCAGCCACCCGCCCTTTGGGAGCGAGGTGAAGGCACAGCTGTTTTGCTGCAAGCTCTTACTGAAAGTGAACTTCAGCAAGCAGGTTTCCTGTTCAAAACCCACTTATGAACTTTGAAGTTTGAGCCCATCTCGGGTAAATCTGTGTGGCCCTGCGGTTGCTGGTAGACTGCCAGCTCAGCGTTCTGTGCCCTGGAGGACGGGACCCCACCCTTTTGCCCCTCTCCTCTCCACCCTTTCCATCCTGGTAACACAAGGAAAGCCTTTAAGAGATTATGCATCAAATGAACAATGCTCTGCATAGGGATCCAGGAAACCCTATGTCCTATTCCACATGACCTTAAAGTCATGATCCTTCTGTTTCCCCTTCCACCTACATGGAGCTTTTCTACTTAGATCCAGCTCTTCAGAAGAGATGAGCGATGTTTGCTATCACCAGCCCCAGAGCCAGCCTGGGAACACCAGCTTTGCCTGCTCACACTGCAGGCAGGCAAGGGCAGGCTCCCATGCAGTTGCAGTGTGCTTCTCAGAGCACGCTGGTGGGTTAGCACGGCTGGGAGGAGGACCCCAAGAACATAAAATGTGCAGATACGCTGCTCTTGCACTGCCGTTTAGACACAGCCTCTGTTTTACAGCATCATGGCCACTCACAACAGACATCCTGCTGTCCCCTGGGGTCTTGACTAACGTAAACAAGTGGTCAGGGTTTGCACATCCAGGGCTGTAGCTTTCTGGTGCTGAGAAGTATCACCTGAGAAGACAGTTTATAGGAGACATCTATCAAGAAGACTAGTCCCAGCAACTGGTACCACGTGAGGCAACCCACTGTAGTCGTGGTTGGAGCTCGTCAGCTAAAAATACAGCAGTAATGCAAAACTTGAAATGGGACAGGAATAAATTCCAAGGAAGAAGTTATTAAGCGTTTGGAAGCTTATAGGTTGTTTTTGTTAGTTAATGGTCTGAGGCAGAACTCAGGGTCAGTTGTGCACTGAATGCTAGCACTGGATTTCAGAAATGATCCATTTCATTGTAAACTACGACATGTCTCCCACATCAATTCTGATATTTAAAAAAAAAACCCAACAAAAAACCAAATACAAAAAACCCAAAACTCCCAACCCACCACAACACACATCAGCCTTGTACAGATAATTACCAGTTCCAGCAAGCCTTTTTTTTTTTTTAACCCCTCATGAAGAATTCAGGACACCAGCCAGGTGGGAATGCAGCTATGATTTTGATTACAACTTCATTCTTCTAATCATGCAACTCAGGCTGCAGAAAGCCTACTCTGATTGACATGATAGTGTCTTGGTATCACTTCTGTCACAATGTCTCTGGATGTCTGTTGTATTTTGGGGCTGTAAATTAAAGAACTGTATTCCCTTAGAGCATTTCTTCTCTTCTTTGTGATACCAGGAGATGCTGAGATTTGGAATCTCTCTTGTTCCAGGCCACCTCCAGGGCAGCCCTCAGCTCCATCTCCCAGCTGAAGCACACCCTCCTTCCCTCCTAAGTGACTGCTTTCATGCCAGCAGTGCAGGATGCAGGGACTTCCGTAAAACCACAACCCAGCTGCACTGCCTAAGTGCTGACCATGTGGACGCAACACATTGCCCTTTCACCCCCACATCTGGCACCAATTTCCAGACAGTCCTAGGTCTCACCCAAAAACACTTGGCCAGCACAGCCAAATGCTGCATTTCCCCTTCCCTATCCTCCATAAACACCTTCTTCCAAGGGCAACGGGATAGCTTTGCCATTAACTCTGTGCTATCGAGGGGAAGAGCACACAGCAGACTGCAGCTTCAGAACGAGCTCCGGAGATTACTGCTTCAGCAACATAAAGGTCCTCCACTGCTCTCAGACTATCCAACTTCAGACACCTCCAGTCAGTCCTTCAGGTTGTAATGGGACTGCTGGACTGACTTACACTTAGCGTTGCCTTCAGAACTGACCACAGATGTTTTCCTACCAGGGAAGGCAAAGCGTGTCACCTAAACACTACAAAATATGATCACCCTTGTCCACAGCTGGTCAGAGTGGTGAACGACATAAATATTAAAACACCGTAAATAATCAAGACATGCTCTTCAAGGTCTATTTTTTTCTATATGCTAATTCCCACTCTACTTTATGATTAGATATGTTCCAAGAAGTTAGTAAGATTTATCACTTTCAGTATAGACCACACTATGAAGTTGAGTACTATTTAGCATGCCCCAGAACTCGGGTTGTAAAACATTAACAGTAAATTCTAACATGTCTGCACGTAGATAAATAAAGAACAAAAGTTAATTAATAACACTCAGTGCACTTTAAGACAAAACATGTTACACTAATGAAGAAATATTAGAGATATATATATTTATAAAGAAATGAAAAATTATTCAAAAAATAAAAATGTTACACTGCATTCCAAATGAAAAAGGATAATTTTGTAAAGGTTAGCAAATTCACATAGCAAAAATGACGTGAATATTCAGGGAAAACCATATTATTTTCCTAGCAAACACCACCGCCCTATTTCTATACAGAGCAGGTCATTCTATCCCTCCCATCGCTTCTCTCTCCCCCCTCATCTCAGAAGTGGTTAAGTGGTGACTCAAATATTTTCATTTCACTCAAAGTGAAAATATTAGTTTTATAAAGTTTTTTTAAATGAAGTTTTAGACATTTCAGGGGTAAGATGTTAGAAAAAAAAAAATCAGGAAGTTCTCTCAGGACCCCTATTTGTGTCACATGCTTAAACAAACAAACAAAAATATCACTGTAACTCATAACACTATAGAAAACAACTAAGTTGGCAGTGGTATCAGACGACTTCCCTTATACTAAAATAGCAACACATTAGCCAAGGGAAGAGATTAGAATGTATAACTTCTATCAGTCACTTAAAATTCTACCCAAGTCCACACTGGCTAGAAGGGAGAGATAGATAGGGGTCACTTCAATGGTACCAGATCAAACAACCTTGATCTCTGGAGGAAAAGGACAGTTTTTCAATCCTACTGCAAATGCCTGTACCACAGCCCTCACGAACTGTAAAACCCAAGAGGCATCAGAAGCAGTTTTTCTGACCAGTTTGGGTGGTTTTTTTATCCTTTCAGTTCCTATTTCCTCCCATTGTACAAGTGGAAACACAGATTGTTTGTTTTGCCTAATATTTGTCTGTGTCTGACTGCGGACCAGTGGGAAAAGAAAATGAAACAAAGGAACAAATTCAAGCCCTTTTGCAAACGCCTATTTGAGTACCTACATTTTTGCAATATCGGTATGTTCAGTTGATCAGATTGCCATCCTTATGCAAAACACAAACCACTCAAGGCTACTGCATACTTGTATAAGACTAGAGACTGATCTTTTGGGATTTTGAAACCAGCTCCCAAAGAGGTCATTCATGTTGTGATTAGCACAACGAAGCAACGCACTTAGCACTTTTGAAAATACCGTGCTAGTCGTAGTATGAAGAAAGGAGTTTTGTCATCATTTGAAATGGGTGGTGTCTGCAGCAGAACATCCCATGTAATCTTCTGCAGCTCCATGTTCATTTGGAGGAATCTGGAAAGTACCTATTCCTGTGGCATCTCCTTTATTCAGCTAACCTGCGGACACGGTGCTTTAGATATCCTACTGCCATTTGAAGTTTCTGAGCAACGTGAACAATGTGCAAGAAAGAAGAGCAGGAGCATTCCTCCTGGGGCAAGTAAAATCATGGTGGCCCTTGGTGGGTAACGGCGGGAAATCGAGAGCTGCAGCAGGCAGCGCAGCGTGCAGCTCAGAGCTAACCTCATAGACTGCCACCGTGCTCGGGGTCAGCACTGGCTGGCGATACACAGGGTTACCGAAGGCGTGGCTACTACTGGTGAAGGATCAGACTCTCAACAACTTTGACAGAGCTGGATCTGGCCCGATCTGTTTTGTATCTGGAAATACTTCACGAGGGTCTAAGGGGAAGACAAACACTCTGAAGCTCAAGCTGTCCTCTGTTTGGAAACCCATGCAAGTGCTTGACTTATGAGAAGCCATGGGAGTTCAGGGGCCTCTCTACACGTACCCAAAGCAAAGCACACCCTTTGCCAAGTGGCCTGAATGGGAGCTGCTACAGCAGGGCAGGAAAACCAACGTTTTGGGGCCATATGTGGGTCAAGAGAGCAACTCAACAGCACAGTGAATGGGAGGAGAAGTCTGAAAAGCAGGCTGTGCAGTTATCCCCTTTCCCTCCATTTATTGGGACATAAAACCTGATTTCCTTAGGCCTAAATTTCAGTATTTGCACAAATAATAGTTTCACCAGCCTTGCCATTCATCCTGGGCTTTGGCATTTGTCATGCCTCTCAACGTCTGTTGAAACACGCTGTTGGGTTTCCAAGCTCAGACACCCCATCACAGCTTGCTACTCCTGCCAGGGGCTCGGAGGCTTCGCAGGCACAGGCAGCTTTCTTCCCCCAACGGGTGTTCTGCCTTGGGCCCGCCGGGGCTGGTGGTCTGCAGGCAGTCAGCGGCAGCAGGGACCTCGGCTGCCCAGCACAGCGCGGCCGGGATGCGGGGGGTTTGCAGCCCCGTGGCTCCTCTTGTTGTAGGCAGGAGGGTTGCAACACTCTGGGCACAGAGCCAGTCCCGCTCAGCACCTGGGGAGCCCAGCAGTGATTTATGACAAAGGTCTACCACGCCAAAAGTCTATTCATCCAGAAAAATAAACAGTTTAGGAAAAATCCCTCAGCCTTTGGAAGACTCTCACTCTGCAGACCAGGGGCCATCGAGAAGCTAGGTCTAGGGAGAGGTACAAATCCCTTCACCCCAGTGTATTTTCACTGTCTGACTCACGTGCATCCGTTTACAGAAAGGCACTAGAGAAAATCTATACACAGCACATCTCTGCTGGATGAAGTCACAAGCAGTTAAATGTGTCCCGCCAGCTCCATCCTGCTGAAAGGAAGTCAGGGCTGGACTGCAGGAGGTCAGCTGATGGGTGCCTGGACTTTTGGAGCAGGAATCCCTCAAAGGAAGGTTTTTTGGCTCATCATCACTACAAAGCTCTGAAGGTCAGGCTGCACACAGCAATTATAAACCTCATGTCATGAGAGTCATGTTTTAACTTTTAAAGTCAATGCAGCCTTCCCAGGCATATGCTAATAAAGAAAGGCTTTATTAGCCTTCTATCCCACATAAACATAACTCTGTGCACACATGAAGATCTCAGCAATTATATCACTGAATTTTTAAAAATCCTTGAGCATTCTTGTGAACAGTAAGTGTAACGTAGTTGAATTTTCTCTTGCATATAATGCAGGACATGGACAAGGTTCTGCATGGGTTAAAACTGTGTTGCTGGGTTTTTTTAAAAAGGCTTTAAGGCAGGCAGGGTACACAGCTCAGACTGAAAATTCCAGCCTAGATGATGAGAGCTACAACAAGCTTAAAGGTGATTTACTTCTTCATGACAGTTCTGCTGGTGTTTTTCTCACACAGATTGCAATACCGTGCAGGCATGCATCTCTCTGCAGATATGAGATAGTACACATGGCACCGCACAGGACAGCCCAATTCTAAAAACTGGCATTAAATGGGTTTCTCTTGTGGTCTCTAAGCCTTTCCCCTTCAGTACTTCATGGCAAACACCCTCCCTAAAGCCTCTTCACCTGAGGTGAATCTTGAAGTCAGAAACTCTACTGAGTACTGCTGTTGAGTTCAGCAGATCTGAGGTTTGCCTAGGGAAAGGTCATATTCTTCACACACATACAAAAGTCTTCACAGAGCATTTAACTGAGGAAAAAAAGAGCATCTACTCTCAGCCCTTTTCATTTGGCTCTATTTGACACATCCTCTTCAAAAATAAAAAGAGAGTTAATGGACACAATTAGTCTGTGAGAAAAGACATCAGTCTCCAGATTTCTGAATGAGCTCTGCAAGAAATGAACTACATGGCACTGATCTCACAGCAGCAGCCAATTCCTATTTCCTTCCAAAATCCTATTGGCCAGATGGTCCACAAAACTCAAGGGAAAATTACTTAAACGTCTGGAAAGGCTTTCAGTATTAAGTTGGTCTCCAAAATGAAATCAGACTACCCTTCTAATTATTCTTAAAAGTAAAGTATACCTTGCTTTTCTAATTAAATTAAGAAGGAGCAGTGCTTCCAAGTTTACTTCCCTAAAGAAAAAAATCTAAATTCAAGAAGAGCCTTGGTGTTATTTTTTTTTCTAAACTGATCTAATCAGCTCCGTACAGCAGAAGCCTGGCTGGCAAAGGTTCTCCTCTCGAGCAAACTGTAGGTCAGATGTGCAGTAATAGTTCCTGAACAGCTACAAGCAGTTACTGTTCAATGCTGTATCTTCCAATTTTCTGTATTACTTGTAGGGATTGAAGTCAATCATGGCAGAGAGAGAGAAATGAACAGTGAACTCCTGATAGGAAAAAAAAAAAATACCCCTGCAGAATAATTTCAAGAAAATGGCTAAACACATTACAGCTGAAGAACCGCAGAGCCTTAAGCAATGTAGACTAGCATAATTACCAGCACGTATGAAGTAAAGCAGCAGCTAAACATCGGAAGAATTGGTCACAAAAGGGACCAAGAGTTTCCTGCAATTAACCACTGAACAGCGTAACCAGATTTTGAAACTTTCATCCCTTCGCCTTGCCCATTTAAACAACCCAAGTTCATTTTGTACAGCATAAGATGAAGTAGTGCACTATATAGTGAACTATGCATTTGGGTAAAACTAAAGCAGAGCCCCAGCACAAGCTGGGGACCGCCATGCCCTCCCCTGACACGCTGCTGGCTACATGTCCCAGCGGCTCCCTGAAGGGCATCCCACCAACAGATACGCATGGGCTCTCCTAACGCTTGGGTTCTTGCATGCAACTCTGGCTCCACTGATGTCAACAATAACTTCTGCTGTTAAATTTATTGAATCTGATTTTTCCCCATAAAAGGTGAAATTTCTCAAACGGAACAACTCCCACTTTACACCAAGTTTTTCACTGAAAAAGTGAGTATATTCAGTGCTTTCTCTGTCAGAGAAGGTGTGTTCACACTGATCCCATCACAGGTTTGTGATGGAAGAAATTAACCTATGCCATTACTGCAGTGTGTCCACTTGTGTAAAAGTGTCCGACAACCAACTGCACTACTACTGCCCAAAGTTCACTGCCTACTGGAAATTAGTCTCTTCATAAAGCTGCAGATGAGGGACAGATGAAAACAGAGAGCCCTTGCTATTCTGATTGATTACAGATACATTTACATTCACAGGCATATAGATTTGAGTGGATTCCTCTCATTCACGATCTGTCAGTTGGTACATCACAGCAACGGCATCTCTGTAAACCTGTACACCACCAAATACAATGGGGGCCAAGGTACTAGGCAGGAACTAAGGTACTAAGTGCAGAAACATGCACACAAACAGATATATAAACAAAACTATGAGCCTGAAATCCACTGAGCCAGCCCATGAAATCTCAGGTGTCAATGACGCTGCACCAGAAACCTTCTCGTGATTCAGGCTCAAACCCAGTTCTCATTTTCCAGGCTCTGAACCCTATCCGCTTCCCTTACCTTTTAATGGCAATAGCCTGCCCAACCAGCTGCATCACATCACAAAGCAGCTGTCAAGAAAGAAAAAACAAAACAAAACAGCAAAAAAACCTAAACATTCCACAAGGCATCCAGCTAATGCCAGTAGCTTTCTGGAGAAATGTGTAGTAGCAAGTATCTGAAGTCTGGTTTACACATATAATATAAGCTTTAAAAACTAGTACCTCTGCTTTAACATCATCTTACTGTATTCACTTTAAAGTTTACTCTAAAAGTTTAACCATCCATAAGTTTCAAAATGACTTCCTTTTGCAGCTTCTTTGTATATTCCATCATCCACATCCAGATGCCAAAATACACCACCAACAGCTCATTGCTCCTGAGGATAAATAGGGTAACACGCGCCAGAGAAAAATTTCGCAGGGTCAGCTAAAACTCTACAGCATGGCCAATGCACATATTTAAATAAGAGAAATTTAAATAACTAGGTCTCTACCTACAACAAAAGCACCTCAAAAAAAAAAATAAAATTAAAGAGTATATGAAAACACCATACCAGAAAACCTACCTCCCAAGTGCTTTGTATTGTCTTCTAGTTTATGAACCTTTAGGTTCAGGGAGGGACGTGGGATTACAGGGAATTGCAAGCTTTCCTGTACTATCAAAGACAGAAGCTTAGCCAGGTTTCTTAAGAAAACAAGGCGTACGTGATTGTGCTTCCCTTGCATCCAACCATGTTTTAACCTGTCAGCCCATTTCAACCAAACCTGACAGACAGATAGAAGTCTCCAAGATGATTCAATTCCCGTGTTTTCTGTGAAAATCAGAGATGGAGACTAACTCCCTTCCTGCAGAGGGGAGGGCTCCAGAGCGGGCTCTGTGGTTTCCTACCCGAGGCTGTCGGCCAGCGGGCCAGCCAGGGCACATGCAGCAGCCTGCAGCCAGCCACAGCGCGGGCTGCTTCTTGCCCGAAGGGCAGCAGGTAGCCACAGGCAGCAGCTGCTGCAGTGTCAGATCGGGGGGGGGGGGGGGGGGGGTACAGAAGTGGGAGGGGGGGGGGGGGGGGCATGGGTGTATGTGCTAGCAGAGATCCTAAAGGACTCAACAAAGGAATTGGGACTGCTGAGGTCAGAGGTGGACAGAGGAGGACACAATAAGAAAGGACAAATTTGCAAGCAACTGCATTTTGTTAGTTTTACTACCTAGTTTTTCGTCAAAACCCAGGAAATTTAAACAACTTCAGAATTTACTTTGATATGTAAACCCATCTCTCATCAGTGCTTGTAGGCTACTTTCCTCTAGCCTGTTAGCGCTGCAAAAGTATTTTCATGTTTGCACCACTGAGACTTACAGAAAATAAGTATTTTTGACACGTTTGCACAAGAAAAATAACTATATTCAATAGTAGAATGGTTACAGAAAACCAAATAAGTAAACAAGAAGGGGTTCTGAAATTAGTCACTGAGTCACCTTTAGGGATTGGTTCCCCTGCACTGATTCGTATTTGCCATTTACTCTGTAATCAAACGAGTGAGAGGTAAGCATAAAGCATGCCACTGTTAGCATTTTATATCCACTTTGAATATGTAAGACAAATGACATCATGTGCAAAGGACTGGAAAAAACAAGGTTCCAAATAATTATTTTTAAAGGCCTGGTTTGCACACATGGTTTGAGCCAGTTTAATGAGAAAGCTCAGTTTTGTTAACTGTGGACACGCTCACTGGCCTGTATCAGTTTTGTTCGTTGTTTCCTTTTCTTTGATCCAGCCACACTGGACATCATTTTCCAAGCGCTCATCTTTTGCATAACTCCATCTGTCCATGCAGTTTCACAGTGGATTTAACAGAAGAGGAGGGAGATAACACTGAGCTCTTTGGAAATTCCCATTTATTTCTGTTACCAGCGTTTTCTTCTTTTTAAAAAAAATTGTTTTAGGAAAGTCAGCACTTAACACTGACTTAAAAAGCTGACTGGTGTTAAGCTTAATATTCATGTGTTTCATGATCCAATGAGAACAGGGGTTTTATCACTAGCTAGGACAGCAAATGTTGGCCACAGTCAGGGGTGGGTCCAGCTAGTGGTTTTGCCCTTGCAGCAGTCATATGCAAGAACATGTTTCTGTGGCGAGGCTACAACCTTCTACCTGCTAAAGCTTCCTTTTGTTTTTGCCAAGGGAAAAAAAAAAAAAGTCAAGAATAATAATGTAAGAATCTATTTTCTGCCAAACCTCAAGAGAGCTGTTGCTCTGCTCCATCCCCAGCTCCAGGCACACGCCCCGTTACATAACGACAGCAGCATCCATGCAACCCTGTCCTGAGCACACAGGTTGGAAATGCTAAACCTCAGGAGCGCAGCCGCAGAAATGAACAGCTACACTGACGGCTAACACGGATATGGCAAACACAATACTGCGGCAAAGGAGGGACATAAAAAAAACTAAGATGTAAAGCCCTCCGCATCCTCTCATGCATTTCAAACACTGCTTGCTAATAAAGGTTCCTTCAGCCAGAGCTGATGCACAAACATGGATGTCCTCCTCAGCAGCCGGGACACAAGCCAGACGTGGCTTATCAGATCAAAACCAACTCCTGGAAACACACCTAGAGAAACACACAGTCAGCAGCCTGCCCCGAGGTGGGAAAAAAATGCAGAAGCTGCAGCTTCCCTGTTTCTCATTCTGATCACATTCCCAGTTTTATAAGGAGACCCCTGGGAATGAAAAGGCATCATGCAATCTCTGGGGACTTTTGATATCACGCAATCACTACCAACAGTGAACAGCTTTGATAACAGGGCACTGTATAATGGCATTCATGCTACTTGCTTGGCAATAAAGGAAGCCAGAAAGGAAGGAAAACCCACTGTTGGCACATGGTCCCGTAATCTGAAGGAACAACCCCTCTGGAAGTTCAGGCAGTGTTTACACACAACAGGATTCAATCAGTCAGGCTCCCCATTAATAATCACAGTTTATATAGCACAGTGTCATCTCCATCCCAAACTCCACTGGCACCTACAATCCCCGTCCAGCCCTGGTCCAGTTCCCATGGGAAGGCTCAGCGCTGCCTCTGTTGCAAGGGCAGCGGAGGTGCCTGGAGCCCCACAGTCAAGCCTGTCAAAGTCGTACTAGAAAGTCATCTCTGTAATATAAAGAATTACTCTAATATTAATAGCATCAAAATGGAGAGGTCTGCCAGAACTCTGTAATGTAAACAATGCAGGACACAGCAACCACGAAAGCTCAGCAAGCCAAGTTGTCTTTAACCTACTCATTACGACATTCAAAACCCATCTGCGTGACGGATAGGACAAGTGCCACAGAGGCTCCAAGCATCACCCAGGGCTGATAAGGCCATTTTCTTTCGTTCCTGGTCAGAGAACTGTGAATTTGGCAGAAGCAAGAAGCCAAATGACATTACAGAACCTAACCAGGAATTTGTTGTGACTATTTGCATAGCCTCATGAATGCACTAGGTGCTTTGCAAACACACACAGAAACCTGATCACTCATGCATGTCTGTACATGCAGATTCCTGTGCCAACATGAAAATACTCGTAACTCCAACATGAAAGCCAGGGATACAGGCCATGCAAAGTCTTCCACCAGGTGGGTACCTAGAAACTAACACGATGCAAAGACAGGAAGAGAGGAACATAGGAAAGGGTGAATCCTAAAGCCTCTCTAACCTTTATTCTCCAGCCTGTGGGATCGGAGACCTGAGTTTCCAGCCTTTGTTTTGCAACTTCCTCTATTCAAAACAGTTCTGACCGAAATCTTTCAAGTGTTCAAAAGAAAGGAAAGTTGGAACATCTCTTTATGCCTCATCCTTTCTCCATTTTCAGGCATATTTATGGAGAGCAGACTACAATAGACATAGCTTCTCCAGATGCAACCTCTTTTTCTGCCAAGCAAGCTGTCCCACTTGGGCATCCAGCAATCTGCTATGCCCTATGCACATGCACACCTATTCAATAGCATGTGAGCCGGGAGCTCAACAAATTTGGGAAACGTCAGACCTACTTAGGCTGATCTGCACATGCACAAAAAGCCCAATGTATCCTGAGTGTACCACATTTACTGGCACGTACCACCTCTGCCATGTCCAAGCTGTCCCGGGCCTCTCAACTGCTGGGTTCACTGGGCACATCCTACGCCTCAAGTGCTAATGTGTCTGCCCGTGAAATTTGGCAGTCTTCCACCGGAAGAGATGACAAAACATATTCTAATGTCTCTGGAAACAAATCACCCTTCATCAGAAAGGAATCCCACAGGAGGAATGGTCTGGTGCACCCAAATCATGCCCTGGTACTGCCTGTCCTCTCCGCAGGTCAAAATGCACACACAGGACCAGTTCCCACTGATGAAAAACTGGAAGACTTCACCACAGCAATTTGATTTTTCAGAGCAGCAGGGATATGCTGGTCCACAATACCTAACTCTACCCTCTGATATTAATAAAAGACAATTGGGTATCTGCTGATATAATTTGGCTTCTGGGGGCAGAATGTTTGCAAGAAGCCTGTTACAATAAATATTTCATGTTAGACTGCAAAAAGCAAATATTAAAGCAAAAACATTTTTTCCTAGTTCTTTCCATATAAGATGACATCATCATGGACAATCTGTGTAAATAATACATTTGAGTCCATTATCTAAGCCATATGTGTATTTATTTTATGTCAGTTTTCTTGCATATTTTAGTATAATTGTTCATAGGTTTAAAGCCAAGAGTAAAACAAGAGTAGACAAATCTACCACAGCAGAAATAATCAGTAAATTGGTTACTCTTTTGTTATTTTTAAATACTAGGAAAAATCCATGCTAAAAATTTAGCATAATAAACAAGAAAGATAGAAAATTCCTCAAGTTCAGTAAAATAAATATTTTCAGGCCACCACACATTTCTCTTATGCCCTTTTCCTCAACACGTTTCCACTTTTAACAACAGAAATACAAGAAAAAAATGGATCAAAAATGCTGATATCAGATGTAGCAGTTGTACAATCGTAGAGTCAGAAAATGGAATTTAGTCAATTCCAGTATTCAGTAAACCTCAACAAAATGTCAGTATTTTGCCAACTGGTCTCCCTTTCAGTTGTAAACACTCCTCACAGAATGGAAAGTCAGAAGAATTCACATTAATTTTGGTTTATTTTGGTAATGCCAAATTATTTCAGTATGATAGTACCTTTTCTTTCTGAGTATGCAGTACTAAAGATAATATTTGAAATATTAAAACACATGTTTAAATTAAATTAAAACATATGTTCAAACAAAGCAAATGAAATGCAATGGTTTGATGTTTCTGAAACAAAGTTTGAAAAGCAAAGCCAACTCATTTCTTAAAATCTTCCCACTAACGTTTCTGTTGAACTCAACATATTAGAATCAAGTGGAACTGTTTTCAAACAGGAGGTTGTTTAGTAAGTGTCTGCTAACCAATTCCCACAAATCACCTCCCTAAGTGCACTAATTCCTCTTAACCAGAATCTCAAGATGCTTTACAAAAACAAGGACTGCCTCCAATTTAATAGCTACAGTCACAAGGAGAGCTCCATTTCCAGCAAATTCATGTGTTTTCAAGCAATGATGAGAGGCAGAGGCAAGAAGAAAAGCTAGCTCTGAACTACAGCTGCCCGCATCAACCCCTCTCTTACCTTTATGAAAAAGTGTATTTCTTATATGATGGGAGCACCTAAAAGCACTGCCACAGACCACATGCTAGCCATTACATATTAGCTAATAACATTACTTGTGCAGGGCACTGAAAAGGCCACAGTTTGCTACAAAGTATGTCTTCTGGATTGTTCAGTCCCTAAGATCTCGGAAGTCACTAAAATTTCCTGTTTTCATGAGGAGAAAGAAGGGGATGGGGAAGAAACGACCTTTGAAAATGCACTTCTAAAGCAAACCTTAAAAATCTTTCAGGAATCCCACAAAGTCAGTAGGTTACAAGGGCAGGCTTATAACACACAAGGGCTTTAAAAATAGAAAAAAAAGCATACTACAAAGAGCTGAAAAATAGTTTTTTCTTTAGTTTTATTCCCAAGATCTGTATTCACAGATCTGCTCAGGCCAAGAAAATTACCACTGGCCAGCAGCCTAAGAACAGCTGAATACCAGACAGGAGAAGTGCAATTTTATCACATTTATGGATTTTACAATTGAAATTGGACATTACAATTTAAAATTACTTACTGGAAATTTCATTATGATAGGACAAGGGGCTGACCTGCATCTGCGTCTACTGACTGAGCAAGCTGTTTGACCCCAGCTGACAATAAAAACTGGCTTTTAGACTCCATTTCCCCACAAATGCCTTGGAAGGGCAGGATCATCAGTTGTCGCACCAGATTTTGCGGGTGCTTGGATGGACAGCAGCAGTCTCAATAGCTGTGCTCCCTCCAAACCCAGTCATGCTTGGCTTTAAAGCCAGCAGGAAGATGACGGCTGGGCCAAACGCTGCCTTCCTCCCGAGCACGGGAGCGGCGATGCCCCCGAGGAACGGAGGGCAGCATTGCCACAGAGCCCGGCGTGAATCCACGCGGCGCTGGGAGACATCACGAGACGTGCTCTCTGGAGCAGCTCTTCCCAGCAGCAAGCACAAGGACCAACACAACAACGGGTTTCGCTACTGCCACAAGTTAGCTCCAGCCCTATCCCAAGCACTGCCCTAAGCTCAAGTACCGAGCACATTGGAAACCTTTCTTGCACAAGCATGGTAGTGCCTTTAACTGCTCCCAGATGGCCTTCACAGGGCAAAAGTTGCATCTCCACAGCTACAACTGAGCAGCTGCTAATACAATTGCTTCTTGCAGTGTTATTTCACCATGTGCCTGCTCTCACACAAGTCAGACTGACTAGGAGTTAACACAAGCTCACCTCTGTAGTGAAAATATTTAACTGAGGGCAGAATGAACTGTAGATGCATTCTGCAGTTCAAGCAAACCAACACCTATGCTACTTAGAGGAGAAAAACCCACCAGAGAGACTGATCGGGTACTGGGGAAGACAGAAAAAAGTGAGGGTGGGGAAGTCAAAAGTAGGACAGAGCTCAACCAGGCCCAAGCTCATGGTCACAGTGCCAATGCAGCAGACACCCTAGCAGGAGATTTTAGAGCTCAGGTTGCTGAAGTGAAACAGGAGCTAAAGTGAACAGCTTTGCAACAGTCCCACTGTGCACAATCACCGGTCCATGCACGCTGGAAATGCTGCATTATGTCCAACCCGTGAAAAAGATCAATCCATTACAGACTTCAGCAGGAGAATTTGCCTCTTTGTGGACTATTTCTGATGCTGGATTTTCCAATGACACCTGCAACAAAGCACTACTGCTACAGGATTACCGGAGACCCCACTCAACACATAGGTAAAAAGCCTCCTTCAGAACAGAATCTCAATTTAGATTTCTAAACCATATATTTGGTTCCCAAGATCTCATCCTGCAGGACTTAACTATTTGACTCAACATAATGAACTTGTGAATACTCGAAGAGCAAACTATAAAGCACTATTACGGATGATCCTTATACAAAAATATGGGTTCCTCAGGCAATAAACAAATTCTAACACATTCTTATGAAAAAATACCTGAAGACTGGGCATGAAACTATAAGAATATTTACTGCTGGTGAAGACAATGGTGATGTCTTGTCTCTGCAGACAATGGAAGAGGACAGAAGAGCAGCATGCTCTCCACAACAGACCAATTCATCACATTGTCAAGTTTAAAGCACCAAATGTTGGATAAGTCCATGAAGTACAAATAACAATATAAAAAAAAAAGAAAAAAGACAAGCAGGCTATCAATATTTTTAGGAAACCAACTGATATGTTCCTTTTATTAGGCTCTATTAGCTGTAGCCCAGAGGTACCAAAGAGGGACTTTCAACAAATGTACCTGCATCCTTCAGGTCATTAAAGCAGACCTGGAAAGCACCATTCACATGTAGCTATAAGAAAGAATCAGAGGCATGGATATAAGGGAATGTGCGCTTGCAAGGCACTAAACTTCTGCGATTCATTCAGAAAAAGGTACAGTTACTAAAGCTAACCTGCAGTGGCAGTCACCTCAAACATCTATAAACAACATGCTAAATTTTCTGCTGTTTAAAATTAAGTAACATCCTATTATTCCTTCATTAACTCCAATAGCTCATTACATGTCTGGGAGGTTTTTTGGACTGCAAATAGACAATTTCCCCTGACCTCACTGATTTATTTTGAAGAAGAGATAACATACAATGCAATACCTCTGAGTAGGTCAGGTATTGTAAAAGTCAGGCATGCAAAGCACTGGTCACTCTGATGCATATCTTCAAATAAGCATGATTCTGGATGCTGTTGAGCAGTCATAAGTATTGAAATCAATGTCACTAGTGATGTGCTTAAAGTGTAGCAAAGTGCTTGAGTGGGGAATTAAGAGCTTGAACTATTTCCTACTGTGCTCATATTATCACCAGTGCATTTTTAGCATGTTCTCTTACCTTCAAAATAGCATGTCCCAGTGCCAACATCTTAAGTGTTATGCAACGTGAGCTCAAAATGCCACCAGTTTAGGATGAAAATGCACTGCACTCTCCCATATGGACATTTAGGTCCAAAATACGGAGGAGCTGGAAGTGGCAGGCCTGCCAACAAATTATTTGGAAGGATTTTACTATTCTCTAATGGCTGATATGGCACATCTAATTACTGTACATAGCTCTGCTGAAAGAGCCTTTATTGTATAGAAGCACTCCACAGATGAGAGGTTTTTTCACATCCTCACTCTTCTATTTTTGATAAACTAGTCCTACACTTAAGAATCTTAATTGAATTCCTCTGAAATATTCACTAACTAGAACCAGGACTTCACAATTTGCTAATTAATTTTGCATGTATGATCCATTATTTTAAATTCCAGCGCTGAATATAGTTTGGCATTGCCATGCAAATAAGCGCACACACTATGGAAAAACACGCTCCTGGCTCTGACAACCAAGTACACATGATACACTACCTATTTCACACATATGTTTCAAATACGTCATTTCCCCTCCTTTTTTTTTGTATTCTCCAAGTCAGTCATTCACAGTCTAGTAGGCTGGATTGACAGTAGGTATGTTCTGTCCACTGAGATTCACATGTCCTGTACTCAAATCAAGATTGGAAAAGACCTCTGAGAACACATGGTCCCACCTTCTGTTGAAACCAGGACCTTCAGTTAGGTTACCCAAAACAATGTCAAACAGCCTTGGATATTTCCAGCAAGGGTGACCCCACCACCATCCTGGGAAACCTATTAAAATGTTGACTTGTTCTCATGGTAAAGAATTTTTTTCTTACCATCACTGAAGCACCTGAAGACTGTGGCTAGGTTTCCTTCAGCCTTCTCTTCCCTAGGTTGAAAAAAATCCAATTCCTTCAGCCCTTCTTCCTTCATGCTTAAAGTTCTTCAACCCTCTAAATGTTTCGGTGGCCCTCTGTTGGACCCTCTCTAGTTTCCCAATGTCTCTCTGGAACTGGATGGGACATGGTATTACAGGTGTGACCTAGTAAGAGCAGGGGAAGTAATCACATTCCCTGATTTGTTTGCTACACTCTTGCTGACGTAGCCCAAGGCATGGTTTGCTCTCGTTGCTGCAAGGATGCACTGCCAACTCCACATTCTTTCTGATGAAGAAGGAAAAGGACCAACGTGGTGGTGTGGAAGCTTTAAGGAAAGCATGACGACATGTACAAAAGTGTGTTTAGGAGCTGCAGGCAACTGAAAGAAGAGGAAGAAACACACCTAGTAGTATGTGGACTTCACAGGTGTTACTAAAAAATCAGAAGCATGAAGAATTTAAATACTGAAAGACCAAACCATGCCCCTCTAGTGTGTTAATGATATTACAGCCATATACACTAAGCTTTCACAGCATTTCTGATCTTATTACAATGGCAGTAGCACATACTAAGCTCAGACTTATTCCTGAAAGAGATCCCTGTTGCCATGATTAGCAAACAATCTCCATTATTTGTTTGCACTACTGAACCAAGAATCTACACAAGTGGTTGACTCCATCTCATATGCTGCAGCAATACTTCTTTATACACTGCTGCCTACAATAATTAACTAGTTTTTCATGTGGACAAGATAATCAGCTATGCTACTAAAAACCCAAATGAAGAAAATTAATAGACAAACAAGCACTTCTACCAACTGCCAGTGAAACAGAAAGTAGCATTTTGTCATTTCTATATAGAACAACTGATTTCCCTACTTGACTCATCAAAATCTCAGTGCCTTGAAGGTTATGGTTGGCTTGAAAACTGTAACTGACCACAAATGATAACAAAACACCCCAATACAACATGACATTTTTAACGTCTCTGTCTGCAGCAGTTTGGAGACTCTGAAATTGCATTTCAGCCCCGAGACACATTCTTCAGAAGGTGGCTACTTATGACCCACCCCTAGAAGGGACAGTTTTGAAGTTTTCAGCTTATACATATTCACTTTCCGTATTGCACTGACCATAACTGTAATGTTTCTTGCATTTAACCTTCCAGTAACTGCCTGAGGTGTTACCATCAATTAAGGTTTTCAATGTAGTCCACAGACTTTAACACTTCTTAAACTAGCACGGTTGTGCGATTCTTTCCACCCAGTAACAAGTCTCAAAAAAACCATGTTGTTTGCCCCCACCCTTCCCAACTTAGTCTCACTTACTTCAGCCAGTTATTCAATGAAATAAATTATGAGGAACTTAGCAAACTTTCAAATTAAGATAAACTGAAGTCATATTTATGCTTCACTACACTCCTGCCACTGTACATCAACAGTAAAGTAGGTAAAGTAACTCATAACTCACGTCAACAACTGAAGCATGATTCAATGCTATGAAACAGCTGTATTAAAAAAACAACAAACAACAAAAAACCCCCATCCCAAAACACTTCCTTACTCAGACCTTCTTCTTTTTTGTATCCAGAGTCTTATGTGACTACATAGAAATAAAAATACTAGCTGTGCAGAGCCACTACAGGAAGGCAGGGTCGCTTCCACCCTCTGCTAAGCCTCAGCAACAGCATTGCTTCATCTTCATCAGTTGTATTACTGGGAAGCCACTGCTTCCCTTTTGATTTTCACAGTCCCAAACCAGAGTACCTCTCTCAAGTTCCCTGTGCCCTCAGACTCCATTAAAGATACAACCGCTTTGCACACACAGCAGCTGCAGATCTGTAACAGTTTAGCATCATCCTGCAAGACCATACTCCAAAAACATCAGTCCCTGGAACTCACCAAAGACACTGACCTCTCATTCCCTGGGCCACTCAAAAATGCTGACCCCAGGAGAGGCCTAATCCACATCACTAAGACAAAGGCATTCAAAAGCCCCAGTCGGGTGCCTCATGACATCAGAAAACAAGCAGATTGCACAGATACTGCTGATGACCTCATCTGGCCCACGAAAATTTTTTTGGAAGGATGAGGACTCTCAGAGCACAGCTGAATGAGTAGGATCAGGAGCAATTCCTCTTTATCTTGATAACTAAAAATCAAAGCAGTTATGAAGTCAGAGTCCCACAGTTTCCTCCAGAGCTCAAGAGCAACTGTCTAACCCAAACACTTCAAAACTGGCACCCACTTCAGTTGCCCCATGTCTCCCTTTCCCCATCCACGCACTAGAAAAATGACCCCACACTGAAAATTAAAAGATAGAAAATGCATTAGCAGACTCCTACTGAAGACATGCCACTCATCAAAGAATACGAAACTAACAGCTGAAGTCTTTGCAAAAAAAATATTTCACACTCACCCCCCCCTTGCAGTTTAGTTATTACTAAATGCACAAGCTCAGACCAAGATACAACCGTTCTACATCAAGGGTGATACACGATCACTATCCAGCTCTTCATAGCAATAGAGTCCAACCATGGAAGGAAAACAAGGCATCCCCATAATTAAACTTCTGGAGGCAATGGGAATAGGCAAAGAATTATTCAAATCACAACACTGTCAGGTCTCGGCAGCCATACCTGCAAGATACAGCCTCAAGCACACTAAGAGCAGAGCACATAGCCACAGATGTCAGCTTCACAATGCTTTCAAAGGTACCACCTTTAACTGTACACCATGTCACAATAATGTAGCGACCACTAGCCAATGAAAAAAGATTGTGTTTATAGATCTCCTAGATTTCTGCAGTTTTACTGCCATCCCAAACAACACGCAACTCAAGCTTCCCCAGGCAGCCTGCGAGACAGGGTTCCAAGCAATCGTGGCTGCAGCCCATGGAGGAAGCAAAACCCAAGAACTTGCGGGTGACACCTTCAGCAATCTCACTTCCTCCCAGATGACACCAACAGTTATGCGATGCAAAACATTGCTCTGCCCTGTCTGAAGGTCCTTACTGATCTGCAGCTCTAAAAAACACCCAAAATGCTGGCCCTCATACTTTGGAGAGCAACCCCATGTCCCTCACAGAGTCTTTGTGGTCCCTGCCCTTGAGGGTTCCCAGGAAGATGGACAGCCCTTGCAAAAAGCAGTGCATGGGAAATTCAGAAACTTCTCTTTCCATATGCATTCAATGGAGATGGTGCAGAGACTGGACACAGCCTGACTTTCACACTCCAAAGTTCAGGAGACAAAGGCATGAAAGACTCATACTTCTCCAACCACCAGCAAATGCACTTCAGAGGAGACTCTCTGCTATCACCTTCCATGATGTTATTCAGAATCACCTCTTACATAGTATTGTTCTTCAGATTTCAGCTCCCGGAAGCCAGCAATTAACTGAAAAGCTCATCTGTCATTTCAAGAGATAATGAAGACTGTCTCATGACTTCTGGGTACCATCTGATTTTTTAATATCTAATTCATACTTTCCAAAAGGCTGAAGTTGCCAGTACTGGCATATTTACATCCTACTACTTCATAGGTTGTCAAACAATCTGCTAGCTTTTAGTCAGTTATTATATGCGAATCCCAACTTTATAACATTTCTAGACAGCTCTAGCATTATCATGGGTACAATTTATACCTCTTCCATTTAATTTAAAAAGACACTGAACTGGAACTGGTCTGGAATAATTCAGTATGAACAATACTCTCCTTCAATAAATCTGTTAAACATTGTTTTCCAAATCTAATGATGAATCCTCCAAATTTTATTTTCATTTTTAATGGAGCTGCATATATTAAAACATATAGCCTTATGAATCATCTCCACAGCCAACCAAACAATTTAGTAATCTTGGACATAGTTTATTTAGCCTGAAATAAGCTTTGCTTTGATTATGTGCAAACTGCAATGTGTAGCTTCCGAATGTACAGAAGATTCCAACACCTCTGGAGAATAAAAACGTGCTCTAATGACACGAGTACGTTATGTGGATAACTGAGATTACTTTACAACTTAAATATTTATGATCACAAGCCTATACCAGACAAACTGCAAAATTATTCCAGCATTCCCTAATTCACTCCATCGGTCCTAGCATTGTATAGATCAAAGGACATACAGCAGTGAAAAAGAAAAGCGAATACCATAGCCTAACTTTTTATTGTCACTTCAGAAGCAGTTGCTCCATTGCAGCTGCCTTCCTTCTGAGAACACTGACATTTGCTCTGGTTGCAAGGCCAGCACCCAGGAGATACCACCCGAGTACGCTCAGCTGATGCTCAGCATCTTCTGAAAAGGTATTTCCAAATGCACTGGAGCTTCGGACTGTGTGAAAACAGTTCACAACGGGGACCAAGCTGACTGCCTGCAGTTTGGAGCCCACACTTTGTATCTGTCCACCTCATCATCTGTCTTCTTCAGCTGCCCGGCTCACCAACATCCTCCCCCAAATCGCAGCTCCATCCCCTAAGCAAGCCTCAGCAAAGCACCCTACATTCAGTGATCACATGTATTTATATGAATAAAGCCTTTGTTATGGGTGTGCTTGCACAGAGCCAGGGTTGCACACAGTCCATCAGCTCTCCATCGCGTGATGCATATGCACAAAGCTTCCCCTCAGCGACCTCAGCCTTGCAAGACCTTGTCTCTCAGTGCCGTGTTTAGATGTTGCAGATAGTCCAAGTGCAGAATGAGCCGAGATTCAAATCACCCATTATCCAGGGCTGGCAGACCCTGGTCTCTTGCATGCTCAGAGGAGAGCAGCCCTTGGGTACAATTTTTAATTGTCATTGTCAATATTTCTTACACATTTTGGTAACTAACGTTCTAGTGAACCACACGATAGCTCAGAACATTTTCTTTTGCAGCAGAGAAACAAACTATGTTGCTTCTTCTTGCTTCTGCCATGATTAAGCAGCTGATCACTCTCAACATCCTTAGAAGACAACTAGATTGAAATTTTTTCTCTCCCAATATAAAATAAATCCAGGCACGAAAAGAAAGGCAACTATTTCAGAGGCCATTTGGGAGCTTTAGGATCTTTTTACAGGTAGAAAACTCTGTGATTACACTGAAAACAGCACTCTTGAACGTCTCCTGGCTTCTAATCTGTCCATGTGAACTGCTGAGCCTCTATTTTTAATTTAGTAGTACTGACCTCAGTATCTGAATGACAATCTCAGAAACAACAGAGACTTAATCACGGCAAGAGTTATATGAGAAAGACCCTGCTTCTGACATAAAAATAAATTTAAAAAAAAGTAGTATGGGAAAGCAAAAACTCCCCAGAACTGCTTCTGTAGAAGATTTTTCAGAATCTTTGAAAAAGTATCTGTAATGTCAAAGGGAAACTGAAAGGTGATCACAGCAGATCTGCCACCAGAGGATAGACAACGAAACATGACATTCATTCAATGCACTGGAATCGGAGAAAGATGAACAGTTCTGCATTTCTACATTGGGGCCCCTTCTGCATTCTTCCTGCAATAGCGGATCAACACTCCTGTGCGCCTTCGTCACACAGGAGCCTGTCAGCAGTGGGATCTGAGGGAGAAGCAAGACCAGAGAGCTTCCTCCAGTGCCGTTACTCTTCCGATGCACCTCCAAGGTTCAGCAGCACGGCCTTTTCCTTCCTCCGTCTTCTTTATCCAAGTGGGAACAACACAGATGCCATTCCCTGTTTTGTCACGTCTATTTTCTCTTCTCAGATCATTCTTAGGAAAGGCTTCACACTGAAAGAACACTTTTCTAGGCTAGTTCTTATAACTACATAAAGGTGTGCATAGTGTACATAGCACGTTAGGGTAGACAATGTTTAATCACTGTCGTGTACTGACTGGGAGTTCTGCTTTAATATCACAGTGACAAAGGTAATAATGGAAATCTAAAACTTCATAGCCTGCCTGCAAAGCATGGTTAATTGACACCTCTGTCTTGAAGAGTACTGCTTTTTTAGTCTCTGCCGAGGTCTCCACTCAATCCAGGCCAAATTTAGACATCACTGATGTTAATTTGTGCCATCCACTTATTAAATAATTTTTGAAAAGAGAAAATAACCAAAGGACAGAAAATACAGGGCAGAAGGAAGTCAGTACAAAAGCCAACACACTTATCTGACTTGTAGCAGCAAAGAGACATGAAAACAAGACAGAAGGAAAGAGGCACAGAGTTTCATAGGTGACATCATTTTCCACCATGCAGAAAAGACAGCAAGATAAAACAGTCTATTACTGGAACAATACTGTCCATCTTCTTAAATGGAGCTCACTTCTGCTTTAGGAAAAACAGTTTTATCAAAACCAGCATCATAAATTAAAGAGGCACCCAAACCTTATAGACTTGTCCATATGTCCCATTTCCAACAACCTGCACCAGTTCAAATATTCCTGCAGGGTCCTGCAAAAAGCAGAAGAAATAACATGATTTGCAGCAAAGCAACCACTTCATAATGGAACGTAACTGTAGACAATCAAAATGAAAACATCTGTGGCACATCTCTAATGATCTGTATTACACACTAAAAGGGAATCAGCCAAATAACAGTGTAAGAAATACCTTAATATTAAAGGTTTCAGTCAAGTTTTTCAAAACTCTATACACAAAACAACCTGGCGAAGATTTGTAGCATGGCAGTACAGCAGATACAGTAAATAGATGGAATGCGTGAAGAAGACAAGAATTCAACCATTCAGCTTAGCAGCAGAATAAGGAATAAACTCCAGGCTTCCTAAGCCTTAAAACACTGAGCTAGCCTGGAGGCTGCTGTCTTCTGCTATGAAACGCTTAGCACTAGCAATGCAACAAAGAACCTAAATAACAGAATTGAAAAAATACTACATAAAGCAACTAAGCCCAATTACCTAATGAAAGGGAAATGCATCATCCCAGGTGATCTTAACACTACAGGTGGGCTGAGAACGCCCAGTGTCCTGTTTTGCAAACAGAACGAGGTGAATTTGACAGATGTCTTGAACTCTTGGCTTTGAACCCAAACTAGATTGCTGTTGATTTACAAGACAGATTCAGGTGTCAGGCGATCACTGTACCATACCACATGAACCAGTTGCTCTAAAACCAACCACTGCAGCAAATGTTCTTCTCCAATAATGAGATGTTGCAGCCTTTCAGATATAGGAAGACCATCTTGTTGCAAGGCATGGGCAAGTAAATGTTCGCTCCTGCATGACTGAGCACATTAAGAAATCTGTTGCTTCAGTTAAAACTCACTTGAGAGATTTATATAAAAACATTAAGAACTCAAGAGACCAGTTTCTTGGTTTCTGGCTGAGCCATTTATCAGTCCACTCATTTCTTGGGATGATATCACTGAGATATTTATATAAAATATTATTAACTCCATGTGTCAGTTTTACCACATCTGTTTCAGCAATCTGTCATGTCAGTTGATGCCTACTGGTACTGCTGAAGGATGCGATACAGAAAAACATTATCTCAGACGTGCAATTTCTTCTATGACTCTGGTTGCAAAAACATCCTTTTTTAAGGTATCAAGCTACTTCTCTGCCTCACTTATATGTTATTTTTTTAATATAAATAAAGCTTTCTTCATATCTGATATGGAAATGTTTACCTCAGCAAAATCCCAGTGGAAACATAGAGGCTTTTTTCTGAGAAGATTCTGCCTTTATTGGCACAACTATCATGATGAACAGCAATAGCTTTCACTGTTAGAGCAACACAGCAGAGACTTCCACAACTGAAAGTACTAATCAGTTCATTTGTTTTTGCTTTTAAGTTAAATGAGTTCTAATCTTATACTTCCTGGATTATCAATCTCACAAGACTTTTAATTTTAAAAAAACCTAATAATGCATAAACCAGACCAAATCACTTCCTTTTGACCCATGCACGAGTCAGTCTGTGTCATTTCTGTCTCTTGTTTTTAAGACCAGGTAGCAAGGCATGGCCTTCCAGACTTAAACCCCAATTCCAAAAGCCCTCACACAAAAGGAACTCAATAGGACCACTCGTGTATGGAGCTACACACAGGCATAAGAATGCTTGCAACACTGGGATCTTTGTAAAGTGCTTTGATTCCTTCTCATTTCTTCGTTTTTTCTTTTCACTAGTCTTGGATATGAACGAGCCATATGCTTTGCATTAGCAGAGCTAAAGTCAGCAATAATCCACTGCTGCTGCTAAAGCAACAGGTGGGTGGTACAAACCTCTGCTTCACGTGCGACCTTCCTACAGAGCCGCGCTGGGGGTTGCACGTGGTCTGTGCAGTAAAACACGTGGCAGCTCTCTGAGGAACTCTTCCAGACAAGCTGTGCCTCCATGCACAATATCTACTGTCCTCCTCCGCGGGAAGCACGAGTAGCACCCCATTTCCACACGTAGCACTGCTGAATTGAGGTGTTCATAGCAGAAACCTTGAGGAACTGCATTTTCAACTCGGAGTTTGCAACTGCCCCTCTCACTTAAATGCACGCTCTGTCCTCATTCTGCTCCAAGATTATTTATTATGCAAGCATAATAATTTAATGAGCCTCAAAATCAGCTTCTCTCCCTCCAAGCAATTTCATTCTGATTTAGCATCCTAATAGCTTGCTTCTAAAAGTTTCAGACACTCTAGGAAAAACCCAAACAATTCTCTAAATAAATGTTAGCATTAACTTTAATCCTACCCTGTCCTTGCTAGCCAATTGAGCATTAAAGTCTCAAGCCTCCGCAGCTCTGAGTGCAGCCAAAATACTTGGCCATGACTCTTCTTTTAATCAGGACACTGTAGTGAACTGAGCCTTGTTAAGAGTCATAAAGGATATTAATCTGGGCTCTGACTTTGGTCCTTGGATTGCCCTTGTTTGCTTGGATATCAGCTCTGCATCGTTCACTGGCATTCTTCACAGTGGGCCAACTTCTTAATTATCTCGGCGTTAGGTATCATCTTTGATGTAGTGCTTCCTCTCTGCTACCATTTAAGCCCCATGGTCCATCTAACCCTTCACCAGCCAGCACCTGCCAAATTGCTAGGTTCACTTTGACAAATGCCAAAATCCTGGCCTGAACATTCATCACTTTAAGGTTAATTACTGTAATGCACTGTACCATATGGTGGCCTTCTTGCTTTCCTGCAAGTCATCTGCAGAGTACTCAAAAGGCAAGAGCAAGACTGCTGACCCAGAGGCACCCAGGCCACATCCATCTCCTCTGCAAGGCAGAATGAAATACAACGCACGCAGCAAGAGCCCGACCGAAACGCACTGTTCCAAACCTCTGCACCTAAACAAGATGCGCGTGTCGGAAGCTCAAGTTCTTCTACGGGGCCTCTGCGCCTCGGTGCCTAATGCAGAGATCAGAGGCCTTTTAACCGTCCGACTGCCCTGATGGACCCAGGGCAGAAGCACCCCAATAAGATGCGCTGGCAACATTTGGAAACTACAGCCTTTCCAGAAACCCGCTCTTTCCAGGGAAAGGAGAAAGCCCTGGCAAGCACCCATTTGGAGCGGAGCAAGGCCAGCCCGTGCACTTTGAAAACGACCCCAGTCCCAGCTGTGCCTCCCCACTGGGAGGGGGCTGCAGCGCGGCTGGCGGGAGCACAGCACCAGGCAGCTCCCCTTGGCCCCGGGAACACCAGGACAAGGCAAAGGGAAAGCACCTGCCTTTACATCTACAGCCCAGCCTCACCCGCCTCCCACTTCCCGCTAAGCACGAACCCCTACCTAAGGCTGCTGACGTCTGAAGAGGTTTCCTCTGGAAGGACACATCTGTCCCTTGCCCTGTCAAGGCTGAAACGTGCAGCGCTTACAGCCTCTGGGAGGTTTCCACGCTGGACGGTTCTGACACAAAGCCTGCTGCCCGGTTTGCAGCACTACTCTTTTACAAACTTACACTGGTTTCTTATTTCTCTAAGGAGATAAGATTCACCTGCTAAAGCTCTAAAGAAGAACTTCCACTATTTTGTCTTACTCCCCTGAGCAGAGCCAGGTTAAACTTCTGCTTGCCTAGCCAGGGGCCTTGGGCCATCTTCACAAATTTACTGTCTCTGCTGTCT
Source organism: Strix uralensis (assembly GCF_047716275.1). NCBI lineage: Eukaryota > Metazoa > Chordata > Aves > Strigiformes > Strigidae > Strix > Strix uralensis. Next base: position 20,124,819 of record NC_133984.1, on the reverse strand, counting down.
TTCTTCTTTCTGCCTCTGGTCCGGAACACCCTCCTTGACATGTGATTATTGCAAAGGCTTCTCCCAGCCCTCTTTTTTTTTTTTTTTTTCCCCTGGTATTTTTTAGAAAGTTGCTTTCTTTGGTTTTTCTGTCTGGGGCTGACTGCTTTTTGCCACAATTGAACTCTCCCCTCTTCTGTGGAGAGTGCTCCAGAAAAAAACTGCCTTGGCTGGCCTGGGTTGATAGGTGGCCAGCTGCTATGTAAAAAAGCGAAGTGGAACTAAGGGGCATCATACACAACCCTGCTAAGTGTTTGTGGACATGAAACACTGACAGTGTGGCTTTTAATGTGGCCAAAGTTTGGCTTCTGTTAAAAAACCTAAAAGCACGAGAGCATAATGATAAAAATTCATAGCAAAGTAGGTGAATGCTGACTTTTTTAGCTTTGGGGAAAAAAAAAAAAAGAGGCAGCCTAAACCTCAACAAAAAAACCCACAAAAGTCAAAGCCCCACGCACGTTTTCTTCCAGAAAATCAGTTCTCGTTTGCTTTCTCCCCACAGCTTCGCATCACCCTTAGGAACGTCAGTAGCAGTAATTACCCCGGGAGGGGAACGCGCCCCGCGGCGCAGCGCTCCCGCGGGACGGTCCCGCCAGCGAGGGGGCCGCGGCCCCTCGACCCCTCCCCGGGCAGGGCGAGCCCCGGGCGGGCGGCGGAGCCCCGGGGTGCGGGTCCGAGGGCTCCGCGGGCCCCGCCGCCCGACTGCCCACCCCTGCGCGGGTCCCCGCGCCGCCGCGCACGGCATCGCCCGCTCTCCTCAGCCACGCGTGTCCCGCGGGCACCGCCAAGGCACCCTGCAGCGCCAGCGCTTCTCCCCACGCCTATCCCCCAGATAAGGGGAAAAAAAAAAAAAAAAAATTATTAAAAATCGGGTGAAGCGATGCGCGACCCCGCGGCGGGGCTGCAGCGGCGAGGCGCGGGCAGCCCCCGGCCCAGGCGGCTCCAGCGCCCGCAGGACGCCCGCGGCGGCGGGACAGCCCCCCCCGCCCCTCCTTACCCGCAGCGCCGCCAGGTCGATGCCGTCCAGGCTGCGGGCGGCGCAGTCCCGGGCCATGGCGCTCCGGACCGAGCCGCGCCGTGCCGCGCCCCCGCCGCCCCCAGCTAACGGTCCCGCGGGCGGCCCGCGGCGGCCCGGCCGTGCCCCGGCCAGCGCAGGGAGGCGGGCATGCCCCACCGCCCCCCGCCCCGGGAAGCGCGGAGCCAGCCCCGGCCCGGGCGGCCGCCGCCGGCAACTTTGGCCGAGAACGGTTCCTCGGGAAAAAAAAGTTTGCGAGGAAGTGACGTGCCGTGCCGCGCCGCGTGCCGGCGGGGGTCGGGGCCACCTGCCGCGCTGCCCCCACGCCGGGGGAGGGGTGTGGGGGGGTGTTCCCAAAAGCCTGCACACACCGCCCCAAGCTGGGGCAGGCAGTGGGGGGGGGGGGGGGTCAGGCCGGTGCCCGAACCCGCGCCGGGAGGTGCCCCGGGGCCAGGCGGGGCGGGGGGTGGGCGCTCTGCCGGCCCCCCGCGCCGAAGGAAATCGCCCCATCCCGCAGGGCCCCGCAACGCCCCCCGCGAGGTTCGGGAGGTGGAGGAGAGGAACGGGCGGACGGCTCCGGCCCCTTCCCCCGAGGGGACGAGCCCGACAGCGCCGAGCTCGGGGCCAGCGCGGCCACGGGGGGAGCCCGGCCCGCGGCCCCACACGCGTCGTGGGGCAACCGGCAGCAGCAAGTCCCCCCCGGGGGGGGGGGGGGGGGCAGGGCCGGGCAGCATCACCCTCCCCCCGGCAGGCCCGTCCCGGAGCGAGCTGCCAGAAGGCTGCACGTTACTATAAACTGCTGCTCATTCCAGCCTCCTTCACCCTGTAATTATGACCGCGGAAAGAACACAGTGTGCAACTGCACTGTAGTGGGGTGGAAGGACTTGGGGATATTTTGGGGCCTCGTATTTAGAGACAAAAATCGGTGGAAATGCACGTCACTGAGATAAAGTCGTTAAACGTCCCTGAGCGATGCTCAGGGCTGGGACATTGTTCCCTCGCAGACAGCAAAGTAGAGGGGGCAAAATTCTGAATCACTACTTTCCCAATCACAGATGTGAAACCAAGACAAAGCGGTCAAAGCATCTTTGGTGGCTATTAGCACACCACGGCGGACGCAATGCCAGCAGCGGGGTGGCAGTGTTGTAATAAAGGCATTTGGCAATTTCCTTGAAAGAAATGCTGATGCATCAGTCAACTTCAAAGTATCCCTTTAAAGCAGCCCACGCTGGGTACATTATCCGCTAAAGCGACCCTGGCTTTTTGCTCTCTGCCTGTAGGCCAGCATACTGATACACCACTAACAGATTTGAGGCCAATCGCTGCATTAAAGCGTAAGCTCGTTAAAGAGCTAAACGCAAATAATGCAACTATGCACGACTGGCAGAAATCTGCATGCAGCAACAGCCCAGCCCAAGCCCCTCTCCATGCACAGCCCACCCCCCCCCCCGCTCTCCCCTGGGCAGCATTTGGAAAATTCTGGCCCTCACGTCACCTTTGACGAAGTTAAGCCACAGCTTTGCTCCCCATTATAGCCTTCCTGCCTTACATAAATCCATCATTAGCCTTTCTGCTTGTGTTATTTCTCACAATCCCTCTTTATCTCTTCTCTAACCTTTGGGCTGTCCTTTGTCTCCTGCCACTTTCCACTTCCTTCCTGCTTCCCTGGTGAGAACAGGCGTGAAACTTCTGGCTGCTGTCTACCAAACACCCTCGCTCTTGCTCCATCTCTTAGATTCTTTGCCAAAATTAATCCTACCTGCCTTGCTCGCCTCTGGTGAGTGCTCCAACCTGAGGCTTAATTTCCACTTGACAGAAAGCTTTACGCAAAAGTGATATGCAAATCTGGTTTTAGAAGTATATGTTTTGCAGTATTTCAGCAGGTGTGTCTCTATCTTTGCTACATGGTTTTATCACCCCTTTCATCGCCTTCCCTCCACTGAACCCTGCTGCTGGTAGAGTTTCTGTGGATGCTCCAGTCCCACTTGCACCACTGCGGGTGCATAAGCGGTTCTGCCCCTGCTGCTGAAGAAGGCAGCGCATCTTCTCCCCATAAAGGCCTTGCAGGTCTAACAGAAGTGACAGCTGGTTTTGTCACTGATACTCACAGCAGATCTGTTGAGGGTGAAAATGCCACCAGGACAAGGCTACGGTTCAGAGTAGAACCAGATTTACAAGCCTCGAGTTCCTCATCGCCAGCCTGATGACTGGTTCTACAGAAATAGAAACTGTGCTCCGAGTGTCCCCTGCGGCCTCGTGCCCTGCTTCTGCTCCAGCCCTCCCCAGAGCACTGCACAGACCGGGCGTTTGTGCTATTGCTGACTCGCAAGCGGGCTGTCACACCTTGCTCTTCTGCATGAAGTCACATGGCAGAGTAAGTCCTAGGAATCAGGAAATTCAATGCCTTAGCACAACCTGGCTCTTAATAAACTAGAAACCCACATTCATCTTATCAATAATAAAAAGTGAACAGGATCCCTTAAGAATAAATTCCATTTAAAAAAACCAAAAAACAAACACAAGAGAATTAAATTCTATGAGCACAGCTTTCCTCTCCAACAGCCGTAGTCAAAACCCTGCAGCTAAATTCAGCAACCACAGACCTGAATATAAAAACCTTTCAAATATCTATGTGCTTGTGAAGGATGTTTTGTGTTAAAAGGGAAGTGCAAGCATGAAGGGGGAAGAACTTCCTTTGTTTCAGCAAAGGAAATGCCATTGTACCCCAGAAGTATGGGGCTAATCCTGAACTCTTCTGGCTGCATCCTCCCTCCCCCACCCCAACCTCAGATTTGGGTCCATACTAATAGTAATTGCCACTGCCAGATGGACACTCAGCAAAGGAAGAGACTGTTTAAAGTTGAGGCTCGAATTGACATGCTGGCTTGTTTCCTTTAGCTTTGTTTGTGCTGGGGTCTCAGCTACAGGTGTGAAGCTGGCAGAGAAAAACAACAAGAAGATAACTCATAAGAGATCAGGATTTCCGGTCTGCAGGAAATAAACAGCTTTGTAAAATGTGGTTTCAGTCTGAATTGGACAAACTGACTCTTTTCAGCATTTCTTAGTTCAGAAAAAAAACTCAGACACACAGGATCTTCGCCTTGAAAGAACCCCCCGATGCTGCTCAGGGCACGGACATCCCTGCCGCTGCCAAGGCCGTGGGAACAGCCAGGCTCAGCAGCTCATGCCACGTCTGTGACTCCAGAGCCAACCCTCTGCATGCACTTCCCAGCATTTTCAGGATCCAAATCCTAGCTCTCCAACAGGCAGCTCAGAAACCCCAAGGCTCAAGTGAGGGTCCCTGCTATAGGAGGCAGGAGGCAAATCCCAATTCGAGCTTCTCAGTTCCTCTGCTCCCAGGTTCATGGCAGAGAGCCAGAGCCCAACCCCAGCGTGCCGGCCTTCCCCAGGACTCCACTCAGCAATGGCTCCCCAGCACTTGCTCCAGAGCCAGACGGGATCCCTGTAAACACCAGCTTTCCTTGGCACCAAAACATTCCCCAAAGGGATTTATTTTGCTGGAAGTTTTCTTATCATTCTGCCAGGGCCAGAGGTTCCTGATCGGATTGATGCAGACTCTAATGCTCAGACATCAGCACCTTTCTCCCAGAATAAGAATCCTTTACAAAATTCCCCACTACTTCTGTTTTTCACATGAACTAGAGATTTTAGACATCTCTTTAGTGTTTCTTTAGGGCACAACCCTTAGCTGATAGGCAGCAAAGTGACACAAAAGCCCATGAAATCTGCTTGTAACTACAGACTTCATGCTCCCCTTCCAGAAGCTCTCTCTGAATTGCTCTAGACCAACCTTTTTGCCTAATGCTTTCAGAAAACATTTTGTCCTTGTCTGGTTGCACCAGAACCAGAAGATTACCAGCTATTAAATGGAGAGTCAATGGGTGGCAACAGCCAGCATGGTATTAAGCCCCACACTCATCCATGAGTAGGGTCTCTTGGTTGCTGCTTGAATTCATTACCATTTACAGCATCACTCTGGAAGTGATTTATTGTTGCTAATGGTTTTTATGAAGTCCTGGAGTACAAAAAAAAAAAATAAATCTTGATTTATATGAGGCCAGCTGCTCACTTTAAAGTTGTCCCCTTCCGTTTCCAATTATAGCATGGTTTAGTACCATGGGTGGCTTTGCTAGACTGTCAGGACCAAGATTACACATTAAAAAACTGTCTAGGATTGTATACAGCCTGGGTATGTCTTCATGCTAGCTTGGTGGCAGTCACACAGTGCCGTGACTACTATTTGATGAACACAGAAAAGTAGAGAATCCTTTGATCAGGTCACACCTTGAAAAACACCAGTACAACTTAGTGCAGCTGCTGCTAAATTTCTTTGGATTGCAGGGGAAAGATTTAAGTTTCAGGCTGTGGACACCCAGTTACTTACATTCCAATTTAGTTAAAAGATGCTAAAAGAGATGAACCACAACCCCTCCCCCAACCCAATCTGCTTCATAACTTCAGTATTTCTGTGACCCATCCCTGCAGTGCTTGGAAATCACAGTAAGATGTCTTTGTTTTCAATGGATTGTTGGATCAGGCTCTGAATATTTCTCATGCTTTCTCCTATTTGAACTAAAGAAAATTCCACTTCATTCCAAACACATTAAGGCTGGGCCAGAAAGTCATACTTAAACCTGAATCTGACTTTGGATTTGCACTTTGCAGAGGCTGCTGCATCAAGATTGAGAGACAAGGTTACTACCTTGAGTAAACTGGGAATACCAGAAATCCAGACAAACAAACCAAAACACTCATTTCCCGTACAGTACTCAGTAGCACATACAGTAGTTTTCAGCTCTTTAAAAATTAAATAACTTCAGTTCCTGGCAGCCGTGCTAGTTCAGTTTCACAGGATATCCAAAATGAGACCAAACAGCTTCCTTCCCAAAGGATTCCTGAGCGGACAGGCGAGCTGGAAAAAGTGCCTCTCACTACTGTAATCACAGCCAGGATGTCCACCTCATTTCCCAGAGTAAAACTTAAAATAAAGGTCTCCCACAAAACTTGCATTAGTCCAAATGCCGCTCCCTGGGACTCTTGCAGAAATTTATTTTCAATTGCACACCAACGAGCCTGCCTGAGCAAAGCGTGTCCCAGTAGGCTGCACATAGGGAGCACAAGGAACCCTCTCCTTGCAGGACTGATAACCCTCTTTCACTGCATGACCCGTGACTTCACAGCATTGTTTCAGCACAGCACTTCGGAGTTTCTCAAGTAAGAACACTGCTGCTGGAAGTTTCCCATTTCCCATCAGTCCAGCACACGTCCCTGCTATCCCTGACAACAGCCACACGAACGCTTTCAGGGAGAAGAGTCCTATTTTCTGGAATGATGATATTTTGCACCTCTGGCTTTTGGACTCAGTTCCAGCGCCAATTGAATCCTCAATTCTGATTTTGTGCAGCAATACATGAATCATACAGATAACTGTTTCCCTGTGTGAAAGTTATTTCTATTACGTTGTCTCCCCAAGGGAGTTTTTCCTACTCTGATTTTCTTTTCTTTCCTACGTCACCAGGTATTTCACTTTGTATGCCTAGTATCTGAACACCAGCACAGTATCTGCATGCTATGGTAACACCAGCGTACAGTGGCTGGCTGGCAATTTTGCAAAATTAAGAGCAAGATGATTTATTGAAATAACTTGAACTCATACATTTTCTATTACTATTGTATATTACTGTTGTGCAGCCATCTGCCTAGCTATGAGTTTTCCCCTTCCCTCCCACGTTCTGCAAAGTTATTTCTTCATTCAAAGTGGCAACCATTTTAAACGCTTTGCAAGGAACAGTAGCTATATGTTACTAGGTCATCAGATCCCAATGGGGTTTATGAATACCATAATGAATTTCAGCCCAACATCTGTCTGCTCTCTGAAACAGATGCAATTATGGGAAAAAATAGCTGCTGCCTCTTCACAGGCAGATTTCTCAGTAAAAAAACCAAAATACAAAGAAAACTGACGTAGCATAGCTTAATCGCTACCACATTAAATTTATCAGTCAAAATATCATGTGGCACACACTTTTTTTGTGAAAGCAAGAGAAGTTGTGGTAACTTTTCTGGCAGACAAACAGAGGATTTTGACTTTTAGAAAATCTTGCAGGCATGGTTTTGGTTTTGCCAAGCAAATGCTAACCTTGGATGACTCAGACCACGGTTCCCTTTTATCCAAACCACTGAAGTTTGGTGATTAACTAAGAGGGAACTGGTATCTGAATCACCCTTCGTGTGGAGAATAGTCAGATAAAAGTCTTGGGCGTAGGGTTTTGGGGGCAGGGTGTTGGTTGGGTTTTTTGTCCCCCTCTTCCCCAAAGAAAAAAAAATTCAGCGACTTTAAAAGTGGGGACACTTTTCAATGTATTTAAAAATAAATAAAATCAACTTTATCTCATCTTTTAAACCTTTTCAGTGTCACGTGTCAGTCTGGGTACACCTTCACTAAATTAAACAGATTTTTTTCAGAGATTTTTTCAGTTATGTTGCAAACCTAACCTGTGCCTTACAAAATTACACAATTTCAACCTCATCTTTAGCTAAAAAAAGAGCCTACCTCATTGCTCAAGTCTCAGCTACATATCTGCAGTTCCCAGGCCCCTTGCTTCTCCTTTTCTTAGGAGAGGGAGAAAAAAAAAAACCACCCAAAACTGAAAAAGAGGAACTGTAATTTATGAGCCTCCATCTAGCCCTCTGGAACAAAACCTGCCCTATTAAACATCTTCAGTGAAGTCCCCTCTATTCTCACTCCAGTTTCTATTTAGTTCCAAGTTGCTTTTCATCTTGGTAGTTTGTCAACATTGAGCGTTTCAGACACACTCGGATGCCCCAGCACAGTGCCTTTTAAATCCTCCTCTTTTCCTCAAGGGAAACATAACCCATCTTTGGGATGTTGCCTAATTTGTGTGTGTGTGTGTGTGTGTGACTGCTGGATGGGAAAGGCAAAGGGAAGCTCATTTGAGCCTTGAGCAACAGAGTCCTCTTCCAACACTAACTCATGAATAAGTCTATGCCTTTTCCTGTATATCCTTGCCAGTCCTATCTAAACATTCTCTATCTTTGTATATTAATAACCAGCATATAACTTCCAGCCAAGTTACAATTATGTCTGTAACATCATGCTCAGTCTGGTAACAGGCAACACGGCTCTCGTGAGGGTCTGCCAGTATTCTCACTGCACTTTACAGTGGATCTGGGAAAGCAGTGGGTAGGTGCATTCGCCTTGATGTTGCTGCCGCACAGTACAGCTGTCAGCTGAGACTGTAAACATTTTAAAAATTAAATTTGACAAGTTGTTTAGCGGCTTGAGAAGAATGGGAAGTCTCTGTACATCTGCCAGTCATTCACCAATATTTAGTCATGGAAGTTTTGTGGGCAAGGAATGTGTTTGTGCAGGTCTGAGACTGGGTGTATTCGCTGTTTTTATTGATAACCTGGAAACAAATACCAAATAATCTCTGCTTAGCTCACAGGGGGCACAGAGGCAGTGTGGCAAGCGGCACAGGGCTGCGCTATATAGCACACATGGCTCAGCAACCTAAACTCATTTAAACAATATTCATCTTAATGGCAGCTCATGCCAGGTTCCGTACAAGCCCAGCTAGCACGCAGTGGGGTGGAAGGGCTGTGGCATAGACCCTGCTTCCCATGCTGGCCTGGCTGCACCCAGCACAGCCTGGACAGTGTCCAGAGCACCGAATCCCAGAGGCACTTGCAAACTACCAAACAGAGCGAATCTGTGGTGCAATACTGTGGCAAAAGAGCTGATGGCATCGTGGCTGCATAAGCAGAGAAGACAGACTAGAGAGGGGACTTCACCCCCCATACGGCTTTGCTGAGATGGATGCTGGAACAGCAGCTCCAGCATCTTTCTGATAACGCACAGAGCAGAAATGAAGACTTGGATTCAGTGCAAGGAAGTGGCACAAAAATTAACAGCCAAGGAAAAATGACTTACTGTGCCCAATTGAAACTGAAAGGTCCTACCTTATTAAAAAGAGAAGTGACTTTATATTTGCTCCAAAAGAGAAAATAGTGGGCATTTTAATCACAAAAGAATTAACAAGAGCCATCAGCTGAAGCAGAAACCAGACAATTAAATAAAAAAACCAAAACCCAACAAAGTAGAAACAAAGGCACTACATGTTAACAGACCCCATTGGTTTCCACTGCTCATGGGTCTCTTGCTTTCTGGTTCCTAGGGTAAGTGAAAGAGTGCTCAGACACATTACAGCAGCATCTCAGACTGTTTCACTAGCCCAAAGTAACGGGTGAGCAAGCTGTCCTGACCATAGCCACTTCCGTGCCACCCAGGAAGTCCATCCCCTCAGAGGGCTGCCTGGCTGCGTCACAGCAGCTGAGTCACAGCTGAGCCCAGGACTGGCACCCCATAGCGCACTTGGGCTTAGCCTTCCAGCAGGGAGAACTGGGGATTTAAACCAGCTTCCCTTTTCACAGCAGCTTAAGTTCTCTAAGGAGTTTAGCTCCATAAACCAATTAAGCATCTTTAAGTACTTGAGCTCTCATACCTTCTCCGAGCAGTTTGCACGCTTACATTTCTTTAAAGGGTGAAAGCTGATTCCATCGAGCTGAGGCCTGTGCACCTTACAAGGTCACGGGGCGAGCAATCCCAAGCAGAGTCAGCGAGTCTGGAATCCTCTGCAGACCAAATCTGGGGTGCTGCACTCCTGTGGCCTCGTTTCTACAAGCAAATCCTTACAGGCTTGGAAAAGGCCAACTTCACCTTTAATGCTTTACTTTCCAGAAGCCCTAGTTCTAGGTTATAAAGTAATCGATGGCCCATGAGCTCATAAACTTTACACGCTAAGAGTGGGAGTAAAACAGCTATTACCCGCATTTACATATCCACTGTGGTAGTGCAGGCTGACATAACTGGTGTGTCACCCCCTCGAGTCCCATCCCAATGCCTTATCTGCCCTTCCTGTTTTTTTTCTGTTGGATTAGTTAACACTAAAAGAAGGAGAACGCTAATACAGTCGTTTGATATTTGAATACGAAAGCTTACAACCAAGTCTCTGAAGTACTGTTTTGGGCTTTTTTGGTTTTTTTAAATAGACAAATCAGCAATATCTTGAAAGCCAGAAAGCCACATCATAAAATTTTATGCTAATCTATCACCAGCCCCCTTTGTTTCCTGTACAACATATCCTGCATAGCTAGATGTATTTATATATAAAACACATAGATTTGCATTATATAGACGTAAATAAAATTACTGCATGTCTTCTAAACATTGTAATTTTCATAGATATTCTTTTAAAGTCAGTTAATAACCATACATCATTATGTTGTGTTAAAATACAGTTTTTAGCTCTTGCACAGGAAAAACAACATGCTGCGGTAACAATGCGATTCTGTAAACAGTTGTGGATTAACATTCAGTGACCACTGAATCTTCTCTGTGATTAAAAATACCCATCAGCTGCCCAATCTGCTTTTGTCAGTAAACTCTGCGTCATTTTACAGCAATAAAAATACAGTTCACCCACTCACTTGAGGTCAGTCACGTGCTTATATCTGAAAAGGAGCATTTACATGAGCGTTACATGAAGGGCAGACCTGTTCCATTGCTCTGGAGCTGCTAGTGCTGTTGCTTGCTTACAAGGTCACCATCTCTGTTTCTTCTAAAAGAAATCATCCCAGAAAACACCCCATCCACCAACTCTGCCTGCTCAGCACCCAGGCAGTACCCTCTGCATTAGGCTTACCCGAGGAGGACACAGCACTGAGACCCAGCCCCTGGACCCCATAGCAGACCTGGGGGTGCTGGATCTTTGCATGGGCTTTCCAAGACGAGCCCTGTCCCAGCAAGGCACTTTGTGCAATTCATCACCTGAACCCAACTCATCAACAGGTCCAACTGTAGCTCTAACCGTGAAACTTCCCAGCCCAACCCCCCCCCAAAAGGGGGCACTGCAGCAGTTCCTCCCTCCCTGCAAACACAGATGGTATTGCAAAAACTTACCTCACCTTTGATTCAAAATTCCCCAAGGCCACACAGCTCCTACTAAAGCATTTCCAGCAAAACTGTACCTACCAGCTCAGGCTGTGCACCCCTCTCCACGTCACCAGCAGCACCCTCCTAGGGCATTGAGGTCCAGGGTGGAAACATACAACCACCTGCCCAGAGCCGAGCTCCCTCATCAGGCAGGGACCCAGCTGCCAGCACTTGGGGCTGGGAGAGAAGGTGAACACAGGTGTGGCTGCTTTGCACTGATTTTATATTCTGCCTCTGATAAAACCTTTACATGGGCCCCTTCCTTGTGGAGACAAAGTGTGGGTGTTTTTATATAACTTGGGGACCTACAGCAGTTACATTACATTACAATATCACTTGTATTTTGCAATGCAGCACAGCAGGAGTCACAGCCTTGCCCAGCAGAGCCCTCTGCCGTGGTCCCTCACGCTTCCTCCAAAGCTTTCCGCTCCATCAGTTTTAGGGCACCCCATTTGTAACTCGGGGACAGCCCTTGCCAGATGGTTCCTCTTCCTCTGTGTGAGCACGCAGCACCTGCACGCTGACCGCCCTGCGCAGGAGGCTGGTGCTCGCCCCGAGCGAGCAGAGCAGGCTCACAGCCCCCAGCACTGCCAGCCCCCAGCCATGCCACGCTCTGCACGTGCTCTCGCTCAGGCACTAGTGCCCACGCGGAGCTGCAGCCCCCTGCGCCCTCGCAGAGCCTGCCCTGTGCTGTGGGCTGTCTGCCTTCCTCCTCCACCCGCAGGCCACCACCACAGCTCCCACAGCCCTGTGTGTGGCAAGCTGTCCCCTGCACAGCCTCGGCCAGAGCCACCTCCTTCACCCGCTGGCGTTTCGGAGCAGGGCGCTGGCAGGCAGCCCACACCAACACCTCATGTGCTTCTGTCCCATGTGGGGATAAACCAAGTAACAAGCGATAGGACAAGAGGGAATGGCCTCAAGTTGCACCAGGGAAGGTTTAGACTGGCTATTAGGAAGCATTTCTTTACAGAACGGGCTGTTGGGCGTTGGAATGGGCTGCCCAGGGCAGTGGTGGAGTCCCCATCCCTGGAGGGGTTTAAGAGTCGGGTTGACCCAGCGCTGAGGGATCTGGTGGAGTTGGGAACTGTCAGTGTTAGGTTAATGGTTGGACTAGGTGATCTTCAAGGTCTTTTCCAACCTCGATGAGGATTCTGTAAATCCCTGCAGAGACAGGTAGTCACGCAGCAGACTGCGATGCCGCAGTGGGAGGGTGGTGACAAGTGATTTCGTGGTTTTAGCCAGCCCAGCACTGTTCCCTTTGGCCTTGACCCTAGCTGTGCCGGGCCATTTGGGATGCCGTGGAGGCTGGCTCAGCAGCCTGGCTGTGCTGCAGGCTGCCCCTGGCATGGATCAACAGCCGTGTGCTCTGCACTTTCTCTTCTTTAATCTGCTCTCTGAAACCAGAGATGTTCCTTACGGCGACTGTGAATACACATGCACACGCTGTGGGTACTCACACGCCTCTTCTGAGCTGCGTGCTTGATAACACCTCTTGCTTTGAAGCGGCAATAGCACCTCCAATTTTTTCCTAGGTGTTTTTTTCTTTAATTAAAAAAAAAAACCAAGAAAAACTTTCAGTTTATCACTGCATTACTTGAACCCTTTTGTTCTTTTTGCTAGACTTAGGCTACTCCACAGAGATCGATTGTTTTCTTTCTTGTGGGGACATGTCTTCCTGCTCAGCCAGATAACAATTTGCCTCACTTTTGTGTGGCTGTATGGGTTTGTGTTTTCCCTTGACGTTTCTGCGAACGACGTAGCAAAGGTTGTTGTTGTGTATCCCAATTCCCTTTCTCTTTTTGGCTTATTTGGATGATTCTCCCATACTGATGCTAGTTGTTTTTCCAATCATATTTAATCCCCTTTGTGGCCACCTCCACTTTTCCAATGCATATGCTGGCATTAAATTGCCTGTTATTCTGTCCTAATTTCCATGTTACAACTGCTGGGAGGATAAGCATAATTTATCTTTTTTTTTTTTTCTTTACTGTGTCCCCTTTTATTGTTTATTCTTCATCTAGCTTGGGAGGGCCTGCAAGTCCTTTCATGACTATTATTTTTTCCACATGTCCAAGCTCAAACTGAGAATTAGAAAGCTTCCAGGGCTGATCCTTACTTGGCCAGCATTTCTACTGCATTTTTCTTTTTAACCTTTTGAGAGCATTTGCTGCAGTTTTGCCTTCCCATCTGATCAGATAGGAGACCAGAGGCAGGAGGGAGGGCTCACCGGGGGCCAGCCCCCAGGGTGACTCTGCACTGGAGATGTGCTGAGGCCCTTCGCAGAGGCACTGGTTTGGAGAAAGGTAACTGAATTTTAGTCGAGCTGAAACCTGACTGCCGTTGGGGTCAGGAGGGACAATTCTGGCCTCCGAGCAGTGTTAACTTTATGCTGCAACTTTTGAGTCTTTTACAGTACAGCTGACTCTGGGAGCGTTTGGTTGGTTTGAGTGGGGAGCATGGTTTCAACTCACTTCTTAAAATTTGGTGCAATACTTGGTGTCTTACCCATGTAAAACTGGGAGGGGAGGAGCATGGTTTTGTACTTCAGGTGGCAAACTGAAAATATGTCTGGTAACTCCCCTCTGGGTTAGAAGGAATCACAAGTTCTGCCAAGCCACATCACATTAACTAGTCTAGTTACAAAAACACGGACCCTGTAACTCACAGGTCTTTTGTTGTCCTCGGTAAAAGCTGTTGGATCAAGTGAAGCCAAATGCTCAGCATTATTACAATCTTCCTTTTAAGCACTCAGATTATTGGAACAAGTTCTCATTCAGAGAAATCAGGTACAGATCCCTAGTGACTACACTGATTTGAATCTGGCTTTTGAGTAGTACAAATTACAGCAGACTATCATTATTAATTTCAGCTGTCCCCTCTTCTAGCAAATTGTCATTCATCTCCCAAAATACATATCTCAGCTGAAGACCTTTATTTTATCATTTTAGTGTAAAAAAATCCCCATTACTTCCTCCTTCTGAATTAGCAGTCTATGATTTCCCTGGGGAAGTCTGTCTTAGGTGTAGTGTTATGACTTATGCTTGACTAATATCACCAAGACTAGACAAAGCACATTTTTACCTTCCAGCACATACCTGAAATCTCTCACCGGGTCCATGACTGCCTGCTCAGGAGTTAGTCACTTCCTCCACAGCCTGTAGGGAAGACAGTAAAGTTACAGAAATGTTGCTCTTTTCTAACAAAGCCTATTGTCAGTGGCTCACTGCTCACACGTACACTGAAATCATCCTACTCTGTATGAAAACTGCCCAGGCTGCAGGCTAGGTAGGGTCTGATCAGGGTGTCATTAGAGCCTTCGCCTGGGTTCTTGGTGTTACCTGGTAAGCTCCCGAATTAACAAAGTACCATAAAACATAATATCTAAATGCTAGTGAGCCTCACTGCTCCAGTGCTGCATTTCAAGCTGCGCGTAAGGAGCTTTTCCCTTCCCACAGGGAGGGAATTGTCTCGCACGGCTCAGTGCAAAGTACGAGTTAAACATGAAATCATCAGGAAAATGGTGTCGTGTCTGTGCGGGGTGGCTGATGGGTCAGCAGTGATCCCCCCAGCACATGGCAAACCTGGGGAAGAGCAGAGTGGGCTGGGGCAAGGGAGGTCAGCACAGGGGCAGGTTTCCTTCCCGGTGGTGCCAGGCAAAGCCGGACGGACACGATGAGGCTGATGATTATCTGAGCTTGTTCTGCGTCAGCTACTTTGTGAAAACATGGCTTCCACATCACAATTTTTTAAGTATTATTTAAGAAGCTAATAGCTTGCTACAGGTTAAACTGGTCCTGACTAGGTTACCTGGTGATGCTTTAGTCTCACTCTGACATTGTAGCTTTGCCACCAGTGCTATTCCTGTGGTTTTTGCTGGCTCGGGTGGAGTCAGTATTAGAAATCAGACACTTTGGTGAGGTTTTGGGGCCAGTGAGGCCTCGTGGACATGTATATTGAAATGCTGTTGTATCTTCTGCTGAGGAAATGACAGCACTTGAACCCCTGTGCCCTGGACGCTGGCCCCAGATGGGCATCGCTGTGCCACCCCTTGCACACCGTTACCCCTGCCCTGCCGACACCAGACAATAATTTGGTCTTTGGGCTCACTCCAGCCTCAGCCTTTTTGCTGAGCGAAGGGAAAAGGCTGCCAAAGGAGGGGTCCAGGTCTGTCCACTAGAAACTGCCCCGAGATCAGCAACTAGCATCACAGAGAAGTGACAGTCGGATGGCAGCAGCCATGGGCCGTCAGCCTGTGGCAGGGTGATGGGCTCCGTGTTTCCCCATTGTACAGAGGCTGCTGGCTCTGTCCTTGCAGGGCACTGTGTGAGATTAGTGTCAGCCATCTCACATCGACACGCTTGTTTCTGCCCTTCTGCCCACTCCTGCCTCAACTTCTGTGACCTCCCTGAACAAACCACTGCACTTTTCCCTGGCTCTCTTGGGGAGAGTTTGCGCTTTACAGTCTTACTGTAAAATAACAAAAATCAGGCTTCCAAAATCAGGAAGTTTCTCTAACAGGCTTCTGTGGTTTTGCTATAATCGCTCCACATGCTCCTCTGACAATTTCTGTGACCTTATTTCTCAAAAAAAAAACGAAGAAGAAAAGACAACTCCCATCATCCCTCAAGTCTCAGTAGAGCTCTCCACACACTGAAGGAGAAGCAGAGGCTGCCAGCTCTCTATCTGGAGCTCTTCTTACACATGTTTGTTAACCCTCAGGGTACAATGGATGCTGAGAATTACTCTTTCGTAACATTTGTTTGGCTGCCAAAAAGGAAAAATGATTAGCAGCTCAAAGGTTACATTGCTGTATTTTGCAAGACAAGCCCTTGTCATGGGCCGCCTCTATTTTGCTGACTGCGGACGCGACGCTGCGATGCTCGGCTGCCCGCGGGGCACCGGGGTGCTCTGCCCATCGGGCTGTGCTTGCTCCAGCTCTCCGTCCCGGTGCTGGTGGTGCAGCGTGGGAGATTTCCACTGCTGCCCTGCAGACACGTGTCCTCTCCTCCCTTGGATGGCAGTGCCCGGACCTCGCAAGTGGTACCCAGACCTTGCAAGCGGCCACCTAAGGCCTCATCTCCCATGTAATCCCTATGACAGGGACCAGCTTTATACCGCACGTAAAACACTCTGCTACACCTGATGCTATTCCTATACCCTCTCCAGGGAATTCAATATGTTAAAGTCCAGTAAGATGATGAGTTTCTAAAACATGGTTAATAGTTTAAGAAAGAGATTTAAAACAGATTGCTGAATTAATGACTACTGTTGTTGTTTCCTTTATTAGCCCCTTATTAGCCTGTTTCCTGGGGGCAGAGCTGCTTGGATAGGATTTACCTCTCTTTGGACCCTGGGGAGCTCAGGCATTGGGTCCCATAAATAGTTTTGGAAGCCCTCTCATGGGTCTCAGAGCAGACTGCAGTGATCACGAGATGCTGATGCCACTGTGTCCCAGAAGTGCCCATGCCCTACACATCCCCACCAGCAGCCGGCATGGGCACATCTTCTAGGCAGGTGGTGGTGGGCCCCAGCTCCTCCCGCACTCAGCTCTTGCCCCTCTCTACCCCAAATCGCCGCTCTGTAGCACCTCTCGGACACACTCACCCAGCCTGACTGCCTCTGCCATGTCACTCTTCTCACAGGGCACTCATGCTTGTATTTCACTGCTGGGGGAGCCTGCCAAGGACAAGCCAGGTCAATCAAGTTCATGAATGTCCTCTATTTCGCTGTCTTGGGCTCCTGTCTTTTGTTGCACAATAAAGGGGCTGCTCTGAATTGTCTGTGCGCTAAGACATACCTATACTTGCATTGGCCTAGGCATTCTGCAAGGAGAGGTTGTTCAGAAGGGTAACTGAAAACTTCTGGCCCTGGATTGACGCCTTCCTCGCAGACTGGCACTGTCATATCACAGATGCTTACTCTGTTCATTATGTTGATGGGTGTTAGCAATGAAGTTTGAACTTTGTTCAGATTTTCCCTGAGTTTGGCAGTATAAGAGCCAGAGCTCTGATATGGGTTCAGGCTGGTTGTTAGGTACAAATTATCTGTCAGTTCAATTTTTCCCCCTGCTGTCTCCTTTTGCCAATAATTTGCTACAGCGCAGAGATTTCCTGTCATCTCATCTTGTCAGTCTGCGTCCTTCCAAAGTCACTTCACTGCCGATGATTAACTTCTGCCTTTTCACCTCTCCGCAGTGAGCTGCTGATCCCACAGGGAAGCATCACAATTCGCTCTGGGAGAGCTCTCCCGTGCCCCCCAAAGCAGCCACGGTGTGACCCACTTAGGGGACATCCAGAGGTTGTTCACAGAGACTGGAACAATCTTTTTCTGTTGGTTGAGATGATGCAGCCACAGAGCCAGGATGAGGCAATCTGCTGTGGCATTGCCAGTCCGGTCCAGGGAATATTATCTACTGGTCAGAGCTCCGGACTGGGAGACTGGGGGCATGGCCCAAGCTCTGCCTTTGGTTTTTGGCAGGATCTTGGGCAAAATGGATCCTCACCCTGTTTTTTGTTTGCTAAAGGGAGGATGAAAACATTTCCCCAGTGGAGTTAGGTGTTAGATTAATTGTTTCATGATCATAAAGCCTTTGATATTCTTTAATCAAAGAGCTGTTAAGGGTTTTAAAGGTTGTTATAATTTCTGTGTACAGCCTACACAGAATATAGAGTCTCTAATGTTATTTGGGGACTGAGTATTAAATGCTCCCTTTTAGGTGCTGACAGAAGTTACCTTTAAGCCACATACACACGCTGATTAGAGTATATTGTACTTTAAAAGCTTCTTCACATCTCATTAGACCTTCTCTTCCTGAGTCACCTCATAAGAGGCTAATTTACATTAAGTCTAGGCCATGTCAGGGTCTGGTTTTCTCATGAAAATATGTCTTGGTACTAAAAGCAAAGCCCCTTGTGCTCTCTGCATAAGAATCACTAATTCTCTCCTCCACATCATAAATTCCAGGGCGTGCTCTGAATCCCAAATAATTTGGATTTAGAAAGAAATGAGGTGTACTATTCTACCTTCGACAATTTTAATTTCCACCTTGGCTTGCCTACATTGCTCCATTAAAAGAGAGCACCAGAGACTTTGCAAATCCCCCTATTCAGTATGAGCTCAGCCTGAGCTGGTGCTCTGTTCTCTAGGCATTGCCCAGCCAAACGCCTGAGCCCCTCCTGCCATGCGTGAGCACGGTGGGTACCCCACGGCACTCCAGCACAGCCCTGTAGATGGGTTCAGCAGTAGCTGTTGGTGCTCTCACTCCAGCAAAAAACACTTTGCATGCCCATAGTGGAAACTTGCAGCCAGGAAAACATTTACCACCCACTGCTGTGTACAAAGGAATTATTTTACAGTCTTAAAAGAAATTGCAAAATGCATCTAGTATAAAATACATTGTTTTGTCTTTGTGTTTGTCCTGAAGAGAAGAAAGCTCTTAAAACCTTGTAAAGCCAATTACAGTCTATCAAAATGAATTAGAGGAGTTGTTTATAGAATACCTACCGTGAGAATCTGGCTCAGCTTGACAAACTGTATTTTTATTATTATTATTTATTTGCTTTACTGCTTAGTCTGTAGCTGTACAATGATATTGCAATGAAGAGAAAATGCTGACAGGTCATGTTCTGCTTCTATTGGCAGTGCTACTGTTTTATATTTAAATGACAAATATCCTGGCAAAGCTCAGTAACTTTTACTTTATGTTTCCTTTTTTACAGACATTGTTTTACACCTCTTTGGAGCGGCCTTATTAACCTCTGAATTTCTCCAGTGGCATTGAAATGATCAAATGGCTTCTTGTGGTAAGCATTTCAAAGCTGTCCTTCCTTCACCATCACAAACACTTCATGTCATTTCTTTAGGGAAGCAAAGTACATTTCAGAACATTGTATTTGCAAGAATGTGATGTGCCATTACTTTCCATTTTCAAATTTTGCTTTCTTCCTGTAACAAAGTATTCCAAAATCACGTATTTTTAACATTAGCTGTGCTAACTAGTACCAAAACAGAACTGTTTTAATCACTATTATTTATGAAATTTCAAAACCTTAAATACTTTCAAGACCACGGAGGAAGGTACTTCTATGTATTTTTCATTATTTTATAAGCAACTAGACCAATATTGATTATGTTAAATGAACATCATTGTAAAGTCCAGGTACCCATTTTCCTCCTGACCTGTGCGAGGAAGGACCCGTTGGCTCACTGCTGCCTTGGTGCAGCTCTTCCAGCTCTGCTGCTCAGAGCAGTCATTATTTCTCACAGTCCAAACTAACTAATGTTGGTAATACAAGAACTGAGGACCAAGACTAATTCCCATGGACTTTTGATAAGATCTGACTCCTGTGTGGCCTCATTGCTTTGGAAAAACAGGCTCTGGCTGTGATTGCACTGCTCAGCAGACCGCAAGGCTGAGACCCCCGGGGATGGTACCGATGCAAACTGATACAGCACCCAGCAACTACATGTTGCAAGAGCTGCAGCAGAACTGCTGTTGGGACAGTCCTAAACAGTAATGTTTGGTACCCACCTTCCTCCAGACTCTGGACTGCGCTTATTAGAAATGTACATCTGGTAGAACAGGGCAATGGTAGAAGTGAGCAGTTTGGTTTGCAGAAATGCCAGAAGTTGTACTCTCCAGTGATGGGATCCACTGCACTGCAGAAACCAGTCACCTCATCCATCCCACCAGAGGCGGTCTAGTAACACTTCTGGCATTACGTACGAATTTCAACCCCACAGGACCAGCAGAAAGCATGAATTTTGACTTTGTGGGGAATTTCCACACATGTAAAGAAGCAGCTTTGTTTGTTTGTTTGTTTCTGTGGAAGAAACAAAGAAAGTTTCCCATCCAACAGGAAACTGAAATTTAATTTTAAAATTATCAAGAGAAGGGTTCTGAAGCAAGTGAGCTGGCAAGAAGTGATACTTTTTTGGGGAACTTTGCCCAACATCCATTGAATAGTGGACAAACATGACGCATTCATGCAAGAGCTGTCATTGTGCTATCCTGAATCAGTGTTTCTGCCTGGGAAACCCTTGGACTCTGACTGCCCTCTTCTTCCTCTCCCTTCTTCACGCTCTCCACTTATTTCTTAGTGGCCCAGTAACCTTGCAGTGTGAACCTCAAAGGGTGCAGAAGAGAAGATGCACAAAATGCTGCATGGAGGCAGAGGTTTTGTGCAGGTAGTATTTCTAACTGAGCCATCCCATGGCCGCTGCCCATGGGGTAAGCTCCCAGTTGCCCAACAGGGACACAATGAAAAAAGCCATTGTTCTCCCCCCTACCATTGCGTTCCCAGGGAGATGCCACTGCCAGGCTAACAAGCATTGAAGACTTTCTCTCTTGGAACCAGGACTGTAAGTCCTGACAGCTGTTCTGCCGTAATATTCACATCTATTCAGAGACTAAAATCAGAAAAGCTGCTCTGCGGCTCTCCATAAGGGCACAATTCTAAAGGCTGCTAAATGCCATGATTTCTGGCACCGACCTACTCTTCCAGGCCCCTGCTCAGTAAAGTATTTCTCACTGAATTAAGGGGAATTTAAGTATGTGCTTATGCATTTGGATGAACAGCAAAAGCCTGTTGTATCAAGGGAACTACTGAGAGCAGAGTAGAAGCCCTTAAAAATAATGATTTTTTTTCCCCCTAAAAGTATCTGTTATTTATTCCCAAGTCCTTATCTTGTTTATAACAAAGAATGAACAAAATTCCTTTCCCAAGGCTGGACAGTCCTGGAGCATATTTGCACTGAACAGGGACAAAAATAAGCTTGGTTTTAGGCAGATTAAATAAGCAATTCTTAGTCTCTTGAATTTTTTCTCCCCCTTTTGTGTTTTTTATTCCTCTATACACAGTAAACCTAAGGTTTTATGGCCTTATCCAAAGCCTGCTGAATTTGACGGATCTCTTTCTGTTGGCTTGAATGGGTTTGGAGCAGACCTGTAGGCAGAGTATGGCAATATCTTTATACAGTTTTCTCATCCACTGTCTAGAGAAAGGAATATTAATTATTAAGACACTGGTCCAGCACACAGCCCTCAAGAACTGCCAATATTCACTCTGCTATGTTATTTAATTTAAAATGACCCTGTTTTCTTTTTCTTTAGGAACATAAAATCTGTAGAGACTGAATGGGTTTCCAATTTCTAGCTCATTTTATAGACAACCTTCAAACCATAACTGCTTCTGAAGCACATCACACACAAAGGCAAGTATACAAACAGTAGTTTCCAAACACTATAACAAACCACCTTTAAAATGACCGTGCCCCAGCTCCAAAGCCCACATGGCTGCAGTAAGGATGTCTGCCACTGGTGATTCTGTCACTGGGGAAGGCACAGCCTGACCCGCCGGGGGTGCCGAGGGCTACACTCGCACATACAGCACCCAGCGCTGTCAGGGCCATGCCCTGGCCTCTTCCCCGATAAATCCAGCTGAATAAGCGCAGGGCTTTGGTGAGACAGAGAGGAATGCCAACTGTCCTTCTGCTCTTCTATTTCAGCTCATGAAGTTCTCAAGAATGAGCTAGAAGATTTTTGCCACCAAGGCCCTGATCCAGCTGTCACTGCTGCCATGAGGGACCCGCGGGTGCACTGCTATGGAGGTGATCTTCACAGTGGGACAAGCTCCCAGGCTCTGCGCCACCCAAGTCCCACTGATGGATGCATTTCACTGTTTGACAGCATTTTTCCAGACCCTTAAGTGCTACCTATGGAAACACTTGGCCTCTAGCACATCATACTGCAATTACATGAAACTGAGCCAACGAGAGGCCTCCTGAGCTCAGGCCCCCATCCCCATACTAAAAGCAGCGGGGTACAGGTGGTTCCAATTCATGTATATATTGTCGTAGTACTCAATACACACTTTGAAATCTTAAAGCAGATTGTGACTTGTCATCTATAACCAAAAGATACTGATACACAGACACACAATGTGCTTTTGCAAAATGACAGAAAAACTGTTCTTTTCATGTTACCTCAATGCAAACATGACTGCATTTTGCTTTTGAACAGCTACTGCTCTAAGAGACATACCACCATCAGGTACATGAATTTGCTACCCATATTTAGTCATTGTAAATAAAAGAAGCAGACCAGCCTGCATATGTTTTTTTTTTTTTCTTTTTTTGGAGTTTGCATGCTTAATACAGAACTAGTAGGTTTAAAATCTCACTGAACATTCTATGTGAATTAACCAGATTCTAGAGTAATGTGGAAAGGAAAATAATGAAAAGTACAGCTTTTCATTTAAACATATGCAGCTCTTTTCATGCAGGGTTTTCTTTTAGTTTTTTTCCTTTTTTTTTAAATTACACTTTGCATTAAAGAACATAGCCAGTGTAAACACAGTCTGTAACACTTATAAAACAGTGCAAATTTAGTAAATTTCTGGGAGAAGGTTGAAATACATATATTTATAATGGAGGTAAAATCACTTTCTTTCTCAGTAGAAAAATACGTATATTAAACACCTTATGTTCAGAACTTAACTTCACAAAAGAGCAAGTTATAGTCCTATACTGTGCAATAAATTAATATCTTTTCTAGATTTCCATTGTCGGTGTTAGTGTCAAATGCATAATAATGCTAGAAAAAACAGGAGAAACATGTATTATTTAGAACCTAATGAAAATCTTACAGATAATAACTGGTGTAAGAGGGCACAGAACAAAGAACTGGGGAAAGAAGCAATGGAAAAATACCGACCTCTATGAATTATTGCACATTTGAGATCATTCTCATGGCCTTTGGGCCAATTCTGGATACTTTTAAGTCTTAGGTCAGTGTTTGTTTCCATTTGACTGTAGGGTACAATTTAGGAACCACTGCAAAATGTCAAGGATTTACTGAACTTGTTTGCTGATGAAACCACAGGCAGCTGAGTGCAGAGTGCTAACTTTTATTCATGCAATCAAAGAGAACAACGCTAAAAACATACTGAAATACAGGCAAGGTTGCCTGCCATAAAAATATTTTTGGGAACTTGCTCCAGCAGACCTTTCTAAGACCAAACTTTCATGTCTGCTGTGTTTTCATTAAAGCCATGCCAAAAACTGCAAAACTGGCTTCTGCCTTCATTATTTAGAGCTTTTTCCTTGAATACTTTTGTCTCCATGGTCTGACTCTGCAACCCTTAATCAATTGAGTATTGAAATCTCCATGAAACATACTGGTCCAGAGAAAACTTGGCTTGCTGAGTACTAATGCCTGATGCTGAGTACCTGCATAACACTTCTCATCCACAAGCAGCAAGAATGCCTTCCATGAAAGATAAATGACAGTATCCTATTTGAATGATGGGATCACTCACATAAGTGAGAAACACAAGACCTTACCAGCTGCTTAAAAATATCACTTTTCACTAGTTGCACAGAGAGAAGAAATATTCCTGCTTCAGCCATATTTAAAAGGTACATAAATTGACAGGTAGATAAACAGAGAGAACTGTCTCAGGTAATTATCACTGCAATTGAAGTCAGACTACTAGTAAACCTGAATAATTTAGCACTTAATCTCTGAATATTGCTGTAGTAATTATTTTCTATTGCTGATGTTCTCACAAAAAGGTTAATTTCAAATTGTAACTATTGGTTTTGGAAAAAAAAATCCTATGTAAAATGACATTGCCTTTACTACAAATCTTAAAAGAGCTCGAGATCTTAAGAAATTTCAAATTAATGAACTGACTGACAGATAAATTTATGCTTAAACTGTTTAAAAAAGTCATTAAAAATCCGCAAAAAACTGTGAAATAATCTATAATCAACAGAAAAATTGTTTAAAATCCTCCTAAACATCTTCCGATATTCTAACAAGTTGTTTAATACAACCACATTGCTAACCACTGACTAGGAATACATGCCTCAATAATAAAATGAAGAGATGCCGATGTGAGCAGGTGATTTATTCTGCAGTAACTGTTACTATGCTCTTTATTGATAAAGCTTCATCTGCATTGTTTCAGCTGGTCATCTTCTAAAATGTACTTGCGAGACAATGTTACTGGGAAGGTTTCCTCCTCCTTCCTTTTGAGAATGATTCACCCCTTGTGGTCTGTGCGGGAGATAAATCATTTCCATAGCACAATTAGAATTTCAAACTCTACTGAAGTCTATAAGAAAAACCCAACGACTTCCGTGTATTTCAAATACTATTACTTAAATATGTATGGATGTTGGAGATCATATACAGTGACCTTTTATCCATCCCAGATTGTAAACCTACTGTAAAATAACGGGTTGTTTTTTCCATCCCCCCTCCTTTTTAAAGAAACAATAAAACTGTACATTAAAAGACAGGAAGGACATTACTGAGTTACAAAAGAATGCCCCCTTTGTCAATAATTTGTAAATGTAAACAAAAAAGTTCAAGTAGAAAAGCAAACAAGTGTGCCGCTGCTTCAAATATGTTTTCTCACCCCATGGGGTCAGGGTAAAGTTCTTTAAAAACGTGTCTTCATGGTGGTCATGAAGCATCTCAAGAGTCTTGATCTTCACTACCAAATATCACTGGTGAAGCTAAGCTCCTTTGCTGATAAAGGCAGCAACGGGTTGTTCCTGTGAAACTCCTGGGGATCCTTCACGGTATTGTTAAGAGGTAGCTGTCCATTCAGTAGTGTCAAAGGTATGTTACAGTATGTGTGATGGTTGCTTATGGAAGCTATTGGCAATGTCGCTGCTGCCACATCGTATTCATATCCTCTGCAATAATGTCTCATTTGCACAGAGTCTGCTTGATGGTAATCAGTTAAATCAGCCCGCGATTCTACCAACGTGGCAGAAGTGCCTGTGACGGCAAGAGAAGGTACAGTCTGGAGGTCTCCAAAAAGGCCCTGCTCTGCAGAATCCAGGACCTGATGGCGAGACACCACCTCCTTTTTCTTCCCTGGCATTTCAAAGACTAGGCGCTTCCAAAACTTAGAATTCAGTTTGCTGCTCTTTGGTCCTTTCCACTTGACCACTGAGAGAAGTTTGATGGTGTGCTTTAAAGATTCCACTTCGTGATAATTCACTTTCCCTTTTAATTCAGTACACTCAATCAAAATAACTTTGATTTCTCCACTGACTAGCATGTTATGGAGTCTGTTTTCCATCTCAAAAATACTCCATCCTCTCCTGAGAACATAGTCTGGAGTTAACACGATAATGAGTCTTCTGCTTTGTTCAACACATCTTGTGAGATCTTCAATGTAGGCTACAAATTATAGAAAGAGAGAAAGAGTAAAGAATGAAGAAGTCTATTGTATCAAAACATCAGGCTTGCAATCAAGTATAACAAAATCCTACAGCTTACTGATCCACACCATTTAAGAGAAGGGGCATTTCACAGTATACTTCAACAAAAACAGAATTGTGTACCACAACATATTTCTATTTATGGAGTACATGTAGAAAACTCCTTAATAATACCCTCCATCCTTTACTGTTTTTCTCCATTCATCTCAACAGAAAGACATGTACATAATTTCCTCACTGTGTAGATGCATTAGTGACTAAAAATACACAGTCCACTTACTGAAAAAATATAGGTCAAAATCAGTGTAAAGCTTGTGTAAATTTTAACATTAACGCTGATTATGATAAACATTGCATTGAGGGAAGCACACTCTGTGAAGCAGTTCTTGTGTTTCAGATGCAAGGACATGAGGGTGCTGCAGGGTGTATGAACTGTAACTTGCAAGAGCTCAAAACCAAATCAACCCTCACCACATGCAGAACTCGTGCTATTGCATAGAAGCATCATGGTAGCTCTTTCTTCTTTAGGTACTGACCACAAAAGCACAGTAACATTCTTTGTGGCCCAATGGTCTGCTTTAATATCATAAACCTGTGCTTCTATGTACCCCAAGGTATTAACAGAAACTTCAGAAGTGACAGGAACAAGTGGAAAATTTAAACATATTGGAGGCGTTTATTTGTTGAGACATCAGTGACAAAGAAGATAGTATTCTTTTATTCATGCATGCCAAGTAGTTGCAAACGATCGGTGTAAGCAGAAATGCCAGCCCCATCATTAGCTCCATGACGTCAGCTTATTGAACTACAAAATATTCTTGAAGTTGGACTTGGATCCCTGAGTTTCACTTGTCGCAGGGATGGTAGGGAAGAGAAGCCAATTACACTGGTCTGACATGGAACAGGATGGGAAAGAGATCTACTTACAGACCTGATCCAAAACCCATTCAAATGAACAGACTCCCAACGAATTTCAATGGGTTTTGGGTCAAGACCAGAAAAATGAAATCACTTGGAAAAAAACCACTAAGGTCAGAAAAGTGTTCATTGATTGCATAGCATTACGGTTGCAAGCTTAGAGACAGGATACAATTTATTTTTTTTAAACTACATGAACCTCTTGACCATGCTACTCAGAATGTGCCGCCTGACAACAGAGGAGAAGCATGTATTATAAATGAAGACTTGGACACAAGAGCTGCACAGAACAGATCTTTACTCAGCACAGGGCAGGGCCTCTCTTACACACACTGCCCTCTAGTAGGAACAACAATTACAAATAACATCATTAATCAACATCTGTTACTGCAAGACTCATTTTTATAGTCCCAGGCACCGTACCACAGCATGCTTATTCACACCACTTCCAGTAAATAGCTACAAAATAGGCCAACAGGAACATTCTAAAATAGCTTATTTTCATGAGACTGAAGGCATAGTTAGCATCAAATCTGCCTTTACCAGTGTTTTATTTCACCACTTAGCAGCAAGAATAATTTCTTTCACAAATGGAAAAAAGAGGCAATTGCAAACATCCCACAGACACACAAAAATTTAAGACATACACATACATTACAAATGTCTATGCAACAATCCTGACTTTTAGTTAATGTTTTATGACTCTTTAATCATGCAGCATTTACAGGTTTTTTTTTTTCCTTAAAGTATTTTATGAGGAAAACCCCCACATTGCTCTGTGTAAAATAGTTACTCATTAATGAAAAAAATTCAACATTAAAATCCATGGGAGAGGCAACGAAGAGGGGAGAGAATCAGCAACAATGAGAAAATGATAAGCAGAACTGGTGAAACAAAACTTAAGGAAAGGTAGAAATGTTCAATACAATGGAAAGAGATTATCCCAATGTATCAACAGCTCAGACTCTTCATTTTCTTCCTTTCTTTCTGCTCCCAAAAAGAAAGAATTTAGGTGGGAAGCTTCATCATTAGAGGTTGAATCTGCAAGATACAGTAAAACAACAAACTATCATGCATCTTTCCTGAGAAATATTCACTCCTCCTTCAAACAACTCAGAGCACTGCTATGTACAAGACAATTCTCTGCTGGACACAATACTGGTCAGTACCACATATCCAGGCTAGTGCTGAGCACAGCCGTGCATAACCTATGTGCATCCAATTAAAAAAAAACCAACCCAAAACCAACAAAACAAATGAAAAATCACTCCACTTTCATCTCTTCAGAGGCAATAATTTCAATAGCAATAACCCAGCAATAATCCATTATACCATCTCAATCAAAAACTCACCAGACTTTGCTTTAGTCAAACAGGGAACGAGGTGGGAAGAAGACAGGAAAAATTCCCTATTTTCTCAGATAGATACTTCTCCCCTCTGTGCCTCTCCCACACTTTGGCATGCCCACCTTACTGGATATTGCAACAAGTTAGAGCTCCTTCTACAGATGACTAAACAGACACCTTCACAAATGACAGCTACGTGCTCCTTCAAATTCCAAGTTTGCAGCTGGTTCACTGATAGACATGGCCACTGTACAGGGGGTCTGTTGGTGCACTGAGGATAAAATGCACTGTATTACAGGAAACTGGAAACCCAAATGAAATGGCAAACACATTTTCCAGCCATCTGGTCCAGAAGTACTTAGTACTCCCAATAACTTCAGTTTGGGACTACTACTAAAGGTAGGTGACAACTTCCCTGGAGCATGTGGTTCCATTGGGTGCACTCTACAGTATGTCCAGCGTGTACAACTGAAACATTTCTGTGGGGAAAAGGATGGGGGGACAGATTCCTGTCTGTGGAAACTCAAGCTTTATTTTTTCCAGTGGTACCAGATAGACTTATGCAACCTATGAGTTGCTAAATCACCGCCTCTCCTTTCACTTCAGAATGTGAGACTGCTTAAAATAGTGCAGGTTCCGTTGTCTGTCTTAAGTGTTCAGTCCATTGGAAGGTATTAAATCCAAGCAATCTATATTGCAATGTAGGATGGAGAAAGGGTTGTTCCACCTTTCCAGTGAGCTAAGAAGTATTGTCAGGCAATGGCTCTGTTTCAAGAAAAAAACTGAGCAGGGATTTCAGGAATGACATCACCAACTAGGATCAACTGTAAGATTCCAGACCAACATATTTCCATCAGATAAGTATCATTTTGCTGAAACTTCACTTTCGCTGCAGGAGGTGTCAACTTCAATGACATTTCATTGTGAGGGGAGAAAAAAAATTGTCTGGACAAAATTGGTATGGAATTATTAATTTTTATTTCCCAAAGATTGTATTTTATCATAAACTAGAATGTAAAAATAAAATGTCAACGTTAGAATTAACCCACTTGATTTTATTGAAAAAGAACATTTTCTATTTTGACCCTTTTTTCCCCCCTTGAAACACCATTTTGCAATATGGCACAAAAACTGTTTTCAAAACGTTTGCATTTCCCATAGGTCAAAAAAATTAGAATTATGAGTAGCTCTATCAGTAACTTACTTGCATCATGTCCAATGCAATGCCCAAGGAGGTATGGACAGCGAGAACTTTTAGACCCATAAACACACAGTTTTTGCATGGTTGCCCTTTAGCAATGAAGACCCATCACCTGACAGCAAATACGTGCTCACCAAGCATTGTCAACACGTAACGATGCTGAACTGTAGTTTGAAGCACTGAAGAAGTCCAGGACATGCATCCCATCTGCAATTAAATCATGCATAACTGCCTACTGAATCTTGAATGAGCTATGCTAACCACAGGCTGGAAGGAAACCCAGACAGTCTAATACACAAGCAGACTAAGAGCAAGGAAATGAATGAAGAGCATGGACACAGAGTTGCTTACACAGTGAAATGACTGACTAACCGGATTCAGATGATTTGCAGAAGCAGTTAAGGGAGAGGGAAAGAACACCAGAAATCATATAAAGTCCGACAGTTATTTTTGGGAAGCATGGTCCGCAGCACCACAAGAACCAAAGAGTACCTACCAACAATCCCATACGGGCTGCTTTCTGGCGCTCTGAAAATAACCAGCCTTTCTGCGTTTGGCAATGTGACTATCACTTGAGAAAGTTATTTATAGAAGAATAATTCAGTCCTGGTTTCCTAACTGAATAGTTCCCAAACCAAACTCTGATTACTTGATTATAACAAAAAATGATTGCATGTCTTGCTTTTCCTATCTGTTGTTTCTGCTAGCTCGGAGCAGAACAGCAATGCAGCTGGAACTGCTGAAGCACAGAGTGGAGTGATGGCCCCTCCCCAGAGAGCGCCCAATCCCAGTATAAGCTAAGGGACAGCCAATGAGTTCAACATAAAGAAACAAATAATGGAGATCAGCATGACACACTGCCCTCCCAGTCTACCACTCCCTTAGCCATTGTCAGACTCATGGCAAAGGAAGGAGGGATTAAGGAGAAGGAGAAGATGGCAGCTCTGGGGATGTCTCCTTGCAGACTGAAGTGTCCGAAATGGGTGTTTTTGGTGAAATTGTTTTGGTGATAGATGTTGGGATCAAAATTCTGGATATTTAGAATCAAAGATACAGGGTAGAAGGGGGCTCTGGAGGTCTCCAAGTCAATACCCTGACTGAGGCAGGACCAGCTAAGATTGCTCAGGGCTTTGTCCAGTACAGTTTTGAAGACCTTCAAGGTTGGAGGTTTCTTCTCAGTGTCTCTGGGTTCTGTTCCAGTGTCTGATCACTCTCATGGTGAGGAAAATTTTCCAAATGTTTAAATGGAATTTTCAGTGTTGCAACTTGCACCTGTGGCCTCTTGCTCAACAACTGTGCACCTCTGAGAAGAGTCTGTCTCCATCTTTTTGCTTTCCACTAGAAAGACAACAATAAGATTCCTCTTTGGCTTTGTATTTGTTGGCCTTTTCTTCAAGAAATACAGTACTTTTGGGCTTTCCTCTTACACTGTGTACTCCAGCTCCCTGACCACCCTGGTGGCCTTCAGTGTGCTGTTACACGGTAGCCAGCCTTTCTGGCTTTTGTTCATATTTCTTCCACTTTCAACTGTTATTTGTCTGAATCCCATGCCTGGCATTAAATCTAAGATTCATACAGAGTAGACAACCAGGGACTTCTGAAAGGATTTTTTGGAGCTGGGTACTCTGTTCCCATTCCACATAAATAGTGTCCCATACCTAATTAAGGCTCCTTGGGAACGCCAGGCACGCAGTCCATCTGGGCTTTCTTCATCCAGGAACCCAGGATTCACCAGGCAAAAAACCACACAGATGGGCAGACAAAACTACAAAGTGCCCGAACTGCAATACTGACTGTTGGGTGCTTTTTATCACATGCCTTAGGCACTCCCCTGTTGTGCTGGCAACCTCTCGTTTTTCAGGAAAAAGCAAAGATTTTTATTCTATCACCATTGTTCTTTTCAGTGCCTGATCTCTATACCCTGGGCAGAGCTGGAGTGAATTGTTGGTGTTTTTTCGATCCTGTCAAGATCAAATACACATATGCTTAGAGAGCAACTAGATGATGCTCTAACAGATTTGTATTGCTGGTATTAAAAATCCAACTTGACAGTTTTGACCTCTTCACTTTCAGGGTTTAAAATTATGTGCAGAAACCATGTGAGAAAAATATCTTCCTCTGATGTAATCCCAATTTTAAAAGAGTCAAGTGCAAATAGATCTTGCTCCTGTAGACCCATCATCCTTAGCAAGACAGAAAATGGCTCAAGTAAAAACATAACTATTCCTATTTTTCCCTCCAACTATTCAGTCTCCTCAGGTCTCCTAACACTGAATTAAAAAGCTCACAGGGCTTGAGAATGTTTGCTGTGGGAAAGGGTTTGTTAAAAAACCCTGAAAACTAATAGGGTGGGAAAAAATGATAACTGCTAAGAAACTTTAGTAACAATTGCACTGTATCTTAGGAGCTCACAGTCTCCTTATACAGGCTAACATGTTCAATTATCCCTTAGTTACCTAGGCAGAAAGGTGTATGTGCTGTCAGCTTTGACAGAATGAAGAACACTCACTCTGTTAAGACCAAAGAATATTCTTTAAGAAAGAATAGCTGCTATAGTACTTCCTATAACACGCAACTCAAATCCTGGGTAACAAACTTGGTCTTGCTTACACAGCACATTGGATGTCGTGTCGCCCCTCTCATCTTCCAGCCTGCACGGCCACGTGGGCTTCTGTATGAGCAAGAGCAGGGAAGCCGTGGTTGCTTGAGTCCCTTTTCCACCTCAGCAGGGTGGGGAGCTGGGTCCATCTGTGCTGCTCTCAGGCAGCACCAAGAGTCATCGCAAAGATCCTTGCTGGTCACTGTGTGGGGGGCAGCACTGAGGCCCTTGGCATCAGTCACAGTGGTCCTCCCACTAGGACAAAATGCTCCACTGAGATCAAAGATTTGTATCCTGGCAGGGCACAGAAACCAACACCTCCTGCAAAACATGACTCAGCCCCATCTGACCTGAACTCTGGATGCCAGGGATCTGCTCCCCAACAGTGAAGAAGTGGCCTCAGTCCCCACAGCCATCACCTCTGTCCTCCCAGGGACAGCAACAGTCGCTCCATGGGCATCCCTGAAACAGAGGGTCCTCAGCGCAGAGCCGAAACGCAGAGCTCGGGTGTGCGGTGTGAAGGAACTCGCTGCCGGGTGTGCGTGGCCCAGCTAAGGCACATTGGCTGTAATCTCTCCCTCAGCTGCACAGGGACATGCAGAGCCTATCAGAGCTTTTTCCCAGAGGTTAGAGATGAACCAGCTGGACAAAAACATAATCAAACTCGTCCCTGAGTTTTTCTGGAGTCAGCTTTTTAGTTTGTTCAGAGAAGTGTGCAAGAAAGTTAATGAAATACTCTTTAACAAATCTATTTTTTGCTTGCTCTCCAATCCAAGTAGCAGCTGTTACGTATTGCCTCATGCCAGGAAAGAAGTGTAATAATGCACACCCTCCTGTGGCAGCACCTTAAAATTGCAGAGATTATATGAAACAATCAGCCTTACAAAACACACCTTATTTGCTGTTCTAGTGGAATGACACACATTTAAGTACACAAGATATAGAAGGAAACACATCAGAACGGAGAGTGGAAAAGCATTACATTACACTGAAAGTCATTTACACCAAAAGACGAGGAAATGCAGTACATGTGAGAAGAGGTTATTTCCTAAAATAAAAAAAGACAACTGTGATCGAGCCCCCATTTTTCTATAGAAATCTACCCAGAAGAACTATATATTTTGTCTTATCTGCCGCTTTTTGAGAGAGTCACTCTAAAATATGTTTTGTTTACCTCTGAAGTTTCTAGCAGGTCCGTACCACGTCACACACTGCTCTCTTCACTAAGCACTGCAAGTCCTTGTAAGACTGGTGAGCGTTAGGCAGAACACAGCCACATTCCACTTCTCCAGCGCACACAGAGAGCTTACAAATACAGGAGTCTGAGTCTTCCCTCTTTCCCTATCACCTCTCCCTCCCTCTTGCCCCCTCAAAATAAAGTGCCTTTCCCCATATCTTTTTCAAAGCTAAAGCATGCAAATCGCACTCGTTTCAGTACCACATTTTATTCTGCATTGTCATTATGTCTGATTAAGCATTCTTGAATCTCCATGTGTTAGAATCAGGCCCTTTCATAACACTGAAGAAGTGAGTTTGAGAGGAAAAAAAGAGGTATTAAATTTGTGAATGTTCATAAATGAGAACTGACATTTTCAGGTACCCTACATTTTCAGGAGAGGTTTAATGAATACCCAAAGTGATGACAAGTATTTGCTGAGTGTCTGACTGACAAAAATAGACAAAAATAAAAAACCATGCTGGCTGGTACAGCAGTTGGAAAGAAGAATCTCATTTCAGATTAATCTGTGCTTCAGTATAGTTATCATTGAAGGGCTAGCTTTAAACTCTTTAATTCACTTGTATAACAGCTATGTATAACTCTGCTATACTGTTGGATATGAAACAACTATTTACAACAGTTCTGTCATTTTTAACACAAAAAGATGTATTTTCTCTTAATAATATCTAAAAACTCAGTAGTATCTGCTTGTACTGTCAGAAATAAGCAGGCTATGAGCCAAGTCCCCTTTCTGAAACATGTCACTAAGGGAGTAAAACTCACACCTTGCAGGGGTAGGGCAAAAGGAGTAAGGGAAGCAGCTCTAATCTAGGAGCTGCCAATGCACATGATAAATTCAAGTCACAACATGGGACTTTGCACGATCTCTGACTCCTCTTTCTCAGTGGTACAGGATTCAGAGCTCTGTTTCCAGCTCCCTCAAATGTCAGAGAAGTAGGCTCCAACTTCTGGGGCAGGCACTGGGGTTTGGCAGCAGCAAGGCAGCAGTTTCAAGACTTTTGGCAGGCAAGTTGCTAATGCAGCCATGTTCTAGCTGTTTCATGTTTGGGGACATCTGCTCCAGCACAGCCATTGCTTTGTTTTCTTGTTCATATTTCCTATACAGTAGCATATACAGAGAGAAGTTCACATTCTCTTCTAATATTTTTCATGGAAGTGATTTGCAGACAGGATTAATTTTAAAAGCTTATTTCTCACATGGGTAGCATTTCAAATAAATGTGGTATTAAAGCAAACATACTGTGCATTAAAAATTCATCAACATGATGCCTATGATTCATGGTCTTTTTTGACTTATCCAGAAATTAATCTGGAAGAAGAGATGCCATAACCACAGCTAGGAGGGCATTAACTGTTGGTACAGACATCCAAAGGTGCTGCTGAATCTTCAGACATGGTAGCAAAGCTGATTTGAAATGGACAACTGTATTTCACTGTCAGTATGGAAAACAGGATCGGATCACTGGGCTGTACATAGTCCTCTGCAGAATTAGTATTACTTACACAGTAACAACACTGCTCAGAAGTGCAACACTTGGTCAAAACTCTAATGGAAAAAATGCACCTATACCATTAACTGGAAAACTACTGTAGCTATTTATGAGACTTCAAAGTTAGGAAAAAACCCAAAAGACAATGGGAAAGATGATTTTTACTTGTAAAGCTGCTGTAGACAAATAATTACTGGAAAAAAATAATAATCCCATTTTCAGTGATAAAACAGAGACTACAACATCTTTTTTGGAAGTTTCCTGCTTAGCTACCTTTGTCTGATGTAGAGATTTTGGACTACAGTATTGCTTGCAGCGCTGCAGCCTTCCCTGTAGGAAGGTCCAGCTCCTACCTCCACTAAAATCAATGGTGGTTTCCTCTGATTTCAGTGGTGCAGGAACAAGCTCTAACCTAGAGCTCAAATTTGCAGTACTGAGGAAACTTTTCCAATCCTTACAACCACTTCAGAAAGACACATCAGAGAGAACTAAAACTGAAAGGTCAGAAATACTTACTTCCACTAGGGATCAGGTCCCTATCTGGAATGAAGAGTTTATATCCATAGTGCTTTTCTAGAACATCTGGCAGAATTTCAAGTGCAAACTGCTCCTCTTCATTATTATCACAATCTAATGCATCAGGATCCACTTTGGTGTATGAAAGATAAGCATCATATTCCTTGTTGTCTGTAAGAAAACAAATTCATGTTCAGCCTTCTGTTTGCAAGAGCACTATAAAGACTACAGGAAAGTACTAGGAAATCATATTATTCCTTGAAATGATCAAGCATTTCCCAACAAAATGGGAGCTTTTCACAGGAACATAAAATCTGGCTTCCACAGAGAAACATTTCAGATCCAGGCAAAGGATATCCTTTCAGTTTTCTTCTGCATATTGAGCTAGTTAATAACTCTGCTTCATCTGAAAAGACCATGGGCAAAATTCCGATACAAATCTAAAGCTGGAACTTTTTATTTTAATCCTGTACATATTGCTGATGGAAATCTTTCAACTCCTATACCTCAGGAGTGCTATGATTCTGTGAAAGTTTTGAGCTTGGAGAAGTTTTTGAGGCTCAAAAGTTTGGAAAGTTTTGAGCAAAGAAAACTTGCACAAATAGTTGTGAGAAAACACATGACTTGACTCCAGTGAATACTGATTATGCAGAAAACAATGACAAATGCAACCAGTACAAAGCATTTTTTCAGAAAATCTTGTTGTTTTTAAAACCAGTATCATAATTTTAGAGGTCACTTGATCCAGAACATTTTAAATACTTGGGGCTCACAGTATGAGAGAGAAGTAACTCCAAGAGCAAACGGGGCGCAGGGGCAGACTTGTCCCTCCATTCTGCTTGTAGCTCAGGGGTGGAGGAAAAGCCTCGTCAAAAGGTGGAGGCAGGCAGAGGGTGACAGAGGGGACACAGGCAAAGCCACATGAGGACAGCGGGGCTGCAACACAGTGGTTTGGCTAGAAAGGACAACACACCTCCTCCTCCTCCTCCTGCACAGTGCTGGGGCTTGTCTCCAGCTCTCTGCATCTGAAACACGGAGCTAAGAGCTGGCCACTGTGCCAGGAACACTGTGTGGCACCACTATCATGCTTGGGATCCACGCTGGGATCAGACTGCCTTAGTGCCATTTCTCTTTGCTATTCCTCTGCAGTAATGGAAAATAATATATTGAAAAAGTCAACCTTCAGTAATTCAGTCTCCAGGGAAGAGCACAGCTGCCATTATTTACAGAAAACGAAAAATCAAATAGTTAATGTTGTGAGGACAAAACTGCATGAATGGAAGATTGCTGAGTACCAATTATCCATAAAGAATAGCGCACATGAAAGATGATTAAAGCAGTTAAGAATCATCAATATATTCTGATAAAAAGAAAAAATAGCTTATCATAATACAATACATTCCTTGATGACCTTGAATATGATGGTTACTTTCTCATAATTCTTGACACATAGCCAGACCCGCAAGGGTCAGAGCTGCAGACAAAGCATGTGAATAATTATACAATTGTAAAAGGCAATTTGCCTAGTTTCACCATAGCTGTATGGGAGGATGTCCACCTGGCTTGCTGATACTTCTCTGAAATCAACAGCATACAAAAATAGTAGTTACTGATGGAAAGATGACAGAAGAACAAACAGCAAAGAAATAAAGGCCAGTTGGCTTTGGAAGCCTGTCCAAAACCTGCTACACTGTCCGTAATGAAGCCTGCCAAAATCCTTTAAGAGAAGCCAGCCACCAAGTGATCCGGGAGGCAAACATCCCTGCAAACATTTGAGAGCTCTGCAAAGGCAGCAAAGCAAACCCCAGAGCACTGACATGCCTGGCTATAAAGCAGCCTGAAAGCCATGCACGGATTGTGTGCAAGCAGTCCCCGAGCTTCCTGCCCCTTCCAGCTCTGTGGGTACAACTGCCCTCTCCAGTCACCTCTATTCACAACACAAGTAAGCAAGACGTAGACAGAACCAGTTCCTCCAGGCTCCTGTGAGTCTGTACGCTTGTGTTACATCTCTACAGCCTCTTCACAAGCTGCACATACACAGGACATAGCAGAAGGACCTATCCATGCTTGCCCACTCTGTGTGCTCTGGATGCAGCACTGTTTGGAGCTGTTTTCTAAATGGCTTCCCTTAATCCTCAGTATCATTTTCTCTAAAAACAATGCTATGCACCACACAGGAAGTGAATGCATCCAACATTGCTTATACAGGTTATTTTTAGAAACAGGAACAAAGCAAATCTGTTGAGTTCCAAATCTTCCATTTTAAAGAAATACATGTATAAATAGAAAATGACCCTGCAATTGCATTGATACAGCTGACCGCTCATGGGAGCTCTGTATGTTCCCACTATAGCCTACATAAGTAGAAAGAAACATCCCCATATATGCTTTGACTTCAGTAACATTCTGCCTCCATCTTTTATTCTGCAGGATCAGAATGAGACACAAAGCTGCAATAGTTCTTAAATCATGCACTGGAAAAATAAAAGGTTGTTTTCAGAATTAACATGCACGCAAAATCCCCTATGTTCTCATGGGGCTTCCTCTAAACAACTAGAAAATAATACTGTTTCATAAATTAAAAAGTGATTGAACTAAGGAAGTTACATGACTAAAAACGCAGCAGCTTCACACTGAAAACATGAGATAAATGAATCGAAGCAATCCGGAAAAGTTACCGCTTCGGGTCACTTTTTGTTGGTGTGAACCAGGGATGTTATGTTCATATAATCCCAAGGTGTTAGACACATAATCTCACCCTTCACTTTCTCCTAGGTATCACTATAAATACTGTGCAGTGTTGTACAGTATGAAAAAAGCATAATTTTAGGTTTTCCCACTTACACATGAAGATTGAGAAAGAGGAAGTTTTCTACCTCTATTCCTGCTATTTATCATTCCACATTCTAAAATCCCCTGGATGTCACTCCACCCCTTCCCCAAAACTTCTGTGGATTTCACTGTAGTGAAACATTTTCACACCACATCTATCCAGTGTTAAAACAGAAACATTTATTATTTTGATAACAGTAATGCTGACTGCAGAAAGTAACATGTCTGTGCAACTGCACATTGCTTTGGTACAATAGGGGTAATGTGTTTCCTGCCCTTTTTTTCAAACACATTATTGTTTCTAGATATACCATTCCAGACTGCCTACATG
Source organism: Strix uralensis (assembly GCF_047716275.1). Classification (NCBI taxonomy): domain Eukaryota; kingdom Metazoa; phylum Chordata; class Aves; order Strigiformes; family Strigidae; genus Strix; species Strix uralensis. The sequence continues at coordinate 20,087,015 of NC_133984.1, read as the reverse complement.
ACTCATAAGTGTTGCAGTGGGCTATGAAAAGTACCTGTACTTGAATACTGTACTTCAGATCTTTTACAGATACTAGTTACATGCAAATTAAGAGCATATTAATTATGTTATAATAGAAGTGTTAAGAATATAATAATAGGATTTAAAGCACTTGGATTTAGTTTACCAGGGTTTACTCCAGCTTCACAGGAGCAGAAATGTTCTATATTCAGGAGAATTAAAGCTTCAATTTAAAAATACATGTTTAGCTTCAGGCACCAAACAGAATACGTGCTAGTGAGAGGGAAGTGGGGGGAAGAACACTGAAAAACAACCTAGTTTATTCCTAAATATACTCTCCAGACAAGCTGTACATTTCCACTAAGTTGTTTACAGTCTCCCAATTAACTGAGGTAACTAGTTAGCCTCAATAACAATCGCCTCTCACTAGTTACTGAAGTTATCTGGCAGCCTGAAGACAGTTCAGTGGAAATGTTTAATGAAAAATACCTGGTGAAGGGGCCGCCCACATACAGCATGGATCTCAGGAGAAGTGATCCTGGGCATATGCAGCACTGGGACACATGAACATGAAGAGTTCTCCTGAGGAATTGGTTCACAAATGACATTCAAGCTTCTACAAGACTCATGAACAATTCTTCTGACTGCCATTTGCTTGTGGCATGGCCCGGTGACATTTCAGTGAAAAGACTCATGGATTTCAGGGGGATCTGGGAGAAAGTCCTAGGGCTTTACATTGTTGGGTGCCTAGTAGTTTGAACTTAAACAGGCAGCAGGTATCTTTTGGGATTCATTTCAGTCTAGAAGTTTCATCACTTTGGATCTTTGAAATATATCCATAGCATATATTGAGTTTCCTGAGCAACTGCTTACCATCAGCTGCTTCGTCTCCTCCAAAGTTCTGTCTGTAGAACAGCATTAACTCTATGTTGTAGCACTTATAGATGGTCACGAGCAAAATAAGCAGAAGAAGGATGGCTCCCAGTCCGCCAGCAAGCTCTATTTTGTAGATCAAATCTAAAATTAGCAAGGAAAGACAAAAAGGTTATGATCTTTCCGAGCTTTATTTGCTCTAATCCACTGTACAACTCCACATAAAATTGTGCAGCCTCCAATTATAACCACTGAAACACTGAGGATGCCTAATTTTTTTGTTCATTATCTATTACTTAACTTTACCCATTTACTCCATCTACTGCCCATTTGAAATCACCATCCAGAATGCAATTGAGTCTATAATCATAATTCTTCTACAACGGAATTATGTAGTGATTTTATGCAGAGGATCAATCACTTTTAACGAGCTTGTGGAGTTTGAAACTTCTGTATTGGCAGAGTGCATCAAATACTATATGCAGCACATGAGAACAGATATACTAGATGTATTGTACCCCATTTGGGAGGCTCTAGTGCCCCAAAATTATTAAAATTTTGTTTTATATTTGTGAAACCAGTATATAAGCTGATGTGAGCTGCCAAGCTAGGACTTCAGCTGAATCACTGGAGAATGAATTGAGTATCCAGAATGCCCAAGATAACATGAGAAGTCAGGAGCACACATCAGGCTGCTAACAAACACTTTGTTTGAGTTGTGACGGCTACTAACGGAGTTCTTACGTATTTGTTTAGTACACTTTAATGGGAACTAGTGCTAATTAAAATTTCCTACTGGGATGCTTTTGTTAGGAAACATCACAAGCAGTCTGCCTCAAAGAACTTCACAAATTCATCCAAACACAATTATCCACCTTTTACAGCTGGGGAAACAGAGGCATAGAAAAGTGAAGCAACATGTTCATGGTCATTCAGCAAACCCATGCCAGAATAGGATAAAAAACCTTGAATACCAGTCCAGTGCTCATGTAAGACACAAACTTTAACAGTATTGCTCTTTAGCCCGAAATGTCCTCTGAACACAATATTGATCATAACACCACTTGACATATTACTTAGCCATAAAACATGAAAGATGACAATCTGGCAACAGTGATCTCTAACAGCCTATATTAGTTTAGGTAAGATCTCATGAAGATGCTGTGATAAATACAATGTGAAGATGTAAAAACTGTAATACAGGCAATACAAAGTTTTTGTGATCTTTACACTTCTAAAACTCAGGTCAGAAAAAATTACTGGTATGTCATTTGTGCCATTTTCAAGATAAAAAGCAAATTAGTTGTGTATTTTGGGGTTATTCTTGACTTGCCATGCCTTGTATTTCAATAATTAACATCAGATGCCAAGCTATTCCCAGTTTACAGTATCTCTGATATCTGTCTGGTAAGAAGTCATGGACTAATAGATGGAAAAAGTCTATTGTAATAGCTATTTAACCTCTCTAAGAATACAGGGAATTCATGGGACTTTTATTACAGTGCATGATAAAGTTAGCATATGCTCTGGGAATAACTCTGGTCAAATGGAGAACAGAGTTGGTTAAAATCACTTTTCAGGGAAAAAACTACTTTTTTTTTGTTGTACTGAATCTTTTTTTCTAGAAAAGTGAGATGATGGCAAAGCTGACACCTTGGAAGGAGAGAAAATGCTGAGCCTTGATGACCTGCAGCCCACACAGGGTCACAGACCTGTGTCCACTTTTGGGGGAATGGCAGGGTATCGAGCAAAACCACAAAATCCAGCTCAAAAGGCAGAACTGATCTGCTTTTTATGTCCTGTATTTATCCTGCTGCCCCATAAACTCTCCTAGAGTCCAGACATAAGGAGGCAGAAAGCCTTGGCTTTTAGGCTCCTTATTTCTATTCCATGTGGAGGCAATGGAGAAAACCCCATAATACTCCAGATCTTAGTCTCTGACTCTGATTAATGCCGTACTCCTCGAGTGGTCCTCACTGAGGCCAGTAGGGAAGGCAGCACCCCCAACATTAGGAAAGGAGATGAATCTGGGCTTTGTGCTAGAACAGTGACTAAAAATTAGTAAATAATAATATCCTGATAGTTTCTAATGTAAAATAATGTAGAAGGACTTAGCCACAATGTATCACAGAGGATTATGGTCATTAAAATACTAAAAGTTCATAAACACCCAATAAATGAGAGGCAAATATATTTTAGAAGGTTCCTCATCATTAAGTACTATATCAGTATCAAAAAAACCCCCAAAATTAGTTTCCTGCATGTCTTGAATAAAGACAGCCTCCTTGAAATAAATGGTGAGCAAACATCATTATAATATTTACTTTTATCTAAATTCATTGCTTCTTTCCACTAAAAGCATGGCTTGATTTTATTCTGCAGTTCCTGACAAGTTATTCATGTTCCAAGATAGTTACATTATAGACTACGTAGACTTCAATCACTAAAATACTGGATTGTTTTCAAATTCATTTGAAGAGAATCCTGAACTATTTCCACAACTAAGGGACAAGTGGGTGTATTGTGTTTCCAAGTAATTTGAGCACCAAACATGCTAGGACAGCATGGAGAAAAAAGAAAAGCAAACCCAGGATTGTCCAGAACTTATTTCTGAACTACTTGAAAGCAAATTATAATGTGGCCTTGAATTAAGTCAGTAAAGAAGAATATGATAGCGGTACTGAGGTCTCAGGAGCGTGCCTGATTCTGTCTTTGCATTGGCAGCTTCGGGTGCTTGAAACTGAATTTGGTTCTTTTTCAGTCGAAAAAAAAAAAATCCTAAATGATGATGCATGCTCTGAGGCTATCAGTAGACAGACAGCACTCCTGTATTTTCTGAAAGCATTTGTGAGAACTGTGCTACTAATACAGCAAAATACTTCAACATATTTTACCTTAAATATTTGAACAGTTCCTTCTTCTTCCTCAAAGCAAATTATGTGCTTAAAAATAACCACCTGATGTCAAAAGAAGAACTATCTCTAGAAACTCTTACACTACAGTGATAACTTGAATTTGGGGCTTATCCCTGTTTTTTTATCCAAGCCTTCCTAGATTAGCAGGACTCATGCTAGCCTGAGTACCCCTGATGTGCTGCAATCACACCTTTGAACAGAGGGCAGACATCACCTATGGTATGTGATAATCTGGAGGCAAAACAGAGCTACAAGCACCTCTTGCTGAACAGGGATAACGCAGTTCTTAACAGGTAAGACTCTGGAGGGAGGGGGATTTCTCTGGCTGAGACATCTGTGCTTCCTCTTCACGCTTCCCAAGCGCCTCAGCATCTGGAAAGCTGCAGCACATTACAACTGGAATCCATGATCCCTTCTTCGACACACACAAAAGATGCTGATTAACAGCTTTCTACCAGTCCTGCCCTAAATCTTGTCACAGGTCAGTAAATACAGTAGTATATCCTGGCTCATGTATACTCTACAGTCAAATTCAAGATGGAGAAAGCTAGGATTAGAAGTAATTATATCATGTTGCAGAAAAGAAAAGTTTGGTCAAGTATTAGTAAGAACTTAATAAATAACAAACAGGACAATGGCACAGGCAGTCAAAGGACACAGTGAAAATACTGTGGTTATTTTAAATGACACTTTAATAACTTGAAAATCAACTATTGAGAATGCCTAGGGGAATATAAACTTTCTACAGCCACAGTGCAGACAGAAATGAAATAGTAGCTGAGAAGTGATCCTTTCCACCTCCAAATTCTGTATTCAGCAGTGCTTCTTCCATAATTTCAGCAGAGTTCTGAAATATCTGCATTTTCTTGTTATAAATAAAACTAGCTTGTTATTCTAATATATGCAACACAGCTGAACATTTAACAGTGTCAACACAGATATACTTACTATCACTTGTATATTTATGAGGTTCAGTGGATGGAAAGGCAGAACACTTTTTGCACTAAAGAGGCTAATCCTTTATCACGATGACCAGATTCCTTAATTAAGTTGTGACGTCCTGTCAGTTTAGATGTTGAATATACATTTGTGTGTGTTTCACACCACAACTGCAGGCCCCTTGCTTCTCAGGGTGGTTCGCACCTTCCATATTGTGTTTTATCCTTATCAGTGTAAAATATAACCTGTTATGCCCTTCTTTCTGGGAGGACATCAAACTCTCATGTATAGAGGAAACTGTGTAAGCAGGACTTGATTCAACTGATTTTGACAGGACTGCATACTGTACTTTCACACATATAACCTGTGGGTCACATGAAAGAATAGCAAAAAAAGAGGACATTGACCCAAAAGTTTCCTCTGCCTAGTAGCCCAAGCCCTAGTATTGTCCCAGGACCACTCCTCCCTCACCTTTCATTTTATACAGATTACAGCCATGAAACACAGTAGCTAGCATCCAGCATGCCTTTAGGTGAATTGATGACTATGGATGTTTTCCAGATCTGCGGTGCCCCATCTAGAGAGGCCTTGGCTGGTCTTCCCATTCTGCCACCTGGCTCTTCGTTCATTTGTCCCATGGTGATGTCTACCTTAGGCTCAGAGGTCAAACTGCAGCATGCTCAGGTACTAATAGTATACTTAAACCTCCCCCAAATGGTGACGCTTTTGTGGGATTTTGCTGCAACTGTGACAATGGAGAGCACTGGCTTTTTTAACTGACACCAACACTGCAATCCACAATCTGCTGAGAAGCATGTCCTTTGCCTTAGTCGTCTGAAAGTACACAAAGAACTGGAACAGCACTTGCAGGTGTGCCTTGTGAAGACACCTCTTCTTGTCTTTTGGTAAATTAATTTAGAGCCAAGAATAATGGCAGAGATCTGGACAACATATTAACTCTTTAGTCAATCTCCTGTGCTGATGGCTCTGTGGTTTCACACTACATCTTTATCCCAAGTGTGTAACCTTCCTTTGTTTTCCCAACAGTTACTGTCTCATAGCTTTTGTACCACCTAATACACTGTACCTGAGAGAGATGATGACCATCAAATTTAAATATCACCCTACTTATGAATAGGAGAGCTGATTGAACAAACAACTTAGGAACTGTAATGAGATACTGTTACACTCCTTACAATAATGACTTCTATAAACAGCAGAGCATAGTGGCACCTTTTAATTTGGAACATTCAAACGCAAACGGTTTCCTTTCTGCTACAGATAACTTATCAGTAGTGGTACTCCCAATTCCAGGTACACTACCAGGCAAAGCAACCATGATGGGGCAATTCTGCATTGATTTGTAGCTCCCACTGCAATGTTTTAATACCCAATGCACTTAGAAATCAAAATGCATGGCAACTGTTTAAAGCTTTCAATTTAAACAGCAAAGTCAGGAAGTGGAGAAACACAAGAACATCTGACCTCAGTGCTGAGGTACCTGTTCTAAGAAATGCACATTTTAACTCCATCACACAATTAACTCTGGTCTAGTCAGTTAAATCAGGGTCAAATTCATAGGTTGTTTAGACCAAAATACTTCCACTGATTATACTGGTGCTTTATGGGTGCCTGTATTCCAGGCAAGTGCATTACCTGCAAGGCTGATTCACTAAAGACTAAAGGATTGCCCAGGGAGGTGGTGGAATCCCCATCCCTGGAGGTGTTTAAGAGTAGGGTCGATATAGCGCTGGGTGATATGGTGTAGATGGGAACTGGCAGTGCTAGGTTAATGGTTGGACTAGATGATCTTCAGGGTCCTTTCCAACCTAGTTGATTCTGTGATTCTGTGATTCTGTGAACAATTAGTGAATTTTTTTCACAAATTGTAAACTGAAGCCGTAACACAAACATACTTTAGCTCCAAGTAGGCACACAGGAGTCCAGCCTGGCTCAGAGAGGTCAGCAGGACCTTTGGTACTGGCTGCCCTGTTGCTGCTAAGGCAGGCGAGAGTACAGAAAATTAAATAAAGAGAATTACCTTTCTTGCGCAGAAGAACACTGGCATGTTTCCGTCCGTTTCTGTTTTCCACATGACACGTATAGTTAGCCAGGTCTGCCTCCTCTACAGCATCAAAGATCAATGTCAATTCAACTTCTTTTTCTCCAAGATGTTCTCTGAGGAGTCTGAAAGGAAGGATACAGTCTTTGCTTAACTGAATTAATACGGGTGGAAGATTCCCAAAAGAACCGTGATTTCTCAGCACAAGATACATGGTGTTCCTGGCCTCCTTCACTCCTGGAGAAAGACTTGGACACTTGAGTTGCCTGAGACAGACTTCACAGAGGCATCTTTCATGGCAACCAAAAGCCTTTTTCTCCCTCATGTCTGTAGCAAGGAGCTGAATCAAGTGCAGGAAGAGTGGCTACAAGTGCAATGGTTGCATGTGGCTTGTTCACCTCCACTTCACCAGAATGAAATGCTAAAACAGTGTTTCTTTTAAAAGAAGCAATAAATACTCACTTTCCAGAGAAGGAAATATGCACTACTAAGCCATCACTGAGCAAATTATAAGGCAGTATTTTAAAGGCTGGGTATTGTGATACATTTTAATGCAGTCTGGAAAACCAGTGAAAGGAGCTGTGCTACTCTGGAATTTTCCTCTATTTTCTGGGGCTAGATCCCAATTTTAAAAGGGAACAGTGTCAAGAACAAGAGCTCTCTGCTCCTTTGAGAGGACAGAGGAGACATGCAAAATGCCCACAAAGGGAATAGAAAGTTCTAACAGACTTTCAGGCCAGAGGTACAGTCTCTTCATGTCATTGTTCTAATGTGAACATTAAAAAGAATGCAAAGTAAATGCAAGTGTTTTCTGATGCTGACATTAAGTCTAAAAATACAATGCCCTATTCTCTCAAAAGGCTTTTTATCAGTTGCTTAAGAAAAAGTTACTGGTCCTTTGAACAAGGAAATGTAACATCAAGTAAAATCTACCAGATTAATTTAATCCTGTTAGCGTACTGCTGCATAATTTGCAAGAGGGGAAACATAAAATGTGTGATGCCCTCACAGTTGCCTGTGAACTCACCATTGCACATAGTACTTCAGTGAATCTTTTCTCTGAAAAGATAGTGTACGCCATTAAGAAGTAAAGGTATAAATGAGATCCAGGTTCACCAAAAAAGAAATATTTTCTCCAGAGACTAAAGGGAGGCAATTGGGCACAAAGTAATTAATCAGAGTGGTGTTTGTGCTGGATGGAAACTGCTTCTGGAGAGCTTAAAATTTTTCAACAGCAACAAGCCCAAAACTTCTCTACTATAAACCAAAGTTGTTTGGGGGTTTGCAATGTGCACACACATTTTCTTATGTACATTATTTCATATAACATGGAACGTCAAATCTGAAAAAAATCAGAAGCAAAGTATGAGGGCATTAGACTAGACAATCAAAAATGCAAAGCTGACCGCTATAAACCACGTTTACAGTAAGATTTCATACAGAACATAGTCTTTAAAGGCTTGTGTGACCTGACAGAACTCAGAAGACGTACCACAGCATCCACAACAATTCAGCCTCTTTCACTATGGCTGTGTAACTTGCAAAAGAGGAAGTGGAAAAACATTAGTTTATGGACATGTATGTTGCATTTGGAAATTTTGATTGAAACTTCTTTGCAAATTCACTCTCATTTGTTGTGTATTTTTTCAGTTTTTATAATTTCGGCCCTGAGTCAAAGTGCTGAAAACAACGCAAGAAAGGTTGAATTTGCATCATTTCTGTCCAGAAAAGAAACCTCCCAAGACAGCCTGATCTGTTTGCAGACTCAAATCAGTCTAAACCATTAGGGTCAGATAAATTAATTCTCATTTACCTATCAATATTCCATATGTACATATAGTGAAATATTTTAAACTCAGGGTAGTCTTTCTTTATCAGTAAACAATATGCTCCACAAATTTTGGCCTACAAATCATGCTGTAAGGAACAAATAAAACACTAACACAAAAGATACCTGGGACACTGATCTGGAGCATTCAGTGCATGTTGAGATTGTCTTGTATTTATTATAATCAGAATATTTTACACAGAAAAAAATGAAGACAGATTAGAATTAAGATAAAAGATTCCGTATCTATTTAAAACAAAACAATTGACCCTTAACCTACATTTAAATAATATATGAATAGCTAAAAAGGAGCTTTCATAAAAAAGAATACGCATTTAGACTGAGAATTTTTTTCCACTTATTTTCATGCTAATTTCAATCTTGAGGAAGAGAACTCTTTAGAACGGGATCTATCATGAAAATGCTGACAAACACTTAAGCATTATGCTGGTAGCAAAGTGTAGAAAGCTCTTAAACTTTTCATTCTTGCTTGATTTTTTTTTTTCTTTTAACCAGTACTCTACAGCTAATGATTCATTACTGCCACAGAAATACACAGTTGGTCACCTATATATTTTAATGTATGTGCAGCCTTTGATTGATTGCATTTTGAGGTTGGTTCAGAGAACATTGAGCACAATATTTTGGGTTAGAAAAGGAATACTGTATCAACGGGTAAGAACTTAAAGCTGCAACAGTGTTTGGCTGCATACCCAGAAGATGAAGCTCTGTCCCTATCTGAGTTGTGGGAAACTGCCAGCAACACTGCCAACACATGCCAGCTCCCACAAGTTGAGAAAATAATAGCTCTTTTTTCTGGTTTGATGAACAAATTGTAAGAGTAATTACACCATTTAATACATAGGTAAATCAATGGTGCTTGACAACTCACAACAAACACGATGGATGGAGAGAGAGAAAAGATGGGTGAAGTAAAAAAAATACCCAGTGCTTTCTTTTTGTTCAAGTTGAAGCATTTTATTTGATCTGAAACAAAACATTTTGTCTACTGATTATTTTTCAGTTAAGAAAATGTGATTTAAAACCAAAAATGTGATTTCAGAATACAACTGTTTTCTTTCAGAAAAATCCAATGTTTCGGATTTTTTGAATCTTTTGTCATATTTTCCCAATGCACTTATGCACTAAGTTGAATCTGAAGTTAAAATACTTTTCCTTTGAAGCTACATTTTCCTAAAATTTTCAGGCTTTGTATGATCACAGATGTAAAGGCCATAAGAAAGCTTCACCTGGGTCTCTTTGCAAGACCAAGGCATTAATTCCAAACCTTTACTAACTTGCATGCAAGTTATGACTTACCAAAAAGGAGACTTTTATTCTCTATATAGCTGAGGATCTGGATTGTGAACAGGGATATGAACTCTAGTCCCTTCTTTCTAGACCTTAACGACAGTCTGTAGATGAAAGGACAGATCTGTGTGTACATAAGTACCTCTCCAAAGAAAAGTAGTTCAACTAACAACACGGCACAGAGATCTTCCCTCTCACTTTCGTGCATCATGTTTCGCATTCTCTGCCCAAAAATTGTCTACTTGAATAGCATAAGCTTTTCAGGAGAGGGCTGTCATTTCCATACTTGTCTGCAAATTACCGAGCACATTAGCCAGGCAGTGATGGGAATTCTGCCTCCCTCTCTCAGCATCCCCTCCCAACAGAATACAACATCCTCATCTTGTCTGTGTGTTTTGCAACCATCAGTTGACTTCTGTGGGTGAAAAAGCAGAATGTTAAATTAATCAGCAGGAAGAAATAAGGCTGCAGTTCAAAATGTCTCCTTTCTCTTCTTTTCATGCCTCCAGAATGAGTTAAACTATTTCCACTTTAAAAATGGAGAAGAAAGGGGGAAAAAAGGACAAACATGCTCTACAAGTTGAGCATTATGAGGCACCTGCAAACTGTTCTGCAGTGTTGCCTGAAGAAGAAAAAGAAGCAACTCACAGGTGGCTGGGAGAGTAAGATATATGCCTGAAAAATACTTCTTTGCCATGGCAGAGAGACAGTGTCAAAATTTGCTGTGGGCTCCTTTGATAATCAGCTACAACTGACAACTCTGCAGGCAGGCTTAAAGACACTGATTCCTTCTTTAATAGCCCTGGTTCAGTTTGCATGACATTTTTATTACCGCTGTGAAAAACCCACCTGGCAAGCAAAGTCTCTTTCTCCTTTTTCCCCTATGCATGTCTAACATTTGGGGATCTTAATTTGAGGGAAGGCAAGGAGGCAGGTTAGAGAGGGGGTCATCGCCTCTGAGTCCTGCAATGCTGATTAGTTACTTTTTATTATGACAAGGTCTAATAAATAATGAGAAACCCACAGCTACACATATATTAGTCATGGTGAAGTCTGCTTACCAAAAAAGCAGCTCCACGGGTTTGATTTTAACAGAAATGCTCAAGTCATGTGCATCCTTATTTCAGCGCTTTCATAACAGCGCACTAATTGACTGGTAACTATGCATGCTAGAGGATGCAAACTAGGAATGGCTGTTTTGTACTCCCACACTGCATTGATCTGCAACCTGAGCTCTCATCATATACAGCAAATCCAGTGACACAATGGATGGGTACAGTTCAGGGTAAGGACAGCACCAAAAATTCAGAGTGCTACTAAATTTGTGAACTAATTCAAGAGACGGGATGCAGAGTCAAAACATTTGATATTTTCCAGAGGAACAACCCATGGAGTATCTTGGCCTGGCTGTAACAATTCCCAATTACTTGTTAGTTCCTCAACATTAACAGAAACGTGCTGATAATATCACACAGAAGCAAACTGATGGGAAAAGCATCTAACCAGCAAGTTCACCGTGGCTCATCAAATTTGAAACGTACATGACATTTTTTGAAATACATCAATAAATATGACTGGGTGGAAGATGCAGGATGACTCAGGGCACTGATAGAACAGTTAGTGCTGCTTAGTTTCCCTGAAGCAGCATACCTGTAATGGGACATATAAACAAGAGCTGTTACTGTGAAAAAAAATTTGCAAAAAGTTACTACTGCAGTTGTCATAGCTACTTCTAAATGAAATAAGGGACGGACTGTGGCACTGCTGGTAATGATGCAGGAGGTTTTGGTAAATGCTGGCTGTGATGCACAGGAGGTTAGGTACGTGGTAAGTAGCTTTGCTGAAGAGAAGATTCACTGAATTGTGATGAGTCTGTAAACTGAGTCAAAGCATTTTAATAGAGTGAGAAAAGGGAGTTGTTACAAAACTAATTTGAAATGCGAATGTGTAGATGACACAATGAAGGACAAATACGGCTTTTTCAAACTCAATTTTACTAACATTTGCACATAGAGGAAAAGTTTTCAACTGTGCTAGAGCTGGAGAGCTCTTTAAATAAAAACCTCAAATTGTCCTTCTGATGCAGAAGAACATGACCAAAATGACTCTGTTCATCTATATACCCCAGAGAGGACACAATGTCGTTAAATGCTGATTACTTGCAATGGCAGAAGTTTCCAATAATTGTATTTTGTGGTCAGAAGCCCAAAAGAGGCTTGTACACTTAAGGCCATTCTGGCAATATATGATAAATTTAATCTGTATGCAATTAAAGTGCAATGTTAGGTCAGTTATTTTAGTATCTCTTAATAACTAGTGGCTAAATGGCTGAACTTCGAATTATTGATCAAGTAATAAAGCAAAGGAATCTCTCTCTCTCTGCCTGCTCTCCAAAATCACTTTTACAAGAAACAAACAACTCAGAAATTAGACCAAAAAAATGTGCAGTGGAAGGTGCAAAGACCTTGGCTTTCTTTGTAATCTACATTCATCGTGTCTATAGCAGCTGGGACCACCTTGTCTGTAGTATATCCACATATAACCTCAAAGAGCTATTAATCAGGTAAGTATTAAACAAGGAAGACAAGAGGATGCTATTAGGTGCAAATTCCATGAAAGTTCATGGGGTTACAAGTGTTTGTTTTCCTTACAACTGGTACAGCAGATGATAACCAGCACCTGCAACAAGCCAAGCACAAGTTGGATATTGGACATCCTCACACAGTGACTTCCTTCTCTCCCTTAAGTGTTAAGCCTGGAGGAACAAACGCTGCTCTTTGAAAGCCCTGGTTAAGGCATACTGAGAGCTGTATCACAGGCAGACAACATGTTCAGTAGAAGAGAAAAAGTATGGTGACTTTGACAGGAGACCATTCATCTTTAAGATTAACACTGATGCTGAAATGAATGTCATCTTGTCAAGGACTGCCCCAAGGGGCAGTTGCACTGGACAGCATCATTTCCATGCAGGGCTAAAATCAACCCCCAGAACACACAAGAGATGCTTCAGCTACCAGCAGGGGAATTTGATAACAGATTTTCAGGCACATAGATAGCTACTATGTCTTTAGAGTTTATTCGCTAGAAAGGAGAGGGAGCAACTCACACTGCCCTGGTTCCAAGTCATTCATCACTCTTTAGACAGAAAACTATTTCCGCTTCCAATTAAAAACCTGTTTAAAAAAACCCAACAGGTTTTTGGGACATACCATGTTTTAACAGTAAATACTCCACAAAGTACCTGACTTCGCCTTCTCTAATGTGACCTTCTAATTCTTCTATGAATTTTTCCCCTTTCATCCAGTAGATCATGGGGCCTGATTCTCCACTGAATCCAAAGAAAGCTTTGCAGGCCACAGTCAGTGGGTTTCCTGAGGACAAGAAGAAAAAAGGGGGTTAGACACTTTGTCATGGCTACTAGTGAGAGAATGATTATGAGAAATCTCAGTATTTCAGATAAACCTCTCCATTTAAAATTGGAAAAAAAAAAAGTAGGAACAACTATAAAACATAGGAAAAAGGGTGATGTTGATTTGAATCTACAGGAAATATCTGTGACATGAAACTCTGAGGTTATCCATCATTTCATTTTTTCCAGATACTACATGAACAATGAGAAGGTATGGAAATGGTGGCAACAAAAGGTGATGTCAGATTGGTTGTTAAAAAGAAAGAGATGCCTTCTTTGTCAGACTTCTGGGATTTCTACCAGGACTGGGGAGTGTGCCCTAAGAGGCAGGTAAATCACTGAACTTGCTCTCTGCTGCCTATCCATATTCTATGATTCTATGATCCACCTGTAAAAAAGACACAGTAATATTTTCTTGCTCACTTAGATAGAAATCAAATGTTAATGAAGTCTTGGTAAGCTTTCAGAGAGCTTTTAAATATTCCCGAGTAATACACGATGCCAGTGAGCATCAACAACACTCATGTTACTGTCAACAGGCTTTTGGCAAAGGACCCAACTTCAAAGCATTTGTCAAGCAATAGAGTGAAGAACTTTCCCTTTCTGCTCTGCAAAAATACTTCCAGAAGAAAGAAAATAAAACTTGGAAACTAATCAGATTTCTTTTCTCTCCAAGAATTCAGCATTTAGATGGGTTTTTGTTTGGCTACAGCTTTAGCTGTACTAGCTAGTCCAGGACTGTGCTTACACTGCCAGGCCAGATGGTCGTCTGCCTGCAGAAGACAAAAAAAAAGAACAAAAAACCCCCAAATAAGCCAGAAAATTCAGGAGAACCATGCCCATTCCCTTAGTATGCAAATACAGCTGCTGCACCCACTTCTCTTTGCCTATTTTACCCAGCATAGGTGGCCCAGGTTATAAAGCAGCTGTAGAGTCACCAACTTACATGGGAGTGTCATTCAGTGTCAGTGGAGACTCCTGCTGAATCTTCCAGGACTTGGATCAAGCATGGGAAGTCCAAATAATGCATTTTACTATATTTGGAAGAAATGTTTCATTATGTCAGCCATTCTCAGAGCCAGCAGGAGACTCTCTTGATGCTGAAATAGAACAGGCCTACACTTTTCGAAAAGGGCTAGTCATTTGGAGCACATCACTTGGTTGAGCATGGGCTAACAGTTTCATATGATTGACTTACTGTGCCTTAATCAGTTACCTCTTGTCTGCTCAGCAGTGATAACTCGCTGTGTGCATACTCAGAGCATATCAGAGCTGTGTGTTAAAGTATCTTTGCCTAAACCCCCACAGAGCTGTTCCAAGTCAACCACTTGCACTTGTCTAACCATTATTTCAGTGCCCAATTTAAGACATGTCAAAAGAGTCTGATTAGTCAGGAAGTGCAGCACTCCCAGTCACTGAAAATCAGCCGCCTTTAAATTGTTTCCAAGTCAAGATCCAAAATTACAAGTCCTTTTGAAACATTAGGATACAGCAAGAAAAGATTTAAAGACTGCACTTCAGTCTGTTTCTCAAATAGCAAAAGACAAAAATGGAAAATGTTTATCCTGAAAATGTTTTACAGAATCTTTCACTATCCCCATATTCATTATGAACTCTGGTACCACAGTTGGCCACTGAACACATGCTGATGATGACAGATTATATACAACCAGCTCAAACATCCAAAATATAAGAAGGGGTAGATATTCACAGTTACTTGTATATCCCACAACATTAACCACCATCATAAGAAAGTTCCAAACTTCATTAACTAATGAAGAGTCAGACATTTAATTCCACTACAAGACAATATCAGAGCAGTCTGTTTCCTTCCACTCCTAACCTGTTCACCCAGTCCTGCGAGATGCTGCATGCCCTCCATGGGTGGAGGGGAGAATTGGAGCCTCTAGCTATATCCTTCTCACATTTTCCTAACACGTGGAATGCCTGTGTGGCATGAGGCCTTTTGTGCCACTTGTCTCACAGTCATGATATGCATCTATTTAAATACCACTTAGTGATTCCTAGCATGTGGCTGCTCAGTCCATGTTGATTTTAATGGAAAATGCTTGATTTTAATGGAAAAGGACAACTGTAGCAATGTGAAAAAGAAAAGGGCTAGACATGGCCTATCAGTACTGACAGTATATGCCTGTTCCTTGGCACACTATGCTGGGCATTAAGCGTTACAGGCGAAATATATTACAGGCTGTGCTTTTCCTCAAACCAGCAGATTTTTACTTAAAAACCAAAACCCTGAAGAAATGAAAATATTCCAAGGTGAGTCTAAGATTTCTATACATGTAGAGTAAATATCCTGAGGTAATATGTCTGGTCTGAAGAAATAAGAAGTTTTCTATACAAATAGGAACACCTGAAAAAAACTAGCTGTGCGTACACAGCTTCTGTAATAAACAAACCCAATATAAAGCATCAGTAGTCTTTCCTGTGACAGCCTGCACACTCTGAACATGCTCAGGCAGACATATTTCCCAGGGAAAACCAGCAGAATAAACTAATACCATCTATGGCAAACTTTAGAATTAATTAGTATTTTCAGCTCAAAGTCTGGGACTGGCCACACCTGAAAAAACCCATGGTCCATCTCATCTGCAAATCCATCACTGCTCAGAGGGAGGTATAAGCAACTGTTTCTCAGTTTTTATCTCAGCAGCAGAATGATGCATGTCTGGGTTGAGCTGATCTGTCCTGGGGTGGAAAGAGCTTGGGACCTGATGACACCTCAAGGTCCCATCCAAACCCAAACTCTCACACACTGTTCTACTCCTCAAGCCGGTACAGACATCTCGGCCTTCTGTAGCTCTCTGCAGCAGCTTCTGGTTTATAACCCTCATCACTCCTTTGTGACTCTGGAAGCAGGACAAGGTCAGAAAAAGGAACATTGGCTCTTCCTTGCAGAAATACTTTACCTCCTCAAATAAGCCTCCATAAGGAAAGGAAGGGAGGTTTCCCCTCTCCTGGTATATTAAGACACAGCTGGCCACAGCAGCAACCTGTTCCTACTGGTTTTCAGGGAACAACAACCAATTCCCATCCAGAAAAGAACATGGCACATCTCACTGCATTTCCCCCCAAGTTCTGAGATCCTAAAACTGCAGCTGAATTCTCAGGTTCTGAAATGTACCCTTGAATATGGGGAGAAACAGGCACTAAGCATGGAAAATGCCCTTTGCAGGTTCTGATTTTGGGGCTGGCTTCATGCCATGCGGTATCACACTGAGTCACAGTTCCAGGCAGAAGGAACTAACAGGCAGTTTTTAACTCCAACCCATCTTGTGCAAGGCGCAAACTTTTGCATATCATTACTGCTATTCTGCATGACACTAAGGAGTTCCACTACTAACTGTTCTTAAGAAAAATTCCCCTTGCATCATTTAATTAACATCAAAGTTCCTAGAACAAATGGTATCCCAAAAGTTTTCAATTTATAAATGGTTTGTTTAAATCAGATAGACATTTCAGTTGCAATTTTAACTAATAATTTGCCGAGAAACAGAAAATTATTAGTGAGATTTCTAATGAATCCGTGCTTAAGAGAATGTTTTAAGAAACAAGGGAAGAAAGTAGAAAAGCCTGCTTGTAGACATCACTGAGTCTCGTACTGTGCTGGGGTCACCTTCTTACGGTAAAGCCTCAGGTTCCAGAAGTCTCTGCTTTAGCTTTTTGTCCCTACTCTGTCAATCAGGCAGGCTCACTGCAAACTCCCAGCTGGTAAGGCACAACTGCTGGCGATAGGAATGACTTCTACTGCTAAATCGTATTGTACATTTTTCACCTGACTGTTTTCACAACAAATCTGTACGAACTCTACCATACATTTTAGCAACTTTTTTCTGAAAATGAGAATTCCACAGAAATGCAGTTATTCAAGAAAAATAGCTGCCTGATGGCGGTAGAAATACTGGCTAAGGATGGAAAAAGGGTCTCTGAAAAAATTCAGCCAGGCATGATTCTGAATATGCTTACTGCAGGCCCAACATGCTTTGAAAGAGAATGACAAATCCTGCATTACAGTCTCTCTCGAATGAGGCATGCTCCAAGCATCAAGTAAATTAACCTTAAAATACCTAAAAGTTGTTCAGTCTTTTAAAATCTTAAATGCCAAGGCTAGATGACTGACCAGCACAGAAGACAAAAGCTGTTCACAGATCATAAGATCTGGCTTACACCAAGACATTTTCTCAGGGAATTTTTTTAAAAATGCAGATTGATTATTTGTTCTTTTTCACTTGTTTTACACAAGTGGGTGTATTCTGTGACTTATTTGCAAGCATCCACTCAAGGGCGCAACACAGAGTCTATATTCTCTGATGTCCACATACTGCTGGTGCTCTGTTCTTCCAGCAAATCAGGCTTTCACTCAGAGAGCAAATCATCCCAGAGCAACCCCATCAAACAGCCATAGTCGTCTCTGAATCCTTGGGTTCTTCTTTTTTTTTCCTATGGCTTGAAACATTACTGTTTCTTCCAGTTCTTTCACATTTTTGTGCCAGATACAACACCACTCTCAACGAGCCTGAACTGAAGCAGGTGATCCTTCCAAGCTAGCTGCAGAACTGACTGAAAGTGCCAAAGACCACCTCCTTTTGCACCAAGCAACATCAAAAGTCAATCCTGCACACATTGCTAGCTGGATTTACATCTTCAGCTCCACCTGGGTGTTAATACCATTGACTGTAATATAATTGCTTTTATCTATTTCAGGGCTGGATGCTGTATACACATAGAAGGGAAGACAAGTACACTGCTGCCACCAAAAAATCATTCCATCACTCCAAGTCTCTCTTATTGATGCGTATGCATCATGTAGCTCCTCTCTGATAATGGTGCCTGTGCCTCTTTCCCTCTAAGTCTAACAGAGAGAAGTGTTTGCAAAGGAGCAGCTTCCCACTCTTGACACATGCAGATGTTATGCAGGCACTTCACGGGCTTTGTTTCTTCAGTTTGCTGAGACAGAGGATAAGAAAGGCAGGTTACTTATCACATCTCAATAAACGTATTCTACAGGCTGTCTGCAGAATCGAATCTGACTTTCCAGGCTGTGAGGTTTGCAAGGCAAATCACCATGTCACTGACAAGAATATTATTGTTCTAATGTGCTTTACAAGTGCTAGAAACTGGCTAAAGTGCAGCAGAGTGATTTAAATTCCCCTGGCAAGGCAGGCTGGATTGTATACAACTGTCAAGTAAAGAACACGTTTCCTTTTCCTTCAGAAGGACATCCTGGATAAGAAGATATGGGAGACAGAGCTTATGCCTGCAATTTATCCACAAAACAAATGCCAGGGGCAACACAGACCTTGACTCATGAAAAACAATCTCTGTGTGTGGTGGCTTCTATCTAGTTTGCAGAGAATGTCGATTTTCTCCAAGTCCCTTACAAGGACATCCTCTTAGCTGTTCTCCTATGCTCAGCAATAACAGGCAGAGAACCCAGAAGCACACCGAGGGTGTGCAGCCCAAGCCAAACCATGCGTTTGGCTCAGCTGGCTGATGCTGAAGGTTGGGCTGAGCTGCTGCTGGGGATGTGAGGATGGCAACAGTAACAAATGGTGCCCACTCGAGGCCAGTCTTGCAGCCTGAGAGCCAAGTCCTGCGGCTGAACTGCTGAGCCCTAGACCTCTGCCTAGGGCTCACCCGCAATGGGATGACCTCCTAAAGAAGTCAGGAGGCATTTGGCAGAGGCAGCTGAGGACATGCTTGGGTTTTGCTCATGTCACCCAGCACAGCTGATCACCTGTGTTTCCCAGTCCCCTCTCAGCACAGATGTGAGACTGCAGTACTACTTCACGGCATCAGGGTCTTCAGCATCTGTTCCTATAACCTGCTAAGGTGGCACTGCAGTTCTTCACAGATACACCCACTACTGCATTTAGACGAAGCTACAAAACTCACAAAAACCTAGATACATTATTACCTCCCTCCTTTATTTTTCCCTAGCCATTTCCCAGCATTACTTGATCAAAGGTTCCATGTTTTGTTTAGTACAACAAGATTTATAAAGTCAGTGCTAATTACTCTACCTGGGCTTCCTTCTCCTCTTTTACTTGGCTATTCTACAGAATACAAGCCTAGCTATGTGCTAAACCTGTTTAGGTAGAAGTCTCACTGAGTCATTAGTTTAAGTATTATTGGATTCAGTGAAAATAAAACATACTTAAACCAAATTATTTTCTCTGCCCCCCCCCCCCCCCCCCAATATTACAGAAAATCCTATAATGCTTCAAAACGCTATTCCAGCAGCCAGTAGATTCAAGACTGGATATAATCCTTCCAAACATCTGCATAATTAAAACCAGGAATTGATAAACTAAAAGCATTTTAAATAAAATTAAGAAACCTGCTTTGAGTAGTGATAATAATTGTTTTAATAAGAAAAATTTATAGTGAAATCAAACCTAACTAGCCTCCAGACATTTCAAATCAGTTTAAGAGCATTTAAAAACTCACACATATGTGTGTGTATATATATATATTTTACTAGATTGTTTTAGTCTCCAAGTTTCTACAAAGAAACAGACTAAAGGAGGTGCTTTTCCCCTAAGCAAGGCCCTGTGCTATGAACAGCATATGCTAGCCGCTAAAGTAATATTCTGCTAGGTGTATTGATATGTAGGAAAAATAAATGGCAGCGGTACATGACATACATTAAGTTGGCTCTTCACTCATGTAAGAACTTTTTGACTAAGGCGAGTCTTTGGCAATAAGAAAAAGCCCAGTAAAAACTTTGACAAGAAAAATAAGATCTTTAGGTCTTATTTTGTTTTCTGTACTTTATGATCTTAACTCCAACTCTCTTTCTTGTTCTGCTCTTATTTCTTATGCCCTGAGACATCACAAAACACACGGCCATGAGATATTTGTGCTTTTCTGTCTCACTCAAGTAAGCAAATGACATATATTAAAAGTAGCATAAAAATAACACTAACAGCAAGCAGCAAAACCCCAAATGTGAAACAAAGCAACTAAGCCTCTACACAGTTTGTTGCCAAGAACACAAGTCAATGCACTTGCTGTCATTCCATACAGCCCCAACCATTTCTAATTTAAGCAACACAATCATGACCCACTACAAGTGCTGCTTGTAGGCTTGGCTATTGACCATAGCTCTCAAAAAAAGAGAAAACCAAAACTAAAATACACACAAGGCTGAAATGTTGCTGATAAAAATTTATCATATGTTCCAAAAATGAATCAATCAAGGCAAAATCTCCTAGAGCAACTTTCTTCCAAAAACACACCCAGAAAAACATCCCAACTCCTGCCCCCTTCCATACCCCACTGCCAAAGTAAACCTCACCTAAAGCCTGTAAAATCCTTTATCCAATTTTCAGAACTGCCTTGGCATCAGAATTTGAAGTCTTAGTCACTGAGCACTCAGGTGTAACTGAAAGTCAAGGATTTTAGCTTTTCAGTTATTCACCTACAATGAAGACAGATGCTTAGTGGGATTTCCAGAAGCAGCTTGACAGCTGCCTTGTGCTGACTTTAACTTGTGCTTAATGCCGTGGTCCTTCTGAAAATCTCATTTCTGTGCATTTTGAGGCACAGAAATATTATTTAAGAGAAATGCCCTGTAGGTACTTAAAAAACATCCCCTTGGTAGTGGGGTTCCAAGGGCTGGGGCAGCCCAATGGCAACAGAGCGGTGACATCCAGACTAAGCAGGGAGTGAGATGGAACAAATCATCTCACCAGGGCCAGGGTGTGGGTACGGCCCCGTGCTGTCACAGCAATCATTTCTCTCTATTCTGATATTGCTTTTTAGCATGGCCAAAATAGATGGCAACACACAGGTGTGTTGCTCTGAGAGAAGAGCAGGAAGGGAAAAATTATTCAGAGGGACACTTACTTTCTTAGATCACTGTCCCATGGTGAGAAGGGCAAGCAGCCAACTGTTTGTCTGAGCTACAAAGAGATGGACCACGAAGAGATGCTTCTGTCTCCTCCCAGCAATCTGCTGGCACAAGGGGAAGGGAGGAACCCATCCTACACATTGCTGCTTCTTGCCAGCTTCAGGACTTTCCAACTCTCCAACTTTCCCCTGCATAAAATTTTCTATCAACATTCATGTCTTACATTTCAGTTTCCTGATCAAGTACATCTTGATCTTTATTCTCAGAAGAGAAAAAGGATGAAATCCAGCATCTCTTTCTACAGAGTAAGCTGGCTCCATGGGAAGAAAGTGCATGGAGGGACCAACCTAACCAAGATCTGCTACCATCTGTGAGGCCAAATTCTGAACCTTACTCACACGAGTACATAATGGGTATCCAGTCGTATTTCCTAGCGAGTTCCCATTTAGTACGCAGCGGGTACATTCAGGGCTGCTAAGGAAAACAGCTGCGGGCTTCAACAGACTGAAGAAATTATGCTAAACCTCTTCCAACTTCTGTGTTGATTTTTAAACAAATGATAGAACTTCTTAAGACAATGACCATAGAATGGATAATTCGCCTTCATTTAGACAGGACAAAGCAAATGTGAGCTTATGCTTCATGCTATGGATGTCCTGCCCTATAAACAAGGTGAGACTCTTTGAAATAAATGTATGGTTGAATCCAAGAAGTCAAACTGGGGTATTTTCATACTCAGTTTCTGACTGTTCACTCAACCCCTGCTTAGATTTTGGCTAAGGCCTGATGTATGCTGGGAGCAGCGCCATTAGGTCAAAGCAAGAGCACCACATAGGCAGGACAGGTGGCCAGACAGAGCTAAAGATGCACCATTATCACCTGCAAGTTGCTGTCTCCAGCAGCCAGCATCTTTTGTTTGGCAGTTTCATCAGAATCCACTAATTTATGGAAATGGTATAGACCCAACCTCCAAGCTGGAGGGTATAAAATATCAGTTTACACAAAAAGCTTTTGGAGAGGATGCAAGAGCAGCTGGACTGCTGAGGCTTTCATGCTTCCTGGTGTGATACAGGGGACACCCAGAACTTGACGGAGGCGGAAGGATAAGCACTCTCGCTGTCGGCTAGGTAACTAATTCTTTTGCTCATAGGTGCATGACATTAAGAGTTATGGGTTATAAGTTCTGAAACCTTGCGACTTGAATGGTGAATAAGTGAATTTACATCATAGACTAGTCTGGGCAAAAGAGGATTGAGCCTCTGTCATGTTTGTTTATTACATTTCTGAATTAGCTCATGAATAAAGTTTAAATCACAGAGTACATTGTCCTGTAAATTTGAAAGATCCGAATGGACAGTTTTGTACAAAGATGTTAATGAAAAACCTAATTCTCCCTGAAGAGCTTGCTGATATCTCCATAGTGCCCTGCAGCAGGCATATAGGGCCAGCAATGTTAGTGTGGTTAACAAGGTCCAGAATATTACCTTGATGCACGTAATTTGATGTTACCTAAGTCCTTTCCTCTATCTGCTGCCATGCTCCTGACACAGTGCAGGAGAACAGGGTGTGAGCCTGAAGAAAAGGGGCCAGACACAAGAGGCAGTAACTGCTGCAACCTTCTTATTTCTCCAGGTTTCCTAGCCTTCCTAAAATAAATCACGGTGCTGGGTGCTGGTCAGGGGGATGAAGAGACAGATGTCAATCACCTCTGATAATGAATGTAACCACAACTGTCATCTCACTTGGCCTCAGTTACGCAGGTGGCCTCTCATCCACAGGGTGCAGGACTTGCCATGGCTCATGATAAAATGATGCAAGTTCACACTTCCCCTGCACAAAGGGACCAACAGGGACACAGCTACCAAGATCAGCTTGTACTCAAATGAGAGTCTGCAACTGATTGATGCACCTAAAACTCAGCAAATATTCAAATAGTTTGCTGAATAGGGAGAGGGTTCCTTGCTGATTAAATTTAAGCACGTATTTAAGTGCTATGCTGAGTAAGGGCAACAGTGATTTTTAAGTAAAGACTGTATCTACAAAAAAAGATTCAAAAAGAAAACAAGAGCCACAGAGAAACATTTTCTCCAAGCTAATTCCAGCAAATAATTCCCATTTATTACTTACTTAAATTTAGAGATAACATCCAGGGAGAGTAGGAATGTAAAACATAGTTCAATAAATACAACCTGTATTTTGCTTATTGAGTGAATCAATATTGTTCATCAGTTGTCCAATAAAGAGTTTACAGGGAAGTTTAATCTCTTCTAATTTGTCCAAATTAAAGGAAACTTTTTTATTTTCCCTTCTTATTGTTAAAAAGAAGTCATGATGAAAAAGAAAGCAAGTAACATTAAGGTGGATAGTATTTTTAAAAAAGTCAATCACACAGAAAACTCTCACTGTTTTATATAATTTTTTTCCCTCCTCAAAATCTTGGGTTAAGAATCTTTTAACCAAGATACAAGACCTAAAACAGGGACTTATACCCTGGATGCAAGAATTTAGGATGTAAGGGTCATAAGAAATTTTATAAATTCAGACAACTTTGCAGAGTTAGAACTACTCCTTCCTAAAGAGATACAGTGGCATCCCCTTGTGCTCAGCAATTTGAGCCATAATATATCAGTTCATGTAAATGAGACGTTGAAAATGACCTTGTTTTTTTTCTCTGACAGATGTAATTTACCGAAGTCAATAGACTAATTGCCCTAAACCTATTAGCAGTGAGGACTCAGATTTACCCTAAGCCTCTTGCCTTACATTCAGTTGATAGCACTCACATTAACCACAGATTAAATGTAATTTTAGTTGCACAGGAGTCTAATAATCTCAATTTTCCCTAGGTGAGTGCCAAACCATGAAGTCTGTAACTCAGAACTCCTAAATTTTGCCCCATCACTTTTTTTCCCCTGGGTCTTTACACACAGTGAAGGCACAACCCGTGGTTTCACCTTTCCCAAATCCACTTAATTCACCCTCATTCTCAATTCTACTGATTGACAATAATTAAAACCACTCCAAAAATCAAAAACCACTTCTCTGGACCAAGAAGAAACTCCTGCAAAGGGGAACTACCCTGTTCAAATTCACAATGATGATACATCACGTACTTGCATAAAAGAGTGGGAATTTCAAGGCTTAGGAGGGAAAACATCACAAAACTCCTCTGGGTAAACGGGAGGGAAAGACCTCTCTGCAAGGACTAACACTGGTCTTGTCCAGATGACAGCAGAGCACCCTTGAATGAGGGTTACATTGCCTTTGGCTTGCAGCATCAGGGGAGCAGGGGTCAGCTTTTGTGTTCCAGGTTTGAAAGGGGGCAACTGTCATCAGAGTAAGTTATAGATACAGACCTCTCCGGATGGTACCAGCTTTACCCTACTTGCCACCAGTATGGGATTCATCAAAGCCCACGTCTTGTGTGCCTGTGGGACTACACTGGGAAAGATGGGAGCATGGATTCACCCTAAGGCGGTCCCATTGCCTTGGGGACTTCCCAGGTGGCCACATCACCTGGCTGTGGATTTTCCACGCTAAGAAAAATGGCACAAACAGGTCACACTGTAAGAGGAAAGTGGGCTCAGAACAAGAGATCCTCAGACCTCAGTGTGATATGGGAAGAAAATGCAAGGATAAGAAACTAGATCTTCCGCCTTAAAATGAAAGGAAAGAAGGAATGTTTCTGCCAGACACAGATTGGTAATCAGTCAGCCACCTCCTTGGCAAGGAATTCAGCCTTGAAGTTCATCTGCAGGTTAAAACATTGTGCCCAAAAATTTGGGCAGAGACTCCATATAGCTAGAGAGGAACCTTTCTGAAAGAATAAAACACCCAAAACATAATAATAAATAAACAAAGGTCCTTCACCTCCACCTCCCACCCCCACCTCCTGGGGAGAGGGATGTCGTGTCTTCTCAAGACTTACAAGAAGATGTTACGAATTTGCATCTGAAATATATTGAGAAGAGGGAAGCTACATTGCCCTGCTGTAGAGAACTCTGTATGAACTCCTTACATTTGGGAGGGCTGCGCTATGAGTTAATTCAGACCAACCTCCTGAGAATTTAGTGTGAACCTCTGTGGTTGATCTTAAAAAAAACATTTGCTATTCTAAAATAAAGACAAATCAGGAAATCGGAGCCCTTCCTCTACCATCCGGGCAGGTCTGTCGGTCCTGTGACACACAGCAGGCAAAGCATGAGTGAGCTACTGTCTGGCCGAGGTAAGAGCTCAAGCTTGCCCTTTATTCCAGCATGCTGTGAGCAGCCGTGCAAGAGCACTCAGCACACAAAGCTGGCTCCCACAGAAGGCAACTTTGATTTCATACAGTCCTGAAGCCTCACAATACCCCCCATCATGTTTTGCCCACAGTGGCGTTTGGATGTAAGGCAGTATCTCAGGAGTTCAGAACAGGATCTTAAAAAACCCTCCTGAGAGAAAAGCTTTGCTCTTCTTTATTGTTTATCTCTTTTCTTAGCTGTGCTAGTTCTGCGAAGAAAATTAAGCTGCTCCCTGAAAGATCTAACGTGAAACCATGGCCACTTCAGTGTCAGGATTGTTTTTTCTAGTGCCAGAAACGTTTGTGCGGCCTTCACCTCTGAATTAACCAGAGAAGGTTACAGACTTGCTCTTCCTTCCCTTGGGAAAGCTCCTGCCACCATCCGAAATGAAGCAAGGACCCAGGTAATTGTGATCATCTGGAAGTGTGATAGTCTAATCACTCACAGATGTGCAGGAGCAAGACCAAAGGACTGGCCTTTAGAGATTGTGCATCTGCTACCTCGCAGAGCACTAAATAAACCTGTGCCTGCAGCTCATAACAGGCTGAGACACACGGTTGGCCCCAAAGTCTTGTGAATGTTTCTTTTAAGGATATTCAGAGGGATGCTGCGTATGTTCTTGAAAGCTCATGTAGCAATACAAAATAGAGACAAATACAACAGAAAAAAACCTGCTGTAGTCCAGAATAGATTTTCAAATTCAGAAAAGCCACTACTGATCCATGCACAGGGCAACAGCAACATGGCAGCGCTTCGCTGATATTTCCTGCTCCAACACTCAGAGGAATACTGTCAGAGGGTACCCAGCCCTGGGTGAGACAAGAGTTGTTAACCGCCCTGAGGGGGCCGTTGCATTTTGAAGTCAGAGGGGTTTTTCTCTAGGTCTTTTCCTGCTGACTCTGCTGAGTATTAAGAGACAGAAAAGGCCAGGTAAAATTTTCCCTCTGTTTGGATAATTATCTTCTGTGCTAACTTGTTGAGAACCAATGTGTCTGAACTAATTTCCTTAGTTTCTCTGTCAAAACCATGATTATTTCCTTAGCTGATTCATTCTTCCCTGGGCTAGGGCTCAAAAAAAGACACTAGCTCAGGTCAGTTTGTCAGGAATCATCTTGATTGAAGTCTCTTCCTCTCAACTCCAGAGTCAAGCCTGAATCTCCACCACTACATCTGTGCTGACTCAGTGATGGATAGAAAACTTCTTTTCTTGGGTTTGCTTTATGTGCTCTGGGATTTCACTGCAGGCCTCTAACATTTTGCCTTATATGCTGCTGCATCTCAGCTTAGTATTTCTCAGCAACATTTCTCTGCTGAGTTGTGCAGATGATGGGCAAAATGCATGGGGTTTTGAGCAACCTGGGCTAGTGGAAGATGTCCCTGCCCATGGCAGGGGGACCGGAACTAGATGGTCTCTAGGGTCCCTTCCAACCCAATCCATTCTAGGATTCTTAGCTCTGCTACATGGACTCATCTCTGACAGAAAGCCTGCCTGGTGGGAGACAGGGCTGGATGTAGTATCTGAAAAATCCTTCCCACGTTGCAAAGCTCAAACTCCAGGTAGTGCCTACAAAGCAGGGCAGCTGGGGCAGTGAGGAAAGAGGCTGAATCTTCACAGGTAAAGGAAGGATGCTGTAGGCTCTGGTCACGGGAACAGGGCTGAGTTGAGGCTTGTTGAGGAGAGCCTGAAAGCAGAATTCCCTTGGGAAGGCTAGGACAGATTTGTGCTCTGCGCTACCTAAACCTGTGTCAGTTTTCATTTCCCACCAAGGATAAGCTCACAGCCCAGCTCAGAGAAGGAGCACAGACCCTTGCAGAACATTGTACTTGGTGCCTCGCAGTGTGCTGAAAAACAGGATCCCTTGGGTAGTTATCAGCCAAACAGCTCAAGTAATACTCATGATTCCCAAATGCCAAACAAATTAGCTACACAGACATTCTCACCCCCCTTCAGTCCCCCAATGAAACCCACTTTAAATGTCAGCTCCACACAGAAATGTAGCTCTATCTGCTAACAAGTTGGGGTTTTTTCTTTCTCTTCCAGTGAGTTGCTGAATGTTTCTCATTTTCCCAACAGACAGAAAAGACATTAAATGCTTCTGTACTGACTCCTGTAGCACTAGTTTTTCAGCCTTTTTAGATTTACTGACCCCTACAAATTGTCTCTTGGAGCTGCTGACCTTCCCAGAGAGCCCTTGCCCCCGCCAACATAAAGGTACAGCTTAACTCCCTTTCAGAGCCCTGAGGAGCAATCTGCCACACTCCAGAGTTACCAGCCCTGTGAAGTTACCTGACAGCAGTACACACAGTGCTGTGTTGCTGAGATTACACAGTGTATACAGTAGCTTACTGGGGATAGCTGTGGAAGGCAAAGAGCAATCTCCTTTTCAGAAGACCGCTTCAGAGAGACAGCTTCAAATGGAAGGGAAGATAAAAGGGCATTTCAATGAAAGGAGAAATTAAACCTCAGTGTAGGCAAACGTTTCCCTTGTGTCTGGCACAGACACGAGGGGACAGTGAATAAGCCTTTTGGGCAGTGAAAGACACAACTTGGAGAATACAAGTGACAGGTTGTGGTCTCCCTAAGGATGTGACAGGAGGGTTCCTAGCATGGCTGCCCCAGCACTACGCCTGCCATGCAGCATTGCCATTCCCAAGGTGCAGGGCTGTCACAGTGAAGGTCCTTGCCTGTGCTCCACTAAAATAGTCTCAAGTTCAGTTTCAGCAGTGCAAGGGGTAGTATTAATGGAGGCCAGGGTTCCCCAGAGAGGCTTGCAGGGGAGAGTTTCTCTTCACCTGCTGGAGAAAGGTGACAGCAAGGTGTAGTTTCATAGGAGATAAAGAGAAGTAAAATCTGCCTCGCTTGCCAGTGAAAATGCAAACACATGGCTGGCAGTGTACTCGCTCTGTGCTGGGCCTGCAAGGGAAGATACAGCCAGGGGAACCCAGATGTAGCTGCCTGGCAGGATTAGCCATGCAATGGCAGCAGCATGCTGGCCCCCATGGGGCTGGCACCCTGGTCTCTGCTGCCCACAAGCTCGGAGCAGCCTGGGATGGTGGATGATGCTGGGTCCAGCCACCATCTCCCGCCTCCTGTCTTCACAGCTAGCACTGCCCAACTCACAGACCCTGGCCACCTGTGCCACTGCCACGCTTGGCAGGCACTCAAGCTAACGGGCTTTTCTTAGGTGGTTAAAGAAACCTCCGCCCCACTGTGCACGACCACTGCTAAATTAGGCCTGCCCCACCAGGAGAAGAGGTCTGCAGGACCCCTGGGGTCCCAACCAGCCTCACTCCCTGATACTGTCTGGCCCACTTTTTTGGTTCACTTTAGGTCCAAAGGAGAGGCCAATGTGACAGGTAGTTTGTGGGAGCTACTGATTGCTGGCACCCTGCACCTTGCTTTTGTCATGTCAAGTCACCAGCAAGCTGCTCAGAGCCTATGTGATGGTGCTTTTTGCTTGCTCAAATGGAAATGAAATCAAAGCCAGGGTGACATGCACTACTGTGCAGAGAAACAAATGCAGAGCCACAGAGTAGCACTTCCACCTAATTTGAGGCCATGAGCTTCACCAGTGCCTGGGGAAAGTCTATTTCACAGAAAGAAATTTCACTTTGGACTAAATGAAGACAAGGTTTATGTAACCTCAAGCCCAAAAGCAATCGAAGGAGCGTGAATGGTCCCACAGAAGGTTGCTGGCCTGCTTTTGTCTGTATTTTTCCTTCTTCAGTTCCCGGTCACTCTGAAAGCACTTCAGGGGGCTTGTTGACTGTGCAGAGTTCACCAACCCTGACGGTCACCTGCCTTTTGTGTGAGCCAGCCCTGGTTCAGGGGCTCTGATCGTGTGCAGTGAAATCTGAGCATCTGGCAGGCTGTAAGCGCGGCTTATCTGCTGGGCTGACAGCTTTGCCAACGGCTGGTGGGCTGCAATGAAGCTGCACCCAGCTGCAGCATGTACCATAGACACCTGGTGGTGTGTATCCATCCGTACAGATATGCCCAGCCTCTCTCCCTCGGTCTCTTTCTTCATCTATCCACATCCCCCAGGGGGGTGATTTTTTGCACACTTGTTCCAATACGTCCCTCAACCTATGAAATATGGGCTGAAGTAACAGAGAAATGCCAGAAGCACAAGGATACTACAAGTCACTCCAGAGCATGATGTGACCCATTTTAGCTCAATCAAAGATATCTTAACTCCCCTAGAGCCCCATGATCTTTTAATTTTCAATATGATAAATTTCTGGAAAAGTGATTCCAAAGTATTTTCTTAATAAAATGAAAATATATGTTTACTCCCAAACAGCAAAATTGTTTGCACTTTGCGGCCACAGCTGAACAGAGGAGGAGAAGCCTTATGAGGACAGTTGAGGCAACAAAGCTTTTGGTTGTAAACAGACTTTGAATAGTAAGATTTCAGAAGCATGATCACACTTTCAGTGGATTCAAATCCACATAAAAACCTGAGTAGTGAGACCTTCTGTGATCACAGGTGACAGATGGAACCACTGTGAGTCATGCTAGTAGTTCACCTCCCGTGTGCAGACACAGATGCAGTTGACAGTTGATATTGCGTCCCTCCCAAATGAAAATATGCTCAGATGTCTCCATCTTGGAAGAAAGAATAATAATAATCTCCCAAATACACTAATTTAAAAATAAATTATTCTATTTTCTTTTGTTTTATACCAGATGTGCTCCAGACACACCAACTTGGTCTCTAAAGACTTCCCTGCCTACTATGGCCTCCTCTTCTAACTACTCATCAAAGCCCACTGGGTAAAAATTTCCTTCCTCCACATCACTAGTCACCAACGTGACCTTGTAATTTCAATTTCTCATATCTCTCCTTTTTCCCTGCCCTATATTGCTGCGAAGTCTCATCTCTACAGCTTATTGCCATTGGCTACTAATGTTGAACAAAGCGCTCTCAATTTCAAACATAATGAAAAGAAAAATCAGTAACACAAAAGAGAAAATTAACCATGGAAACCACTCTCTCAGGGCTGGCCAGCTTCTTGAGGTTTAACACCTGAATCTGCTTTACAGAAGCACACAGACCCCCACTGCTGCCGTTCTTCGTTTCCTCTCGAGTTTGTTCCATTGATCTGCTTCCAAAGAGGGAAGAAGAGCACTGAGGCAGGTGTCAACCTGAGAGCCCACCGGCACCCTCCTGAACAGCACAAAAGCACCATTCTGCCCCCAAGATCTTTCTTGGGTATACACACAGGCACACCTCCATACCCCCCCAGCAGCCCAAGGTCTGTTTTATGAGCAGCAACGATTAGGAGACATGAATCATCCCTTCAATTTTTTCTGTTACATGCACATGAGATGCACCTCTTTCCCCTGTCCCTGCTGGAACTCCAGCAAGCTGCTCTCATACCAGATTTTCACTTTAAAAAGCAATTTGTCAGTACAAACGATGCTTAAATTTTAAAAGTAGTGACTAGTGCTGGGATTTAGAATCTCAGTCCTGACCCAGGCAGTCCAAATCAGGCCACTGCCTTCTTGAATTGAGGGTTGCTAGCCAAAACTCCATTTTGTGCTGATTTCTAGTATTTAAAATTTTAGTGTTAAAAATGGCATCTCAGGATGTGGGTCTAGAGACGCAGCCTGTGTTCAAGGGCACTTATGAAAGCACCAAAGCACACAATGTCTGATTCATCCCTACAGCCATCTGGCTATGGGACAGAGAATGAAGACAAAAGCAAGCAGGCTTTCTTGTGGGATACTCTCTCTACTTTACCCAATGTTTCTGCATCTCATTTTTCTGTTGACGAAGCTTTGGAAGCGTTCCCCACAGTGTCTCAGCAAGCAGGCATGGATTTGCTTACAAGCCACAGCCTGAGGAAATGGTTATCTGAGAGGAGTTCAGGATCCCAAAGCTGTGAAAGAATCAGTCTCCAAGGACAGGACATATCCAGGCTTGGAAGTACATGGTAAATGCTCTTAACCATAAACCAAGAGGTGATGAAGAGACTTAGGATCAATGATTCTTGTTTAACAATTCTATCAAGCAAGAAGAAAGGAGGCCAAGGTATCACAGAAAACAGTGACTTCAAGAGCTGTGGAAACAGCTCTTTAAGTCCCTGGAAACCAGAGAATATCAGGCAACTACTGAAAGCACCAGTGTTATTATCACCACTGTTAGTTCATCTTGTCATATTCCTTGATACCCAAGAAATGACCTGGCATGGATTTACATGGCCAACTGTATCAGCAGTCCCACAGGGCTGCTCCTTACCCCTCATCCATGCAGGACAGCAAAGGGGAAAGCTCTGGGCTCTGCTTCAAAGAGAGAAGCAACTGCCTGGTTCCATTGGTCCATGGACTGCTTCTAACAGCTGCTTTAAAAGGCAGCGAGGAAAAGCAAGTTCTGGCAGCATTGTGGGAGGTTTTGCAATTATCTTTCCAAAGGAGCATCCACATGCTCTGTGAAATGCACTCTCTCCTCAGAACAAGAGGTCCAGCCTCAGAGGACCTGGCCTTGTACTTCTGTCTTAGTCTTGCAGAACGATGCATGATTCCTTACTTCTGGTCCCAGGTAAATTCATGCTTTTACCCCAGAGCAGTACACAGTTAATAGATTTAGCTAGTAAACTCCTCAATTCTTTAAATGATGTTTTGCAGAAAACTCTCTTTATTTAAAAAAAAGATAAAATTACAGGAGGAAAGTCTCACTCCAGCTGATACTCATGAAGTAGATGCCACATGCTTCAGAAGATTTGAAGATTACCTTCAAAGACATGCATTTGCCACATTAGGGTGCTAGATACTAGTGCTTTATACCTTTGAAAAAACACTTAGTGATTTATTTATTCACCTTGTATTTTGCAAGAAAACACAAACTTGAGCTTTATTCATGCAAATACTAGGCTGTTCTGCACGTTCCCAATGTCAGCAGTGCTAGGACACTCACTGGTGTTGCCTTGCTTATTTCCTTAAACAACTTCAGATAGAGCAACCCTATTACTGCTAAATTTTGTAAGACACTGACCTGAATTTTCCACACATTGTGGTGTAAAATGGGAATAATAACAACAGTCTGTGAAATTACACAATGGGTAGAGAACAAGAATTGAGCATACTGATGCTCAGGTTGATTAAAAAGAGGTTTTGGAAATCTGCAGGAGTCTAACACATAGTATGCTGCCTCTCTAAGCCAATATGATTCAAGCTGAAAATTGAGCCTCTCTCCTGCTATTTAATCTGTGTTGTTTTACTAACAACCAGGAATTCACTTGTCTAATGCTGGTTTGCTCCTCTTTAGCTGCACTGGGCTTTCTGCAGGCGTCACAGATTTTGAAGACCAGAATGGGTCACCAAGAGTATCTCTCCCTATCCCTGCTCATAATGGTGTTCTTATAGACTCTTACACTGTGCCCATTAACTTGTGCTTTGGTGAGAGTGCATTTGGAAGGAGGCTGGGTATCTGTGTGTCTGAGAATGGGAAATGCTCTGTAATCTCTGATCCACTGCTCAGAAAAGCTGTGGTGTAAAACTGAAGACACAAAGGGAGGAGAGTGTGTCCTCAGCAGCTATCCCTCCTCCTCCATGGACTGGTTTGATAGCCTTGTAGCCTAGCTACAGAGATCAGCGCCTGTTTTCAGCCCTATGACTCCTAATTTTAGGAAGCTTGCAAGCAATGCATCTGTACTATCCTCTCCAGGGCTTGCAGATCTTTTAAGTGCTAGCTGTGTATACACCAATTTTTCTTAAAGAGGAAAGACAACACCAGATTAATAAGGCAATCAAATGCAAACCTTCTAGCTTATTTCATCCGTTCCTGGAGAAAATACTTCTGTGACAAAGTTATATTTTCAAAGTAGTGATTAGGAAGGTATAAGCTATCTGCAGCCCCTGTATTTGATAGCAACTATACTTTGGAAGAGAGGTACAGATACATACTCAGACATCTAATATCCCAAAGACCCTGTCCAGTCCCCAGCAGAGATTTGTAAATCTGGCAAATCTCAGCACAGCTGGCAGGCTCTGCTCAAGAGAGAACATAGAGGTGACAGGAAGGCTTCTGTCAGGATCAATTTACTTTGGCAAAATGTGTTTAAGAAGCCTTGCAGAAAATATTGTCCTGTTATAGATAGCTCTGGCTATGCCAGAAAGTCTCTTGCATATACTTCCCCAAGGCAAGAAGGGTTTATGGCTTCTTTGTCCTTGGTAAGATAAAAACTGTACCCAACACCTGTCTCTTCTCTCCTTCACCGTCCCCCCCTTCTGTACACTACCCCTAACCCACCTTAAAAAAAAATTTTGGCAGAGTCATCTATCACTCTGAATATAAAAGCAGATATTTCATGAAACTTGATAAAAGTAATACCCATATTCTTCACTTAAACATAAAACATGATAGATATGGATTGGTTGCCACTTTTTATGAATCTGCTTAGAGTGCTAGTGGATATAAATTATGGTAAAGGGCAAACTGCAAGTTCTACATGACTTGGCTTGTAGTAATGAGAAACCAATCCTGCACATAGCGTGTCACCCGATGACATACTATTTTTCATAGTTTTCGTTAGTATCCATTAACTTCTCGTTGGGGGGAATTTTCCATGTATTTAGCTATTCCTGTTTGTCAGAGCCCTTGTTAACAATTCGAGCAGCTATGGTTGTTCAGTCAAAATCGAAGGTCAGTGACCTGTTATAATCATCCTTATTTTTTGAAACCTAATTTGCTTTTAAGGAAGGAAGAAAGGGGAAAAGAAAAGAATCTTACTGCTTTTGCAGTATGTCTAATTCCTGTCATTCTAGCATTTCCCAGAGGTAGGTCTTTAAGTCCAAGTAAGTTAGCTTTTCTTTCCTGATGCATTCATGCCTTCTGTTACGTGCGGCAGCAACACTTCTATCATAATGAGGAGTCAGAATGCCAGGCCCTGATTCTGTAACTGGGTGCTGGTGTGGGATGTGCAGAAGCCTAATACAGCCTCATCTAGGACTTAAAAAGGCAAGCAGGAAAAATATTCTCATTTAGAGAGAACATGGCCTATGTGCAAATCATCACCGCTTTGAGAGTTCCTCCTCTTAGCATGAGATTGAGAAAAAACAAGCTATTTCAATATGTTTTGATGTACTTTAGTCTTACCTCCCTATCATGAGCATATGGCTGTTATTTAACCACTTCAGGAAACTAGCAGAGAGTCAGTGCATCGCTACCATGTTCTTCATAGCTGGTGCAAGATTTTCACACAGACTTTTCTCAGCAGGGACCTTCCACCTGGG
The DNA here is from genome assembly GCF_047716275.1 of Strix uralensis. NCBI lineage: Eukaryota > Metazoa > Chordata > Aves > Strigiformes > Strigidae > Strix > Strix uralensis. The sequence continues at coordinate 20,052,281 of NC_133984.1, read as the reverse complement.
AGCAGGTGGGAGCATCTCCCATACGGGGCATTTCAACCTCCCTATTACGGGATTCTTTCTGGACCCAGATCTCCATAGTGCTGATCCCAAGAGCACAAGTGCAAATGGTATACTGAGGTAAGCTAGACATGACTCAATCTGTTAGCTTCAGCAAGGTTATTCAAATGACAGAAGGGATTAAAAGGGATAGCAGCAGTCAGTCAGTCAGGCAGTGGTAGTGAAGCACAGGCTGCTGCTAAGGTTACTTTGTGACCTCAGGGAGCAGGAGGCTGCTCAGCATACAACTGCCTATTCCTTATCTTAATGATATCAGCCAGAAACCACACTGGCTTTTGATATTTACTGCAAGCAAGACACAAGGCAGAACTTCAAAGGGGATTTAAAAAAAACAAGTGGAGACCATAGGCCAAGATCCTGTCCTCAGTGCACCCCAAAAGCTTCCCTCTCAAACCAGAACTTTTTGCTACAAGGAGTGTCTGATTAATTAATTAATTATAGTTGATACTATAATTTGTGATTAATAAGAGCACCCAGGGCAGACTATAGTAATTTTTCCATTTTCAAATCTTATTGAACTTCTCCCACTAGTTGATAAACAAACCATTGTGTCCAAAGCAGTGAACAACAGGGGCAGCGCCATACCTAGATCCTCCCTTAGTGCTCTTGGGTACCTCAGACATGTACGCCTCTCCTTCACCCACCTTACCAACCCAGCCAGAGCTCAAGCTGAAGGGCAGAAACAACTTTGCTTTAAATCATATTCTTTGCTGAGCAGCCAATGACGCTGAAGCTTCAGAAGATGAAAAAGTGCCAATGCCCACTCTTGCAATTGCATTGTGGGACCCTGCTCTAAAAGGTTTTGCATAGACTGGTGCTGTAAGGCTTTGCCTCCTTGCGGCATGGATCTAGAGGAGAATGCTAGGTTTTATCCCGATGCTCATAGAGAAAACTGAAGTTTAATGATCTAATTCAAGTATGAAGTGCCTAACAATGCCCGAAGACCATTCTGACATTTATATATATTTTAAAACTCTCATGTATTTTTGGAGTCTGACTTCCATTTTCTTTTAACTCTTTGGGTTGGCAATAGTAGAAAAGAATAATACATGTTTCAGCTCCCTTCAAGGAAGTACAATTGGCAGAGAATTAGACCAGGTGCTCTCAGCTTGGGGTTGGGGAAAGAGTCTAAGGACGGAATCATGACTGATCTGTCTTTCTTCATCGCCACACTGATGATGAGGATGATGATGAGGATGATGATGATGCCAGTCTGAGAATGAGAAAGTCCTAGGAGGATTCATGCAAAGACAGTGTTGGGTGGCAAAATTACCACAAGCAACCCACACTGAAGTGTAACACAATTTACTATCTAATCCAAACCAGAATGTGTGGGATTTTTTTAACATCATTAGAATTCCCACCAAGCTATTTTCCTAAAAGACTAGTTCTTAAATACAGGCACTGCATGTCTTACATGCCAAGGAAAAAGCAACAACTCTCCAGGAACCAGATGGATACATGTGAGGGTCAGAGAAGGACAAGAGGGCCCTTCTTTCTGTGCTTTCAGAAAAGCTCCTGCAGTGCATATAGCTTCTATGAGACATATAGCTTCTTCCAAGAGGTATCATTAAAGCACTATTTGGGAATGTATTGATCAGTGGACATTTACAATGTTGTCAGTCCCAGACAAGATGACCTAAGATCAATTATTATATTGGGTACTGCTTACAAATGTCAGAGGCATTACTCAGGAAATTGATCTTGACTTTGTGCAATTTAAAGATCAATAGAAACCACCAAACAATTAGCAGGCTATTAGTAAGGGTGCTCTGACACTCTTATTGACAGTTCCCTTGGAATTTATGCACTCACAGATACACATATTGTGTTTATATACCTATCATCTATGGGCTATCTGTACCCTCAACAGATGCACAAAGCGCGCACTGACTTGCACAGCTGCTCCAGAAGCTCATCCCTGTGATTTAGACACATCATTACTATTATTATCTCAGTACCATCATAGGCTTGTACATGTTCTCCTTGGGATACACAGGGATACAGCAGCAGCACTCAGCAGCTGCCTTTCTTAACAAGTGCTTCAGGAGCCAATTTATTAAGAAAACTGATAAACTCAATCACTAGGGGACAAAAGAAAAAGAGAATTCTGAATTGCTGTTTTTCCAAAACACAAAATAATATCAAATGTTTGTGTTAGTGTCCTGAACTAATCCTTCTGAAGTATAAAGTAGTCTAGGAAAGCACAGCATTTCTCATTCAATTCTGTTTGTGTCTTCAGAACTGATCTTTGTGATCAAAACCCTACCACCACTCATTGACGGAAAATGGGGGGGGGGGTTTGTCACACAACTTCCAAGTTGTGTGATTTTAAACCTTCTTGCCTTCTTGGCAGGAAAAGTTTGAGTAAGCACAAAGCTGTCCATGAGATTACCTGTATTTTCTTCCAGTCTGGCTACTTGTTAGATTGTAACTGCTTTCCTATTTCTAAACTGCTAGTACTTTGAAAACTCGGCATTTCATCAGGGTCTTACTCTAAGAATAAAATCCTCAAAAGGATTTAAGAATGTGGAAAATGTAGCTTGATTTCCTTTTATTTTTAAAAAAGAGACTCATTAGCTAGTTTAGCTGCCAGTGTTTTGAAAGCAGATAATCACCGTCCAGTTACAGGTGAACAGAAATGTGATACGTAAACCTCCCAGCTATGTTTAGAACCCCTTGCTTCCATTTTGGTTGTTAAAACTCCACAAGTCCCAAGAGTGAACAAGATAAAAGGTCTCCTATGATTATTTTTGGTTGTGTAAATCACACCTGCTCAGTCACCTCATTCCCTCCCCATCTTCTTCCACATAAGTGCTTCAGTTTTAGTCTGAATAGCCTGGAGGAGGTTTGCAGAATAGTGAACGCCCATGGATACTAAGGATCATCAAAAATTCTGCCTGGGGTTTAATTGCAAGTGCTCTGCATTGCTAGCTTGAGAGTGGCTTGAAGTGACAGAGACAAGAAGGGATTTAGAAAATCTTCTTTATTGTCTTTCAGATCCAAAGCAGAATCACAGACAAAGAAACTCCTCCATTATGCCTATCCTCACTTTCAGGGTGATGCTTTAGAGGTTATCAAAGAAAGCAAACACAAATACAGGTGAGGAGCTCCACTTGGAGTCAAGAGGCTAAGGGAAGGAGCTGGGGTGCTTTTTTGGACAGTTTCTGAAAAACAAACTTCAAATCAAGTGACTGAAGCAAAAATACCACTGTTGCCTTACAGGCTATAGAGCCGTCCCACTTCCTTGCTGATTTGTCAGAAGAGCACTAATGTTGAAGGATAGAAGATGATCCTCTAATGCACATAACCCAAATACACAAAGACATTTTTGGGGTCTTCAGGTGGGGAAAAACCCCATATTTCTTGGGGTAGAACAGAGAGATGAAGATTCAAAACTCAACAAGGACTTTGACTTTCTCACTTCCAACTTATTTTTGCAAAGCTACAGCCATTTATTCTCTTTCCTTGTCATTGACATTGCAACTGTCAAATGAATAAATAGCGATGTTTCAAAGGAACATCACACATTGGGAAGAGGGCATCAAGGAAATTAGAACGCTGAGCAGGAGCCTGACTGTCACAGGAGGCATGTCAAGAAATGACTTTGTAACTCTGCCTGTGAATGCAGCTGTGCGGTCAGTAAATACTGGCACAGCCTTTTCATTTTATTCCTACTGGCACAGCTGCCAAAGGAAGAGCTGCTAATTTAACAGATTCCTGCCAAGTACAGTAAGGGGAATAGCCTCATTTGTGGTGTCTGAGGATTTCGTTAGATGGCACCATGTTTTAAAGCCCCCAAAGATCCGTCTAATAATGAAGCCTACATACTCAGATGTTAGTATTGGCAAGTTCTTTGATTTAAGTGTACTTGCCCCTTTGTTGAGCTACAGTAAACAAGCTGTGCTTTTGCATTTTTGATGTGTGTGTAAAAGCAACGTGATATGACATCAAAGCAGCTCCCATAGCATCGCCCACAATCTCTCTTGCAAGAGGAGCAGAAGGCATTATCACCACCTGGGAATAAATAAGAAAGAATCCTGCTGATGTGATCTACCCTGTGCCGAAAAAGTTAACTTTCCTAGAGATTAAGCACTCAATGATGTGACTCAGTGATTACATTTCAGCAAGTTGTGCGCAATTTCTTTGTATGCCAAATGTGGACTGGCTGACTGCAGCAAATTTAACTAAACTACTTGGCAGCATCCAGTGCTGAACAACACTTCTCTTTACGCCTATGCAAAGACACAGTCCAGCTCCCATCATATCCAACAGGAATTCACAGTCAACGCTATTTTACCTACTTAGCCAAATCCTCTATTTACCATCTTTGGTCACGATTCTGTGAAAATTTCCCTAATTATGCAGCTACTTCTGTTCCAGTCACTGAGTCTTGAAATGATGGTCTTGCTACCAGCTGAGAAAGAGATGCAGGCAGAAGCCCTGGAAGGGTCTGGGAGAGGCTTCAGAGGAAGAATTCAAGTACCAGTATGTTCGGTTTGTCAATAAGAGGATTGAAAAGTGCCTACCATACGTACAGTGTACAAGGATTTCACTAGGAAGAAATGCAAGACAGTGGAACATTTCTTAGTACAGCAGTAAAGGCATTTCAAGAACTGAAATGGGAAGCCAGGAAAGTTTTAATTGCAAATAAAACACCAATTGAACAAAACAACCATTTGAATCAGTGAATCTAAACAGCAATTGAAAGAGGCAACTCTGGGAAACAGCGAATTCTCCAGCTCTCAACACCCTGAGATCAAGGCAAGTTGTCTTCCTGAACTATAAGATTTTTTAAAATACACTGTGTTGGGCTCAACACAAGGGCTGACTGAAAATTTAGTTGCCCATAATGCACACAAGATGAAATCAGAAGTAACGATCTTGTCTCTTGAAGCTCTGTGAATCTATGAACTAATGGTGATGGGATTACCTGCATGAAAAATACCCCAATAAATGAGAATTTGCACAACTGGGTCAATTTCTAGTGAAAACTGCTCCCAACAGGCATCATCTATGTGATATACTCAATCGCAACAATGCAAGATGATCCACATCTTAATTTAGAGGGAAACAGTAAAACCCAGGGGACCTACGAAGACTTTTAGCAAAAAGTTTGTGGGTGGGCATTTCCCCCCACATAATTTCTTAGTTGTTCGGGTATTTTTTGTTTTCTGCAGACTTGACTACTGAAGTGCTGTTGTCCAAATCTAATCTTGGCACATTTTTCATCTTTAGATTTTCACATATCTAACGAAATCTTCTTTCTCATGACTCTGCACACACTGTTTGATTTTTTTTCCTGTTTTACCGATAGGGAGAAACCCTATTACCCCTTAAACGTAGAAGTCACTAATAGGATTTAGAGAAAGGTCATTTTAGCAATTTATCTGCAGAAGAAAAGTTATTCAAAATACAAAACATGAAATTCCTTAAATTAGTTTTAGGTTAAGAAGAGAAACAAATACAAAAGTGGTCCCCAGGCTTGAATGAAAACCTGCTTATCTGTAAATTGGCCCTTTTTCAGAGTTCTTTTGGCAGCATTGGCCTGAGGGAAGGTCTAGAATGGTACATCTGCTTTCTTAGTAGAGCAGTAAGATTAATGGGACAGATTCTCATTCTCTGTATACGGACAATTCTCTGGGACTTACACTATCTGAGGGTCTAGCCCAATATAATTTCACAAATCTGGATATAGACGAACCAGTTCTTAAAGGGGTGGGTTACATTTTAAAAGGCTGTGCAAATATTAAAGCATCATTTTGGCTGGTAATGCTAATAATGGACATTTCCCCATTCTCCTCCTAGCAGCAGAAGGTAGTGGATATTTTGTGATTAATTTCTAATTCTGCAGTTCATCTGAGTCTGCTATACTGCTCTGAGAATGTCAGCCCAACTTACACTGGCAATTATTCTGAACGAAGAGGACATCTTTAACGAGCCAGGACTCTATTGCTGACCTGTTTCCAACTCATTAATGCTTTTAAAGTCTTTCCTATCTTTCACTTCTACATCAGCTTCTTCACAGATGCACTTACTAGTACACATGGCACTTTGCTAACAAATGATACAGCGCACAGCTCTCAGCCTGGAGAGGTCTCACTCCAGAATTAAAGCCACACTTTAAAAGTGTGTTTGGAGTGACAGTGAACTCCATCAGGTCTCGACTGCTTATTAAATCAGCAGCACCTCAGTTAAAACCTGTGAAATTGTCTGAGTCTATTACCATTTTTCACTGATGTCATACTATTCTAAAGACTTTCTTCTTTGCTCTTGAATAATTAACAATATCCTTCCAACATAAAAACAGCCATACTGGATCAGGCCAGAAGTTCATCTATCCTCGTATCTTTTCTCTGACAGTGACTGGGATGAATGCCAAAGGAAAACAACAATCCTTCCCCTGAAACACACTTCATCCTTTCAGCAATCAGCATTATAAGGACTTCCTGAGCTGCAGGTTGCATTGCATTTCACAGCTGCTGATGGTCATACCCTACCAGCCTTTGTCCCAACCTGTTCTTACATGCTGAGCCTCTTCATAATAGTGTCTAGGAGCAGAATGATTTTATCATCTGAAATTGTGACCAATCAAATGCACATAAATGCCAATAACAGCATATATTATCACACAGTTGAAACTAGCTTTGACAATGATCATTCTCTGTGCTTATATAATAGATGTATAATAATAACCAAAATATTTCTCATCTTGTCACACACAAGTCAGCTTGTGACAAGACAGAAAGAAACATCTCTTGGTAGTTTAAATTTATTTACATACCAATCTCCCTTGTTATTTAATTGTGCTAAAATTTATTAGACTGTAATTATTTGTACAGAGACTGACTCAGGATTTATCCAGAGCCTAAATCCAGGTATCTTCAATATGTGTTTTTCTGCCTGAAAGAATACTAGGTTTTGTTTCATATTTTTCCTGTATTTTGTAAAGTGGGTATCTTAAGCCTTCTGCAGGACAGGCATTCCTGGAGTTGTGGGCTATTACATAGCTAATTGCTCTGGCTCAGTGTGAACCCAGGCACCACGTGGTAAAAACCGTTTAGGCCTCATCCTCTGTAAATGTAGCTTTAAAGCTAAGGGTGGTGTCCTGCCTGAACAGACAGTTGTGCTCTAGAAAAACACATCTCTCTTGAGGAACAGTTGTCATGGGAGCTCTGCCACATGAAGTACCTCCTCGGAGGCTGACTTTGCACTGGGGAAGAATGGAGCATTTCAGGCAGCCTCAAAAGGGAAGGAGCTAGTTGAGGGCAAAACCTTGGGACAAAGTGGGGTTAGGTTACCCTGCATGGGTCTTGTGGTTCCTCTAAGTCATGCCATGAATCTAGGATGCCTTCCCTAACAAGCCAAGGACAAGGGGAGTGAGTGCTGCTTCTCCTTGCCTCCCTTCCTGCTTCCTGCGTGCCTGCTTGGAGGAGGGTGAGAGACGGGAGAGGCATGTGTGAGAGAGGAGGGAATAAGAGGAGAAGCAGTTCTTCCCTACGGCCTGAACAGATTATACGTAATCAGCGTGCTAAAGCTGTTACAAAGCAACTGTGCTGCATTGGTTAAGATATAAATTGTCTGCAGAGAGTTACTTACAAATACAATAACAATAACTCACCAAGTAGGCAGGCATAGTTGAAGGTGGAAACCATGCTAGCACCAAAGCCTGTCTGTCTGTCATAGCTTTTACTGCCTGGATTTTGATGGTATTCCTACGCTGACATGGCTGGTGTTCTACAATAGAGATGTGCTTTGTGAGAAGATTAATGGCATATTTATCCAAGAAGTGTCCTAGTAGCCGTCAGTGGCAAGTCTCTCATTCATCATGCTGTCCCCTGTTGTAAGGGGAAGTTCATCTATCCCACAGTATATTCCGATAACCTAGCAGTACTTTAAGTGTGCACTCTACCTATTGGAAATCATCAGCAAAAGACAGGTTTTTTGCCTCTTACCTCCATCAGCAGAGAGCTACCATTGCTTGCATTCAAGTTAATCTGCATGTCATTTGCAATACTCGGAGCTAAGCGACCGAGGACAGAGTGGTTCCCGCAGAGAAACATGCTCCCGCTGCTCTCTCCACAGGCTGACAGCTGCTATGTGTTTAGCTCCACATTCTTGACACAGGACGTACTGCTGTGTTAAAGTGACATCTGTGGAGAGCCCATACAGTCCCAGGTGCTGTTCCTCATTTTCTTCCTGGAAATGCAGGCCATTTATTATGTCTACACTAAGACCTAAAATTCTTAAATGATGTAGTGTCCCAAAAGGAAGCCTTCCCACTATCAGATAGCAAGGGCAGCACCCAGACTGCACAAGGTCAGAGCGCTATTCAGTCTAAAAGCCCAAACACTCTGCTGAAGACCCTCCCAGGGCCAAATACAATCACAAAACCAGGAATGCCTTGAAAGTTGTAAATGCTTCTGCTGATACCTTCTGTTCAGGGTTTCAAGTGACTTTTGTTCCATACAAAACCAGCTTCCCCTCAAGTCCCTGTTTACTAGAGTACTTAAAAGTGTGTAAATTTAAGTGCCAAAATCAATGGAGTACTTGCATGCTAAAAAGTCCTGCTAAACAGAGGCCTTGGGCTATGCCTCACTGCAAAACCAGGCCTCTCTCTACATCAAGACTCCTGTGTCAGGGCAGTTGCTTCAACATAAATGCTGCTGGTGATATGGAACAGGAATTCTCACGCTACTGTATTGAACAGACATCACCTTATTTCTGCACATGGGCTATACCGCAACTATCTGGACTGAGGTAAAAGAAAGCATCAGTTCTGGTAGGATTTTGCATGGACACTACTACAATAGGACAGTTTCCAGTTGTAGCAGGGTTGCAGTGTATTGTTAATTCTTTTTGTGGTGAGAGTGCCCCTCACCAAAGCAAGCAGACTCAGTAGCTAGAACGTCTGTCACTGATTTAACAAGGGAAGGAATGTGTCACAATCAAAAATCTGTCAAAAAGTTTCTTCTCCAGAAATAAAAAATAAGAAATTACATCAGTAGGGAATTACAGATCTCCTCTGTTATTTCAGTAGGATAACAGACAGGTATAAAGTGAAACAGCAGCAGGAAAGAGAAAACAGAGTAAGATGGGAGCTCCTCCCTTCCAATCAGAATGTAAATCTTCCCTTAAACTGTAGGTAGAGGTGGATGAACTTTCCCCAAGGGAAGAATAAAACTGAAACCATTCATGAAATCCACCTGAATTTACCAGTTATTCATTGCTGGAAAACTAAATAAAACAAACTTTATTTTCATCGGAGTTCTGTAGGAGAAAAGAAAGTCTTTTTACCAAACAGCAAGGAATGCACGCGGGGAGGAAGCACACCATTTGCCCTGCAAATCAGTAGAGGAGAGATCCATGGGCACTCACAGAGGTTTGTTGCCTTTCATGGATGCACGATCCTGAAGCTGCACCCACCCATCCTGGCTGCTTCACTACGGAGGCCATGCCTGAGCACCCACAGCCTCCTCGCTGCCGCTTCTGCAACAGTCTTGTCTGCTGTGCCTCTTCCTTCTCTGGGTACAAACATCATAGTGTCCAAAATGAGATCTTTAATACAGCTGCCTGTGAACAAAGCTTTCCAAGGGTTTCCTTTTCCCTTCCTTCATGAACCTAAAAAAGTACAATCACTGCATTTGAGCTGAAATTAACTCCTTCTATCTTTTGCTCTAACTACTAACTTTAAAAAAAAAAAGATTTAGTAAATTCTTTGTGGTGGACTTATCTTCTTATTTGGACGATACCTTTTGTAATTGGATCTTGATTCATCATAGACGAGCTTCCAGATGCTCCTACAACACATACTAAACGCAGCCACAGAAAGCATCACCAAGAAACAAAGGGAGCAAAGTCAAGTGCATGTAAGCTAGGAATTATCTGCAACCTTAATACAGCCTCCTTGTGCAACTGCAGCACCAGACAGCCAAACTACACGTACACATCATATTTCTTCCACAGAGCCATTGCATCATGCATTGCACAGGATAAATGCTGTCCATGTAAAGAGCAGCTATTCAGTGTTTTACTTTCTCCCCTTTGTTCACTGTGTGGTCCCATGCTTTATTTACTTCACATTCGAACGCTACTCTGAAGACAGAATTATTAATTTCCTCCTCATCTTTTCTATGGAGTTAATCTCTTTAGTTTCTAATGGCTTCACAAACAATAACAAATCTAATTTTCACAGCAACTCTGAGAAGCGGGGGGTGTGTGCGCTGAATTTGGTCCACATAAAATTGCCATGCATTATGCAGAAGATCACTGCATGTTGGATTGAAAACTGCCTTAGGCAGTGACTTTTCCTTTTCATGGTAAAGTGCCACGTGTATCAATAAATCCATACAGAGCAGCTGTGACATTACAAGATGTCTTAGTTTTTCTGAACATCATGCCACAAAAACCTGCCTTAATGCCACTTAAAAAAATACCTCCTAGGAACGCGAAATGATTTCCTGTTACTTACACGGGCACAGACAAGTCGATGGAGATGGGCTAGGTAGTAACGCACAGCCAAGAAGGACCAGGGTCAGATCCAGATCCCACTGAAGTGCAAGGAATGCCTACTCTCTGGAGCACTGACTCATCAGGCCCTAAAAGCTAATGGTGCAGTTTTTGTTGAAAACAGACGAACTCTTTTTCAAAGTGTGTCTTCTACTAGTGGAGAGGTCTAGAAGCTTCTTTATGCAGGACAGCCTGGTGTTCTCTGTTTTAAAATCTTTTTGGCAAGCCACGTAGAAATGATCCTAAAGATTGCCAGGGATTTATAAATATCAGTGGTGTTAGCACAGTTTTAATCATATGACAAATGTGGTGCAAAATAGGATTTTTAGGTAAGTCTCTATTCTGGATGAATGTTACAGACAAACTTCTCACCAGGGTGGTTTTGTAACCTCTTTGCAGAAACCATTTACAGTGTTTGATATACTTCTACATGGTACCTCAGAGAACTTTTTTTAGTGTCAAAGGAAAAAATCTTTTGCTGAGGGCTTGAGATACTGGTCAAACCTTGTTAATTAGTCAGGCTGTCAGTTTGTCAAATGCATTATATGGATTTGCAGGTAATAGCTCATTAACAAGAAATAGCTACTGCTAATTATAACAAGGTCATGAAAGCAATATCATTCCAAATTTATGAAGGAATTAAAAATAATAAGGCAAGTGCCTTTTCATCTGAATGCAGATTAAATGATTAATAAATATCTTTTCTCAGTATAAAATAGTTGATTCTGGTAGTTAAAGCTATAGCTAGGTATCTCTTTTACTGGAAGACGAGATGAAATTAGGAGACACCCCACTATTTTAACTTCACCCATTATTTAACCATGCATATTGATTCACAACAAGCACTACTCAGCTCTTACTGGTTATCCTCTTAATATTATTTTCTATGCCAAGACCTTTGTAAACAACCATGTGTGCAATTACAGAATTTTGCTTTCCAGATTAGCTGGTAAATGGGTTTAACTGCCACAAAACATCACATTTGTAATAAATTACTCTACTCTGCAATTTGGTTTAGCCTAAGGTAATGACAAATGTAACTTCTTTTGAACAAATAATTTACAATTTGCACATAGGCAAATGTTTGTATATTTAAATGCTCCTGGAGGTTTCTGTTTGACATTCTGAAACTAGCAATATTGACGTAGCACATAAAGGATGAAGCACTAGTATGGGGACACTCTGCTTTTCAGGGGATGGAAACAAAAGTCATTCCAGTCCCCTTTTCCTCCTGCACAACATACTACTTTTGAATACTGTTGAAGTCCATGCCTAACCACTGTTCCCTTTTGCAGGACAAAATTCTTGGTTGCATTAAATCCCATAGGAAGCTTGCTATTGATTTCAGGAGGGCACAAAATTATAATTGCATGAACACATTTAATATTTTGCTGTGGTCAGAATAGTAGATATCCTTCTGAAACCCACAGCTCCTGGGCAGTTTAAGAGGTTACAGTCCCTAAATGTTTGCCTGGCCCTGGTAACAGAGATGACAGAATAGGCGGCAAGTCTGTGATTCTCCATCACATTTTACAGCCTGGTATACAGCTTTGCCTTGCCACCAGCTTCCCTTAACTTCAATAATACAGGCTGTGAACTGCATGGGCTGTTCTGTCCTGTCTTGCTGTGGACTGTATCTCCAGCACTGGAGAGCCTCGACTGCCCAGCATCAACAGCCAAAACTCACAATTTAACAGAGCTCTAATTCTCACTCATGACCCAAGAAGCAAGCCATGCCCTGAGCCATGCCTGTTGGCAGAAGAGAAGTAGGGCAGTGAATTAGAAAGACTGATATACATCATAGAAAATTTTGGTCCCCAAAACAGTCACTGGCTTTTTACTACCAGACCTAGTTGTGGGCAATGGTTTCTTCCTGGTGGCTAGTACAGGCAGAGAGAGAGCTGATAAAGCATTTTCAGGAGCAGTTTGTAATAATGTCTCAGTGACAAATTCCAGCAGAATTATCACAACAAAAGGCAGCTGTCATATGCATTTTCACTACTGAACTTAATACAATGTGAAGCAGAAAATTGGGACTTTCATTTTGCCATATGATTAAGGAAATTTCACTGTGATCTCCTGTACCTGAAGGTCTTCCACTATGTTGCCAAAACCCAAAGACAACACATTTTCCCCATGAAATGTAAATATATACAGCAGTTCAAAATCTGGCCTGAAGTTCCAATCTGTAATATTTTTAACTATCTCTACTGAATACAGAATGGTTTCCCTGCCAAGGAACTCTGCAGGGAAACAAAGCAAAAGAATAGCTTGTTTTGTATAAAAATGGTAACGTTTTTAGAATATGGAACCCTACTGGATAGTTTTCCATGAGGATTAAAATCTCTGTTTGGAACATACAAGCCTCTGTAAAATGTTTCTCACAGTATTTGAGATAATTGTTCATTTCTGTTGCTTTGGTGGGAAGTATTCCCACTGAATTGAGTCTTAAATGCTAAAACAAAGAAAGCTGATAAGCACAATAGAAAAGCAGGCAGTGCATGGATTTCAAAAACAAAAACAAAACTCACTTTACCTCTTAGGAAAAGCTTTGTAGAAATGTGATTAGCACAAGTCGCATTAGCAAGCCAGCATTAGCAGTCAAGAAAGCCTCATTACTTTTAAAGATGCAAAGGCAGAGCTAATTTCAAATTTCACTTGTTGCAGTATAACATATATAAAACTAAAAGCAAGGGATTGAAGCCATCCCTGGACACCACACATGGTACGCATTTGCAAAGTGCTTTTGTGTGCAACAAAACATTCTCCTTTTATCCAGTTACATTTCAGCTGTTGAAAGGCTACCTGGTTTTGCAAGTTACTAAAATGGACAGTAAGCTCAGATGTTCTCTGCCAGTGATGATGATCTCCAGTGCAACTGAGCTCCCAAATCAAATTGGGAAATTATTGTCCCTCCTGCTTATGCACCATGCTTCTTAAAGAAATTCAGTGTTTTACTTGCAAAACTTTGTTACATTTGAAGAATTATTCTCTGGATTTCTGAAGAATTATAACTTTCTCTGGATTCTCTGAAGAATTATTTCTCCATCACTACCTACTAAAAGAAGTTACGTGACCTAAAGCAATACCAATAAAATAAAAATACAGGCTTTCCCTCTGCACTGCACACCTACCATGGGGCATATCTTGTCAAAGTTGCACAAACTCCACAAAGCCTTATCACTTATTCTGCTTATGGATCTATCTGCATCATGACTGACAGACCACCACCGCTGAGGTCTAACTGTTCTCCAGGGCCAAACTGCCTTTTCTGTAAGCATCTCAAAGTTGAGGAGCTCAGCTTAAAGGAATTCATTGTCTGGATTTCACCCCAAATGGCTGAGTGCTGGAATCCTACTTTAGGCAAAACACTGTGTGTTTTGAGCTGTGCAATCAACAGCCAAAAGGTAAAAAGAAATAGGGAAAAATTTATTTCAACATAAATATTTGAGACTTTTCCATTCGCTTGAGTACAAGATTCTTGAGAACATACCACTTCAGCCAGCCAACGGTTCACAAACACCCTCCTGCATCCTCATGCCCTCCCCCTGCCTGGGGAGGATCTTGCAGAGCTCTGTTCCCAGCCAGAAGCCCCCAGAAAGAGGCTTGAAGGAGAGAGGTTTTCTACACTGGAAGTCAGATTAGGACAATGCTCTTGGTTTCTTATCAAGTCAGTTTTACAGTATAAATAGCAACATATTTCTCACTGCTTTTATCACAATCTGTCAAACTACCCCGTACCTACTGAAAACTGCTGTAGCACTATGAAGTGGAATGAATAGAAATAATTCTAGGTTTATTATTGAAGTGAGGGTTTTGTTTACACTTAAAGGCTCAGTCTCAATTTCATAACAGTCAGAAGCCTGAAGCCATCAAACATGTGGCAATTAAACATTTTTGGGAAAGAAGGCGAATGTAAATCAGAGATTGAAGGAGATGTTTGTAGAAAACACAGTGAATTCCTAGGGATTTCTATTTGCTCTGGAATTTTTTATCTCAGCAGGTCTATATAAGCACCAAAAGTTTTAATGAACATTAACAAACTATAATTCATGTCTCTATTTCATCTGCACAGCCCTACTTCACATGAGATTTGGCAACGGAGTCCCAGTCTTGGCACCAATCTATCGTGTGCTCTCTGCTCCGTACGCTGCTCACCATCTGTCCAAGCAACAGCCGGAAAAGCTCCCCTGCCACAGTCCTGCAGTGCTCTGAATTATGCATGCTGCTTGCAGCTGCCCCCGACACGCTGGGGCGAGGCGAGCACAGGCCAGCGCTGACCTGAACCAAACAGTTGGCTGATCCATCTTGCACCTTTCCTGCAAGAGTGGGGCTGGACCAAACCACTGCTGCATTATTGCTGGGAAGCCCTGACATTTTATTTAATGGTTGATTACTTAAAACATTAAATGCAATGAAAAGAGGACCTGAGTACCCCAAAAGGGAAGTGGAACACATGACTTTCAATGAAGTTATGATGCATATTCCCAGGACCATCTTGCCAAAGAAATCCCACATTAAGCATTTTATTTCACAGCATTTTTTTTCTCTGGAAAATGCAACTCCAGTAAAGATTTGATGTTTCCTTTAATTTATAACTTTATTTTGTACAGATACTATATTGTGCTGGTATACCCGCATAAGCAGATGTACAGTAGATTGTGTGGGTACGCACTGATACTCAAGGGACAGGGGGAAGGAAGAGAAACTCAATCATGAGAGTTACAACCAATCGTCAGAAGGACCACCAATGTATAAATGTAGACTAAATTAGTGGTAAGGATTTATCTAAAATGGCTCTGCCTGTGAAAGGTAGTAATAAATAACACAAACACCTAAATACGTGTGCGTGTGTGTGTATGCTTTATCTGGGAAATTCACAATCCACTAACACTGGCAATTATTTTTCCCACTTCAGAAATGACACAAGCAAAGCACAGAAGAACAATCAATGTGTGTCATGGCCTAATGGATAAAGCAAGACAGAGTGATAGAAATCTGGGTTTTACTCCTAGCTCTGCCACTAGCCTGCTGTGTGTCCTTGGACAAGTCTGTGGGTGCCAGTTTCCCCATCTGTAGAGCACTGGGCTCCTTGGTATCAAGCTTTGAGCTGGAGACACTGGAGCAGATTTGCCCTGAGCCAACCTATCTCTAGCACAGCTGGTGCCAAGCTCTAACTATGACTTCCATCTGGATTTTTCTTGCCCTTGCAGTATTGCCTGACTCTCTTTGTGCCCTGCTCTGCAAGGCTCCCAGCAGAAGGCAGAGTATTTTGTGGGCTGAGCAATACAGAATTGCAGGACCAGCTTGAACCTGGTGCTGCTCCCAAGCTAGAAAGCTCTTCTGAAGCCTGGATGGTTGGGGAGCAAATACATTTACATCCAGATGGGCTTATTAGCTCTAGCTCTGTTAGACCATCCCAAAACCTGCACTGCCCCCAGCAGAAGCATCCAGCCTATCCACTCTAGATTTTCCCAGGCTCTCCACTGAGGGACTGCAGCACAGAAAAGCCCCAGGCTGGCTCACCACATGCCTCAGCTCCGTGCTGCACAAAAGCAGTGAGACTGCATCCTGCACAGGCAAACCAGAGACCCAGCTCCATTCCTCTGCCTCCCTGCCACACAGATAAATGGCAGTGAATGGGTTATTATTTACCTCCTCCTGCTGAGCCCTACAAATGCCATCAGAGAAAAGATGTATAGGTTTGAATTATTATATTGGAGGAAGGGATCTCTTCAGTATCTCAGAACCCAAGTATTGTACACTACATCTAAATGTACTCTGTCAAAGCCTTCTTGCTTATTCATACTAGCGGTCCCGTTGAAATCAATAAGGCAGACAAGATATGGCCTGCTGTTACTAAGCTAGAAGCAAAGAGAATGTCATTTTCAAGGACTATATTCAGTGACTACAACAAATTAGTCTCCAGCGAACTTGCATACATTTGGGTATTTTGTTTTATTGATGGCTTTAGGAGTTGTTAAACACCTGGCTCTTGCTCCTAAAAAGATTTAAAACAGAATATTCATGGAGAAAAATAAATGATCATATGGAGGAGCGGGGCCTTCATGTGCTAACTAAGTAAAAGTTTGAGCACTTGCAAAGGTAGCTGCAAACCTCCTTCTAACTTCAGGACTTAAATATGCAGGGATATGGCACAGAAACCCAGCATGGCCTTACCAACCAGTTTTTTAATCTCCTCCTTTCTTCTTCCTGTGTAGTTCCCTTGACCAAATTTTCAGCTTATACTTTGTACACATGGAGTTCCCACTCTGTTTCAATCCTTAATGTATATCACTAACAAGAATTAGTATACCAATAAAAATGGAGGTTTCATAACATGTTCTCATTAATCAATTGATTTCTAACTGACTTTTATTTAGTTTATATTTAGGTGGACTCTCAAAACACATAAAGGGTAGCCAATCCTTCCTTAAAGACCACCATAATTTAGCATCACATCTTCTAGATGCTTTGAAAGTCACATTTAATTCTTCATTTTAAATATTCAAGCATGTCCCTAGGAACATTTTTCACTCAGTTATATTAACATGCTCTAACAAGTGAGTATGAGATTAACAGTCCAGCTGTGAAACAAAACTCTTGAATTCTGTAATCTCTGCCAGATAAACAGTTATGTTTTGTCAGATTTGGTGAGCTACTTAGGCTTGTCCATTATCCACTCATCCTCCTGCAACAGGAGTATGAGGAGTCTTCAAAAAACACGAGACATGTCTGTCTATTCCCGTCACTGTGGAGAGCCTGTACCTCAAACTCACGAGTCTCTGAAGATCTGAACTTTGACTATATTGTATTTCAGTAAAATGCAAAAGTAAGAGCAAAACTTTGAACATGAAAGAACTATTTACTGGTTTACAACATGTAGACAGAGCTGTATAAATCATAGAGCAAAGGGACATCAACTATGGGCATGAACGCTTTGTCAGCTAAGAGGGGGCCTTAAGAGTGGGTGCTCCATAGGAGGGGGTGCAAAGATGAATACTCGTGTCACTCTGTTTTCATCAACGACCTGGAAGCAAACACAAGATCACTTGCTAATGTATTTGCAGGTGAGAAATTGTGGCTCACTGATACATCGTGAAGAGGACAAGGCAGTGAAAATGATGGGGATCACTGGCAAGCCATGCCCAGCCAAATTGAGTACATTTTAATTTAGCAAAATGCAAGGAAGTTTTAGAAAAACAAATCTACTTTCAGGAAGGGGAATGCCTCTGCGATTCCAGAAAGGATCTGCATTACTGTGAAGAACTATATACAGATATCTACACATACACACCAGCTCCCAGTATTATATTAGCTGTATGAAAACGCTAATTTATTCCTTAAATTTGAATACTGAAGGGCAACAAGAAGAAGTAGGGAAGTATATATAGTACTTGGAAGACCTTGTGTTAGCACACAGCGTGTTCATGTCTTGTCTTAGAAAAAAATGGAGAGAATACAGAAAACAGCCCCAGAACCTTGACTACACAGAAGAATCCATATAATGAGACTACAGAAATCTCAATACATTTAGTTTATAAAAAAGAAGATTGACAAGTGACTAGTTTATACAGTGTAAGCACTTTCCCAGGGAGAAAACAAACACTGGGTACTTACAGTCTCTCTTGTCTAGCAGAGAAATTACACAAGAAGAACTAATGGCTGGGAACTAAAGCCAGACAAATTCATTTGGGAAACAAGGCGTTACTTTTGAATGCTGAGCCAAGCAATATAGCGAGTTCTTCATTTCTTTACTTTTCAGTTGGAGGATGCCTTCAGAGAATAAGCATTGCACAGACACAAGTTCTTGGGCTCAGTCTGAGAGTACCAAGGTAAGCTCACATAGAGGGGATCAATTTCAGTGATCTTCCAGTTTTTTCTGACCTTAAAAGAAGTAAGTTTATCCATGTACACAGACCTCTTGCAACTGTCAAAGAGATGTAATAGTTTCCTTTAATCATCAAACACTGCAGTGCAGCAATGGGGACCCATTAGCACTCATGACAAATTTGCTACTATCAGGTAGTGACACCATTCACAATATCCAGACATGAAAATGGTCTGCCATCACTGCTGCCAAGGGGACAGGTTATGTTAGTAACCTTGTAATACTATCATAGAATCACAGAATCCCAGCTTGGAAGGGACCTCAAGGATCACCTGGCCCAACCTTTCTTGGCAAAAGCACAGTCTAGACAAGACGGCCCAGCACTGTCCGGCTGAATCTTAGAAGTGTCCAGTGTTGGGGAATCCACCACTTCCCTGGGGAGATTTTCCAGTGGCTGATTGTTCTCATTGTGAAAAATTTTCCTCTTGTGTCCAAGTGGAATCTCCCCAGGAGTAACTTGTACCCATTTCCCCTCATCTTTTCCATGTGACTCCTTGTGAAAAGGGAGTCTCCACCTGCTTTGTAGCCACCCTTTCAATACTGGAACACAGTGATAAGGTCTCCCCTAAGCCTTTTCTTCCCAAGGCTGAACAAACCCAGTTCTCTCAGCCTTTCCTCACAGGCCAGGCTCCCAGTCCCCTGATGGTCTTTGTGGCCCTTCTCTGAACCCTCTCAGCCTGTCCACAGCTTTTTTGTATAGTGGGGACCAAAACTGAGCACAGTATTCCAGGTGTGACCTGAGAAGCGCTGAGTAGAGTGGAATAATCGCTTCTTTATCTCTGCTGGTGATGCCCTTGCTGATGCAGCCCAGCACCTGTTGGCTTTCTTTGTGGCAGCAGCACCCTGTTCACTCATACTTGAGCTTGTTGCCCACCAGGACCCCCAGGTCCCTTCCACAGAGCTGCTCCCCAGCCAGGCAGATCCCAGCCTGTGCTGCACTCCTGGATTATGTTTCCCAGGTGCAAGACCTTACACTTGGCCTTGCTGAACTTCATAAGGTTCTTATTAGCCCACTCTTCCAGTCTATCCAGGTCTTCCTGTAGGGTGGCTCTCCCTTCCTAAGTGTCCACCTCCCCACTCAGTTTGGTATCATCTACAAACTTCATCAGGGTACACTTGATCCCATCATTCAGATCACTTATGAAGATATTAAACAGTGTTGGGCCCAATATCAACCCCACTTGTGACAGGTTGCCAGTTTGAAGAAGAGCTATTTCCCACCACCCTCTGGGTGCAGCCTATCAGGCAGTTCCCTACCCACTGAACAGACCACTTGTCTAGACTGTAACACACCAGTTTCTACAGGAGGCAGCTCTAGGGAACCATATCGAAAGCCTTGGAGAAGTCCAGATAGATGATGTCCAGCACTTGCCCCACATCAACCAAGCAGGTTATTTTGTCATAGAAGGTGATTGGGTTTGTCAAGCACAATTTGCCCTTGGTGAATCCGTACTGGCTTTTCCCAATCACATGCTTCATTTGACTTGTGATAGCTCCCAGGAGGATTCATTCCATAACTTTCCCAGGGATTGAAGTACTGATGAGCCTGTAATTTCCTGGATCCTCCTTTAAGCCCTTCTGATAGATGGGGGTGGCATTTCACACACAAGCAAAGCAAACCAAGGAATCCGTTCACCCCTTGCCATGGGCAGGCAGGTGCTCGGCCATCCCCAGGGAAGCAGGGCTCCACGGTGGCTTGGGGAGACAAACACCATCACTCCCAGCGTCCCCCCTTCCCCCTTCTTCCCCCAGCTCTATATGCTGAGCATGACGCCACATGGCCTGGGATGTCCCTGGGGTCAGTTGGGGTCAGCTGTCCCAGCTGTGCCCCCTCCCAGCTCCTTGGGCACCCCCAGCCTCCTCGCTGGTGGGGTGGGGTGAGGAGCAGAAAAGGCCTTGACTCTGTGTCAGCGCTGCCCAGCGGTAACGAGAACATCCCTGTGCTATCAACACTGCTGTCAGCACAAACCCAAACCACAGCCCCATACTGGCTACTATGAAGAAGATTAACTCTACCCCAGCCAAAACCAGTGCAGTGACTGATTCACCTCTCCTGTTTAACAGCGGGCCAATATTTTCCTCCTGTTTCTGCTTGGTGTTTATGTACCTGAAGAATCCTTTCTTGTAGTTTTTGACATCTCTGGCCAATTTCATTCAATTTGAGATGAGCTTTTGCTTTTCTAACTGCATTTCTGCATGCCCTGGCAATGCCCTTGTAGTTCTCAATGGGTATTCATCTGCTTTTCCATCTCTGGTATGCTTCTCTTTTGGTTTTGAGCAGCTAAGCCAGGGGGTCTTTTGCTTTGCCTACTTCCCTTACCTTTAAAGGGGTTGAACTGGTTTTGTGCTTCCCGGAGAGTGTTCTTGAAAAACTCCCAGCACTCGCTAGCTCCTTTATCCTCCATGGAAGCTTCCCACGGAATCCCTTGCAACTGAGCAAGCTGAAGTTTTCTCTTCTGAAATCTAAAGCCTTTGTCTTAGCACTAACCTTCAGCGTGCTCTGCTGTGAAGGACAGCTCATTTAGTATTATTAGTTCGTCCCTGGTGATATTTCCCACAATATCTCATTGGCAATTTCATGCTCTTCTCTGAACTGGATCTAGTACTGCTTAGTAGCCCTTAAGGGGCTTCCCAAAGCTGTTCAGTTCTCTTTTAGCACACCAGAAGACTTGCAGTGCTACTCGAGATTGGCTCCACTGTCAATCAGCAACAGACCCAATACTGCCAAGTGCAGACAAAATCTACAGCATGCACTGTCGAAAAGAGAAAATCCCAAGCCTAAAAGCTCAACAAATTATATTGGAAAAACCTGCTTCACCACGTGTCTGTGGCAAACACTATAAAGGATCCAAAAAGAAAAACTCGTGTCTGCATATATAGTAGGCAGCACCTCACTGTGCTGGGAACCCTTTTCACTTGTATCCTTGTTGCTTTCGTAAGTGGTTAGGGATGTCCCTAAATCACCTCTCTTGAACAATTTTAATTTCTCCAATGAAACCCTTATGGACTTAAAGGTGATTTTACATGAGTGAAAAATTCAGGTAGATTTTGGAACAGGCCTTGAAATAGGAAACATCCACTCATTTTTAAATTTGGCACTGCAAAAAGAGAAATGAAATTAAATGAAACAGCATTGTCTCTGCAACATAAAACACGTTATAATGTTCTAGCTCTGGTCATGTCTCCAAAGGCTTGTTAGCTGATTTCACCTGAATTAGCTCCATTTGGAAAAGAAAAAAACAAAACAAAACCAAAAAAAGAATTGTAACAAGCTGGCATGAGAGATCTGTAAAACAAGCTGAGAGTTTGCTTACTCATTTTGCCTTATTATTACTGTGTATAAAACCTGAAGAGGGGAGCTGCTCAAACATGCCTTAGACATTTCTCTGCCTACTATGCCTATATCAGCTGCTGGTAAGCAGAATCACTGCAGTAACAGCGGTATGGCATGCTTCCCCACCCCAGGATACTGCAGCATGTGTTTCACCATGAAACGCCTGAGGAGTGCTTACATTCCCCTGGGTGAAGTGCCTGAACAAAGCTTAACATGTCCCATGCCAACTCCCCAAACTGCATTTCAGGGATGCATGGGCTCTGGCAGGTCAACAGCATGTGCCAGGTGAAAACCCTCACACCATATGTGCATAGGAAGGGTGTCACTGAGGACACCACCATAGGACCTGACAAGGTTTGGTCTCTCATAACACACTTGTCACGAGAGAGTGACACTGAAGAATTTCTCTACTCCACACAGCTCCTGGATTGTAAACTCTTGTGATCCTGGACCTCACTAACTACTGGGACAACTGAATCAGATGACACGAACCAGAACGATGGTGCTCTGTGCTAATCTAACATTTCTTCCTCTCTCCCTCAAGCAGAGCAGAATTAGTCTTTTGTTACAAAAGCCAAAGCTACAGTTTATTTAACTAAAGTAAGATGAAGAGCACTCTACAGCAAACATGACCTAGCACTCTAAATGGAGAGGTACTCTTTCAATACAAGATACTATAGGCACCTGCAGACTCTCTCTGTCAAAGAAAACCTTAGCACATGAGTTTTTGGAAAGCATGAGGCTATTTATCTAAAAAGATAGGTTTCTAGTGAAATTGTATTTAAAAAAAAAAAAAAAAAGCCAAGTTTATTTCTATACAAATGAGTTTCCAAACAAGAAATTGGTCTGCAGTTCATGAAATGAATTAATAGATTTTTAAGTGCTGAAGCTAGCCATCACTAACATCACCCAGCCTGGCCTCTGGTGTAACATATTGGTAGGATCTGGAAATGGAAAACACATAATCATTAGGGAAACTGCAACAAGAAAAGAGCTAATCCATCTTTTGGGGGCTAAACCACACCAGTGGAAGCTGCTCTTGTATCAGGGGAAGGTTGCAGCCCTGACAAGCTGTGGGTTTGGTTGGCTGATTGTTGTTTCCATAAAGTTAACATGGGATTGCAAGGCCAGGCTGCTCTTCTGCAGAAAGTCCCTTCCTTGTGGGTGTCTCAGTCTCAACCCGGACCTCAATTATTACAGCCCACTGAAAGATTAGTAGCAGTAGGTGAAATCCTTATAGTGTCTCAAAGCCCTGGCTGAAGATGACAATGTTTTGTATTCCAGGCCTCAAATTAGTTCTCCAGCACTATTGGGAAAGCACAAATGTGCAGGTAGCAACATAAAGAAGCTCCAGATTATTTGCCTATCAGGGTATATAAGCATATGCTCAAGTATTTAGCAATGGACTTCAGCACAACCTTTGCTGGACTGAGCCCTAAAATTTCAGGTTTTACTGACTCTGTCACTACAGCAAAGAGCTAACAGATCGCCTAATGCATCACACACACCACCAGCAGTCTGCTCGCAGTCCCTCCTCAGCTCTGGATGCTCTCCCTGTAAACCCGCACAACTATCTGATTTCTAGGTAAATGGAAATTATCAGTGCCTGGTACTTGGGCGTGGGGGGGCAGGGGAAGGGAAAATAAAAAAAACCATTGGCTTTGAAAATAGATGGTAATCAGAACTAGCATTCCAAGCTGGTTTGACTAGAACAGAACCAGAGGATTTGACCTTAGCTGTTTCACTGGCACTAACTCACAGAGCGAGTAGAGAAAACAACAGATGTCCCCACAGAGCTACAAAATGATCGGTATTTCCACTAAGCAATGATGGGATGTTATTTTTTGTCTGGAGGAATTAGGGTGCCAAACCAGCACCCAGATGGTTAAAAAGGAGTTGGACTAAAGAAAGTGAGTTTTAGAAATTCCTGGAGTAGGCAGATAAATTTAGCAACTACAATTCAAACAGCCGTTGATTTCAGCAGGACAAGAATTAAACTCCCTGGTCACTGCCATCGTATTTTCCTCATCATTTTCACTGCCCTTTGAAAGCTGAATTTTGCCATGTGTGCAATGGCCAGGGCAATAGTGAAAAGTAGTTCAGTGCTGTGACCTCACATGGTCCATTTTGGCGGTGGCAGGAAGGTAGAGCAGATATTTCTCTGACTTCATTTCAAATGTGTCCCTAAAGCAGTATATTTTATTTGGCTTCAGAGGTAGCAAAGGAAAACTATTTATTAGATTGAGTGCTGCTATTTCATCTATTTAATGTTGCTGGTGTAATGTCTCTACCCGTTTTGTGACTTGAGTTCTTATTTATGCTTGTAAATCTGTGCTTAACATTTTACATTATTATAGAAATAAGCTCCTTTTAAATGTTCTGCTATTTTTTATTTATTTTTATTAGAACATGCAAATCCTCACTGGCTTAGTTTCCAAGTGAACACATCAACTCCCAACCCCTTTTTGTTTCTGAAATAATGGTTTTATTGTCTGTGGCATTTTGCAAGTTGTTTTTTTCTTACAGCCTGGTCTTTTTGTATAATGTGCCATCTCAAACTGCCTTACTGGTCACTCAGGAAGATTAATGCAGCAATTACAGGATTTGTTATTAGTGGACTGAGGCACTTCTGAACCACCCCTTTAATTACATACCGGAGTTTCCAGGGCGCTCGGTGCTAGGGCACCCCACATTCATGCAGAAAATCACAAATAGCACCTGCTCCTGCATCCTGTTGCAGGGGAAGTGGTGCTGATGCCCAGCCACCGACTTTACCTCCCCAGCCCTGTTCACATAAGCACAGCACACGATTCTCCAACACGGTCTGGTCTGGAGCACACACAGAGGCATCAGAAGAGCATAACGCGGCCCAACAGGATAATTGATTTAAATTGGATCCGAGTTCCTCTCTATCAGAGGGAAGCAAATGCAGAATGACTAACCGCTCTGGCTACAGGATGCGATGCTGTACCATATAAAACCAGGGAAAAGGTTTATTTTAACTGCCATTAGGATCAGATCAAGCCTGCCATAGTCTGTCTTCAGGTTACTTCCTGCTTTTACTTATGCCAAGAAGGGGTCAGTGCCTTACTTCCCAAGAACAGCAGGATGTTAACAAATGAGTTCTTTAAAAGACCCTACATCCAAAGCTATTCTTTTTCTTCTTTTCAGCAACTTCTGAATCAAACATGAGATTATCAGTTCTCCCTTAAACTCTGGCAACAAGCTATATCCCTCAACCTCTATCTCTAGGGAAATGATTTTTGTATAGCCTTAGCTCCCTTCTCTTTCAAGCCCTTTGAATAGCAAACCATAGTTCGTGTCTATATAAGAAATATTTTTTCTAGCTGTTGAAGGCTGCAGCTCACTGTTTCTCTTTCTTAGGACCACTTATTTAGCAGCTCTCTTCCACCTACAGATTTCTTCTTTAAGATTATTCATATTTTTCTCTAGGGGCAATGATTTCAGAGGAGCTGTTCTTGACAGAAGAACAAATGTTTAAGACCTGAACCCATTACTTTTACATTCCTGGGAAGAATAAGAATTCATAGTCACCTTTTGCGAAGTATGAACTTAAATCTGACTTCCAAAAAGTAGAAAAGAAGTTAGAAAAGAAAAAGTCAGGAAGGATGCTTTTTACTCTTTAGTCTCCTTATTCATTTAACTACAGTGCCTCTCAATGTTTTTGTGATAAATTTTGGCAGCATCAAAACTCAAGTTCCCAGAATCCCTAATTTGCAAAACAGTGACACACTGCATGGACAAACTGGAATTATGGAGTGCCACCAGCCAGCATGGTAGGAATTAATTTACATTACTCTAATATGAATTTAAATTAAGCAATACCTCATTATGCACATCCCAGTACACAATATTAATGCAGTGCTATTAATAACACTTATAAAGGTTTGGACCAGCCTAATTCTAAGATTCATCATAACAAAACAGAGCATATTGAACAACTCCAGGGTACATTTGTTGAAGTATTTGAGTGAATTAGTACTTGGTGTTCCACTGATTTCTGCCACAGATGTCTAAATCACTAACGTATATTGCCAAACACCATGTGGCTAACACATCCCAACACTGAGCAAAACACCATGCACCCAGTTAGTCCTTTCAATTCAAGTAGCTGACAGTGCCTAATTTTAAATCTGTTCGAAGAGAGAAGTTAGACATGTGCTAACAACTTTGCTGAGCAGGGAAGTACTTTCCTGACTGTCAGGGAGTTCCCCTGGATACGTTAGAATGAACACATAAACCAGAAGGGAAGTCAGGTCACACATGCACTCCCAAAGGAGGTGAAACAGTTAATTTGAGGGCATGGGGGTTTTATGGCATCTTGGTAAAATAACCATTTTATGATGTTTTCATATACCAATGCATATTCACTTGGGATTACCAATGTTCTTATCCCGAAACTATGAACTGTGTCAGAAGGATGACTAATGCACTGGGTCAAGCATCTGGCTTGATGGTCTTCCAAAACCAGAAATGAAGTGCCAGTTGCCTTCCCTGCTGATTCTGTACTGGACAGTAGAGACAAATAATGCCCCACTACCCTCTCCAAGCTCTACTGTCTTCTGCGAGCCTGAGCTGAACTGTGTGACGGACTCTGCCCTGGGGATAGTTTGTGACTGCTGTCAGTCTTTTGTGATTACAGCTGGCAAGGTCCTTCCCTGCTGACAGGATATAATGGCAATTTTTTCTATCAGAGATGCAACTTTTACTTGCAAGTGCCCAGTAGTAAAAGTACCCAGTATTTTCACATTAGAACCACCCCAAACCAGTAATCTACCCCATAACAGTAGTTTTCAGAGTAATCAGACCTATTTAGGGCTTCCACTAGTACAAAACCATATTGTGTGGTGACTTCTTCACCCATTCGTCCACCATCTTTTTAAAGGTCAAAATTTTTAGGACACGTCTGACTTACTCTGGGCAGCTTTTTTATGTACTAGAAATCTGCTACAAGAGATCTTGGACTCAGCTCCTCTCCATTTTATTACAGCAGTGGTGAGAGAGACATCTAAAGCCTCTTCATATCAGCAGTTGTGTCAGTCTGTCTAGTTTTTATCTCCCCAGACAACTGCCACCAGTAGAAAAAGCAGCTCAGGAAAGATGACATTCATTCGTTAAAGCTGACAGCTGTAAAACAAGGTTCTTAGGACTGCAAAGAGAAAGACACCTCAAAGATTGGTGCACCCTAGTAATGAAGTGAGTTGCATGTTTCTTTTCAATTCTCAGCTGTCTGTAGGCTTTTCCCTTTCTCAGCATTGCATCTGACAGCTGATTGATAGAGATTAGGTACCACTCACAATTAAAGCTGCAGGAAAAATATAAAGATCATGTTTCTTTTGATGTCTATCCCTTGCTCTCTGAACTTCTAACTGAAAGCCCATTTAGTAGGTTACAAATATCTAGACAATGATGATAGCTTACCAAAAGCTTCACATTGCTGGGATTTAGCATAAGATGAAAGCCTGCAAGTAAGAAGGTTCAGATCCTCTTCTACTGTACTTTACAAAATACTTAAGTGCCCTCTATGTATATGTGCCTCTTGACTGAGAGCCCACCTGGCCCGTTTGCTGTATGTTCTCCATGTCTTGTCCTTTGGCGACAAGGTAGCAGGAGGACTGGGCAAAGAGATCCCACAGTGCCAGGCACCAGCCTGTGACTAAGATGACAGGGGAAAGCCTGGGCGGATCTGATGAAGCATCCTCCCAGCAAGCTGACCACCGGCTGCCTTTCACTTCACCTTGAAACTTCAAGAAAGGAGGGAGCTGGGAGTCTGCAGACAGCCTGGGGAATGACAGTGTGGCAGGAGAATGGGGCACTTCAGGGAGTTGGTGTGTGGAGGATGAGCTGTGGGGAAAGAAGATCAACTCAGGACCAGAGTTGCTGTTAAAGACTGGGCACAAAATCGCTCTAGAAAACTGCAAGGGTATGGAAAAGGTACAGACATGCACTTGCTCTTGCTACCGAGACACACATTTATGACAGCGGCAGTTGTGCCATTTCTATTGTTTTCCAGAGTCCTACAGCTCTGATTTTGAGTGGCATCCGATCTTCCCCAAATCCTCACCTCAGCAGTTCCCACTTCAGCATGCTCATGGGAAAGGACAATCTTCACATGAAAGCAGAGACACTCTGTGAGGCTCAGATGCTCAAAATGCTACTGCAGAGGTGGAGACAGCCTCAAGGAGGGAATGAAAAGGAGCAAGGAGAAAGCAGAGACCTAGTCCAGACCTGTGCAAGACAAAGGGAGCTTTTTCCATCAACTTCCTCATGAGCAGGCTCTGGCAGGGCAGATGAAGGACACAGAGTTGTGAAATTGGCTTGAAAATTTCCTAATTGCACTGTTTTCAACTTCTTTTTATTAGTCACCCTCAGATGACACATCCGAGTCTATTTTGTTTTATGATTCTCTTGGGATGACCTAATAGCTTAAAAAATAGGGAGGTTGTTCATGTCTAATCAGATGGCTGTGTGATTAACTCATTCACAAGCATTTTAAAGGCAATTTTATAAATGCATGTAAAGGCCTTTGTCTCCAAACTTGAAAAGTCTATTTCAGTGTGTGTACACAGCCAGGCTGAGTCACTCCCTTTCTGCTAGTCAGCGAAAAGACATCCTATTATAGGACACTGAACTCTTATCTATTTGCTGGTTACATTTATAGTTCAGAAAGACTCTGATTATTTATTTATTTTTGCCCGCTGCACAGATTTAGTGCCTGGGGACAAACGAACTAGGTGACACCAGTGTCAGGCCCGCCCAGAAACTATTTTTAAAAACCAGGCTTTTAAACCCAACTTCCTCCTGTGTAGAGGAGGCAGCATTGCACAGTAGTATCAAGAACTGGGGAGGCCTTGTTCCAAAGTGTAGGAGCTCGGGAAGAACAGATGCAGAGCCCAGTCATGCCTTGTATCAAAAAATTCTGTGCCTCTCCTATAAAATGGAGAGAGCAGCAGTTTCTCTGCCCTTTTCCATGTGTATGTGCCATACCCTGCATGCTGGCATCCCAGTCCTGTGTGAGGCTTTTCAGGACACTGGAAGCACTGAAATAGCTATTTGCACTACTGTAGCTCTTAGAGATCCCACCCCACTGTAGAACAGTTAAATATTAAGAATACTGCTTTAACACAGAAATGAATTTTTAAAAAAAAATCTAGCAACACAATTCTTCCTCCAGAAGGATAATGCATATAGCTATTCAACAGTTTTACACGAGGTTTTCCCCTGAGACAATGTGGCTGAGACTGTGGGTGAATGGCAGCATGCAGATTCCAAAGGGAATGATTATGAATCTTAGTAAAAAATAAGTTTGATTATGAGCAGAATGAAAGTACTTTCTCAGTCAATAGCTCTGAGCAGAGTAAAGCAAATTTAAGGTATAATTCTGCCCCAAGTTGTGATTAATTTTGTCATAAAAACAAAGACAAAACCTACAGCCAGTGAAAGTACTATAACAAAACTTGACACTTAGCAGATTTAATTAAAGTACAGATTTCCTAAATCCATTTTCCATTATTACTGTTATTATTCTTTAGAAGCTGATTAGGCAATAGCAGATGTCACCACTGTACAAATCTAGATATACAAATATCATAATTAGAAGATTTTTTAGGTCTCACTAAAAGTTGTCTATTGAGGAGTGAAGAAGGTGGTTTGCTTCAAATATTTCTCAACATTTAAACCAAAATCAAATCAACTTACTACCAGAATTAAACTGTAGCTCTCCACCACAGGGATTATCTGTAGTAGAAAATTCGAAAAGGCCTTGACTTGCAAACATTTTGGGTGCACGGGGGGCACTCGTACCCTGTGCGGTGCAGTAGCATAGAGAGCTCTGTGAAGCGCCTTGCGGACAGATCAGGACTGAATGCAGCACAACTGTCACCGCATGGTTTAACATCTCAGATAATGCTGCTTCCCAGATTCAACCTCACTTCTCTAGGGGGGGTTTGTATGACTCCGCCAGACTGTTCAGCACTCACATTGAGCTGAGACAGCTCTGCTCCACGTGGTGACCGCAGTTAGAGTATTAGGCAATACTTGTGTAGAGTAAACTACACGTAAGGGACTGCCCTGTGGTCCCGCAGTCCCAGAGCCCCATTTCAGCCGGGTGGAGGAGAAGTGGGACCAGACCTCTCGCTCTGTTGAGTTACTCTGCACAGGCACTTCTAGGGTACTCCTAGAGAAGACCAAATTTTAGATTAGCTGGGAGGAGTTATACCCTCGAAAACACCACAGTTTGGGCTTTCCATTAACAACTCACAAAAGCTTGCTGAGGAAAACTAATCTTGACCCATTCTTTCCTCTCCGTACCTTGCAGCTCACCATCCCCCCATGAATGTCCAGTTGAGCCAATAAGGTCCTACAAAAAGCATCTGCTGACCAGACTGCCAGACAGCTCACTGCTTGTACAAGGTGCGCTTAAATTTATGCTCAGCAAGAAGTGCTGCTGAAATCATATAGGGCAACTCAGTGTTCCAGTTGAAGCATGGGGGCCTAAACAAATAGGGCTTTACCGTTAAGTGTTCAAAGAGGTCAGGTCCAAACCCACTGAGGTCAAAAGAAAGTTCTTAGGAGTTTAACAGGCTCTGAGTAAGTCACCAAAACTATTAGGCCACGTTAGCTACTGTCTCAGCACTTGTACACTGAGGTATGCACAGCAGTAATAATACTATAATATATATTTCAGCTGTATTTGCATTAGCAGCATATCTATTTTGTAAGAAAGGAACCTTCAACTTGTAACAAGAAATTAGTAGAAAAGCCAAAGTGTCTACCCTCTGTTTAACAAATGTAAATTTATTTAGCACTAGTGAAATGCAGTTTGTACTATCAATCTGTATAACTAAGACCAAATAATTATTTTTAAGATCTTTCCTTATATTATTAAATTGCAATAAATAAAAAAAGTTTGCAGAGAAGATGCTATTGTGTCCCATGTAAATGTCTTATAAGAGGATTTTCAAAAAGCACCTAGGCAATCTGAAGACTCTCTGGTTTCCACTGAATAATAAGGGATATTTGTACTTATACATCAATTGGATTTGCGTTGAAAATCCCATCCCTCTCAGCCTGTGAGTTTCTCTGATAACAGTCTGTGATTTTTTTTTCTACTTCACAAGTTCTGTCTTTCCTTTTACTATCACTAGCTAAAACTAATTCCTGACGAGAAGTGTACTATAGCTGACTTCTGATACACAAGCTGAATCAGCTCCTGAATGTCTACAGCTATTTTCTTTTTAAATTCCATTTTTCTTTTTGCTGAGCTGCTTCATGCTGTTATTGTTATTCCCTTCAACAATGGAGGCAGGACTCTCTGTATCAATGCATAATAGGTTTGTTGCAATCATAAACAGTCTTTTCAAGACATCCCAGCTTCATTCAAATGAAAAGTACCCACTTTGGAAAGACAAAACCCAAAGGTGATTATCACCTGACTTGAAAACAACAAAAAGATGAGAAACAAATTGCTCACATGGGATTCAACTAATATATAAAAGGTAAAAATGCAGGAAAGATTGATGCCATTTAAAATTTTACTGGCTCTAAAAGAAGTCTTAGACATTTAAATTAAATGATGCATTTGTACGCAGGAAATATCTAAGATTAATAACATCAGCACTTGCCACAGTAATAAAAGAAAGTTTCAAATGCAAACCACTGAATGGTGATACTTAACTGTTGTGGAACCGATTTCAGTTTAAAAGCTGAAGGAAGTGTAACTGCATAGCAAATACCATCCTGAAGTTTACAGGCCACTCTGACCCAGGATAACGATCAGTGTTGACCACAAAGGGAAAATGGGCCGCTCTGCTCCAGGCTGCCCGACAGTCTCCTTCCCGCCCGGGAGGTGTTTCTAAGCCAGGCGAGCCTGTGGCCCTGCGATACCGCAGCGGAGCAGAGCCAGGTTCACGATGCCACTGTGAGCAGCAGCTGCAAAAGGAGCACTTTTGAAAAAACAGATAATCCAGCTCAGGATTAACAACTACTGTGTCGCTGTGGAATTTATTCAACTAAACACAAGGCTGTTTGCCCTCAATACAGCTTCTAACAGTTTTTGGCTTTTGGCCCATTTCTTCTTCAAGGCTATTTTTAAGATGTTTTATCTCTCCCTTAACGAAAACAAGCCCACTTCCTCATCATGAAAGTTTGCTTTGCATGGCCAGTAGGAACCCTCCACATACTTTCCTAGCGCTACAGAAACAATCCAGAGACTAGCGGGATTCAGCAAATTCACACTGGCAAAGACAACATCCCCAAGTTTGCCCTTATCTGGGATCATCAGGTCTTGTTAAGAGGTATCTTGATTTGCCTCCAGACAACAGATCCACTGGTGAGATAAATCACAACTAGCACTAGCTTATTTCTATCCTCTTCATAGGTCAGATGTTTGCATGAAGTACTTTTCTATAGACAGAGTGAAAGCAAAAGTTTAAACCTTTTCTCTCCTACAGGTGACCTGTGGACTGGACTAGGAGAGCTGTCTGTGCCCCAGCCCACAGCTGGTCTCTGTCTGGCCAGCTGGATCTGAGAGGTTGGCTCCATTTGTGTTTGTCCACGCAGGCAAGCCCCACATAATGACAGCAAACGTAACGCCTGCGAGAGGCTGGATGTCCATCGGCACTGTGAAGGCTTATAATTGGGTCAAATTGAACAGATTTTCTAGGGAATGTCAAATGATACATTCCTGAAATCCATGTTAACTTTCCTCTCCAAACTAGCAAGTTTTTGTTTACAAAGCCCTAGTTAAACAGAATATTTTATTTTGCTTTACTCCTAGATACATCTGAGTTGCGTGGATTTAACTTAATTGTTTGCCTGGGGCACGCTCCTCCAGAATGGGAAGTTTGAGTTCAAAGGTTACATTTTACCCAAATTAAATAAAGAGAAATGAAAGCAGTGTTTTATAGTGGAGAGTGTCCAACAATCTTAATAAGACAACAATATGAGCACTGCTTATAAAGCAAAAAATCTACTACCACTTTTTAGCACCATTTAGTGAAGGTGAACACCCACAAAGCACATGCCAAGTCTGCTGTAGTTGGAAAGAACTAGTAACAAAAGTATAAGACTTTACGTTTTTCATTCACATCTGAAAGAAAACTGTCCAGGACTTATTCCAGCTCTGGGGTAGGGGGGTAGGAGGATATTCATCACTTTGTCAGGTCATGCTGGACAGTCCTTGTTCTGTCAAATGAGCCAGGATACACTCTTGTTCCCAAGGCTGAGAGCTGAGTAAATGAGCCATGTTCCACAAAACTGGTTGTGCTGCCCTCATAGACCGTAAACAAGTTTAACAAAGTAATGAATTTGTCCTGGTTTGCAAATGCCAAATGTGGACTTTAAATCAGATAGCTATGAATGTATGATATGCCTTCTTCGCTACCAGTGCAAATGTGTCGATAACATCAATTTTACACCAACTGTCCATACCACATTTGCAGATATCAGAAAAAAAAACAAACCAACAGAAAACAAACCCAAACCATAGAACATGAGGGAAAACTATGAAGTGATTGTCATTTCCATTAACAAAATTTGAACCTGGACCACAGGAGTCACACAGAACTGTGTTTTAGCACACACAAAGAAATAGTTCTGAGGTGGGTAAGTCATGTTTTGGACTGTTACCTGACAGCACAAGCTATATTCCATTTGCAGTTTTCATATAAAGGCAGATAATAAGTGATATAACACTGTGAACACGAACTGAGCTAGTATTCTGTGAGTAGAAATTAGGGCTCTAGATCAGGTAGCCTCAGTATTTGTTAACAGCATCTTTGTCTTAAACTTTCAAGGTCTGAAGATACTCTTCAGATATAGCGTTCCCAGTGATGTTGCAACACACAGGAATAGCGTACCTCTGTGGCATGGAGGTGTTTCAAAATGGGATTTCTAAACACTTTTAAGCTTTAAAAGTTCTGTCTGAATAAAGTACACCAATGTTTTCTGTAACAGTTCAGGCACTACCCACAAAGCACAAGAGATGCAGAAAAGGAACTGCCGCTCTATGTGAAAGCAGAAATAGTGATTTCAGTGGACGCTAAGTTAGATCAGTTTTCCGAGAAATCTATCCAGAGGCTTGATTTATCTACAGGACTCGGTCCTCAGGCATGCTTTCCAGCATCAACCATACAGATCTCTGGGGGGTTTTTTGATTGAGAGTAAGCTCACATACCTACTGGTCAGATAATTATTGGTTCACCCTTAAGAAGTGATTACATTTGTAAATCTAACTTACAGCATCTAAATCACTAGGGTAAATGATTTGAAAATCAAGCAGACTATTAGTGCTGTAAACCACTGAGCTGACTGGCACATCCTAAGCATTTTGCATAACACTAATTCTTTGAAAGCAGTCATTCCTACAAGAAGCTAGCACTTGGCACAACGTTAAACCCTTCTGCTTTGCCTTGGGCTGTTAGCTGACTAAATGATCATTAATTCTTTGGAAATAACAAATACCTCAGAGACTACCACTTTAATGTTGAAGGGAATCTATTTTGGTACAAGGAATGCAGAGAAATATGATACCAGTGTTCTGTAGTGTATTAATATTTCTAATTATCTTGAACACATATTTTAAGGTGGTGGATATGGCCAGAATTTTTAAAAAATCAGTTATATCTATTTGAGTTGCAATATACTCAAGCACCTGCTGCAGCTAAGGCAGTCTCTAAACTCAGGTCATTAGTTCTCACAATCTGCCAGAGATCCAATGCCCCAGAGCTCACCTCACACACACTGAAAAGATCCCATAAATTTCCACAAATATGTTCCTAAGTAGGGAGTTGGACCCTAGGTCTTTGATGTGCTAGCTATAACCATTACTAGAAAACCAAAGTCAAAATCTGCCCGCTCCACAAGGCCATGAGAAGTACGAAGCAGGAGGATCCCTCCTACAGAGAAGGCAGAGGATGAGGAGGATGGCTCCTGAAGGCTAGGGGTGGTTATATGCTCCACAGTGCATCACGCTGACTATTTGAAGAGAAGCACTTCCTCTTAGCCACGCACACATATATACATATAGGAGAGTCTTCATGGTTTTAAGTAGCCAGAACTTACTCCTTGGGTGTAGGATGGTACTTTAACTTGAAGGCTTTGCGCAGGGGCGATGGCATGGCAGAATGCAAAGGAAAAGACTTTGTCTCAGCCCCTCATTATAAGGAAGCTCAGGATTTAGCCTCTCTCGATTTGAATATAATTCTCAAATACCTAAACCATCAAAATCTCTTTCTGGATTAAATAAAACAGAAACCTCTAGCATTCTCAACTACTGGTACTCATGACTTGTTAAAATGAGATCAAAGTGACACATCAGTAGTTTGCCTTTGTCTTTCCTCATTATAGCCAAAACTTTTTGTTACTTGTCACATCAGCTCACTGGAACATTGTGTCGTCAGTAGCTAATGGTTTATATAGTTGATTCCTTGAAAGTCATTCAGCATTTGTCAGTCTCCTTTGTTCCTTCAGGCTAATAAAGTATGGCAGCTAAGACACAGGCATAATTATCCCATGAGTTGGCTGCACTTCTAAATTCACATAGTTTTTTTGTGCCTTTTCCAGAAAGTCTTTGTCAGGCACTGCAGATGATTCAAAGACAGTTTGAGAAAGCTATCATCCCCTTCCCCAAGAAATTTCATCATCTGTGGATCAGGCTGTACCAAATCAGAGATCTGGGCCCAGGTCCTTCGCAGGAATCTCAGCTCTAACACACCACCCTTGGCAGCAAGGGCACAGCAGCAGCAGTGTAGTGGTTCTGTCCTAGTTCCAATGAAATGCTATGAATAAGGGTCCAAAGGTTTCTTCATCTTCTTATGGCCATTAAAAGTGGGTCCGACTGAAGGAAACCAGCACATCAGGATGTGATCTTTTGCTACCTGGAGCGACTGCTGAGCTGCAGGTGTTTTGCAACTGACTGAAACTGGAGCTTGTTTCTTCATGGCCTCATCTCACTAACACTGCTAGCACCAGTGCTACAAGTGTGATCTTAAAATGTATTTAGCATAAAAAAGAAAATAATCAGAGCCATGAAGTAATTGTACCCTCCCCCAAAACAACTCCTTAGAGTTTGTGAAGGACTACTAGAAATTCAACACTTGCATGAAACCTGCAGCAATTTTCTATGAAAGCATAACAACTATTTTTACCGATGTCATAAACTATTCAAAACAATATGGATTATCACCAAATCCCTTTACAACTCTGCTCTCTGAAGTGCCAAATCTCCAAGGAGACACACATACCATATTATCTACCACTTTCATGCAAAACACTGGAAAGTAGATGCCAGAGAAGAGAACAGGAACTATGTAATTAACAGTCACTGTGAAGTAAATGGGAGAAGAAGTTAAATGAGGGGTGGCAGCTGGGCATACTCAAAGTTTCCACTTAGTTTTGAAATAAAGAATGAGCTTCTTATTTATAGGACAAAATTCTGACTCATGTTGCAATAACCTGAGGGTTGACCTTAGCCCCACTGATGTCAAAGGGACTGTCTTTTCTTCAGTAAGCGGTCTGACTTGCAAAAGTACAGAGGTGCCCAGTGAGAAAGATGTCATGTCTGAGCAGGCAAGGCACGTAGCATGCACTAGAAATTGCTAACAGTTGGCAGACTCTTCCATATAGCCACATACGCTGCACCCATCCATCCCTGAACCTATCTGCATTTTTTGGTACGTGCATGATCTTTGTAAGCGTAATACTGTGGGATTCTGCCAGGGTAATAATGACAGAATCTGACTTACTACACGGCAAAGTAGGGAACTATGCTGTTTAAAACAGAATGATGCAAACTAGGGTATCAACAAATAACTAACACCCAAGATTTACCCTAACAAATTCATGTATTACCAAACCCACTAAACAGAGAAGCAAAACTCCCTGTGTTCAACACCACCTTCCCATTATTGTCCAGAAAAAGAACTTCGAAATGCAGTTTACTCTAAATTATGATGGTACGAGAGATATCTCTCTTTCATGATCTGTCGGAGTGTAATATACATGACAAATGATATTGTGTCCATTTGTAAAGGGCTTAGAAAAGAGTTAGTGGCTAAGATTATACTGAGGGATTCTAACTTCTGCCTTTATGGAGCATAACAAGGTTAGGCACGGTGGCATCTCAGCCAGTCAGAACTATGACAGTGACACAATGTATGGGATGACATCAAACTGGAACATTTTCAGATAGAATCAAACTGGGACAACCGAAACAAAAGCAAAAAAATAGAAAACACCTGCACAAAAGCTGCCTAACAGTACTCTAAACCGCATGAAACAGATGTGATGAGATTAGATTTTTAAAGTATTTGCAGGATAGACTTCTACATTTAAAAATAAAAGTCTTTCATGCAGCAGCCTATAATAATTTGTCTTAGGCATGGAGGAGAATATCTGCTGTAAGTATGAGTATTCACTAGTCCAGAAGTAGCACATACCCGTTTTCCAACCATTACCTGTAGCAAAGCCTTATTTTAAAAGACAACTGTTCTTCTCATGCTGCTATAGTATTAAACTCAGTGATGCTGAGTTATGTAATGGAGGATTGAAAAAACCAGAAGTCTGTATTTAGAAATACAGATAATCTATTTAGTACACATAATTTAAGGAGTAATAGTCCAATTCTCTAAATCCATGTCTTACAAGCATTTAAGACTTTCAAGAAAATAAAGCCAATATCCCTTTCTTCCACCAGGAGCTGTTCAAAGCATACTCGGAAGCAGAAGCCATTCAGAGCAGAGCGCAATGACGTTTACAAATTCCTCTCCTTTCTTCGGTATATTGATGTGCTGTGGCACAGATCACATGCCAATAGTTTTCCAAGGGTTTCTTTATAGCCAGACATTTACTTTTAAAACCCCCTGCCTTCACTGCTGAGAGTTGTGTACCTGCCCAGCTCTGCCGCTGATGCGATGCCTGCAGGGGATGGGAAAGCGGGCAGCAGGGTGTGTGAGCTGACTTTGGCACAAGCTTTCCCTGGGGTGCAGGGCTGGACTACACCTTTGGGTTCAAAATGAAACAACGGCCTCTGGTTAAAGCCCAGGACTGGGCTAGGAGTCACCAACACTGAAGGTCAAAAATGAGCTGACCAGATTTTGGAGGCTCTCCTCCTCCTTTCTCTTATGCTCTCCTCTGGAATTATCTCTCTCCCTCAAAAAAACCTACCCATGTAGCAAAACCCAACCAAACCAACTCCCTTCCCTAAGCCTTTTGAAATCTCACAGCTCAAAGCAGAATGGGAACCAGATATCCCCAATGGACCTCTTTTCCCCACACCATCACATTTACAAAGGAAATTTAAGAATCCTTTTCGAGAAAAGCTCGTGCGGCAGCAGCAGCCCACTTCCAGCTTTGTTACTACAGAACTGAAATGGGGCGAATCATCTCCAGAATTTTTCATTTTATTGAACTTTAATATTTGAGAATAACCACTCACTCCTGTTGCGTGATCCCTCTCCCTTATCTGACTTGAAGTTAAGTAAAAGCATTTGCACTTTCCACTTCTAAAGATCATGCAAGCTGGCTGGGGGGAAGCATGAAGGGGAACTTTCCGATTACTTCTGAGTGAGGATTATACAGATGAGATCATAAATAATATCAGAGCTATTGAAATCACCTGACAGGACAGTAAGATTTATTTCATAGTTTATCTGAACACTTTTGTGAGTGAGACGATGGAATGAAGCTTGAACGTTCAATTTAATCCCTTTCTCCCTTTTTTATTGAGTCAGGAAATGTTTAAAGAAATTTATGTAGCTGCTTGAAAGTCAGAATTTTTAATAACTGACACAGAAAAAGAGATTACAGTGAGGAAAAGACACAGATAACACAATACTGTACGTAAGAAAAAAATGGCTTTGCAGCAACTTTCCCTATGAAGTCAGAGAGACAGAAGTTATTTTTTTATTATTTATCCATACAGTTTCCTTAACCACTACCTGCATTTGACTAAAGGAGGAAAAAAAAAAGTGAAAAAAAATAAAAGGACAGGTTGGAAACCTCACTGTGGAAATGCAATATATGGATGCATAACTTTCCAGGGGCACAGTGTACATATATGAATATATGGATGTGAGACAGTGATCAGGTACAACCAGGCCATGTCTGCTGACTTACTATCTGCCCAAAAGCAGAATTGCTCAGCTGTCCATATGGATACAGGGACAGTGGAGTAAAATGTTGTTTCCATTAGTATCAGCTTTATCCTTCATTTCTCCAGGGCCAATATTTCACTTTTAACACCGAGTTCTCAGCTTAAATCAAGGTGAGGATAGCAGCTGAGAGAGTTTCATGAACTCTTACTTAAAATGTTTTCAGGTTGTGGGCATGTCCACTTAGAAAGACACTTCTCACTCTGAATCTTGACTTTTTTCTCCAGTTAACAGATGATTTTGAAATGGTTAAAAAGCCAAATTCATAGTATCTGCCTCGTTCACTTCAGATTTATTGATGATAGCTCATTAAAAGTTCATCTCAGACTTAAACAAATGGAGAATAATTTAGATTTAAATCTCATTTAACTGTAGTTTTAAATACTTACTTGTAAGCAAAATATCATATATATGCAGAAATCTGTTTCCAAGCTTACGCATGAAGCATAAACAGCAATAATTCATCTCTAAAGGACAGCTAAAATATGCACTGCTTTGAATTCTTTCAATATTGTGCACAAGGGATTGGTGAAGAGAATCAAGTGCCTTATGCTGCCTGGTTGTATGTATCAGATGGATAACAATAAAATAGAAAACAAAATCATTTAGAGCCCTTTTAGGACCATATGCTCAACTTCACAGGCAATAATCAACGATAACTACAATACTGCATGATTCAAGGCAAAGAACTGGAGAGATAATCCGTGCTCATTAGGAAGAGTTACATAAGCCAACCATACAAACACTTGCTGCCCTACTTGTGGCACAGCTTTGTGCATTCCTGAAGATACACATGTAGGCACAGACTCATCCCTTTACATAGATCCAATATAGATTAATTGAAAGTCACACATACTTGCCAATAAATATGAAACAGAAGGAGTCAGGGTCTGCTGTGAGTTTCAAAGTAATCCTGCCAGGTTTCAGGGAGTGGCAAGCATAGATGCCAGTGTTTGAATGTAACTGTACGAAATTATACAGACTTTAATAAAACATATACATCTGAGTAAATAGCCAGCAGAAGTGACGTATCCTATTAATGTATCTCATTTTTAGGACATCTCTCCTGGGGCTGAATCCTAGGTAGAGACATTTCTTAATTCTCTCACTTTTTAATTTCTTTATTTGATATTATTTTAAAAAAAAAATCCTTTCTTCCCCACCAGGACCTTTTAATTTTGTTTTTCTTCTCACTGATAGGTGATGACTCTTTCTGTAGCTGTTTCTCTCCTCCTGTCTTCTTGCCAGTTGTTTTTTTTATTCTTCCCCCCAGACAGCTCATCTGTCCATCCGTCCTTCCTTCCTTCCCTCCCACCCACCCCTACTCCACTTTTTATTGTATCTCCTCATATCTCTCACCTTATCTCCTGCAGTTACATCATTCTCATTTCACTACATTTTATAGATGGTTCATCTCAGAATAGTTAAATTATACCAAAGAGACCCTGTGCAGAACCCTTCTTGGAGTCTCTGGAGAAGGACAAATCCCCCAACTCCACCATTTTCACAACTTTTAAAATATCATCATGATTTTTTGAGACATTCAGATGTTTTAACGCTAGCATTATGAATTCTTTATGCGAATCAAAGCCTACTTATTCTCCGAGTAGCATGTGGAAAAGTTGACAACTAATATATGTAAACAGAGAATGGCACTAAAGAAGTGAACAGAACTACAGTTAGGAAGGTCCCTGAAGAACATATGGCTGACTAGCCATTGTCTTTATGGTTGGAGTTGCAGGTTATATTTAAATGAAATCCCTTTCAAGACTGTTAAACATTTGATTGTACATAATTATTAAGCTTTAATTCCTCATCCCTGGTTCTTCCTTTTTAGGGCTGGGAGAATTCCATTAAATCATACAATTCATAGCCAATACAGCAATGGATGTAGGATGTTCTGGGTCTACATAACAGCATAATTGCTCTAATTTATTCTTAGTAATGACAACTTGGTCATAACGAATTACCCCTTTTGTCTGAATACCCAATGACAGCACATTGCAGGCAAAGGGACAAGTTGTTTCAATAAGGCCACGGCTCTGCTAAAGTTTCCATCATTTTCTCCAATGGATGGGAATGCTGTGAAGTGGTAGAGGACTGGTTAGAAAAGCAGCAACTCACCTTGAGCAAAGTTCACTTGAACCCAATAAAACTGGGTTATTAACAGCCCTGGATAAAATACCAGGTCAAGATTTAATGACTTCCCTGGCAGTTTGCCATACCTTTGAAAATTTGGCTCTTTAACTCTGAGAAATGGGGGAAAAGCATACTGCCTCCAGAGACATGAAAAACTGATAACACTGCTGTATGTTAAAAAAAGCCACAGCCTAAAATGCAACAATTAAAAGGAACTAAATGAGGAAAAAGCAGGTGAAAATCTATGAGTATCTGTTCTCATTTTATCAGGGTATCTCAGCACCTGAGTTGCAAACGATGGTAAAACCATCATGTACAATGAACACGACCATTTCTGATACTGCTATTTATGAACTCATTTTTCAGGTAATACAGACCAAACTTCAGATTTACTAAACAGCATAAGGCTTTATAGGCTCCTAGGCAAACCACAAGCTTTATATATTACTTTTTTCTTGTAAGAGGCAGAATCAGACCATGCACTTCCATTTCCTTGGGAATAGCTCAAAAAAACTTTCTTTTTAGACTCCTTCCTTCATAAAATACAGAATGGAGGAAAAAAAACCAGGTTATTCTGAACACTAGAAACAGCTAACTTTCACAGTCTATTTTCCTCTCCTACATTAAAATGATTCAAAATGGAATTTGCTAGCAGAAAATCAGATCTAACTGCATTACAACAACAACTTCTGGAATCAAATCCCCCTTTGCAGGCATTTAGGCATATGTAACTAGAGCTTAGCTCTTTATTTATAGAGAAATAAAACCAGAAATAGAGTCGGCACATAAAAAGCAAGCATAATCTGATATTTGTTT
Source organism: Strix uralensis (assembly GCF_047716275.1). Classification (NCBI taxonomy): domain Eukaryota; kingdom Metazoa; phylum Chordata; class Aves; order Strigiformes; family Strigidae; genus Strix; species Strix uralensis. The sequence goes on along the minus strand of NC_133984.1, from coordinate 20,010,364 downwards.
TGTGTAAATTCAGACCATCAAAGGGAGTTATTAAAACTATATGTTACCTCAGAATCTTCACATACAAGCAGAGACAAGCAACGCTAAGAACAAGAAACTACCTTGGAATATTAAATACCTTTATATTAACGTAACTATATAGCAGGGAGTGCACTGGCATAACTATTTCAATTACCAAAAAATGCAACCACAACAACTTATTAAATCACACCTTTGCCATGCAGGTGCATCTCCCAGATTTCCACCTATTACAAGTTCACTTGCAGCAAACAAAACTGGAGGTCTAGGAGATATTTTTGGGTGCAAATCCTATGGTATATGAGCCTTGTTTTGTTCTGGCGTAAGACAATCACTCAGCCTCTGGGGTCTACATCTGAAACGTACTCTGGTTTGACCAGTTAGTAGAAACAGGCCTTTTTAGCCTAAATTAGGCTATTTTCTCTCATGTACTGTTCTTCTACACAGTGTACTTGTAAATAATGGAGCATTCCCAGAGAATTAACAATTTTAGACTATGAATTTCACTCTGGCTATGTACCACGGCCCAGATCCTGCTGACTTTGAAAGGGCTATGGATGCTCAAAACATTTTGAAAATCAAGTCACTTTATGTAACTACAGGCTCAAGACCTTAACACTGGGCATCCAGCTTCTTTGGAGACGACAGAGGCAGAAGGGCTCACTGCTCTCCCATTTTGAGCTCTCTCATAACACAAGCCACAGGATGAGTCCAGACAGCAGCGTATCTTGAATCAGGCAAAGCCCAATTCTTGACTTAAGAATCAACACTGATGGAGAGCCACAGGCTGATGAATTGCTGTACTGCTTCATTACCTTCCCTGGTAAAAGCATGTGCTATAAGTCTAGCATACACTTATCTAGCGTCAACACACAGTAATCAGATCTTGTTATACACTTCAGCTTAATAGATACAAGAGCTCTCCATCACCAAATTTCAATTCCCTCTATATGTAATTTACAGACTAAGCTATGTGTCACTGTGTTGAACATGGTAGACAGAGTTCCTAGACCTGTCACTCCTCCCAGTTCTTTAGCCTTTCTTATGGGTCTCCCTTGATTGCCCTACACGTACTCAGCTTCCCTGAAGTGCTAACAGCCAGACCTGGAAACTGGATTGCTGCACGGATCCCATCAAGATGCCAGATACGGAAATACCATTTCTCCAGCCCTACATGAGTGTATTCCCTAGGGACTGTATTAGTCCTTCTGGCCACTGTAACACTCCCAAAGCGCTTCCAAGCTCCCTCATCCTTTTTATGGCCTGTATTCTTATGGGCATGACTAATTTAGCTGTGCTGAAATGCCTGTTGTCTGGAACATCCATGTTAGTAAGCAATGTAACTGTCTCCATTTCAATGGTAACTCAGGAGCAAAGCCCTCCTCGCTTTCTGAGGTTTTTACTAAACTGTTCTCTAATTTTTCCCAATTTGTAGCCACAATTTTTATGTCCTACGAACTGATTTGCCATGTCACTTCTGTCAACACTGAATGTGGCTCCTCTAAAGCCACTATTAGTCATCTTAATTTTGTCACAGGCAATACAACTGAAACTTTTCAACGAAATTGATATAAAAAAGAATTTCTCAATGCAACAAAGCATCCCAGTGCTAGTAACCATTTGGATGACTACAGTTTTGGAAGAGCAAAGACTGGGGGCTCTCTCTTCTTTCTTGCATCCCCACCCCTGACAATCTAACTTCTCTTGGCAGAGCAGATAGAGTAAGCACAAAATACCACTGGATGCTTCTGTGGAGCCTAGATCCACAGGGAAGGGGAGCAGCAGCTACTGAAAGAGAACTGGAGATCACTGACACTATCCAAATGTTGCACGACAATCAGACCAAACTACACTATGGAGACTTACCACAAATCAAGCTCTCTGGGCAATGGGAGTAGAGGGCTGGGTACGGCAGCAGAGACTATGGCATAAGATGAAACACAGGCACCGCAATGTTATGATAGCATCAGTGACAAATGAAGCTGATATCATGCAGTATTGCTCATGTTTAGAAGGTTTTTTCACCCACTTAGGCTTTATATAAATCATGTGGAAACAAGATTGCCAAATCATAGGCCTTCTATGTCTACTTAAACTCAACTAGCTTTTAGCGCTCTGGTCTATTCCTCTTTGCTGCTTAGGATGAAGGTAACATATAAATCCCCGCTAAGGGTGTAGTTCTTTAGGGGAATGTTTTATTGCTGACAAAGTGTGATTTCCAGCTTGTCACGATTGGAATGAAATGCGACACCACGGAACAGATCCCTCAGCCCTTAACTAATAGCGAAAGGCTTCACAATGGGTCATCCTCTTCGCTGCTGCAAAACTGCAGTCTGCAGAGACATCAGCCCATTCCCCATCCTGCTCTTTCATGGCTACAGCCCCAATCAATGTGCATCCATCAGAAGCTGCTTCTAGGTTCTCAGAAGCAGCAAATGCCACTTCTGACAGATGGCTCCTCCTCCCCTCATCTGCTCTTAAATAGGATATAAACATGGATTTTAACACTCCCATCATGCAAATCATTCCCACCAGATTTCTATTCTATTGACTAGGTTGAATTTAAGCCCATAAATGTGCCATATCCATTTCTTGTTTTTTATTACCCCGGTTCCTTGCATGGGTGTGTAAACATAAAAAAAAAAAAATCTTTACATTCCCTGATGGCTTGATTAATTTTGTTCTTGACATCTTGATTTTTTGCTAAATGAGTGCTCATTTGTTCCCTTTCCACCTTCCTTGTTTGTTGCTATTTTAGTGCCTGCTAGACTACTACATTCATTCATCTTTGACAGGGGCTTATGAAGTCTCTGGGTATGAGAAGCCCTCTGAGTTTCAAATTTCTAATTTTGTAGGGCTGAGCTTTGAAAAGAGGTCCCTGGAATCCATTTTCACAAGGAAAATGTGCATGTTTGGAACACAGTTACCACAGGGAACATGGAAGAGCTGCACAGAGACAGCTTCTCCTGATGTGCTCAAAGAGATCATGCCAGAACATACAGCAGGAGGACATAACCTCAGCGTTAGACTGCTTGTAACTCAGAAGGCTGCAATGCCTGAAAAAGCTACCTGCATTAGTGGGACGTGATAACTGGCAACATACACACTTTCAGCTGTTTACAAATACGATAGTTTATTTAAACTACTCATAAGAAAAACAAAACAAATACCTCCCCCAAAACATCACCAACAAAAAAACAACACTGCAAGAGGAAAACAAAGGTTTCTATTTACTAAAATTCACTATCTCTAGAAATGGCTCAGGAAGTTCCCATTCCCACAAAAAGGCTGAACTCACAAAGGTGTGTGGTCCTTCTGTTTTTAAATTTTTTTTTAAACATACAGAATGACAGACAGGCTGCAGAGTTCAAACACTCTCACCACACTGAAACCTGCCAGAGACAAGTAATACCAGAAAACACAGAGCTGGGGTAGGAGAGTAGCAGGGAATCCAGACTAGGGAATATACAGGGACTCCATCATGAAGGAACACTTGCAACTCAGGCCTGACTCTCTGGGTGTCGGTCAATGTTTTATTAATGTGCATGCCTGTCTATTCTTATTTAAAACACAACTGGACAACAAAAATATATGAGGCTTTACATATCATGCCAAATGGTTTTATTTTCCCAAGGTTAAATGTACCAAGACTGACTGATACACAGAACAAGAATGAACAAACCTCATGGAAAAAAGTAAAAAGAAAAATCACTGAGTTTTTGATGGTGCAATTGTATTTTCTCTTTGTGAACATCTGAGAGAAGCATTCATTCATAATCTGAATGGGAAAAGGCAACTGAAACAGGTGGTCTATTACTAGATCCATTAAACAAGAGATTTATGCATTACATATCCATCTTGAGGCAATTAGGCTGATCATTTTTTTCCTCTTTTATGGCTTCATTGAAAACTTTTGGCAATAAAGCAATTAAAAAGTAACTATCCAAGCATTTATCTATGATATCAAAGACAACCAGCCTTTCTTTTATCAGAAAAAAGCTGCTTCACTTTCCATCCTTAGAACATACAAATTTAGAGACAACATTCACTGTTAAGACAGTGACATAATGCTGCCATTGTCCAAAGTCTGAATGGCGGATGATGGGGTATGGACTTGCTAAATCATTGTTTGCTTTCTATTTTGGAAAATGATTCTTTTAACTTTGACTTTAATCTCACAAGGCATGGGAACAGCAAGCAGAGAACTGAAGTTGCCATAAAATTAATTTTGAAGTAACCTCCTTGTTGCACGTGCTGCAAGGGCACTTGCAGCTTTGGGTTTCTACAGACACTGTCCTCACAGATGAGCACAAAATCTGCAAGGAGTAATGATTTTCACAATTCAGGTTGATGTGACATAGTGGAGCCAGTCCGACACTAAAACATACCAGGATGGCTCCAATGCTACAATGTTTCACATGAATGGTGGAAGCCAGTCCATGACACAGGCCAACAGGCCCCACAGCCTCCTCTCCTTCAAGAATAGGTGACAGAACAGGGATTTGTGGACTGTAGTCCTCATAGTTCTCCCCCCAAAAAATCTCGATTTGTAGATTCTTTCCTAAACATAACCACTGAATAAGTTGAAGTTAGTTTTGTCTGTCAGTAATGTAGATAATCCAGACACTGGGCACATGCTGACTGAGAACAGACTACAGAGACTGATATAGTTGCTTCAGTTGCAAGTACCTGCCATGGCTGCAAGATTGTACCTGCGCATAGCCCAGAAGTGACTCTTTGGAAGTCATGGGACAAAATGGTTATTTCCTTATTCTCTGTACCAACAACTCCATCTACTTTACAAAAGATAAACGGAGACCCTTGTGCACACAACGACTGCGGTGATTCAGGTGCTTGGTCAGGGCAGAGCAGGGGGAGCCAAGAGGCTGTGCAAATCCTCACCTTTTCCTCTGCAAGCAAGATCTACAACTCAGTGACTTTTCTCTGAAAGTGGCAAGCAAAGAAGGAAAAAGCGATGTTCAAAAAAGACTGAAACAAACAGAAGCTTGTTTAAGTGAGCTTCTTCTGCTCTTAGGAGCTGCCCTTCCCCTGCCCTCTTGCAGTATGACAAAAAGAAATGCTCTGTAATTCAGGAGCTCTGAAAAGCAGGCCAGAAACAGTCTGAGATGAACAGTCTGAATATCACAGTGACAGAAAGGGAAATTGGTTTCAGGCCTTTGGTTTGGTGTAGTAAAAAGCAATGCCAACAGAGTTCATTGGGCTGAAGCAACAAATATGAACATCCAAACCAATGAACCCAACCAGCCACATGCACCAGTAAGCCTTGCTCGTGCACAGGCAGAGCTTTCTCTTTTAGGCCACCGAACAGTAGTTGTCTTCTGTTTG